>NC_134102.1:146029000-146657309 GCF_000715075.1 Nicotiana tabacum
GTACACACTTGTCACCTCATGTACACGTCTTTCACGTAATCCAAATAATACAAATCAATCCAAGTCATAAGGGGTAGTTCCCCCCCCCCCACACAAAGTTAGGCAAGATACTTACCTCAAACAAGCTAAATTAGTCCACGAATAAGCCTTCCCGAGAAAATCCAACTCTGGACGACTCGAATCTAGCCAAAATAACTTAATACCATAAATACTAGCCATATGAAGTAATTTCGGATAATAAAGTTTCTATATTTAAAGAAAATCAAAAATTCAACCCTAAGCCCTCACCTCGGAACCCGACCAAACTTATAAAATTTGAATACCCATGCCGCTACGAGTCCAACCGTATAACACTTATCCAATTCCGACCTGAAATCGACCTTCTAACCTTAATATATGGTTTAGAAAAGTTTTTACAAAACCCCCCAATTTCTCCAACTCAAATCACTAATTAAATGATAAAAACAATGATTGAATCATGAATAATAAACTAAGATAAGTCAAAAACACTTACCCTGATCCAATCCTTGACAATACACTAAAAATAACCCAAAGCCGAGCTCTCTAACTCAAAATGTGGAAAATGAAATAAAACCCTCGATCTTCTCTATTTTTGCCCAGGCATTTCGCACCTACAGGCCAATAGTCGCTTCTGCGGATCTGTATCTGCGGAAAACAATCGCAGGTGCGATCCCTCACTAACTTAGTGAATTCCACTTCTGCGCATCAGCTTCTGCGAAAAATAACTGCACCTGCGGTCCTAAGCCAACAAACCAAACTCTGCTGCTACGGAAGAAATTCTCATATGCGGTTGTGCACCTGTGCAAGATCCACCGCACCTACGGCCCCAACCCAATCTCGCATATGCGGCCAGTAGGTCACTTCTTGTCACGACCCAAACTAACCTCTATCGTGATGGCGCCTATCGTGGAACTAGGCAAGCCGACTCATTTTCAAAACAAACCGATATTTTCATTTCAAAGAAAATTTCAAGGTTATTTAACATAAAACCTCCATTTAAAGATTTCAAATCAAAGAAAAACAGAAGTGCGGAAAAGAAAAACCCGACATAGGGGTGTCACTAGTCATGAGCATCTACTATAATCTGTCTAACAATATCAAGGCTAACTCTGCCTGAAAAATATCTAAATACAACTAGAGGAAGATAAGAGGGAAAAGAGCAGGGGCTGCGATCGCCAAACAGCTACATTACTATCTCCAAAAAAACCTGCAACCAGAACACTCAATAACCGCTACCGTGGCCAGCTACACCTGAATTTGCACAGAAGGTGCAGGGAGTAACGTGAGTACACCAACTCAGTAAGTAACAACAATAAATAAAAACTGAGCAGTAGTGACGAGCAATAAAGCATATAACGTTCATATCATGAAATCTCAGTAAAGTACAACATGCTTTAAAAAAATCAGTGTTTGACGAATCATCTCGTTTAAACCCGGTTCCAGTAAGAATCATTTAAAGATAATTTTTCCAACAGTTTTTCAAACAAAGGCTCAATGCAAAGGTGAGCAAAAATGATGAAATCATAAAAAGCCCCTCGGGCAAAACATCACTCCTATACAGCTCCTCGGGCAAACCTCACTATCACTCGTGCCACTCGGGCATACCTTACAATCACTCTTTCCACTCGGGCATACCTCACAATCACTCATGCCTCCCAGTCACTCAGCACTCGGCACTCGCACTTAGTAGGTAGCTGCGCTCACTGGGGGTGTGTACAGACTCCGGAGGGGCTCCTTGAGCCCAAGCGTTATAATCTGCACGGACACCTCACGTGCTATAATAATAAAGTATGCTGCAGGCGGATAGCCCCGATCCACACTCATCCTCAAAAATCAGGCCCTCGGCCTCACTCAGTCATAAATATGCTGCAGGCGGGCAGCCCCGATCCACACTCATCCTCACAAATTAGGCCCTCAGCCTCACTCAGATATAAACCTCTCAAGCCACCTGGGCATTTCAGTAAAACAGGGCATTCGGCCCAAAACAACATTATATGCTTCAAAATATAGTCATAAAATTGAGTTATGCGGTAAACAAGTTAATAATGAATTGGTCTCCAAACTCCTCAAATTTGATCATAAATAATTTGTTTCAATCAATAAAATTCATTGGAATTAATTCCACAAGATAATAATGATTTTCCATAAAAATCCAAAAATTAGCTCAAAGATTGCCCTTGGGGCCCACGTCTCGGAACTCGACAAAAGTTACAAATCCGGAAGCCCATTCAACCACGAGTCTAACCATACCAATTTTACCAAAATCCGACCCCAACTCGACCCTCAAATCTTCAATTTAACCAAGAGGGTTTTCAAATTTTCCCAACTCAACTCACCAATTAAATGATAAAAACAACCATGGATTAGGGTAATTTAACCAATATTGAGTTAAGACACTTACCCCGTTGTTTCCTTTGAAAATCACCCAAAATCGCCTCACTTCCGAGCTCCAAATTGCCAAAAACTGAAAATGGGACAAAGTCCCATTTTCAGAACTTAAACTCACTGCCCAGACTTTTCTTCTTCGCGAACGCGGTCAGTGCCTCGCGTTCGCGAAGCACAAAATAGCTCCCGTCCAAATTCCTCCTTCGCGAACGCGACATCACCCTCGCGTTCGCGAAGCACAAAAATGCCTCTGCCTCAATGTCTTCTATGCGAACGCGTTCAACCCCTCGCGAACGTGATGATTCGTTCCCCCTCACTACGCGAACGCGACACCCTCTACGCAAACGCGTAGACCAATTGCCTGGGGGTTTCGGCTGCTTCCTCTCTTCTTCGCGAATGCGTAACACATCTCGCGTTCGTGATGCATCCCCGGTCCACCCTTCGCGAATGTGTGCTTCTCTTCGCGGACGCGAAGAGCAAATATTGCCATCCTCTTAGTTCCTCTTCGCGAATGCGAGGCTCCACTCGCGAACGCAATGAAGGAAACCAGATGGTGTATCAGAAAAATTCCAGCAGAGTTCCAAGTCCAAAATCCAACCCGTTAATCATCTGAAACTCACCCGAAACCCTCGGGACCTTAACAAAATATACCAACAAGTCCTAAAATATCATACGGACTTAGTCTAACCCTCAAATCACCTCAAACAACACTAAAACCATGAATTACACCCCAATTCATGCCTAATGAACTTTGAAATTTCTAATTTCTACAAACAACTTCGGAACCTATCAAATCACGTCCGATTGACCTCACATTTTGCACACAAGTCATAAATGACATAACAGAGGTATTCCAATTTTCAGAATCGGATTCCGACCCCGATATCAAAAATTTAACACCCCGGTCAAACTTCTCAAAAATTAAACTTTCAGCATTTCAAGCCTAATTCCTCTATGGACTTCCAAATAATATTTCGGACACGCTTCGAAATCAAAAATCACCATATAGAGCTATTGGAATCATCAAATTTCAAATCCGAGATTGTTTACACATAGGTCAACATCCGGTTGGCTTTTCTTTCCAACTTAAATTCTACTTAAGAGACTAAGTGTCTCAATTCACTCTGAAACCACTCCGGTCCCGAACCAACTAACCCGATATAACATAATGCAGCTGAATAACACAAAAGAAGTCGAAATGGGAAAAATAGGGCTATAACTCTCAAAACGACCGACCGGATCGTTACATCCTCCCCCTCTTAAACATCCGTTCGTCCTCGAACGGGTCTAGAAACATACCTGGAGTCTCGAATAGGCGTGGATATCTGCTCCGCATCTCCAGCTCGGTCTCCCAGGTCGCCTCCTCCACAGGCTGACCTCTCTATTGCACCTTCACTGAAGCTATATACTTTGACCTCAACCTTCTGACCTGCCGATCCAAAATAGCCACCGGCTCCACATCATAAGTCATATCACCCTCCAACTTAACCGTGCTGAAATCCAAAACATGGGACGGATCGCCAATATACTTCTGGAGCATGGAAACATGAAACACTGGATGCACACTAGACAAGCTGGGTGGCAAGCCAAGCTTATAAGCCACCTCTCCTATCCTCTGAAGCACCTCAAAAGGCCCAATGAACCGGGGGCTCAACTTGCCCCTCTTCCCAAACCTCATAACACCATTCATGGGTGATACCTCCAGCAAAACCTTCTCCCCAACCATAAAAGACACATCACGGACCTTCCTATCCACGTAGCTCTTCTTCCTAGACTGCGCCATGCGAAGCCGCTCTTGAATCAATTTTGCCTTATCTAATGCGTCCTGGACCAAGTCTGTACCTAAGAGCCTAGCCTCACCCAGCTCAAACCATCCAACCGGAGATCTACACCTCCTCCCATAAAAAGCCTCATACGTATCCATCTGAATACTCGACTGATAACTATTGTTATATGCAAACTCCGCGAGTTGCAGAAACTGGTCCCACGAACCCCCAAAGTCAATGACACAATCACGCAACATGTCCTCCAATATCTAAATAGTGCGCTCAGACTGCATGTCCGTCTGAGGGTGAAAAGATGTGCTCAACTCAACTTGAGTACCTAGCTCTCGCTGCACGGCCCTCCAAAATTGCAATGTGAACTGAGTACCCCTATATGAAATGATGGAAACTGGGACACCATGCAGGTGAACGATCTCTCGGATGTAAATCTCAGCCAACCGGTCTTAAGAGTAAGTAGTACCAACTAGAATGAAGTGCATGGACTTGGTTAGCCGATCCACAATAACCCAAATAGCGTCGAACTTCCTCGAAGTCCGTGGGAGCCTAGCTACAAGTCCATAGTGATCAGCTCCCACTTCCACTCTGGGATCTCTAATATATGAAGCAAGCCACCCGGTCTCTGATGCTCGTACTTAACCTGCTGACAGTTTAGACACCGAGCCACAAACCCAACTATATCCTTCTTCATCTGCCTCCACCAATAGTGCTGTCTCAAATCCTAGTACATCTTCGCGGCACCCGGATGGATGGAATACCTCGAGGTGTGGGCTTCCTCAAGAATCAACTCTCGAAGCCCATCTACATTAGGCACACATATCCGGCCCTGCATTCTCAGCACGCCGTCATCACCAATAGTCACATCCCTAGCATCACTTCTCCGAACACTATCCTGAAGAACGAGCAAGTGAGGTTCATCATACTGACGCTCCCTGATATGGTCATAAAGAGAAGACCTGGAGACCACACAAGCCAATATTACAAGCTGGCCCGCTAAGGCCTGAACATCCAATGCCAAAGGTCTCTCTGCTGCTGGAAGATATGCTAAACTCCCCAAACTCTATGCCCGGCTACTCAAATCGGCCACCTCATTAGCCTTCCCCGGATAGTATAAAATAGTGATATCATAATCCTTAAGAAGCTCAACCATCTCCGCCGACGCAAATTAAGATCATTCTGCTTTAACAGATACTGCAGACTCCGGTGATCAGTATAGATCTCACAATGAACCCCATACAAATAATGACGCCAAATCTTCAAGGCGTGAACAATGGCTGCTAAGTCATGATCATGGATAAGATAGTTCTTCTCATGGGTCTTTAACTTGCGCGAGGCATAGGCGATCACCCTACCCTCCTACATCAAAACACAACCAATGTCTATCCTCGAGGCATCACAATACACGGTGTAAAAACCTGAAGCTGATGGCAAAACTAACACTGGAGCTATGGTCAAAGCAGTCTTGAGCTTCTGAAAGCTCTCCTCACACTCATCCGACCACCTGAATGGAGCACCCTATTGGGTCAATTTGGTCAAGGGCGATGCAATAGATTAAAATCCCTCCACAAAGCGACGGTAGTAACCCGTGAAACCAAGAAAGCTCCTAATCTCCGTGGCTGAGGACGGTCTAGGCCAACTCTGCACTACCTCTATCTTCTTCGAATCCACCTGAATACCCTCGCTGGACACCACGTGCCCCAAGAATGCTACTGTACTAAGCCAAAACTTACATTTGCAGAACTTTGCATAAAGCATCTTCTCCCTCAATCTCTGCAATACAACCCTCAAATGCGGAGCGTGATCCTCCTGGCTACGAGAGTACACCAGGATGTTGTCAATGAATACAATGACGAATGAGTCCAGATAGGGATGGAATACACTGTTCATCAAATGCATGAACGTTGCTGGGGCATTGGTCAGCCCAAAAGACATCACCATGAACTCATAATGGCCATATCGGGTCCTAAAAGCTATCTTGAGAATATATGAATCCCGAATCTTCAGCTGGTGATAACCAGACCTCAAATCAATCTTGAAGAACACCCTCGCTCCCTGAAGCTGGTCGAATAAATCATCAATACGAGGCAAAGGATACTTGTTCTTGATTGTGACCTTGTTCAACTACCTATAATCAATACACATTCTCGTGAAATCATCCTTCTTATTCACAAATAGAACCGGTGCACCTCAAGGTGACACACTAGGCTGAATAAACCCCTTATCAAGGAGTTCCTGAAGCTGTTCTTTCAATTCCTTCAACTCCGCTGGTGCCATACGATACGGTGGAATATAAATAGGCTGAGTGCCCTGCACCAAATCAATACCAAAGTCAATATCCCTGTCAGGCGGCATGCCCGACAGGTCTGCAGGAAACACATCCGGAAAATCACGTACCACTGGAATAGAATCAATGACAGGAGTCTCTGCACTAACATCCCTCACAATAGCCAAATAAGATAGACAACCCTTCTCAACCATGCGCCGAGCCTTCAAATATGAAATCACCCTACTTGGTACATAATCTATAGAACCGCTCCACTCAACCCTCGGAATTCCCGGCATAGCCAACGTCACAGTCTTAGTGTGACAATCTAGAACAACATGTCATGGAGATAACCAATCCATACCTAGTATCACATCAAAGTCAACCATACTGAGCAACAAAAGGTCCACTTGGGTCTCCAGACCCCCAATAGTCACCACACATGACCGATATATGTGGTCCACAATAATAGTATTGCCCACAGGAGTAGATACATGTACAAATGAAACTAAGGACTTACGGGGCATATCCAAAAAATGGGCGAAATACGAGGAAACATATGAATACGTGGAACCAGGGTCAAATAATACTGAGGCATTTCAGTGACAAACTGAGACAATACCTGTAATCACAGCATCCGAAGCAATAATGTCTGGTCTAGCAGGGAGAGCATAGAAACGGGCCTGACCAGCCCCTGATCTTCCTCCCCCTCTAGGGCGACCCCTAGTTGACTAACCTCTACCCCGAGCTGACTGGGCGGGTGGTGAGGTAGCTGGTGCTGTAGTCGGAGGCTGACTCCTCTGCTGAGATAGACCTCCATGAAGATGAGGACACTACCTCCACATATGCCCAAGCTCCTCACACTAAAAACAACTCCCTGTTGCTGGCGGCAGAAACTGAAGGGAACCCCTAGCACCGGGATGACTTGTAGATGAACCTGGCATGGAAGAGCCCTGAACAAGTGGAGCACGGGACGAACTCTGAACTAGAAGGGCACTAAGTGATAAGTGGCCTTGATGAGAACTATGAGAACCATGGCCAGATGATGCACCTCGATGAAATGGCCGAGCTGACTGAGCCTGTATGAAATAATGACCTCTACCGTGTTGGAACTGACCCCCAAAAGGAGCACCGCTGAATCCACCCTGACCACAAGGCCTTTTGGTCTCCCGCTCAACCCTCTCTTGACCGCGAACCATCTTAGTCTGCCGAGAAATGTCGACAACCTCATCAAAGGTAGCACCCGAAACCCGCTCCCTGCTCATGAGCAACTGTAGCTGATAAGTGAGGCCATCAATAAACCTCATGATCTTCTCTCTGCACGTGGGAACCAACCATATAGCATGACAGGCCAACTCAGAGAATCGCATCTCATACTGTGTCATAGACAATCGCCCTGACGAAGCCGCTCAAACTCTCTGCACAGCTCCTCTCTGCGGGATCGAGGCACGAACTTCTCCAAAGACACCACGGAGAACTACTGCCAAGTAAGGGGTGCTGCGCCAACAGGCCTACGCCTCTCGTAAGTCTCCCACCATCTGAGTGCAGCCCCAGAAAACTGAAAGGTAGTGAATGAGTCCCCACAATTATCCAAAATACCAGCAGTATGAAGTATCCTCTAACACCTGTCCAAAAAGTCCTGAGCATCCTCTCTCTCTGTGCCACTGAAAGGTGGTTGGCTGAAGTCTCCCAAACCTCTCCAACCTACGGTGATCATTCTCAGGCATAGCAGGAACCATATAATTCTGAGCAACAGCAACCGGCTGGGCTGGTGCTAGCTCTGGTGTCTGAAGTCCCTGAATAACCTGTTCGGGTGTGGGAGCGATAGGAGTCTGAGTGCCTCCCTTGGCCTGAGATGTAGATGCGGCCGTCGAAATAGAGACCACCTAAGCAAGGCCAATACACGCTGTCAGAATCTGAGCTAGGGCCTCCTGAAGGCCTGGAATCACAATAGGCACAGGTGGTGCCTGAGCTGGTGCATCAACAACTGGAACTTGGTCCTAATCTGGGACAACCGGTGGATCTGCAGGTACTGCCATAGCTGCTGTATGGGCTGCACCTCTGCCCCTACCACGGCCTCTACCGCGGCCTCACCATCTGTGAGAGAATGAAACAACAGATGTTTAGTTACTAGAATCAACATATTCACACGACAAGAATTCAAGAATGTGGAGTTTCCTAAAGGTTTTGCAGCCTCCTGAAGATAAGTACAGACGTCTCCGTACCAATCCGCAAGACTCTACTAAACCCGCTCATGACACGTGAGACCTATGTAACCTAGGCTCTAATACCAATCTGTCACGACCCACACTAACCTCTGTCGTGATGGCGCCTATTGTGTAACTAGGCAAGCTGACTCATTTTCAAAACAAACCGATATTTTCATTTCAAAGAAAATTTAAAGGTTATTTAACATAAAACCTCCATTTAAAGAGTTCAAATCAAAGAAAAACAGAAGTGAGGAAAAGAAAAACCTGACAACGGTGTGTCACTAGTCATGAGCATCTACTATAATCTGTCTAACAATATCAAGGCTAACTCTGCCTGGAAAATATCTAAATACAACTAGAGGAAGATAAGAGGGAAAAGAGCAGGGGCTACGATCGCCAAACAGCTACATTACTATCTCCAAAAAAAACTTGCAACCAGAACACTCAATAACCGCTACCGTGGCTAGCTACACCTGAATCTGCACACAAGGTGCAGGGAGTAACGTGAGTACGCCAACTCAGTAAGTAACAACAATAATTAAAGACTGGGCAGTAATGACGAGCAATAAAGCATATAACGTTCATATCATGAAATCTCAGTAAAGTACAACATGCTTTAAAAATCAGTGTTTGAATCGAATCATCTCGTTTAAACCCGGTTCCAGTAAGAATCATTTAAAGTTAATTTTTCCAACAGTTTTTCAAACAAAGGCTCAATGTAAAGGTGAGCAAAAATGATGAAATCATAAACAGCCCCTCGGGCAAAACATCACTCCTATACAGCTCCTCGGGCAAACCTCACTATCACTCGTGCCACTCGGGCATACCTTACAATCACTCTTTCCACTCGGGCATACCTCACAATCACTCATGCCTCCCAGTCACTCAGCACTCGGCACTCGCACTTAGTAGGTAGCTGCGCTCACTGGGGGTGAGTACAGACTCTGGAGGGGCTCCTTCAGCCCAAGCGCTATAATCTGCACGGACATCTCACGTGCTATAATAACAAAGTATGCTGCAGGCGGGCAGCCCCGATCCACACTCATCCTCACAAATCAGGCCCTCGGCCTCACTCAGTCACAAACCTCTCAAGCCACTCAGGCATTTCAGTAAAACAGGGCATTCAGCCCAAAACAACATTTATATGCATCAAAATAGAGTCATAAAACTGAGTTATGCGGTAAACAAGTATAAACATGACTGAGTATAGATTTTAAATCAAAAACAGTGAGAGGATGGTAACAAATAACCCCTAAGGGTCCAAATAGCATTGGCGCAAGGCCCAAACATGGCATTCAGCCCAATTTACAGAAATTCTTTCTACAACATATAAGTATCAAATGGTTTCAACAAAGTATGCAACTTTACAGTTGCTACGGGACGAACCAAGTCACAATTCCCCAACAGTGCACGTCCACACGCCCGTCACCTAGCATGTGCGTCACTTCAAAATAGTAGAATGATATGAAATCCGGGGTTTCATACCCTCAGGACTAGATTTACAATCGTTACTTACTTCAAACCGCGGCATTCTTATTCGGCAATGTATTTTCCTCGTTAATTGGTCTTCAAACGCCTCAAATCTGGTCATAAATAATTCGTTTCAGTCAATAAAATTCATTGGAATTAATTCCACAAGTTAATAATGATTTTCCATAAAAATCCGAAAATTAGCTCAAATATTGCCTGTGGGGCCCACGTCTCAGAACTCGACAAAAGTTACAAAATCCGGAATCCCATTCAACCACGAGTCTAACCGTACCAATTTTACCAAAATCCGACCCCAACTCGACCCTCAAATCTTCAATTTAACCAAGAGGGTTTTAAAATTTTCCCAACTCAATTCACCAATTAAATGATAAAAACAACCATGGATTCGGGTAATTTAACCAATATTGAGTTAAGAATACTTACCCCGTTGTTTCCTCTGAAAATCACCCAAAATCGCCTCACTTCCGAGCTCCGAATCGCCAAAAACTGAAAAAGGGACGAAGTCCCATTTTCTGAACTTAAACTCACTGCCCAGACTTTTCTTCTTCGCGAACGCGGTCAGTGCCTCGCGTTCGCGAAGCACAAAATAGCTCCTGTCCAAATTCCTCCTTCGCGAACGCGACATCACCCTCGCATTCGCGAAGCACAAAAATTCCTCTGCTTCAATGCCTTCTCATTTCCTCTTCGCAAACGCGAGGCTCCACTCACGAACGTGATGAAGGAAACCAGATGGTGTATCAGAAAAATTCCAGCAGAGTTCCAAGTCCAAAATCCAACCCGTTTACCATCCGAAACTCACCCGAACCCCTCGGGAACTCAACCAAATATACCAACATGTCCTAAAATATCATACGAACTTAGTCGAACCCTAAAATCACCTCAAACAACACTAAAACCATGGATTACACCCCAATTCAAGCCTAATGAACTTTGAAATTTCAAATTTCTACAAACAACTCCGGAACCTATCAAATCACGTCCGATTGACCTCAAATTTTGCACACTAGTCATAAATGACATAAAAAATGTATTCCAATTTTCAGAATTGGTTTCCGACCCCGATATTAAAAAGTCAACCCCCCGGTCAAACTTCTCAAAAATAAAACTTTCGGCATTTCAAGCCTAATTCCTCTACGGACTTCCAAATAATATTTCGGACATGCTCCTAAACCCAAAATCACTATACGGAGCTATTGGAATCATAAAATTTCAAATCCTAGATCGTTTATACATAGGTCAACATCCAATTGACTTTTTTCCAACTTAAATTCTACTTAAGAGACTAAGTGTCTCAATTCACTCTGAAACCACTCCGGTCCCGAACCAACTAACCCGATATAACATAATGCAGCTGAATAACACAAAAGAAGTACAAATGGGTAAAACGGGACTATAACTCTCGAAACGACCAGGCAGGTCGTTACACTTCTATGGTGTCGCACCTGCGAATGATCTCATATTTTGAATCATATCTAACCTACTTCGAATGAGCTAATATTTTGCATGCATATCCCAAATGACAAAACTAATGTACACCAACTACCGGAATCACAATCCGAGCCCGATATCAATAAAGTCAACCCTCGGTCAAACCTATCAAGCCTCCAAACCTTCAACTTGCCAACTTTTGCCAAAAAGCAACAAATCAACCTACAAAACTTCAAGTCAACATTAGGGCCTACGCCTAAATCAAAAATTACCATACGAAACTATCGAAACCATCAACACTCCGTTCCGAGTCATTTACACAAAATTCAAACTTCAGTCAACGCTTTCAACTTTAAGACTATGTATTCAAATTCACTCTGAAACACACCCGAAACCAAACCAATTACCTCAATAAGTCACATAACAACAATTGAACATAGCGGAGCAATAAATAGGGAATGGGGCTAAAATATTCAAAATGACCAGCAGGGTCATTACAGGAAGTATCCTGTATTTGTGAACGTCGTATTTACCATTCAGTTATGGATCGTAATCACGTATCTATATATTCTCTAAAAATTTTACTTCCTATGCTTCTTGCATATCTACTTTCATTATACATGATTTATTGGACCACTACTAAGTGTCGATGTCGACCCCTCGTCACTACTTCTTCAGGGTTAGACTAGATACTTACTAGGTACGCATTGATTTACGTACTCATGCCACACTTCTACACTAATTGTGAAAGTATTGAGACATGTACTTTTGGTGGTTATTTGGGCGCATAGGGTTAGTTGCTGAGAAGACTTTGTGGTGAGCTGCTTTCTATGTACGATCCGCAGCACACAAAGTCCCTGATCTATCAATTTACTGTATTATGTCTACTTCCAATTCCAGATAGTTGTTGTAGTAGTATTATATATGTTTCGTTTTAAAGATAATATAAATATTATTATTTTCAATTTTCCACTGGTTTCCTTTGAATTCTCAAAGCAAATTCGTACCGAACGATATATGTTTTATGTACAACTTTTTAATGGTAATACAAGGGAGTCTTTTCATTTAGATGATGCTAGAGGTATTAATGAATATTATATTTATGATTTTGACTTTGACTTTTAAGTGTTTGAAGAATAAAATTTAACTAACAATACACATGTTTTTTTGTTGTAAATATATCAATTATATATAATAATACATGGCAGAATTAATTAGATCGTCAGGGAATCTTTTGTTACTCCGTAAAGATTGATTTTATCTTATAAATTTAAGAAATTATTCTCTCTTATAATTTTAAGACATTATCTATATTGCATATTTTATTTTTGATTTAAGATTGCGCGAAACGTGGATAAACGTTTTAGTATATATGAAAGAGGGCACTAGGAAAGTTAGGTGGCATCTCTCTTAAGCAAAACATATGGTATTTATATTTTTTTCTCCTTTTATTGGGTATTAATTATTTTTTATTTAATATATTATTTGAAAAATTCTGTCTTCATAACTCACACCACTTTATCTTTGTAACCTATATTTTAATAATCTCAATAATTCGCATGCCTCTCATATCCCAAACCCCCAATTGTTAAATGTGTAATTTGCATGACAATTTATGGTATTGTTCCCTTATATGGACCTATATTATATATCCAAGCTAACTTGAAAGGGTTAAGCAAAGCAAGTAGAGGTTTAGAAGGAGGCGCGATCTGTCCAAAGCTCATCTGAACCAATACGGCCGGGCAGCAATTCTTCTAAGGAAGAAGTTACGCTCCATTGTTTTTGGCTTCGATAAATTCAATACAGCCTTATATGCTTGACATCTCTGTGTAACGATCCGACTGGTCGTTTTGAGCATTTGTATTCAGTTCGGTGGTTTGAGGTCATGAGTAGCTTCATATGGTGTATTATGAGTTACATCTATCATCGCTTTTGGTTTTCGGGTGGTTCGGGAATGATTTGGAAGAATGATTATCAACTAGGAAGCTTTAAGTTGAAAGAGTTGATTAAGTTTGACTTTTGTGTATTTGACCTTGGATCAGAGTTTTTCATGGTTCCACTAGGTCCGGATGGTGATTTGGATTTGTACGTATGCTCGAGTTTACATTTGATTGTTTCTAGAAGGTTTTGGCTCTAATTGGCGAAGGTTTGCAACTTGAAGGTTTAGAAGTTCACAAGTTTGACCGGGAGTTAACTTCGATTTTATCGGATTCGAATTGTTTCTCTAACAGTTGGAATATGTTTGTTATGTCATTTTGACTTGTGTGAAACGTTCGGTCAGATTCCGGATTAGTTCGGTTTGAATCGAACGCTTGGTTTGAAGTTTGATGTTTATGAACCTAAGAGATTGATATTGATCGATGATTCGTGATTTTCATGTTATTTTATGTGATGGGAGGTCTCGAGTAGGTCCATGTTATATTTTGGGGCTTGTTGGTATGTTCGAATGGGGTCCCGAGGGGCTAAAGGGTGTTTCGAATTGATTTCGGACCATTTCGGAGGTGGCATAAGCTGCTGGTTTATCTTATTTTTCTTATGCTCCGGTTGAGCTTCGTGGTCGCGGGAGCATATATGCAATAGTGATGTGTATTTTTTCAGTTGGGTTCTTTGTTCATCACATTCCCGAGGGAGCCATCACGATCGCAGATAAGCGAATTTAGGCTGGATAGAATTGTTCTTCGCATTCACATATGAAGTTTTCGATTGTCATTTAAGTAAAGCAACTAGGGGTTTAGGATATCGCTTTCGCATGGGTAGACGCAAATTCGTGAAGGTCTGGCAGTGTGGAGCTATGCGTTTGCAGGTTAGGTATCACGTTCGCGATGTGTTTTCAATGTTAGTGCTATTTTTTCTTCAACGTGATCGCGAGGGCTATGCCGCGATCGTGATGAATATATCTGGGCACTGCCTATAAGTACTTTATTTCAAAGGTTTTGGTTATTTTATCAAATTTTGAGATACAGAGCTTGGATTTAGGCGCATCTTGAGGCGATCTTCATGATTTGGAATGGAGTATATTTTTTGTTCCACCATATATCTTCGTACGTGAGAGTATTCGTAAGTCAATTGATGTAAGCTCAGAAATGAGATCATCTTTGAGAGTATATAAAGTAAGTTAATCATGTTACCTTGGAGGTTACAAATATTTAAGATCATGAATAATAAGTACCAAGAGTGTTGGAAGCTTAGAAGATAAACCAATTGAAGAAAATAAGTTTCGTCGAAAGTCGACAAGTTTGGAATGTTATAACACGTACTTTGGGGTGAGACTTTCGTTCTTAACATGATAAGGAGGATATTTTATGATTTATTTTATTAGTTTGATAGTCATGTACTATATTTAAGAGAAAAGGGGGATATCGGGATCCAACTAGGGTTAGAGTAACCCAGAATAGTAGATGGATTGTTATCATTAGCTAACGTTTGCGAAGGATATTGCAAATGTGGTAATAGTTCTCCTTGCGAGATATCCAGATGGTGCACTCTAGATTAGTACAGTCGGATATGAATACTAGAAAGTTCAGAAGATAGGCACTAGAATCCTATACGGGATGAATATTTACCTTAGTATGGCTCCTGCCCCTAGTAAGGAAAGATTGTTAGGCTAACTGAAGAGACAAGTGAGATGGTGCAAGGGGAGCTAAAAGCGAAAGAATGTTTTGTTGAAGTTTTAAGAATAAAGTGATAGACAGAAATATTAATCGAAGAATAAGAAGAGAGTAAATGAATCATTATGAGTAAGATGTGATAAATGAGTGATAACAGTAAATTAAAATAAGACATGATAGAGTCTGTAGTTAAGTAAAGAAAAAGACAAGTGGTGACATGCCTTGACATAATAAAATTGTATAAGACATAAAGTCATACCCTCACTTCGAGAAATGAGTTGGTGACTCGAACGTGATTACCGAAAGAAAAGGTTAGACTGCATGAGTAATAGAAACTAGTACGGGTAAGTGAACAAAATAAACTGAACATGAATTAGGGAACAAATGATTTGATAATAGTCTGCACCATGAGAATTTTAGAGATCGCATTCAAGCAATAATAGAATGGACAACAAAAGAATAACCTTTAACGGTCATTCAAGAAAATGTTTCTCCAGTGTAAGCACTATGAGCAAAGTTAAGCTTAAGGGACTAAGTGTGCCAGTTACACTAGGTGTCACCCTCGGGCATAAGAAATTTGGTTATCTTTGGTACAGAAGGATTACCACAAGGCGAGTAAGAATCAGTAAAGATGTGAAAAGACGGCAAAGATGATGAGATGGGGGAAGATGGTGTGATCTGGTATTAAGTCGGAGTTAAGTGGTTCAGGTAAGTATGGTATGGTAAAGGAAAAAGTGGCAATAATGTGATAAGGATGAGGTTGCATTTATTCATACCTTATAGATATGTTACGACTCCAGAACATTACACAAGCACGCCGGGGAGAGGCGGTAAGGGTTCCAGCACTAGATATTATTGATAAATAAGTGCAAATGAACACTTTTTATATAAGTAGCTAGTGCGAGGGGTAAGTTAAGACAAAGGACATAACCCAAGAAATATTACGCAGCATATAGATATGAGAACGGACTAACGTGTAGTTAATAGTTGATTCAGGAAGAGCCTAGTTATGTCTAGACAAGAGGTTGCAGACAAATCAACAAATTGTGCAAGATAAACATAGTGAACCCAACATAGGGAATTATGTCTCGCAGATATGACGTTGTGATTCTTGAGAAATATTAAGATAGGAGTTGTAGTAGTTAAAGGTACCGTATAAGTGTTATGTAAATAAAAGAAACTGCCACTGGGGAGATAGTCAAAATTTTAGTTAAGAACCGGCCCTAAGAGCACACTGGCGTGGAGGTAAGTAACTAAGGATAATTATAGGTGAGTGAGAACATCAAAAATTTCTTCGGCTATATGATGTAATAAGCTTGAAGCTTTACATGAGTCAGAGGATCTAAGTAAATAAGGGAGAAGGCTTCAACCTAAGCATAGTAACTTCAAGATCAAATGATCTTGTAACAACAGTCTCACTACAATATTCTATGCACTCCATAAGAAAGTGGCACGTATCGTGACTAATGAACGGAAAGTCAAAAGTGATATTTGATATCATATGAGTTACAGGAGATTCCAGTATTTGTGGGAAATAAGATATGCCACGTACTCATTAAACAAGTGGCAGAACGGTCAGGAAAAGTAATAGCTTACATTTAAAGGCAACTGAGAAGGCACGAAAGGAAACCTATGGTGCTAGCAAGTTAAAGTAAGGTTACAAGTAGTATAAATAGATATGTGTAAGTCACAAGGTAAAGTATCATAGAGTGACAAGGTTTTAGGTAGATATGAGTAAGGATATGTAAAGGTGAGTGAGAAGGTGACGCGAATATGTAAGTTCTCGGGATTAAAAACATCAAAACAATGGAGCTGATGGTTTCCGTAAGTAACAGAAAGCTTGGTACAGCCTGAATAAACTCAGAGGAGTCTAAGACTAGGAGCAATTAGAAAAGATGAGATGTTACCCTAGTAGTAGAATAAGGGGGTAATGGTGATGATAAAAGGATGACGTTTAGGCCTTTGATTGAGTAATGATTTTTAAAAAAGGGGATTTCATCAATTGCACGGGATTAGAATACCCCCGTAAGATGAATCACGTTGGGATGCTATGAAATACGGTTATTGAAGTATAGTATCATCCCTAGGTGGATCAAGAAAATCATTTCAAATGTCCACCGATGCAACGTGAGCCCTAGTGACAATGTATTATGTAAGAGTTTTCAAGTTATCAGTGGTAGATTTGGATCAATATTAAGGTGAATCAACAATGGATGGATAAAAGTCACAAAATATGAGATGAGATTAGGCCATCATTCTTAAGATGAACAGTAATGAGGAAGAACTAAAGGACTTAGATTTATTCATATAAGATAAGTAGCGAGAGAGTAACATGGAGTTGGGTAGCAGACCTCGGTAATAATAAACCGAAGTAAGAGCTATGGTTTAGTGTGACCTGCCTAGCTGTAGTAAACCTATAAGCATAGATAAATGATGCTATAAAACAAGTTATATCAATAGTCGTAAGATTGACAAAGTACCGAGCGAAGAACTTCAGTGTACCTATAGATGCCTAGAGGGACAACTTGTCATAGTTCAATATATATTCATAAGGTAAGGCATAGATATTGGCTAAAAGCTTGAGAAAAAAGGAGAGAAGATTCGCATAGCAACTTCCATGGTCAGAGTTGTACAGGCTGCATGATTGAATGTACAAACAGTTACGAGATTGGAAGAGTTCGGACAACATGTCATGGTGTGAGAAAGAGGCCTAAATGGGGGAATGCCTTGGCCTTGGGATTTATTCACAAAAAATTTCCTAGATGGCAAGGACAGTATTAAAATATTTGTAAGATCTATGGGTTATGAGACTGATAAGTGCATTAGTCAAAATTCGAGGACGAATGTTCCAAAGGGGGAATAATGTTACACCTCATATCTTCTTACGTGAGAGTATTTGCAAGTCAATTGATGTAAGCTCATAAATGAGATCATCTTTGAGAGTACATAATATAAGTTAATCATGTTACCTTCGAGGTTAAAAATATTTAAGATCATGATTAACAAGTACCAAGAGGGGTGGAAAGATTAGATGCTAAACCAATTAAAGAAAATAAGTTTCGTCGAAAGTCGACAAGTTTGGAATGTTATAACATGTACTTTGGGTTGAGACTATGGTTATTAACATGATAAGAGGATATTTTATGATTTATTTTATTCGTTTGATAGTCGTGTACTACGTTTTAAAGTCAAGCGAGTTGTGGAACAAAAGTTGGCAAAGACCATCACAAGTTACATTCATAAATGTGCTAAATATTAGGTCAAATGTAGCGGTGCTTTTCTCGCAATATACCTGGGATTAATGTATTATATACATATAAAATTGAATATCTACAAAGTTATTTTCTATCACATTAAGTCGTTTATCGATACGACATCAAAGTAGAGAGATATTTGCAGTTTCGCGAGACTGCGCAGATTGCGTAGGTGACAAGTAGGTATGTCACTGAAGCGTTTTGAGGAATAGATTTCGTGTGTTATATGAGGTCTTTTGGGACATATTATATACCAAAATGAAGGTCTTGGAATTTAGTTTCCAACGCACTTAACCGTTCATTCATACGACATCCAGATAAAATAAAACATCGGAAGATGGGCTACTGCTAAGGTGCCAAGCTAGCACCTCTTTGACATTTCCAAAGGTGATATACATAGGTCTTAGGCCATATTTATCTTCAGCTCTCCATAGAACACGACCATAGAACATCCATAAATATATCCATAAGCTCTCTTGTAGCGATTCAAAGAATATTAACATCCCGGGTACGAAATCAAGAAGTGATAACATTAGAACGATCCCTACGATGTAAGTATCTCTATATCGCCTCTCTTTTTCTTTGTAGTTTGAGTTTTGGAAGGTACTTCATAGTTAAGAAAACTTCTAATTTATGTATTTAAGCTTTAAATATCAAGGAAGGTTGATACATTCATTTCCTAATAGTTAGAACTCACGGGAAGGTGATCGGAAGCCGTGAGTTTGATTTATTTTACTTTTAGTGGACTGTCTTGTAGTCCACTCATGTTGGCCTATTTTGCTGCTTATTTATGGAGTTTGGAAGGACAAAAGGGTACAGAGAAATGCCACATGTGGTAGGGTTGTAGGCTGGTCGCTCGTCGTTGCAATTTCAGGCTAATTCATAACTTGTTGATTTGGTGTGTTATGGTATATTTTGGGGTATTTGTTATATTGAAGGTCCCGAATTGTAGTTGGGTTGTTTTTGAGGTTATGATTGTATTGTATTCGTATCTCGCCTATAGTAGGCTTGAGGCTGCAGTAAAATAAGGGGAAATGCTCCCCGTTTTATTTTTGAATCGAGTTATCATTTGAGATACGTGATATACTAGCGCCATCTAAGTTGTACATGTATTTCATTATTATAGGGTTGGCACGCTAGTTGTCGTAAGCTTGTTGTTGAGTTGCGTTGACGACTTGAGGTATGTTAAACTATCTCTTCTTTACTTTTGGCATTATCCATATGATACGAACGAAACGAGCAAACGTGCAACTTTCATAAATGACCTGTTCATATAAGTACTAGGGTGCCAATGTTCTTGATTCCCCACGTGTCTTATTATTATATCGCTTGTTCATGGGTCTCAGAAAATACATAAGTTGATAAAGCTTATCCGAAGGCATAATGATCTTATGTCATTCTGAGAGATCTTATTGACTTACTTCATTATGCATTGCATTCATTTATACATGTACATTGACCAATGACTAGATGGAATTATAGACGCGTATATTATATGTATATGGGGTATGGGGAAACGTTATGGCGTTATATATGCACCACCACCTGATCAGCTTGTATACGTTGATGATTTCACCCATAGAGGCCGAGATGATATGATGGGATGCCCTCAGAGGCTTGATGATGTTATGTACGCATATACTTATACATGATATGACATTTATACGCATATGCATGACATTATAAATGTGATAATTCACAGAGTTATTCAGACTTACAGATTGAGTTTTTACTCCATGTTTCTTTCATGTCTTTTATATACCGCTTTCATGCCTTACATACGCGGTACTTTATTTGTACTAATGTTCCTTTTGCCTAGAGACGCTGCGTTTCATACCTGCAGGTCCCGATAGTCAGTTGATAGTAGTCTTAGTAGGCTATCAGCTCAGCGGAAGGTGTTGGTGCACTTCACTTGCTTCGGAGTTACCTATTTTGTCACTATGATTTGGACATGTATTGATTAGTACGGCGGGATCCTGTCCCGACCATTATGACATTTATATACTTGTATGGCCTTGTCGGCCTATGTATTGAGTGTACAAATAGCCATGTCAGCCTTATAGGCCTGTATGTCACATGTATAAGTTTCTATATCATGTTGGGTCATCCTATATTTTTATTCTAGTTATCTCATGACGGCCCTTCTAGCCCATTTACCCATGATGGTGTGATAATAAAGATACGTTATGTTGGTACTCGGTTGAGTAAGGCACCGAGTGCCCGTCGTGGCCCTCTAATTTGGGTCGTGATATTTGTTTTACTCATATTTGATTATATTACATGATTCCATCTTTGATTTTGGCATTTACTTGATGAATTTAAAAGAGAAATTGGATGTTTTTCTCAAAACTTTTCTAAAGTGAATATTTGGGATTTGAACATCGATTTAGAGTAGAATTTCAGTAAAATTAGTATGGTTGGACTCGTATTCAAATGGGTTGCAAGAATTTGTGAGTTTTGTCGGGTTCCAAGATACGGGTCCAGGTTGACATTTTTGTTGACTTTGGATATTTGATTAGAGATTCGACCTTTATTTTTTGGGTTTTTTTCCTATGACATTATTTGATGTTTTTGAGTTGTTTTTGGATAGGTTCGAGTCATTCGGAGGTCGATTGTTTCAGGATGGTGCTTCAAGAATATTGATTTTACTTACTTGAGGTAAGTATCTTACCTAAACTTGGTTGAGACACTAGTTGCTCTAGTTATTTGTGATATCTACGTGCCACGGATGGCGCACATGTGCGGGGTTGAGCCCATGTGCATGCATTAGGGTATTTATTCATGCTCGGGGTAGTGCTCGGGCTATGATATATCTTGAATTTATTTCTAAGCATTATGCTGTGATGTTTCTTACACTTGTACCCCGTTATGAGCTATTTGAGCCATGTTTGAGGTTACATAGAGGTTAATCTCTTGATTGAACCTACTAATTGCTACATTCGTGATGTAATTGTCTGATTTGAGATATGATAGTACACTTTGCACATGAATACACCTTAGCACATCACTTATAATAGTCCCGGAGTATGAAATTTGATGCCCATTGATCATGTACATGTATTCTTCTATATTTGCTATCTGTTTGATATGATTTGACTAGTAGCCCGTGAGTATGCCAAGAAAATTGTGATATTGAGCATGTGACCACGTCGGATGGATTGTGATATTGAGCATGTGACCACATTGGGCGGATTGTGATATTGAGCTTGTGACCACGTCAGACAGATTGTGATATCGGCATATGAGTTTTCCGTGCAATACGTGAGTTGTCTGTTCGGTTGATATTCTTAGCACGTGAGTAGTCCATGCGGATTCGAATATTGTTTTTATTGGCATGTGAGTTGTCCGTGCGGTTGATATTATTAGAACGTGAGTTGTCCATGCAGCGTATGGATATGGATCATTCCCTCTAGGGTTACACTATCATGTTCCTTCTTGATGGCGTACATATGGATTGCGAGAAACCGACAAGTTTCTGATTGATGTGTGCCTTGGGAAGGCTGATCGGTGGTTTGGTTCGATTATTGAGATTCTGATGTGGGCCTTAGAGCCGTGTTGTGATTACTATTTATATCGGATTGGGCGCTTCAACAAATTTATGTTAGTTTATTGCATTTCTTCTTTACTTTTAATTTCCTTGGTTGGTTACCTGATTTATTTGCATATCATCATTATATATGTTTTATTACTGACTGAGCAGAGTACGTTAAGAAAATGGAGTACACAAGGTGGTTTAATCCATGATTTCAAGAGTTGATCATATTACTGTTATGCACTTGTTGCAATTATGAACTACACATCTGATTAGAGAGTATCATTTATAAATCTTACTTATGTTACCTCATCGAGGTTAGTTATGATAAATGTTGAGTACATGAGGTTGGTAGTACTCATATTACACTTCTACACCTTACGTGTAGATCTTGGAGCTTAGATGTTGTGGATGACGGGATCTAGCAGAAGGTATACTTGCTTTTCTGGATATATCTACCACTTGTCCTTGGTAGTTTTAGATTTTTAATCTATTCATGTATATTTCAAATAGATGTTATATTTATTTTCATACCAGCTTTATAAATCCCAATCTTAGATGCTCACGACTTGTACAACCACTCCTTGGATTATTGTATGGTAATTCAGTTATTTCATTTATTGATTTCTTATTATTTTCATTAGAAATATGTTGACTATTGTTTGGCTTACCTAGTGGGTTGGGTTAGGTACCATCACGACTCGATGGATTTGGGTCGTGATATGTTAGTATCGGAGCTCTAGGTTCATAGGTTCTACGAGTCATGATAAAGTGTCTAGTATAGTCTTGTGAATCAGTATGATGACGTCCATACCTATCTTCGAGAGACTACAGGGCATCTTGGAAACTTCACATCTTTCTTTCCTTATCGTGCAGCATTGATTCAGAGAGTGGTTGAATAGCAATATGATGAGTATTATGTGATTGTGGGGTATTCTTAGATGGTTGGGATGTGATAAGAAGAATGATGCTTGGGATGCGAAAAGACTATGAATGATTGATTTCTATCTTGATGTGTGGTACAGTCTCGAGATATAGGCATGTGGAGGGGTCTTTCATGTTGTTCATTTGTGGAATGAAGTGGATTGTTATGTCTTGTTGATGAGTTTAGATTCAGGAGGATTTAATGGTTTTATAGTGGTTGTGGCCATGAAAGGGCATAGAGAGATGTCAGTTTGAGGCAAAGCAGGTGGATTATCTTATGCGGGATGTTCTGAGTTGTGTGATCCTTATGATGATATGAGGAGATGTTCCTTCCTATCAGTAGATTATGTGCAGTGATATGAGTTTGTATCGCTTGGGAAAGTTCGCACGGCTGTCGCGAAGATGGATATGCGCTTAACAGATGATTTGAGCTGTTGTTAATGTTAGAGTTACATGAGCGTATGAAGGACTTAGTTGAATTACAATGAGATATTATGGTAGTTACGGAGTAAGGGCATTGTGGGTTATCGACTGTTAAGTTCTGTGGCATCGAGCCAAGTGGGGGGAGTCTGTTGTCGATGATCAGATTGCATGGTCATGTGTTATTTTAGTTTTGGTCTGACGCATACTTATGGATTAGTTATGACTTGAAAAGGTTGATTTTGAGGATGACTCGAATGAGAAAATTGCTAGATGCATGATGTTCTATACCTTGTGGGCATAATGGAAATCTTGGAATGATTCAGGTTTGTTATTCGTGGTAGATGTAGTATGCATAGAGAAGAAGTTCACATGGTTTCGTAAGATGGGGTTTCTTCATGAGGTATTTGGGTGCTGATTGAGCACAAGTCGTTTGGCTCGTATTGGCAGTGCATTTGAGATTACAACAGAGTGGATAACTTTCAAAAAAGTTCCAATCAGTTTAAGATTTATGTATCATTAATGATTCTACATTTCAGCACTTCAGAGGTTAAAGAAACAACTTTAGATTCACAAAAGGTCTCTTTTGTGTTGGCATTTTGGTTGTGGTATTATTGGATTCTTAAGAGGGAATATGGTGTCTTATGGGTTTTAGGATGTTGTGGATTCATGCTATGATCTCTTGTGATGAGCTTTGGTTAAGGATCGTAGCGTACTGGCAACAAGAAGTGTTAACTTGAAGGCAAGTCGAGGAGAATTAAAAGAATGGGGTCAGCTTGGTAGTGATTCGGATTGGCATGGTAATAGATTTCATTGGTTCTGATGGCTTGGTTTTGTGCTAATGGGTTTCGAAGAGCTCTCAATGATTTCAACAACGGCTTGGGGCAGATGTTTTCGATAGCGATGATGAATATGTTGGGTGTTGTGATTGTTTCTTGGATAGGGGTCAAGTAGAATGTTTCTGACTTATAGAATATGTGTCCGGCTTATAATTCCCAGATGATAATGGGGTTCTCATATTTTTCTTATGATGGCATTATAGATGCGGTAAGATGTGGTGGATTAATGTTTGTATGTACGAGGTTGTGGTTCAGCTTTGAATTGAAGGTCAGGAGTTCTAGACAGCATTGGCGGTTTTAGACATTTAGAAGGATGGTAGCAATGTATGTATCACCAGATAATGGTGCATATTTCAGATGGCGCATTTTGTTTAACTTGCAGATGCTTGACTGGTATTACGTTAATAGCTTGGTTGTTGGTTGACTATCGATGTTCAGATTTTGCTATGTGGCACGGAAGAATTATGGAAATATTTACTGTGAGGTGATTGTGTATGAGGTATGTATCGTTCATTTATGTGGTAGAGTTGGGATCGGATGTGGATATTCATGTATTCTATGGATTTAAAGACTATGAGGGTTCTCAAAGGAATATTATTTGTTGGTTGTAGACAGTGATAGTATGTTGAGAGGTTGACAGCTGAGTGAATGTGTTATGGATAGGTTAATGTGGACTTTTCGGAGGTTCTTTACCTATTTCGTGCGTATCAGAATTGATTTTGAGGCCATTGGTAGGTCTAATGAGAATGTGTGTTCTACATCGAGTTGTCTTTGTTTACTCAGCACAGTTACTACTGAGGGAGTGTCATATGTTAGAGTTGATCTTATTCTTTTTATGATATTTTCCATGTATTACTCTCCTATGCTACAATGATTTGTGAGACTGTTGACTATTTACACACATGATGTGGTTCTAGTTGGGCCTTGTGGTAGAATTCGAGCGATATGGACCTTGGTGTGGAATGGTTGATTGCGCCTTGGTTATGGTCTTCCTACTTGTGGTATATTTATAAGTGTGAATTTTTACCACTTTAGTACCTTCATGCTTTAGTTTTAGTCCGAAAATGTTGATTTATGTTCCCAAAACTATTGAAAGTGTGAAAATTGCAGGAATATTGGATATTTTGACTCTAATATAGAAATCCAACTCAAGAAGGAGTGTTCCAACTCACAAGGCAAGAAAGAGTGTAGCATACCAGAAGTGCAATCCGCGGAAGTATTTCTATGGTCGTAAAAGAAAGTGCTGACCGCAAAATTCGCTCTACGGCCGCAAATCTTATGTAGAAGCCCAGAAGTGATTGAAGAGAAGTGCGGACCGCACACTATTTGTGTGGCCGCAGAACATGGTCGCACTAACAAGAATCAAAAAGTTCAGAGAGTGTGCAAAATGACCAAGACTGAAGCCTTGCAAGAAGTCCAGACGTATATCAAATTGTGCGGCAGCAAAATCTCTCAACCTGCAGACTCAAGCAATGTGCGGACCGCACATGGAATTTAATTTAATGGTTGCAACCGAACCCTAGCGTGTAAACCTTATGGGTATCTAATTTAATGCTTGTTTATGATTGGATGTTTGTTATTTATCCTTGTTCATACTTTAATTTTAGAATTAATGGTTGCAAACATTGATTAATGCCTTTTTGACTTGGTCGTTACTTGAGAAAGAGGGACCTAGTCCAGGAAAACTTGGCTAACAAGATATTGGGCTAGTTAAGTATTTGAATAGCCTAAATAAAGGGTTTGAACTAGAGATAGGGAAAACCCGACATGAGCTCATATCAACTATTTAGCTTGATACTCATTTGGGGCTTGAGAAATTCAAATTGAGCAAAATCACTCTATGGCTGAGAGGTATTGAGTGGGTAACTTAGAGTTGAGAGCTATAATACACTCCAATTACTAAAACAAGTGTTAAAATAATAAACCCATTAGGCGAACACCTAGTCAAAGGTTACATCCATAGCCTTTTTGACTATTTGAAAACAACCAAAAACAATTAGTCAATGTCTAATTTTGGTTTCTCTAGTTGATCATTGATAGTGTTGTTTATAAAAGAAATTAGCAAAACCAACTTGATTGGAAGTGTATTTAAGCTGTTTCGTCTTCACGCATCAAGTATACTCCAACACCCATTTTTAGCTCCCTGAGAAAATAGACCCCGACTCATAGTTGGGTACTATTCTTCCAATGATCTTTTCCACTCATTGGTGAGTGTGGATTGGGAGTGGATCAATTTTGGCACTGTTGCCGGGGAGCTTAAAGGATGTTAGCTACATATTTGATTGTTTTGTTGGCATATCTTCTTTCTCTTCCGTGTTACGAACGTGTTTAAGAAATCTTACGTACAATCATGGCAAACAATGAGCTCAAAAATATGCCTTTGGGGGACTTGGACGATGAGGAGGAACAACTCGATGAGATACGTCAAGTACCACAACAAAGAGGTCGGGGATCACAAGACAACATGCTCGTTCCACCCCCGCCTCCACCATATCCACCACAAGTATCTCCACACAATATATTTCCCAACAAAGGTTATGCTAGTGCAATAGTCTCTACCCGTATTAGGGCGGGCAACTTTCACATCACCAATGTGATGCTCACTTTGCTTGAGAAACGGGGTTTCCTTACCAGTTCTCCAACTCAAAATATTTACAAACTTTTGAAAGGCTTTTTGGATACATGTTGGGGGAGCAAGCAAACTAATGCTTCCGAGGATGCATTGAAGCTAATGCTTTTTCCCTTCTCTCTACGGGGGAAATCTTTAGATTGGTTGGAACGTTTGCTGAACCATTAAATTCACACTTGGGATGAGTTGGCGGCCAAGTTCATTGCTAAGTTTTTCTCTCCCGGGCACATCGCTACACTTCTAGATGAGATCTTGGCATTCAAATAAGAGCCGAATGAACAACTACATGAAATTTGGGATCTTTATGGAACAATAGTTAAGGATTGTACAAGCAACAATATGACGGAAATGATGTTGCAATAGACCTTTTATCGTGGTATTAACACAACCAATCAATGTGTAGTGAATCAACTAGCCGTTGGGAATATTATGACTAGGCTTTATGCGGGGTGTGTGATATTCTAGATGAGATGACGAAGATGTCATCGGTTTGGCAATCCCATGCTAATGTCCCACAATGTGATCCAAATATGATCCACCTCCACAGATAATTGCAAGACCATGGGCAAGTCATTGTCGAATTGACCGCTACCATGACTCAACTAGTAAAGGCTTAACTAAATCTAAGAAAGTTCATGCTATGGAGAGAGTGAATGTTATGGTGAACAAGAAGAGGACTAACGGTCCACAAATGAAAACCCGAGTGGAGAACTATATGCTAGGTGACGGAGGTTTTGTTCAAGATGATTCTTATATTGAGCAAGAGGAGTAAGTGCAATATGTCAACAATTTTCAAGGGCAAAGAAACAACTTCCAAGGCCCAAACCAACAACAATGGCGACAACAAAACAATCATGGCAATTGGAGTTCTAACAATCAAGGGAATTGGCATAACAACGACAATCAAGGAAGCTGTTGTGGAAACAACCAAGGAAATTGGGGAGGCAACAACCAACATGGTTGGGCTAACAATCAAGGCCGCCGGGGGGTCGGGTTTACAAAGGCCTCCAATGTATCAACAACTGAGCAACCCACCAAAAGAATGCCCATTCCGATGCCCAACTTGCCTCACACAACACATCAATCTGCAATCTAGAAGTTCAATGGGGCAAATCTCTGAAGCTCTAAATTCTTGACCTAAGCGTGCACTAACAAGTGTCACGGTGGTAAACCCAAAGGGTGGTAACAATATGGGGCATGCTATTGTGGTTATCACAAGAAGTGGAAGAGGCGGGAATGCACCCGCCTCATGCGGAACACAACTAGCTGATGATGATAATGTAATATAAGAAGAATAGATCCCGAACAATGTTGTTCAACCAAATGAGGAAATTTGGTTTGATATAGATGATAGTGTGAACGAGACTCAAGACAAGGTGAACCCATCTAGGGAACACATCATTGATATACCGGATCTAGTAGTGAAAAAGTCAAGGGCACCATTGCCTAATCCTCCACCTTCATACCATCAAAGACTTGCCAAGTAAAATGGTGAGAATCAATTCAAGAAGTTCATTCAAATGATGATGAGTCTTTCAATCAATGTGTCATTGGTAGAAGGTTTGGAACAAATGCCCAGTTATGCAAATTTTATGAAAGATCTTGTGACAAAGAAGCGGTCGATGAATTTTGTGACTATCAAAGTCACTCATCAAGTGAGAGCGATTGTTCATTCAATGTCTCTTATGTTGGAGGATCCCGGTGCTTTCACGATTACTTGTACAATTGGAAGTGCCGAGTTTAGTAAAGCTCTTTGTGATCTTCACGCAAGTACAAATTTGATGCCTTATTCAGTTTTCAAGACTTGGTGGATTGGACAACCAATACTCACTTCTATGAGATTGCAAATGGCTGATCGTAGCATAAAAATGCCGTTGGGTATGATTGAAGATGTTTTTGTCCGAGATGATAAATTCATTCTTCTGGCGGACTTTGTCATTCATAATTGTGAAGGTCATTATGAAGTTGATACATTTTGCATTTTCGTACGTTAATGTTTCGTCGTAAGTTAATTGACGTAGTCTCGGGAATGAGATTATTTTTGAGTTTATAAGGATTTCTGCCAATTATAACATGAGATAAGTACATGCCGTGAAAGTTAAAGGGTAAACAAATCAAAGAAAATGAGTTTCATTGAAGGCTGTCAATTTGGGATAAAATACGGTCCGAGCTATAATACCCGATATTTATGGACTAGTGCCATACAAGGTACCACATGACCCCAATTATAATATGAGATAAGTAAGTGTCGTGAAAGTTAAAGGGTAAACGAACAAAAGAAAATGAGTTTCGTTGAAGGTTGTCAATTTGGGATAAAATACGGTTCGAGCTATAATACCCGATATTTATGGACTAGTGCCATACAAGGTACCACATGACCATGATAGTAAGGTGTATAAGGTATGTTAAAAATGAGTAGTATTTTAAGTAATTTGGGATAATTCTTAATTATGTGGGTAATTGGTTAATTATTGGATTAGTGGGTGATTAACAAGTTAATTAAAGAAATGGGTGGATAATTATTGGTGGGAAATCCCCCCCCCCCCAACGTGGCAGAAACGTATGCCCCATTTGTGACGCTTTACTTACATTACAAGGTGGCACATTTAGAGGGACTTTTCGCTAGTCATCACCTAAGTGGGTCCCATACCCACTAAGGTAAAGATATCTCAAAATTCAGAAAGAGAGATATATCTAATCTTCATAGCAATGTAAATTGCTCCAGCAAACTCATACAAAATGATAGCAACGTGATTTTCTACAAAATTCATAAAAAACTACTTAACAACGTGAGAATTGTGATTCTAAGGGAGTACCGTGCAATCTTTCTCAAGAATACCATGTGGATTTTTCCCTATTTTGATCTTGATGTTACGTGTTTTGTCACAATTAACGGGTGTTAGAGGGATTGTCAAGAGAATCGGCTCAGGTATGTTAAGGCTATCCCTTCTCTCCTTTTGTCATGATTCATATGATACAAACGATACGAGCAAACACACAGCTTTCATAAATGACTCTATTCATAGAAGTACTAGGAGTGCCTATGTTTTTATTCCCCATGCGAATTATTATAATAACTTCTATTCATGGGTCTCAAAAAAATACGTAGTAAATAAAGTTTATCTGAAAGGCATATTGATCTTATGACATTCCGAGAAATCTTTTTAACGTACTTCTTATGCATTTCATTCATTTATACATGTACATTGACCCATGACCAGATGGAGTTATATATGCGTATATTATATGTGTATGGAATATGGGAAAAGGTTATGGAGTTATATACGAACCACCACCTGATCAACTGGTATATGTTGATGATTTTGCACACAGTGCCCGAGATGATATGATGGGATGCCTCAGAGGCTTGATGATGTTATGTATACCTATACCTATGCATGATACGACATTTATATGCACGTGTATGACATTATAAATGTTTCAAAATTTACAAAGTTATTTAGACTCACAGGTGGAATTCTTTACTCCATGTTTCATCTATGCCTTTATGTACTAATTTTCATGCCTTACGTACTTGGTACTTTATTTGTACTGATGTGCCTTTTCCTGGGGATGCTACCTTTCATGCCCGCAGGTGCAGGTAGACAGGCTGACGGTCCCCCTTTTTAGGATCTTTGATCAGCAAGACTTGGTGTGATCCACTTGATCCGGAGCTGTTACTAGTTTTAGTACGGTGTTTTGATATGTAGATATGGGTATGATGCGGCCCAATCCCATCCTTTATACAATTGTACACTATATTAGAGTTCTGTAGATAGTCATGTATAGTTGGATAGTTTGTGGCCTTGCCGGATTCTAGTTTTGGATATATAGTTGTCTATAGCAGCCTTATCGGCTCGCCCTATCGTATTCCGCATATATATGTCTTTTGGACATATTTCCCACACGTATGTTATGCTTGTAATTCAGAATTTTATTGACAGATGTTATTCATGACCTACCCTTAATTCATGTTTATATCTTAACGCATATTTAAGGGTGTTCGATAAGTAGGACTCGGGCACTTGTCGAAGCCCATCGGTTTGGGTCGTGGCAGAAGTGACAATTATTCTTGGAAGACCTTTGCTTGCTACGGGTAAGGCTCTTTGAGCTGTTGACGCTGGAGAACTCACATTTCGGGTTGGTGATGAAAAGGTTGTATTCCATGTGTGTATGTCCATGCGGCAACCAAATAGCAATGAGGTGTGTTCTCTTGTGGATTTGGTGACTGATGTTATTGTTGATGATACAAGTGATACTATCAATGTTGGTGATATGATGGAGGACGTCTTGCTCAACTTTGATGATGACGAGATGGATGGTTTCATGGAATGTGCTAACTCTTTAAAAGGAATAGTGTCATACAACTATGCACCCCGGAAATTGTCTTTGGATGTTGAAAATAGGAAGACTCTTCCTACAGAGCCTTCTATTGAAGATCCACCTACCTTGGATTTGAAGCCATTGCCTCCATACCTTTGTTATGAATTTCTTAGCCCTTGTTCTACTTTACCGGTTATTCTTTCCTCTTGTTTGACTAACGTGCAGGTAGATTCCACATTGGCAGTGTTACAAAATAGGAAGAAGTCTATTTGGTGGACCTTGGCAGATATTTGGGGGGTATAAGCCCCACCTTTTGCATGCATAAGATCAAGTTGGAGGATGGCCCTAAACCATCCATTGTACATCAAAGAAGACTCAATGAGGCTATGCAAGAGGTTCTAAAGAAGGATATTATCAAGTGGTTGGATGCCGGGGTTTTCTACCCTATCTCCGATAGTTCATGGACCTCTCCTGTTCGATGTGTCCCAAAGAAGGGGGCATGACGGTGGTTACCAATGATAAAAATGAATTGATGCATACAAGAACGGTGACTGGATGAAGGGTGTGTACGTATAACTGCAAGCTCAACAAAGTAACAAGGAATGATAACTTTACACTTCCTTTCTTAGATCAAATGCTCGATAGATTGGCTGGTCATGCTTTATACTGCTTTCTTGATGAGTACTCGGGCTACAACCAAATTATCATTGCTCTGGAAGATCAAAAGAAAACAACATTTACATATTCTCCTGGTACCTTTGCTTTCATGCAGATGCCATTTGGTTTGTGCAATGCACCGATGACTTTTCAACGGTGTATGATGGCTATTTTCACGGACATGGTGGAAGACTACCTAGAAGTTTTAATGGATGACTTCTCGGTGGTTGGGGATTCTTTTGATGATTGTCTTGCAAATTTGGACAAAGTGTTCATTAGATGTGGCGAAACCAATTTGCTACTCATCATTGTCTTCCTCATGGTTGAGGAAGGTATTGTCCTTGGCCATAAAAGCTCAAGGAATGGAAGTGAAGTTCACAAGGCAAAGATTCAGGTGATTTCTAATCTTCCACCCCCAACTTCAGTGATGGGTGTGCGGGTTTTTACCGGTGCTTTATCAATGATTTATCTAAAGTGGTGAACCCATTGTGCAAGCTCCTTGAGAAACATGCCACGTTAAATTTTAATGATGATTGTGTGAGAGCTTTTGAATTGTTAAAGCTCAAGTTTACAACTACTCCCATCATCACCGCTCCAAATTGGAGTGTGCCTTTTGAACTCATGTGTGATGCAAGTGGCATAGCAGTGAGGGCTAATTTGGGGCAACGTATCAATAAGATTTTCCATTTGGTCTACTATGCTAGTAAGACCATAAATAGTGCCTAAGTCAACTATATAATTATTGTATTTGAAATTGAGAAATTCCGCCCGTACTTGATGGGTACCAAAGTTATTGTCCACACGGACCATGTGGCGCTTCATTATCTTATGAGCAAAAAGGACTCCAAAGATTGATTGATGAGATGGGTACTCTTGTGGCAAGAATTTGATCTTGTCATCCAAGATAGGAAAGGTAGTGAAAACAAAGTGGCATACCACTTGTCTCATTTGGAGGAGGAGGGGAGGCCGCATGATGGACTTGAAATAAATGACTCATTCCCCGAAGAACAACTTTTAGCAATTTGAATGAAAAATGTCCCACGGTTAGCGTACTTGGCAAATTTTCTTGTGCATGGAATCATTTCGGACGAGTTCTCTTCAAGCCAAAGGAAGAAGCTCAAAAGGGATTTTCAAGATTATTATTAAGATGAACCATACCTTTCTCGAATTTGTACGGACGGGATAATTAGGAGGTGTGTACCGGAAGATAAGCAAGGTGATATTCTTGGGGATTGTCACTCTTCGCCATATGGTTGTCATCATGGTGGAGCAAGAACGACGGCCAAAGTACTTAGTTGTGGTTTCTATTGGGCTACTCTTTACAAGGATGCTAGTGAGTTGGTGAAAAGATGTGATGGATGTCAACAGGCTGGTGGAATCTCAAGGAAAAATGAAATTCCTCTCAAAACATTTTTGAAATTGATATTTTTGATATTTGGGGCATTGACATCATGGGCCCTTTTGTGAGCTCTTGTGGAAATACCTACATCTTAGTCGTAGTGGATTGTGTGTCCAAATGGGTTGAGGTTGTCGCTATACCCAACAATGAGGCGAGAAGTGTAGTGGATTTCTTGAAGAAGAATATTTTCACACGATTTGGTACTTCATGTGCAATCATAAGCAATGGGGGTTCACACTTTTGCAACAAGGCTTTTGACACTTTACTTAGCAAGTATGGTGTTACTTTGAAGATCATGACTCCCTCTCACCCACAAGATAATAGGCAAGTTGAAGCCTCCAACCGGGAGATAAAGAGTATCTTGTCTAAAACGGTGAATGCTAATCGGACGGAATGGTCCAAGAATCTTGATGATGCGTTATGGGCTTATCAGACGTATTACAAAACACCTATCAGGATGTCTTCATACCGGTTGCCAATCAATTTACTCCATTTCTTGGAAAGAAATTCATTGTGTTTAAAGTGGTGTTCGACAAATTGTATCCTCTTCCGGTGGAACTAGAGCACAAGGCAATGCGGGCTCAAAAGAAGTTTAATCTTGATTGGGATGTAGCCACTAACTTGAGGGGCACACATTTGAATGAATTGGATGAGTTTCGGTACCATGCATATGCGAGTTCATCCTTTTACAAAGAAAAGATAAAATATCTTCATGACAAATACATTTGGAACAAAGAGTTCAAGGTGCGCGATCTAGTATTGTTGTTTAACTTAGCGTTGAGAATGTTTCCCGGGAAGGTAAATTTCAAGTGGATTGGTCCATTTGAAATTGTTGGTGTGACACCTTATTGCGCATTAGACTTGAAGAACAAGAAAGATGAATTATTCTGAGTTAATGGTCACCGGGTGAAGCACTACTTGGGTAAGGTTGGAGATAGCCACATGGTGTCGATCATTTACTTCACCTGATGGATCTTTGACATTGCTTCTTGGTGTGACGTTAAATTAGGCGCTTCTTGGGAGGCAACACATGTTCTTTTCCTTTTCTTTTGTAGTTAGATGTTATTTGTGTTCTCACGTGATTTAAAGTGTGCTACAGGGTTGAGTATGACTTTCAAGAAGGGTGAACTAAAAAATGGCCAAGTGTTCAAGGATCTGTGAATTGTACATTTCTATGTGCCACAACAGGAGGACATTCGCGGTCGCACATTTCACATGCGGACCGCACAATTATAATCTTACAAAAGTGTAAAAATGTCAACTCTTTGAAGTTTGAGCCTGTCAGTGCGGGGCTAATCTGTGACCACAAGAGGAAATATGGGGTCGCACCCAATAATATGCGGACCATACATTAAGATCAGAGAATGCTGACCCGTGTGATAGAGTGCGGACTGCACATGGAATTCTGCGGCCGCACTTGACCCCTTTTCCCTCCTAAGATTCTTAGTACAAATAGAAATCTTAAGTTAGTTTTACACTTTTCCCTTTCCTCAAAATCGTTGTTACTCTGCAAGTTTCCTGAGAGATTTTCACTGTCCCCCCACAAACCCACTTGTGCTTATACACCCATTGCACTCACTCTATCTGGTATGGTTCATTTCATGTTAATTTTTTGTGTTAGTTTAATTTTAAAAATTTTAATTTCTTTTAGGCCATCCGTTATTAAAGTTCATCCATGTGAACATATGGGGTAGATCTGAATTGGGTAGTTGATAATACAGGCTATAATGGGTTGGGTTAATGAGATTTCATGTTTATACCATGTTGCCATGTCTATTTGTACAAGTAATTGAAAAATCAAAGTAGAAAAAGAATGCATGTGCGTAATTTTTAAAATATACGGCTGCACTTGAATTTGTTTCTTCCACAATTAGGTGTTTTGGGCAACCTGGTGAAGCAAGTGCATCTGCAGCTGCAGTTTAATTGTGGGGACCACAGAACTCTTAAAGGGGTCGCACTCAAATATGTGCAGACGGTAGATGTATTATGCGGAGGAAAAACTACCTTTGCACTATCGTCAGAGAGGGGCTTCTGGGGACTTTGATGTTTTTTGATAAATGTGTGGCCGCACTAGTAATTGTGCAGTACACACTTCCTGTCTGTGGCCGCACATCAAAAATCTACGGACTGTAGATCCCAGTTCTAGCAGCCTGTTGTTTTTATCGTAATTTCACTGTGTCCACAATGTTCCCCCTTGCCTACATAAGTCTTGCATAGGTTGAATGACGAGTTGCAACTAACAATTTTCTTTTCTTTGATACAGGTAAAGGATCGATCGCACCGCGGCTGTGAAACTACAAAAGCAAATGGTGAATCCTCTAGGGGTCGAGGTAGAGGTAGCTTGCCCCTTGGCCAACCCAGAACCATTAGGAAGAAAGCCACAACAGGTAGACGGAGAGGTGCAGACCTCTCCGAGTCTTGTTTCTATGTCCCGTCTAGGGAAGCTTCGGAGGGAAACTCAGCCTATATTCAGGATGAGCAGACATCAACACAGTCTAGGCCATAGGGGAGATTTCAGCTCATAGATGAGGCCTCCTCATCTCACAGCACTTCTAAGGGGTCAGAAAGTGCTAGACAAACCTTTGATCCAGCAGTTGCCCTAGACACAAATGCACAGACTATATAGGATATCCCCGATGAAGTTAGAGGGGGAGATGGTACATCCATGGGTATGTAGATATTGAAGAAAAAGGAGATATGGGAGGTTAGGTTCGTTAGCTTGGAAGCCTTCACTAACTTTCATATGTGGTGGCCAGTATGATCATTGACACTTGAGCAGTAGTTTCCCTTTAAGGATTTGGATAAATACAACCCGACAGTGTTGAGAGAGTTCAGAGCAAGAAAGGATTGGATGTGGTTTACTGAGAGAGTTGAAGATGCCAAGGAGTACCTCATCCAAGAGTTCTACCCAAATGTTTCTCTCATCAAGAAAGGGACGGAGGTGACTAAAGTACGCAACCTCAAGATGAGCTTTGATCAACACACGCTAAATTTCTACTTGGGGTTTGAGGAATTGGAGCTAAGGGAGTACCTATAGGAGTGTGCAATGAAAGAAGAAGTCCGACCTTGGCTAGCAGAGATCTTCGCACAACCAGGGCCACCACCACCATGGATCACTATTGGGGTTCCCATTTAGCGGAACACATTGAGCTTTGAGGTGAAGGGATGGAAGACCTTTGTTTGTAGCAGACTGGATTTGTGCCAGAATGAGATTCATCTTCCTCTTCCTCGTGATGTTCTTGTGGCATCTATCATGCCAGGTACCCAATTAATGTATGTGCCATGATGTAGGCCAACATTTCATTGGTAGCACAACATACCAACACGACCTACCCTTATCCTAACACTATCATAGAGTACCTCACTGATGTAAAGTTAGATCCAATATCATATGACACCAAGGTGAAGCCGAAGAAGCCATTTGACTGGTATTTGTTGATGGATGCGACAAACCAAAGAAGAGAGCTCAGCCTTCTACCACCACAGGCGAGTCTGATGAGCCGAGAGTGGTAGTCACCGAGACAACTGCATTTCATCTACCTATGTTAAGACCTCTTCTAGTGCTACTACTATGCCTCTGCCACCACCCTGAAGTCTCACCACAGCCCTAAGGGCAGCCCCTGCTATAGCTCTGAGGCCGGTGCCCATGCTTACAGCTCCATTATCTGCTCTATGAGTCTTTAATACATTGGCGTGTCTCAACAACTTGATGAAGATGACTACTTCAAAGCTGTCTAACATATATTGTATTATTACAGCGTAGTCATCTATACAGGTACCACATGTCTCCTATGATCTTGAAGAGAAGTTGAAGAAGATTCTGGACAATCAGAAGATAATCATGGACACTATGGTATAGCACAAATCGATTATTGAGGAGTTGGCCAAAGAAGTGAAGAAGATGAGGAAGTCTCAGGCAAGCAGGAGATCGGTTGACAAGCTCAGGAAGGAGGCGACCAGACTTGTAACGGCTGGGGATCTACCCTTTGATATGCTACTTGACCCAGACCAGTCCGTCCTAGATCAATTTGCACCATCTGCACAGGTTGCACTAGCTGGCTAGTATGATGAGCCATGTCTTGCCGACACTGCTGAGGCAGTGCGTGCGGTGTTTGCCACTCCCACCACTCCTAGATATGATAATGATAAGTTGATTGACCTAATGAGATATGGGTGGAGTTTATTTGATTTTTTTTGGGGGGGGGGGAGTTATTTTATTTGACATATGATACATTGTGGATACATTTGGACTGCAATAATTTGATGATTCTATTCTTTTTCTTATTTGTAGTTTATCTATCTTTAGTAGTTATTGTTCATTAGCATCTTTAATTTTCCACTTTAGTTCTTGTTTTGTTAGTATCATCTTCTTATGTTTTCGTAAATAATAAGACTTTGGTTTTCTTAATGCCATGATTCTTTCCAAAGTTAGTTATTGCGTGAACCGGGTGACTCGTCCTGAGGATGGATGGCGTGACAAACTTCTTAAGGGAGTGAGTCATTTTATATATGTTTAGGTAATAATAATAGTAATAATGAAAGTGTAACACCCCCGAAAAATTTCGAAGTACTTAAGCACTATTAAGAAAGTTTATGTGCACGAATTATATTATTTTGTGTACAGATGAGGGCTATTAATATGATGGATATCAACTTGATTGGTTAATGCCAATCAATAAAAAAATTGGAACAACTTCGTAAATATATTTTCGGTATGAAAATAGAAAGAATCCAATTCGAGCAAGTTTCCAATTCAAAAATTTCTTGGAATTGATCAAAAATTTTCGATCCAAAGTGTTTCACGCGGGAATCCATCGTCTGTAGGATTCTTTCATAGAAATCGCAAAAGGGGTATGTTGCTGCCATTTTGAAAGGATTAAAAAGCACTAAAATAATGTCTAAACACCATTTTCAATACTCCAAGCCATGTCCCACACCCCTTGCGTCTGGCTTTAAGCTCTCTGCATATGAGGGTGCTTCTCTCTCTGATGCAACGGAATATCGTAGCATTGTTGGCAATCCTAGCCCACTCACCTTTCTCCAAGATTGAAGTTAGAATTAGGAGTGTTAAAATATTAATTAAAATGAGCTTGGCATCCATGTGTTCGAGAGTTAGAAAATGACCGCCAAGTGTACGAGGTATATTATAAGTGGTGTGTGGTCTAAGGAGAGCTCTAAGTCTAAGTCAAGCTGGAAATTACATGATAGACTAAAGTTCCAAATCAGTACGCACAAGACCAAATTTTGGACGAGTATATATACATATATGTAAGTAGTTATGTGATTAACAGCCTATCAAATTAAAGCCCTTTGAGTCTAGTTTCCAACGCATCAAACCGTTAGTCATTTGGATATGTATACAGAAAGTTATGGCCATTTTATTGGACCTATGTCATATGCGCGGCCAGATGCACGGCCACACATATTTGGGAGTTTTTGCCTTGTGTGCGCGGCCAGATGCATGGCCACTTGCCTAGGTGCGTGGCCACGCACATAGGAGCCCAATAAATAACCCCAAGGACGGGTAGAGTGAGGGGCTAAGTCATTTCTTCAAGACTAGGGCTTCCTCTCCATCACCCATCCGGCCAAGGCTTCCCAATACACACCTAAGGTAAGTTTTTAAGTGTGTTTTTATGATGATTTCACTTCTCAATCAATAGTTATAACAAGGTTTTGATTGGATTCCATAGGATTTATTCAAAATCACTAGAACACCCCAAAAGTTGTCTTTTAGGATTTGGTCTACAAGAGGTATATCCACCATCTCTAACTAATCTATGGTGATTATTTATGTATGAAATAAGTGTTAGGACATATGGGATGGTGATTGGAGGCCACAAATACCTAACCTAGGTTGTGTTGGTATTGTAGAGATTGTAAAATGGTTTAATTGATGAGATTGATGGTTTGGGATTAAATTGTTGGGCATGCATGTTCTAATGGAAGTTGTGGATGGCCTAGAGGCGATTATGAGGTAAAGCATTGGTGTGGAGGGTGATTGTTAGGTGAAGAAATTCCATAGGAGGGGGTTGTAGAAAGATATGCACACTATATGTTTGACAAAAAGTCTAAATGACTTAAAATATAGAAATCTTGCTAATATTGGTGCAATTGTGTTGCATTGTTATAGATTGAAATTGTTTAGTGTGGTGGAACGCCGTAGTATTATTAAGGGGCGAGTTTCAGGTATGTTGGCTAAATTACTCTTTTAGAAATGAATTCCTTGATATTCTCGTAAGTTTCAAGTATTGTTGACTCAAGTTCCTAATTCTCATGTTCCGAGTTATTCCTAATAAATTCGATTATCCCGAGTAAGCAAAGTGTCTAAAGATGTATGTATTCAAAATGTGTTCCAATTATCACATTATGTTATCCTTCGGGAATGTGTTCAAGAATGATATGTGCATTAAAATTTTATGGCTTTGAGTCGTATTTCAAATGAAAGTTATGATGCCAAATTGTGTGAGAAAAACTCGATATGCTTAAGACTCTTAATTTCTCATATGTGTACCTAAAGTCTTGATTGGAAAGGCCTTGTTGTTGATAATCTATAAAGATGGTCGAAAGTGAAAGAAGTGAGTTGAAGATATAAAGTGTGGCCACTGTGCCAAGAATGAAAGTTATACTAGTGGCTAGAGGTGCCAATGAAATGGGATAATGTGAGAAACATTATGAAATGAGCCTTGATTTAACTGTTCCAAAATTACTTTAAAAGTAGATTTGTCTAAAAGCTTTTGTCCTCAAGTCATGCCCCAATGTGGCTGTTTTATTTAATGTTATGCTTTATGAGTATTTTCAATATGTTTTGCATTCTTAGATATTCGTGAGAGGAAATTGTGTATTGCCCTTCTTGGGGAAAAGTAATTCAAGAATAAATGGTGTGTTACTTGTTTATGATTTTAACTTGTGCTTTGGTTTCCAACCATTTTACTCTATTCCTTGGACATAAATCTATTGTGCTTAAATTCTTCATTTTCAAAGAACTTAAAGTTGTGATTTTTGGAATATTATATATGTTGATATTTATGATGATGATCCATGAAAAGAAAGAAATGAAAGTGTGGAATATTAAATACAACCATTGTGCCATGAATGAAGAATCATATGTACGGCCAAGAGAGCCAATGAAATAATGATGTTGAAAGTTCCAATGAGGCTATATACGGTATGAAAGGTTATGAGGTAAATGCATTTGTATTGTTGTTTCCTTTGTAAGAAAATCAAAAAAAATATTTTTGTGAGTATCAATAGTCACCGAGGAAGGGTAGGTTGAAATAACCTAACCCTGAAACTACACGTGTCAGTGTAGGAGTGGATTGTGATTATTCCGCTTAATTGGGACTAGATTGATGTGATAAAATTATTCCCCTTATTTGGGAGGAGATTGATGTGATAAACTTATTCCCCTTATTTGGGATGAGATTTATGTGATAAAATTATTCCCCTTATTTTGGATGAGATGATTGATAGAAAAGGATGATGTCGATCCACACGGCATTGTGTTGAGATGGCCTAGTCGATCGGGTCGTGATCGGACACCATGACGAACACATGGTGGTGATTGTGCTGGAAATTGTAATTGAAATTGTGATTGTGGTTGATGTCTCTAATGAGATGGCCTAGCCGATCAGGTCGTGATCGGACTTCGTGCTAAAAATACGGTGGTATTGGTATTGAGAGTGATGGTGGCTGATGTCTCTAATGAGATGGCCTAGCCGATCGAGTCATGATCGTACTCCGTGGTAAAATACGATGGTATTGGTATTGTTAACATTGGTATTATGAACGGTTATATTGTGAACGGTGGTATATCAGTGCTAAAGATTTCCCAACCAAAAATAATATTATCTTCGTATTTTGAAAATTAATATGTTTTGGTGTGCCATTTTATCATCCTTCATGAGGTAAGTGATTCCCACATATTGTGAGTTAAATACAAGATTTATACATGAATTAAATCCTGAAAATTGATAGAAATTGTGGGATTTTGAAAGAAACCTAGAAATTTATATTTTTAGATTTTGACCACGAATTTGGGCATGGAATCGAGAATAATCTATATATTCGAGTTCATAATATTATGGGTAATGTTTATCTTCGAAAAGTTTTTGAATCCGAGCACGTGGGCCCGGGGGTGATTTTTATTGACTTTTTCAGGGGAGTTGGGGATTGTTATAAATTGAATTATAATGAGTATTAGAGTATATATTTATTGGTTTGCACGTTTATTGATTAGTTTTGAAGCGTTGGGCATCGAATTGAGTTACTAGAGAGGCTTTGGAGCTGGTTATGGAATTGCAGAGTAAGGTAAGTCTCCTTTATAACCTTGTATGAGGGAATTAACCCCATAGGTGAATCAAATCATTATGTGCCTCTATTTGTGGGGGCTACGTACCGCGAGGTGACGAGAGTCCGTGCGTGGCTACTATTATACTTATGTACGGGTAGTCTAGGACCCATATCATATTGTACTTGCGGTGTTTGCGCCCTACTTGTTAATTTAATTGTTTAACACATTTAGAAACTTGATAAAGGAATTTTAAAAAGGTTAAACTTCATTTACTTGACCGTTAAATGGGAATTTGAAATTCTTGGAATATTTGCCCCATAATCAATCTTGAATTGGTTGTTTAATGTGTTTTCTCTTTTTGTGGAGTGGGTCGAACGCCTCGGTAGCAGATAGATGCATCTATGGTTCGTGTCGTTCGACACTCGGCAGTGCACAATTTAAATATTTATATTGGACCGGGCCGTACGACCTCATCATGATTTGCGCATGATTGAACTAGTTGCTTTGGAATTTATAATAATTGATATTGCTTCATTGGCCTGAGATTCAAATTGATAAATGATGAAAAAATAAATTTGGAAATTTCTCATTAACAAAAGAATTGTTTACTTATTTCCTGATATTGAGCTTACGGCCGTTCTACGTAATCCACGCTTAATTATATCATTTGTATTTTATTTATAGCCCATAGTAAGTGTCCGAGTCGACCCCTCGTCACCACTTCTTCGAGGTTAGCTGGGATACTTACTGGGTACGCGTTGATTTACATACATTTACTACCCTTGCTGCACATTTTTGTGCAGGTACATATATCTAGTGGCCTTGTGGGCGCAGAGGCGCGGTTATTGCGGGGACTTGGGTGAGCTGCACTCTATACGACCTGCAGCCAGTAGGGTCTCCTTCAGAGTATTTATATTTTTGCTATCCAATATTCCGGAGAGATGCTATATTTTATTTTAAATTCCTAGTTGATGCTCATGCACTTGTGACACCGGGTTTTGGGGTGAATTATGGGTTGTTTGGTATTGAAACTGTGAAAATATTTTTATTTGCTCTGTAAAGTCCATCTTTTATTATTAAATTGAAGGAAATCGTGATTTAAAATACTAAAATGAGTAATTAAGTTAATTAATTGTTGTTGGCTTGCCTGACATCGGTGTCCGGCGCCATCACGACCTTTAATGAATTTTGGGTCGTGACAGGCATGGCGTCTGATCACGACCCGATCGGCTTGGCCATCTCACCACAATGCCGTATGGATCGACATCATCCTTTACTATCAATCATCTAATCCCAACTAAGGGGAAATAATTTTATCACATCAATCTCATCCCAAATAAAGGGAATAATCACAATCCACTCCTACACCGGCACGTTTAGTTCCAAGGTTAGGTTATTTCAACCTACCCTTCCTCGTTGACTATCGATACTCCCAAAAATATTTTTTATTTACACACAAAAGATAACATAAATACAAATATATTTACCTCATCATCTTTCACATTGTATAAATCTCCATCAATACTTTCAACCAATCACAACAGCAATATTCCTTTGGCTCTTTTAGCCATTCACAAGATTCATTATTGAAGGCACGGTGGTCGTATTTGATATTCCACACTTTCATTTCATCCCTCTAATGTATCATCATCATAAATAACAACACATATAATATTCCGGAAATCACAACTTTAAGTTCATTAGTAATGAAGACTTTAAGCACAATAGATTTCTTTCCAAAAAATGGAGTAAAATGGTTGACAATCGAAGCACAAGTTAAAATCATAAACGAGTAACACATCATTTATTATTGCAACACTTTTCCACAAAAAGGGCAATACACAATTTCCACCCACAAATATGTAAGAAGACAAAACACATTAAAACTACTTACAAAGTATAACATTAGATAAATCAGCCACATATGGGCATCCCTAGTTCACTTATTTCACATCCAACCATCTTTATAGATTATCAACAATAAGACATTTCTAATCAAGACTTTAGATACACATATGATCAATTAAAAGACTTAGGCATATTGAGTTTTCCCACATAGTTTGGCATACTAGCTTTCATTTGAAACACGACTCAAAGCCATAACATTTTAACACACATATCATTCTTGAACACATTCCCGAAGGATAACATAATGTGATATGAACATTCGGAACATATTTTGAATACATAATTCTCGACACTTTACTTACTCAAGATGATTGAATTTACTGGGAACAACTCGGAACATGAGAATAAGGAAATTGAACCAACCATACTTGAAACTTACGGGAACGTCTTGGAATTCACTTCTAAGAGAGTAGTTCAACCAACATACCTCTCTTTGAACTTTTATTAAATTAGTACAATGTTCCGGAAATCCTAGGAACTTCATTATAATTAGAAACATAACAAAAGTGAACCATAATTAGGAAGATACTCTTGGTCTCAGCTCATTCGAGCATTTTATCAAACACTAGGTGTGCAAATTGGTTACAAGGTTCTTCCACAAGATTTATTTCACTTCACAACCCAATCCTTACTTATTTGAGCTCAACAATCTTGCCACAAACCTTATTAGTACATGCATGTATAAATAATACTCTTACACCCAAGAATCATACTCCCCATCACCCATCATTTACCCCAAGCTCGAAATTGAAGACTAGGGTTTGATCCTTACCTCTTGCGTGAAGATCTTGTGAGACTTCCTTGTTGGATTTCAAAGCTTAGACAAGATATTGATGAACAAATAACCTGAGGTTCTTCCTCTCTCTAGAACACTCTCACTTCTCTCTAAAATTATCACGCTTTTGTCTTCAAAATGAGCCCCAAAGGCTATTTATCAGAATGGGGTCGGGTTATAAAATAGGAAAATAAACTCTCCGAACTCAGATATACGGTCGCATAATGGACTATAGAACGGGTATGCGGTCCGCAAAATGGACCACAAAACTGGTGCCCAAAACTGGGCTAAACTGGTCAGTTCTGCGACCATTCTGCGGTCGCAAAATTGGCCGCAGAATCACATTCTGTCAGCCTTTGGAAAGTTTGTCATAATGTCTTGTAGATGCGTCCAAATAACAAACGGTTAGTGGCTTTAGAAACTAGACTCGAAGTTCTTTCATTTGAAAGGCTGTTCATCACATAACTCCTTGTATATATGTAGATATGCTTGTCCAAATTTTGGTCTTATGCGTACTTATTTGGAACTTTAGTCTATCATGTAATTTCAAAATTGACATAGACTTAGGGCTCTCCTTAGAACCCGCATCATTATAATATGCCTCGTACACGTATTATCATTTCAAATTTATATCCATCATATTAATAGTCCTCGTCTGCACACAAAATAATATAATTAGCACACATCAACTTTCTTAATAGCGCTTAAGTACTTCAAAATTTTTCAGGGTGCTACACAATAACCCAAATCTATAACCGTTCATGCTTTTCTATCAAACCCATCAACTCATAACTCATGAAGTTGGAGTCTATAATCATTAATCCAATGCTATAATCAACTAGAGGATGAACGTTCAATAATCTTGAATTCGAGTTCTAGGGTTTCTTTTCTCAACAACAATGTCTCAATAGAATACCTAATGATTTGAATGGTTTACCCATATTAATAAGGTGTTGGTGAATTGAAATAAACTTAGAATCTACATTAGAACTTACCTTGGATGATGGAGAGAACTTGGAGGAAGTTGGGTTCTCGAGATCTTCTTTTTCTCTAGAAAATTTATGGGTATGGGTATAGGGAACAAGGTAGGGATTTAACAACGACCCTTCAGATGCACGCCCATGCAGCTGAGGGGTCCAACCGCGCACCTGAATGTGCAGTAAGGGCGATGGTGCTACAACAAGTGTGTTGCCATGCACGTGATGGTTGAGCACATAGCTGAGCATGCAGATTGCGCATTGTCCAGTAGAAAACATGTCAATTATTTCACGGATATCCGTTCGGGCATTTGAAAGGACCACAACTTTAGTGGTTTATGTTTTCTTGATTTCTTAATAGATTTTCACTTGATCAGGCTCGAAGGCAGACCTTTCATAAACTTTGTCAATTTTATTGAATCTTATGCACGTCACTATGTGTACTCATTTTACACATTCATGCCTAATCCGAATATATGGATTGTTACATGAAAATCTAGCTGAGGAAAGGAATATCTTTGGGAAGAGAGTATACTTGGGAGGAAGAGAAGTGACTTGAGAACTTCTGGGTGTCTAGGGAATAATGTGATCAGTTTTCGTGAGGTTTATTTGTTCTCTTAAAGACACCATCTCTTTCTGCTACTACAGGAAGAAATGTAAAAGAGAAGTACCCGGCGGACAAATATCGTACTGCAAGCTTGCTAACTTGTGCTCTAAGGCTTTGATGATTTCTGCATGCTGAGAAGGCTTCTCTACAAACTATTACACTATTTCTTAAAATATTTCCACTTTGCTAAGCATTTTATTGTGAGTGTGTGCAGTATATTTAAATGTGCTATCTATGTTGTTCAAGATTCTATTTTGAGAAATAGAATTTTCGGACTGCCAATTTATTGTGGATTTGATGCCTTTAGATGGTGGTTTTTGTCCCGAGGGGAAAACAACATTCTTTTTGGGGATCTTGGTGGCATGATCTTCACCTTCTTTACTAAAATGTTCAAGAGGTGGAAGATCATGAATATTGTAATGATGCGGCCGATATTTTTGTATATTATAGCCTTGTTACCCTATTTATTGTCTCTTCTATGTTTATTTGTTGTTATGTGACTTTCGGGGTGGTTAGATTTGTTTTGGGGAAGTTTTGGAGTGAATCGGGATCCTTAGTCCCAATGTTGGAAGCTTAAGTTGAAAGAGTTAATAAAAGTTTGGCTTTTGTGTAGACAACTGTGTAATGAAGTTTTGACGGTTCTAATAGCTTTGTATGATTATTTTGGACTTAGGAGTATGTTTGGATATTGATTCGAAGGTCTGTAGGTTTGTTTGGGGCATATTGGTGAAAGTTGAAAAGTTGAAGGATTGGAAGTTTGAGAGGTTTTACCGAGCGTACAATATTTTTGTACCGAGTTTGGATTTTGGTACCTTGAGTTGGAATAAGTCTGTTCTTTCATTTGGGACTAGTGTGCAAAATTTGAGGCCATTCGAAGTTTATTTGATGCGGTTCGGCAACATTTTTAGAATTAGGAAGTTCATTTATTTCATTAGGCTTGAATTTGGGTGTGATTCGTGATTTTGATATTGTTTTATGTGATTTGAGGCTTCGACTATGTTTATATCATGTTTTAGGACGTGTTGGTATGTCTGGATGGTATCTTGAGGGCTTTAGGTGCGATTCAAATTCAAATTTGGACTTGAGGAAATGTTGATGGCTTCAAGTCTGCTGTAAGCGCACCTACGAGGTGCCGGCAGAAGGTGTGGCAACTTGTGCACTTTTGCGAGGTTGGCTTGGTTGAGGAGAGGTTGCATATATGAAGGGGTTCCCGCATAAGCGGATGCGCTTCTGCGCACGAAGGTCTGCAGGAGCGGGGTTTGGCTGGACGCGGGAAAGGCGCAGGTGCCAGGTAGGTTCCGCAACTGCGAGACCGTAGATTCGGTCAGTTGAGCATAAAAGTGAGAATGGGTGCATTTTTGGGAATCCGTAAGTGCGAAACAAGTACCGCAGAAGATTTTGGGAAGCTCGCAAGTGCGAGATTTTGACCACAGAAGTGCTGATTTTGATCATAGATGTGATTTCAGTGACAGATCTTATATCTCGAAGGGTTTGGCATTTTTCTCGTTTTTGGAATTGTGGAGTTCGGCTAAGGGAAATATTTGGAGTACTTTTCACCATAATCGAAGAGGTAAGTGATGATTCATCATTTTTATTGATAAATATTGATTATTACACCTAGTTTATGTGATTGTGAAGTAAAATTTGGGGGTTTTAGAATATGTTGTTGGAGAGTGAGATGTGATGACTTGAGGGTCTATTTGTGGTTGGAATTAAATAATTTTAGTATGGTTGGACTCGTAATTGAATAGGTGTTCGGAATTTCTGAATTTTGTCGGGTTCCGAGGTGCGGCCCGGGGTTGACTTTTTTATTTTTGTTAAAGATCTTAGCTTTACATATGGAATCAACTCCCATAGCATGTATTGATTATATTAAGTTGATTTTACAAGATTCTGGTCGTTTGGAGGCCGATTAGTGAGGCAAGGCTTGTTGGAGTATTAACTTACACGTTTTGAGGTATGTAACATTTCCAAACATGGAATTCAGTGTATCTATCCTTGCAAAATATGTTATTTATGTTGCATTGGGGTGACGCATATGTTAGGTGATAGGCGTGTGGGCGTGAACTGTGGTAATCATAATTGGGGTTGATGTTTTTACTGTGTTGCTTTCAATTCTTGTGTTATCTGTGTAATTCCTACTTGTTAGAGTAATTGAGTTTTGATTCATGTTCGAAATCATGTTTAGGCTATGCGCTTATTCGATTGAGACCTAATGATGCTATTTATGTTGTTTGAGTTATATGCGTTAACAGTAATTTTACACTCAGTCATGGTTCTTCGTTTGCATATCATATCTTAGTTTATGTTCATCATTCATTGTTACATCGCATGTTATTATTGTTGGGCTGAGTGGTATGAGATTGTGAGCCCTTGAGACTTGAGAGATTGATGATTGAGGTGGGCCTTAGAGCCGTGTTGAGAGTGTTATTGTTGATCGGGCTGCACGCCGCAACAGGCCCTTTATTATTATTATTATTATTATTATTATTATTATTATTATTATTATTATTATTATTATTATTATTATTATTATTATTATTATTACTATTATTATTATTATTATTATTATTATTATTATTATTATTATTATTATTATTATTATTATTATTATTATTATTATTATTATTACTATTATTATTATTATTATGTGGATTGGGCTGCATGCCGCATCAGGTCTTATTGGCTTTAATTAGTGCTTGGGAAGGATCCGCCCCCGCGGAGTCTGACATATCAATAGTTAGCGCAGGCACAATGATATGTACATGTGCATTGGTGATGGGCATTGATGCCAGACACCTGTACAGTTATGAGTGATTGCGTGCGTATGATGAGTGGGCATTTGAGAGAGGCAGATTGAGTATTTTGAGAGTGCGAGTACTTGGAAATATCACTGTGAAATTATTCATTTGACATGCATATTTGACATGTAGGCATGGAGTTGTACCATTCCTCATGCTAGCTGTAACTGACTTGTTCCTATCTGTTTTGGGCTTCAATTGTTGAACTAGAAATCATGTCTAAATTATTGTAATATGAACGAATTGACTATGTTAATTCCTTTGAATTATTTACTATTATTGTCATTGTCATACTTGTGTTGTCATTAAATTGGAAGCTGACTGTCTTCTTCTGAGCTCATGGCTCCTTTAAGCCCAAGGTTAGTTCTGTTACTTATTGACTACATGGGGTCAATTGTACTCATACTACAATCTGTACTTCGTGTGCAGATCCAGGTGCATCAGCACATGGTGATCGCTAGATCCGTGCTAGTACCTGCTTGGAGACTTAAAGGGTGCTATGACGTCATCATGCCTTGACTCTCTTTTCCTTTATTTTCTTCAGTACTATTCTATTACTAAGACAATTCTACTAGGGATTTGTTTATGTTTGATACTCAGTAATGCACATGTACTCATTGATACCAGATTTTGGGATGGTTGTAGAAATGTTTCAATTATTTTTATCAGATGCTTATGATATATTCAAATAGTTAAGCTATTATGAGACCGTTGTCTTGCTGGCAAGTAGTGTTAGGCACCAACACGACTCCGGTGGGAGTTAGATCGTGACAAGTTGGAAATGGAGCACTACGTTGCTCAGGTCTCCCGAGTCAGGAGCATGTTTAGTAGAGTCTTTCGGATCAGTACAATGAATTCAATACTTATCTTTGAAAGTCTATCGAACTACTAGGAAACTTCACTTTCTTGCATTTACCCGCTCAATGCGGTTGTATGTTTCCCCTCCCAATTTCCTACTGTTCTTAATAACTAGCACGGTATGGTTGGTGTAGATAGGGTTGCTTCCATCCCCATGAATAATTACCTCTTGATGATTCCTTTCAAACTTCACAACCTGGCGCAGAGTAGAAGCGACTTCCCCATCTACATGTATCCATGGTCGTACCAATAACAAATTCTAGGTGGCGGATATGTCTGGCACTTGGAATTTGACATCAAACCAGGTCACGCCCATCTGAAGATCAATATTGATTTCCCCAATACTAGCTCTCTAAGATCCATCGAACACTTTCACATTAATGCTTGACATCTGTTTCTCATGTAGGCCTTTTCAAGTCTTTTCAAAGTAGTTAGTGAGCATATGTTCAGGCACGAACCTCCATCTATCAGGACACTGGCAATGAATATGTCTTCAAATTACACAGTGATGAGCAACGCTTTGTTGTGACTCAACCCTTTCGGTGGTAGCTCACTATGTGGAAAGTAATTTTGTGACTCTCCAGTACTTGTCCTACCATGTTAGCCATCTCCCCGCTAGAGATACTAGTAGGCACATAAGCTTCACTTAATACTTTAATCAAGGCATTCTTGTGTCACGCCCCGACCTCGGGGAGCGCGATCGGCTCTCAACCGAGATTACCCGGCCAAGCAAGCATGTATAATTCCTTCTACCCGAACATACCTATGAGTAAAGAGAAGATATATTCTCATTAATAAGACTGAGAAGATCAAGTGAACAACACCAAATTAATTACCAATAATTATGTCATTTATAAGTCTCCAAAGTAATACATTACACATTCATAGTTTAGGAGTGGAATGCGTGATACAATTACAACATTACTAGTTTGACTTCCCTATAACCAAGGTACAACCCGCACTATGTCTACGGAGCCTCTAATAGATACAAAAAGAGTTGCGTGATAGTACAGGAAACAAGGCTTCGGCTATACCTCAAAACAATATACATAGAGGACAGGAGATACAAGACCCCGAAATGAAGGGGGGCTCACCAAGTCAGCTGAGGTGAGGGTGTACTGCTATCACTGATCAATACTGCCTACTGTGAAGCCACCTACATCCATTAAAGATACAGCGCCCCCACCAAAGGGGACGTTAGTATATATGGAATAGTACTAGTATGTAAAACTAAACACACTCTCAATAGAACGAGTAATAGTAAAATGAGAAGGAAACATGAAATCAACGAGAGCCTTAAACAGTATTAAAGTGCCGCCGTGCTTTTAGCACGGAGTCCAATCTCAGCCCGATCAGGTGAGCTATCTCACCTCGAGACCTCCAATCACAACACCACCATGTGTGCTACATGGCGTCCGATCTACGCCCGATCGGCTAAGTCGTCTTACCACAATTCTGTTTGGGTCGACATCATATGAAATATCGCTAACAATAATCTCATAACATTTAAGGAGAAATATCTCAACACATCAATCTCATCCTATATAAGGGGAAAACAATCTCATCAAATCAACACGGGAATTTACCCCTCAATCACTCCTACACTGGCATGTGTAGTTTCAGGGTTAGGTTATATTGATCTACCCTTCCTCGCTGACTAAACGATACTCCCAAAGCATGTATTATTTAAAGGATTTACAACTCACTTCATAATCTTTCACACATACTCCCATGTCACTGGCACTAGTGGCCACAATTGTAATATCGTTCTCGGCATGTCGACCGTATTTCATATTTCATACTCACTTCTATAACATTCAAGCGTTACCATGGATTATCATCAATAAGTGAATTTCAAATCAATATTTTAAGTACACATATGAGAAAATGAAGGTCTTAAAGATATTGAGCTTCTCTTCCACAATTTGGTATACTAACTTGCAATTTAATTAAGATTTTAAATCACAATACCTTTTGTACATTGATCATACTAGATTACATTCTCGGAGGGAATCATGATATGATAGGAACATTTGGAACACATTTTTAATGCATACATCTTTCAACACAAGACTTATTTTAGTATAATCAATTTTATTAGGACGGACTCATAACATGTGAAATAAGAAATTTAGCCAACCACAATCGCAACTTACGAGGATATCAAGGAAATCGATTCTACAATAGGAGTTTAGCTAATATACCTTGCTTTTGCTTCCTTACATTACTACATTGATCCGGGAATACTTGAGACTTCAATCTATTAGAAACATGAAAAATTTGAACCATAATTAGGAAGATATTCAGTGTTTCAGCTCATTTAAGTATTTTATCAAGCACTAGGTGTGCATTAAGGTTTCAAGGTTCTCATATGGTGGATTCCTTAATCCCACAACCCAAGATTTCAAGGATCCCACCAACCTTGATGGTACATGCATGCATAAATAATACTCAAGAATCACACTTCTCATTACCTTACCTCTTGGATTAAGACCTTGCAATTTTTACTTGTTGAATTTCAAAGATTGAGCAAGGGTTGATGAACAAAGTACTTAGGTCTTCCTCCTCTCTCTCTCTAAATCACTCCCCTCACTCTAAAATTTGTAATCTTTGACTTCTAAACAAGACCCAATGGCTTTTAATCAAATGGGATTGGATTTTAAAAATTAGAAAATGGACCCTCCAAACTCAACTGTACGGCCGTAGAGTGCACCGCAGATCAGGTCTTCGGCCTGCAACATGGACCCCAACAACGGTCCCAAAAATTGGGCTGCTCTGGTGCTGTTTGTGGCCCGCATATCAATTATGCGGCCGTAGAATGGACAGCATAATCTCCCTCTGTAAATCTGCATGTTGGTTCTATGATGGATGTGCGATTCGTGAAACGATTATGCGGTCGTATAGTTGACCACAAAACAACTTCCAAAATTGGCCCATTTCTCTCCTTCGCTCTGCGGCAGATTTGCGGAGCGCAGAGAAGTTCTGCGGCCGCATAATGGATTATATAAATGCCCTGTTATGTAACAATTTTTATTCAACCCCCCAAAACCCCAGGTTTTAGGTGAAATTTTACGGGGCCTCACATCCTTCCCCATTTAGGATCATTCGTCCTCGAGTGAGGGTCAAAATCCGCAATTAGCATCCAATGTTACCCCCATTGTTACTTCTCACACCAGCAGATCCAAATTCTTTCCTAACTCCAAGAATTTCCAAATCTTTCCCAAGAGTCTCCCCTGTAATTGGGCCAATCCACCTTCCAGAGAATCCCAGAACCAGTCCTAACTTAATAACCACAACACAACGATGTAAAAGAACATGGAAACAACACTGGCCACAATGCCATAAACATTACATTAAAAAAGAGTATCCTTAACATAAGCTGTACATGGGAAACATAATTTATAGAAAGTTAGATTTTAACATTTTTCATGGACACAACTACATAGCTACTCAAACAAATGAGGATACACCTTCTTCATCTCTTCCTCGGCATCCCAGGTGGCCTCTTCGACCTGGTCCTTTCGCCATAACACTTTCACGAAGGCAATCTATTTGTTTCTCACCATTCGGACTTGCCTATCAAGAATGGTAACTGGAATCTCTTCATAAGTCAATTCCTTATTAACCTCTATAGTCTCAACTGGAACAATAAGCGACAGATGTCCATCCACCTTCTTCAACATGGATACATGCAACACCGGGTGTACTAATGACATATCTAGAGGTAGTTCTAGCCTGTAAGCCACCTGACCAATCCTCTAAATACTTCTGTATGGTCAGACATAACTGGAACTCTATTTTCCTATCTTACCAAATTGCATTACACCCTTTATGGGGGAAACCTTCAAGAATACCCAATCCTCATCTTGAAACACCAATTCCCTACGACGTACATCCCGAAATGAATTCTGACGGCTTTGGGCAGTTCTCAACCATTCCTTAATGATTTTAACCTTCTCCAAAGCTTGATGCACAAGTTCGGGCCCTATCAACTCTGCTTCCCCAATCTCAAACTACCCAATAGGAGATCTACATCTCCTGCCATATAGAGCCTCGAACAACGCCATCTGAATGCTATCATGATAACTGTTGTTGTAGGTAAATTCTATGAGTGGTAAGTGATCATCTCAGCTACCCTTAAAGTCGAGAACACAAGCACACAACATACCCTCAAGCGTCTGAATGGTTTGCTCTGCATGCCTGTCTGTCTGTGGATGGAAAGCTGTACTAAGATTCACTTGAGTATCAAAACCTTGCTGAAATTTCCTCCAAACGTTAGCTGTGAAATGTGCCCTTCGATCGGAGATAGTAGAAATTAGAGTGCCATGCAACCTGACTATTTCCTTCATATACAACTGAGCATACAGTTTCGCAGTCTTACTATCCTTAACAAGTAAGAAATGTATTGATTTTCTGAGTTGGTCCACAGTCACCGAAATCTAGTCGAACTTATGAGGCATGCGAGGTAGTCCCACAACAAATTCCATATTGATCATCTCCCATTTCGACATTGGAATTTCCATGTTCTGTGCCAACCCACCGGACTTTTGATGTTCGGCCTTTACTTGTTGACAATGTGGACACTTTCCACAAAGTCTACTACATTCCTCTTCATATCGTTCCAGTAGTAGACTTCCTTAAGATCATGGTACATCTTTGTACAGCCTGGATACACAGAATACCTGGAAGTGCGAGCCTCGATCATGATTATTTACCAAAGACCATCTACATCAGGAAGACATAATCGCCCTTGGTACCTTAGCATACAATCATCCATGCTAAGAGAAAAAGCCACGGTCTTATGTTTATGAATTCCCTCCTTCAATTGTACCAACAATGGATCGTCGTACTGCTTCTCCTTTACTTACACAACAAGCGATGATTCAGCTATATTTTGGACAATTACTCCTCCTTCACTAGAGTCCGCAAGACGAACTCCAAAACTAGACAACCGGTGAACTTCCTTGGCCAACGGCCTTTGATGTGTCTCTAAGTGAGCCAAACTACCCATGGATTTTTAGCTAAGAGTATCCGCCATGACATTCGCCTTCCCTAGATGATATAGAATATCGGTGTTGTAGTTCTTGAGTAACCTAAGCCATCTTATTTTCCTTAGATTCTATTCCTTCTATTTGAAAATATGTTGAAGGCTCTGTTGGTCCGTGAATATATCCACATGGACCCCATACAAATAATGGCGCCAAATCTTCAATGCAAAAACCACCGCTGCGAGCTCTAAGTCATGTGTTGGATAGTTTTTCTCATGATTTTTGAGCTGCCTATAAATGTAAGTGATCACCTTGCCATGTTTCATCAATACACATCGTAGTCCGATTTTTGAAGCATCACAATATACCACAAAACCATATGTACCTTCTGGCAGGGTCAACACCGGTGTTGTAGTCAGTCATGATTTCAACTCTTGGAAGCTCTTTTCACAAGCACCATTGGAACTTAACTACCTTCTACGTCAATTTAGTCAATGGGGAGGCAATAGTAGAGAACCCCTACACAAACTTTCTGTAATACCCAGCTAAACCCAAGAATCTACAAATCTCTATTGGTGTTGTAGTCCTCGGCCAATTCTTCACAACTGCGATCTTCTACAGATCAACCTTAATTCCTTTTCTGGAGACGACATGACCAAAGAATATGACATATTCAAGCCAAAATTCACACTTCAAAAACTTGGCATACAACTTGTGCTAATATAGAGCTTGTAGAATTGCCCTGAGATGATTTGCATGGTCCTCTCGACTTCATGAATACACAAGAATATCGTTAATGAATACTATCACAAAGGAGTCAATAAAAGGCTTGAAGACTCAATTCATAAGATCAATAAAAGTTGGCGGGGCATTTGTTAGCCCAAAAGACATTACCAGAAACTCGAAGTGCCCATATCGGGTCCTGAAAGTTATTTTTAGCAATATCCTATTCCCTGATCTTCAATTGGTGGTACCCTGATCTTCGGTCAATCTTGGAGAAATACTTAGCACCATGTAGGTGGTCAAACAAGTTATCTATCCTTAGCAGTGGCTGTTTATTCTTAATTGTGAACTTGTTGAGTTGCCGATAGTCAATACACATTCTCAATGACCCATCTTTCTTCCTTACAAAGAGAACTAGTGTACCCCAAGGCGACACACTCGGTCGGATGAAACTCTTCTCTAACAAGTCCTTCAACTGCTCTGTTAGTTCCTTAAATTATGTCGGTGCCATTATGTAGCGTCTAATAGATATAAGTTGTGTGTCTAGCATCACATCAATTCCAAAATCAATTTTCATATCTGGTGGGATCCCAATGGGCCATCAAGAAAGACCTCCGGAAATTCATCAAGTGTAGGAACCTCAACATCGGTGTCCATAACCCAAACCAAATGGTAAATATACCATTTGTTGATCACCTTTGTGGCCTTAAGATAAACCTACCTTTCGAAACTATATCATCCCCATTCCATTCAATAACTGGCTCATTTGGGAATTCAAACCTAACAGTCCTAGTGCGACAATCAAGCTTTGCAAAACATGAATAAAGTCAATTCATCCCCATTATTACATCAATATCGACCATTCCTAATTCATTGAGATCAGCCATGATGTCCTAACCATGCATCATTATGACACAATCATTATAAACCCGTGCGGCCACAATAGACTCACCAACTAGAGTAGATACAGAGAACGGCTCATGAAGCTATTCCGGTTCTATCCCAAATTCCATAGCAACATAGGGATTGACATATGACAAAGTAGAACTGGGATCAATAAGGGCATATACATCATGAGATTGATAAGTCAATATACCTGTGACAACATCTAGAGAAGCCTCAAAATTCTGGTGACCCCTCATAACATAGTAATAGTTGGGTCCTCCCGAACTCTGTGCACCACCCCTAACTGCACCATGCTGTGCCGGTGATGGAGTGCCTCGAACTAGTGAAGGTGTTGCGGATGTAGTGGCTGTAGAACCGGATGGTTGTGTCATACCCTTGCCTACACTATGGTGGGACGAACGATAATCCCTCTGAATGTGACCCGTGCTACGACACCTGTAACATATGGGTTGGTCCATGAAGCAGGCCCCATAATGTATCTTCCCACAACTAAGGCATGACGGCCTCCACTGCTGCTGTAATCTCCCTCCCGGCCGACCATACTTGTAGGATCCCCTGTTGCCCTAACTGGTTCTGAAATGACTCCACTGCTACTGACTGGGGTCTGCTGGCTGTGCACTAACCAAAGGCAAAGTAAAGGACTGGGATGGCCCTGATGGCTCTCCATTCCATTCTTCAATTTGCGGGTCTTCGTGGCTTGAGAAATCTCCACTATTATCCCTTAGTTCATATTAGAATTCAAGGAAGCTGTATCCGCCTCAATGATAACCAAGGGGCTGAGGCCCTGTACAAACCGGCACACTCTTGCCTCCATAGTGGGAAACATGCAAATGTCTTACTTGGACAAGGGTGTGAACCACATATGGTACTCCCACACACTTATGCTGCCCTACTTCAGGCTCTCAAACTCAGCGGCACGGGCCATCTTATGCAAGACAGGCAAGAAATGGTCAATGAAGGCGTCGGCAAACTCACTACACCTCGCCAAAGGGATCCCCTGCTCACGGGAGTCCTCCCACAACTCAAACAAAGAAGCGGCCACCCCTTTCAGGAGGTAGTAGTCCAACTCCGCTCCCTCTGTCTTAGTAGCATGCATAACTCAGAGGGTCTCTTGCATCTAATTAGTAAATTCCTATCGGTCCTCCTCAGGATCAGTACCTGTGAACACTAGAGGATCCAACTGAAGAAACGTGTTCACCCTGGAACTAGCGGAATGCCGTGGCTAACTTGAAGATATATGTGCAACATTCAATCTCTGGGCTTGGGAAGCCACTATCTGAGTCAACATTTGTATGTCTCCGCTAAGATCCCCATCAGAGACACCGAGACTGGAAGCTGGTGTTGGAGGTTAAACAACTGCACCCTCGATAAGAGTTTGGATTGGTGTAGTCAAAGCAAGAGTAGTAGAATCAGGCGGTGTAGTAGCTGGGGGAATATCTTCACCCTTCGGGTGCTCACCCACATCATCAAGTATAGAATCAACTGCCACTCCTAGGGTGGCATTGGCTCCTCTGCCAATTCTTGCTTTCTTCCTAGGCGCCATGAGGTAATGGCTAGCTCGTCATGATGAAGGCAATATGATTTGCTATGTCCATAACGCTCATAGAGAAATTCAAAGGGGAAGTATGATTTCTTCAGACAGACAAGTTTATCGTTCTTGTTAAAACACAACATTTTCTGAAAACCGCGTGGAGTGCGATTTTCTTGCACCAGTAGTCCTGGACTATCCCATGGTAACATGGCGAAACCCCCTATTTCTTCCAGGAGAGGAGTCATTTCTATATTGCTAAATCGTAAAACGACTCTCTTCTCACCCCATAACATAGTAGCAGCCTCGATCAGTTCCTTGTTTGGTTGAATGCTCAGCAAAGATGGCAGGTTAGTCAATACCCTCCTCACATGATTTTTGTCACATGGTTCAAGGTTATTCCACCAGGCTTCATTTATTGCAAACAAATAAAAGTTAGCCCTTTCCCCTCCAAATTCGACTATTTACACAATAATAATCAGCATGTTGACATGTTTTCTCCAAGTAAAGCACATAATATGATGGTGTCCTTTGGGATTATGGAAATATCGTTTGACTTTGGACAAGGTTCATCTAAGCAGGTTGATGCGTCAATGACATCTCAATCCCTACTAGGTTTAGCATGATGCATGTACATTTCAAATCAGAGTGTGGTTTCTAGAAAGGTCTAGACTGGTACTCTGAAGTGAACAACTCGAGAGGGAAAGGCACGGGACTGTCGACTGCACCGATTATCGACTAGTCTAGTGCAAATAATCCTTTCTCGTTTAAAAGGATGCTTTTTAGGAAAACGCAGACACTCATCAAGCGCCGCTATGTTGATAATAAGCACGAGTGGAGTATGATGTTGGAGCATGCTTTATGCAAAGATAGTAACACATTGCCAAATATTTACATGATGAAAGTGCGTAAAAACAGTAAATAATATAAACGGGAGAAAAAAGAAAAAGGGAAAGACGGAAGAGAAAAGTAAGTTTAACTCATGAAAACATGCGAGAATGTAATTAAATGAAGCAAATAGGGAGATAGGGACGGGAGAGACATGATGTAGAAGTCTTAAACATGATGAAAGAAATAGAGGGAATGATGTTCATGTCATAGCAAATAAATGGAAATAAGGGGAGGGGATATGTCATAGAAATTTAAACAAATAAGGGATAGGATGTACATGTCTTCGAATAATCAACATAAGTCACCTAGAGAAACATGTCATCATAAGATAATTAGTACAAGTCTTTAGAGGTTGCAAAATACAACATAAATTATTCTATATTTGACGACTATGTGTGAACAATAAACATATAAAGAAGGGGGGTCCTAAATTTTTTAGCCTAAAGGATCACCCAGAGAAACATAAGTAATACTTCGCAACTCCCTTGAGGTAGGGGTTGCTCATATTATTCAGCGGGCACAGACTAAGTTAAAGTTATTTATTTAAAGGCGCTTTAATTTAATTCTAGGTCATGTCCTACGCGTGCACTACTCATCCCACACCTATGGTCCAGGAGTCTTTGGACCTACTATTTAGGTGGTTCTAGACTCTACTTAGGATGCTCAAAAATGATAAAACTGGCATACATTCAAAACATATTGGACTTCACATAAAAAACATGAAGGGCTCAAGTTAGCATCCACATATAAACAACAAATGCACGTGGACAGATTAGGTAGTAGACAATTTCAGGATTAAGAAGCATTATAGTCGTTAAGTCGTATAGGAATGGTTTCTAGGTGATTCTGATTTCCAACATTGTACTTGTAGCATTGCAATTTTAGGCTAACAGATTTGGATATAAAAAAATATTACTTACATATACACATGGCATCTATATATGGTCATGCAGCGAGGCAATAAGACTGTTCGAAAGCTTAAGATTAACGACGTTGATTTATAGGCATGCTTTCTAAGACGAGTAACAATATCTTATAGGCAGGATTTCTAACGATTGACAATTGAAATTGATTTTATGATACTTTATCCCTATAGTCATGTAATCTAAGTGTATCAATACAATGAAGAAACAAAATAATTGGTTAGTTGATTAATGTCATAGAGTCATGATATCTAGATGAGCAGTGTCCAATTAATTGATTAATTAGTTGAAGCCCTATAAACATGGTACCTATAAGAGGTATGTAAGAACACATGTTGTTATATCCTATAGGCATGATATCTAACACATATCATTAGAGCAAATTGAGAAGATAACTAGTGATGTTTGAATCCTACATGCATACTATCTAATACCGTATAGAAGTGGAGCATATGAACAAGTGAAGCACTTAGATTCTTATGGTCATGTTTTATAATAGTGTACAGGAATAGGACATGTTGAGCAAGATATCAAATAAAGCAGTTAGACCATATAGGCATATTTTCTGCCCTTTTATGCACGAATAGACTACACTCGTTTCCCAAGAATCTCTAACTCCCCAATTATATGTTTACAAATCATTATAGGCCCAAAATAAAGAATACATGCTCAAATATTATAACTAAAATGAATACAGGCCCAATAAACAGAGTAGGCCCAAGGGAGAATAACCCAGCAATGTCGAGGCCTTCAATAAGCTTATTTTTCGCACAAATAGCAAACCCAGATCTAGGTGCACCCTAAAACATCAGTGTGTATCAGTTGCATGACTCAAACTTAGACACGGACCCATACCAGGCTTGAAGTGGGGACTTACTTACCCAACAATGCAAAACATAACCACACGAGTAATAAACTATACATGGGATTAATTAAATAACTTTTGAAGTCTACACACTGAATTCTCAAAGCCATAACTAACATCAGTTCTCTCAAAAGCATATAGACAAGTTCATAGGCCATACAGAAGTCAGGTTCATGCTTGCATTTTTCAGAAGCTTAGGTGACGGGATTGACCATTATAGGATAACAAACTACTTTAAGTAAAGTTTCAAAGCAAAGCATAGTCCAGAATTAGCATAAAAAACTTCAGACATGAGAGTTCAATAGAATCATAGACAGGAAACCAATAGAGTACAGTCCTCGTATGAAGATGTCTAGCATGAGAACCTAATAAAAATGGGATAACCAAACAGGTTGGTGGACATGGTCTACAAACAAACATTAATTGAGCATGAAGAAACTCGAAGATGCAAAATACCTGTCATAATAAAAAAGCCTAAACAACACAATAACTCATAGTAGTCAAGGATACCTCAAGAACTGGATTATCAGACCACATATAGGAGAAAAGGCTCGATATTGCATTCTTTACAGACCATAGGTGGGAGTAAACAACATAGCATTAAACTAGGCATGGAACACACATTAAAGTTACAATTAGCAGGGTAACACATTTTGGCTAACATAGTTAAGAACTGACTTTAGTAGAGTATTAAGTTACACAGGAATTATCCAGCAGGAACTAGAGCACATGAATTAGTGTATCACGAGAATGCAGAATAAAGTAGGGATATCATCTCAGGATGAGAAACATGTATAAACATTCAGACACATAAAACACACCAGGCTAGACATGCTCGAGGTTGTAAGAATCATTCATGCTGAGCACATAACATATGCATACATCGAAGGTAGAAATTATGCAAGTTCAGAGCCATAAAATAGTAGGGTAATATAGTAGCATATTGGTTCACAAAGGTTTAAGTGGCACAAATGTACAGATCATGAATATAAACGAAAAAGAATGAAATTTCTAGGGCCAAAGACACTTACCAGTTGTAGATGAACAAACAAACAAGTAAAATGATGCAGTCCCAGTAATATTCCAATCGTCAATAGCAAAGAACAACATAACCCCAAAATCCCAGAGCATCATAGTTCCCAAGGGTTTCAAGTGAACCCCAAGGTGCTCGCACCGAGAAAGGGGAAAAATTGAATTCTTATGGCATTGGCTTTCAGCCGGCCAAGGTCTCAATATAAAGAACAGTAGGAGTGTGAGTGAGAGAGCAATATCAGTAGTTTTACATGGTAATCATTGCAGTAGTCGTTAGGACTTAAAGGGGAAGCGGGGAAGGGGGTTTATATAGTAGTTAGATCAAACGAGTAAACATGGAAGGAAAATTAAGCAAACATAAAGAAGGAAAGAAGAAAATTATACATGAAATCAGCAAAGTAACCGGAAAGGAAAGAAATCAAACTCCAACCCCTAATTAGGGTTCGGTGCTTAAGATCGGCCAACTGGTATAACGAATCAGGCCTTTCTTTATGTGTATGGACGAAATATTGTCCAAATCTCTAAGATTGAAGTCGATTGAAGTCTGATCTGGAGATTTTACCTTCCAAAATTGGGCAAGTCCTTTTGTAATGCCTTAAATGTATGACCAGTAGCGGAGAAACATAGATGTGGTAAGCAAATAATGATGGAATCCCATTATCAACGGGATTAGGAGAGGGATTTAAGGGGGAGGCGGCTAGGGTTCTTCAGAAGAGAGAAGATGAGGGTTTAGAGGATTTGGGGGCGGCTGTCTCAGAAGAATGGGTGTTAGGGTTTGGTTCGAGGGTAATTAAATCGAGGGAATGGAATTGGGTCGTCGATCATTTGAGAATTTAAGATCAACATTCATGATTAGAGGAGAAGCAGGGTGGGGCGTAGAACGGGTCTCGACCGGGTTATAATTAAAGGGGTCGTTTGGTTTTGGGCTAGGGGGATTGGGCAGAGGTTTTTTGAGGTATGGGTTGGTATTTGGGTCCGAAAATTGGCTTAGGATAGGTCTATAAAATTAAATATGCAAACAATATTTAAACTAATTTATAAAAATAATTAATAAATAGTTAAAATATTATTTATGCAGTAAAATGCTGGTAAATAATAGCATAACATTATGAATTTATAAAACATATACGTGGGTATAAATAATAAATTTGGATGATTAAGTCATCACAAAATAATTTAGAAGGGTAATTAATAAATATTTGAACAATAATGCAAGAAAATGAATCTTAAAGACTTCAAAATATATGAAAAATTGTAGAAAATACTTATATGGCTCCTGTCAATTGGTGATGATGCAAAAAATGATATTTATAAATGATGAGGGCAAAATTGGGTATCAAAATGAATAAATCATACTTTCCGACCATAAGATACCATCTGGAAACAACATAGACTTCTAAAAGACGTGCTACCAGCAAAATCGCACAGTAACCGGGATAATCCTCATTGAGAGGACTTAGAACTACTATACTTTACAGTACAAGAGTCAATTAGAAAGAAGGAGAGACTCACACTAATTCATGCCAAGAAAGAAGGTTGCCTTACATACCTTGTTGGAGATCTAATTACACACTATGGTGGTTGGCTTTGCCTCTAATGAATCTTCAGAATCAATTCTACTAGATGATAATCGACATGACTATTACTCTAAAATCTTCGTGTTAAATCTTGCTAAATCAAGATTCACCTTCTACTTTGCCTTAATTTGCTGGAATGAAAGAGTAAGAGCCTCACTGCCCTTTTAATACTGTTACCATGCATAGGAATTTACGCTACTTCCACATGCAAAACGGGTTGCCCCGCTCCAGTTGCTGCAGTCGGTGAGACACATGGTGCAGACCCAATGAAACATGTCACCGCTTTCTTGCTTCGAACGTGTCTCCAGCTGATTGGCCGCGCTAGGATTCGCACTTACCATACTTGTTTTAAGTGTGGGGTATAACATCATCCCATCTTCAGAACATTCGTACTCGAATGTTTAATCATGGCCCATGATGATAGTTACATTGTTGCCTTCCATAGTGGGGAATAGATGGGGGTCCCTAGATTTCATGTCCTCTTTAGCTTCCCACGTCATCTCCTACTTACTTTTTTTCCTCCAAAGTACCTTAACTGAAGCCAATTCTCTAGTTCGCAGTTTACAGACTTGTCGATCTAAGATGGCTACCAGAATTTCATCGTAATATAGGTTTTCTGTAAATTGGATATCTCCAATAGGGGCGACACTGTATAGATCACTAAAGCACTTTCGGAGTATGTACATGTGAAATACCGGATGCAATACTTCCAATTCCGAAGGCAACTCAAGCTCATAAGCCACATGACCGATAGTCCGCATGATATGATATTGTCCGATATACCAGGGGCTGAGTTTGCCTTTTTTTCCAAATCTCATCACGCATTTCATAGGTGACACCTTAAAGAACACCTAATGCCCCATAGTGAACTCCAATTCTCACTTTTGGTTATCCGAGTAAGATTCCTGCCTCCTTTGGGCGGCCAACAATCAGTTTCTAATTAGCTTCACCTTCTCTACTGCCTGCTGTACCAGCTCTAGTCCAAACAACTCTGTTTCACCCACGTCAAACCAGCTAATAGAAGATCAGCACTTTCGCCCATATGGGGCCTTATAGGGTGGTATATTATACTACCATGGTAGTTCTTATTCTTAGCAAATTCAATGAGTGGTAGATGATCATCCCAATATCCCTTAAAGTCCAGGACACACGCCCGTGGCATGACCTTTATTATTTGAATAATGCGCTTGGCCTGGCCATCGGCTTGTGTAAGGAAGGTTGTGCTAAGGTTGATATTTGTTCCCAAACCTTTTTTGAATGATCTCCAGAAGTTAGCTGTAACTAGGCACCTTTGTCTTATATGATGGAAATCGGAACCCCATGGAGTGAAACTATCCCCTTAATGTATATCTTAGCATAATCTTCTGATGAGAAGGTAGTCTTAACTAGCATAAAGTGTTCCCACTTGGTGATCAATCCATTATAACCTATATATAGTTAAACTTTCACCATTATCGTGGTAATCCGGTAATAAAATTCATATTGATCACTTCCCATTTTCGTGTCACAATTTCCATATTCTGTAGCAACTCTCCTAGTTTCTGATGTTCAGCCTTGACTTGCTGACAATTTGGACACTGAGCGACGTACTTGGCGATGTCCCTCTTCATGCCATTCTACCAGTATAGTTGTCTGTAAATCCCCATTAAAACTTTCCTAATGATTTATGATTTTAAAGTGATCTAACGGTATTCGGGAATAACGTATTCGAGTATTAAAGGAGACCCATGGGATAGAACCACATCATTTTGAAATGAAAATATATGTTTAAGGTGTGTTGGAACATACTAAGGAGTTTTGTGAATGGCAAGAACTAGTGTGGAACAAGTTGGATACATTAAGTGGAAAGGATGTCTCAATTCGCACAACATCCTACTTCAAACCCATACTGCTACCAAACTATAAAGACTTAGGTGGTGATCGACCTATCAAATTAAATCTATTTGAGTCTAGTTTCCAACGGATCAAACAAATTGTCATTTGAATATTTCTACATACAGTTATGACCATTTAACTACACCTATGTCATATGCGCGCAGATGCGCGGCCGCACATATTTGGGAGTTTCTACCTTGTGTGCGTAGCCGCGCACGTAGGAGCCCATTAAATAACCCCAAGGCTGGATAAAGAGAGGGCTTAGGTCATTGTTCAGCGAAAACCTGATATTTTGAAAGTGAGAGAGTGCCCTAGAGCGGGAGAGTGATCTTCAACAAATTGTCCTTCGATACTTGCTCAAATATTTGAAGATTAACAAGGAAATCTCAAAAGATCTTAACTCAAGAGGTAAGATTCAAACTCCTAGTCTTCAATTTCGAGTTTGGGATATAAAGTGTGAAGTAGTGAGTTGAGGATATAAAGTGTGAAATAATGAGTTGGGGATATAAAGTGTGAACACCGTGCCAAGAATGAAAGTTATACTTGTGGCCAATAGCGCCAACGAAATGAAATGATGTGTGAAATATTATGAAATGAGACTTGATTCAACTATTCCAAATTGACTCCGAAAATAGTATTATCCAAAAGCTTATGTATTCAAGTCATGTCCAAATGTTGTTGTTACTAATTCTATGCTTGGTAGGTATTTCCAATGTGTTTTAGGCCTTTACATATTTATGAGTTGAAATTGTGTATTGCCCTTTTGGGGAAAGGTACTTCAAGAATATTCTCTATGTTGATGTTTATAATGATGAGCCTTGAAAGTAATGAAATTAAAGTATGGAACATGAGATACGGCCATCGTGCCATGAATGAAGAATAATATGTATGGAAAAAGGGATCCAAAGAAATAATGATGTTGTAAATAGTTGAAAGTACCAATGAAGTGATAGTATGAACATGAAATGTGGTCGTTTGCCTTAATGAAATTTATGAGGTGTTGTATGTCCCAATGGTTTCAACTATAGTTGTATGCTTCTGAAATAATGTATGTAAATGACTTCGATGTCAAGTCATCAAGAATCATGAACTTAGCTAATGACCTCAAGATGTCAAGTGAGTGAATAACAAGATGAGTCTTGTGCTAAATGATGATGAACCTTAAGAAAAGAAATTGGGCTCATGTGCCATTGAAATTGACTTATTGATTCACTATGCACGTGCTAATGTAATGAGCTATGTTTCTCCATGATGAGCATGAACAGGAAGTGTTCTAATGTTTAGGGAACTTACGACCTTAATATAATGTTAATCATGTCGCTTTGAGTTTATAAATGGTTATGTGAATAATGATGTGTTATGAACCCTATGGACGGGCTATGAAATACATATATGTATAATATGTGAACCCTATGGACGGGCTATGAAATACATAGGTGTATAATATTATATGAATGAACACTCTGAACGGTCTATGAAACGCACATGTGTATTGTATGGTATATGTGAATCCTGTGAACGGTCTATGAAATGCACAGGTGTATTGTGTAAGTAAATCCTATGAACGGTCTATGAAACGCATAGGTGTGTTGTGTATGAAATCCTATGAACGGTCTATGAAATGCACAGGTGTATTGTGTGTGGAATCCCATGAACGGTCTATGTATAATATGATATGTGAACACTAAGGACGGTCTATGAAATGCATAGGGGTAAGATCAAAGAGGGATATGGATGGTCTAGTAAGACGTATTGTTAACGCATACATTATGTGCCATTTTCATTGGCCTTGTTTGTACATGTTGTTTCAATTACTTTATATTATGTATTCCGCACATAGTTTATATGGCTCAGTTAATCCTAAAAGAAGTTTAAAGCGATGTAAGCATAACGAGACTTGAAAATGTGAATCTATGGGATGTTTCGTAGTTTTTGATGTACTTCACATGCCTCTTATTGAATTACCATGATTTCATATGTTGTTCTATTTGCCTTACATGCGAGTACTATTCCACATGTACTCATGTCCCTTTTGTCGGGGGCGCTGCATCTTTTAATAGATGCAGTTATACTTCTACAGGATGATATGGATCTTAGATAGGAATCTTCTACGCGACAGATTATGGTGAGCCTACTACAATTCCAATGGGCATTCGAGTCTACTTGGTTTTATGTACATAGGTATCTATTGTCATAGAAGCTCCATGTACACTGTGGGTCATGTACTTATGTTTTGAGTTTCGTCATGTATTTATGTTCACAGTATTTACAGCTATTTACAAAGCTGTGTAACCATCATGAGAAAAACATTTACGGGCCATTGAACAAAATGTATTCAATAAGAAAGTCAAGATCCAATTATGTTTTGATAAATCATGCATGAGTTATGATGGGAGGTTGATGTAACATAGGCTTGCTCGACTGGGTTCACTCGGTTGAGCTCCGGTCACGCTCCCCATGTTCGAGGAGTGACAAACTTGGTATTAGAGCATGGTTTAGGAGTCCTAAGGTGTCATGGAGTTATGTCAGTAGAGTCCCTCTTATCTGTGTGTTGCCAGCCACACTTATAATAGGGAGGCTACAACGACATTTAGGAAATGTTTTGTTTCTTCTATCCTCGATCATGGGTTAAGGTTCTTAGTTAGTCTCTGAGTTTCCTTGTTAATATCAAAGAGTGTTTGCACATCATGCTATGAAATGATAAAGGCCTAAGGATTAAACGAATGACACGCATGACATGCACAATGCGTGAGGTGCCCAATTGTCCTCATAATGGAGGAAGGAAAAGTAAAGGATACGACCATGGTAAGCAAGGGCATACAGTTAGCCTCGAGAGTCATGGTTGTTGATTTCATGTATATGTTGCAATGTGTTGTTATCTATATGTTGTGTAGGATTTCTTTCTAGGAATCTCTGACTGGTGGATAGGCCTAGTTACAGGGGAGACTCTGTCAAAATTTCTAAAACATTTTTGAGTTAGTCAAATTTGGGGGCTTGAAATGTTTGAAAGAAGAGACGAGTTATGTTAGCTGTTTGAAAGAAAAATGATCCTAAGCGGGGGAGAATGTAAAGCCCCGTTAAAATTTTCCTAATAATTTAAGATTTTAAAGTGATCCAACGATATTTGGAAATAACGTATTTGAGTATTAAAGGAGACACATGGGATATAACCACATCATTTTGAAATGAAAATATATGTTTAAGGTGTGTTGGAACATACTAAGGAGTTTTGTGAATGGCAAGAACTTGTGTGGAACAAGTTTGATAGATTAAGTGGAAAGGATGTCTTAATCCGCACAACATCCTACATCAAACGCAAGCTGGTACCAAATTATAAATACTTAGGAGGTGATCAATCTATAAAATTAAAGCACTTGAGTATAATTGCAAATGCATCAAACCGTTCGTCATTTGGATATTTCTACAGACAGTTATGGCCATTTTACTAGACCTATGTCATATGCGCGCAGATTCATGGCCGCACATATTTGGGAGTTTCTGCCTTGTATGTGCGGCCACTTGCCCAGGTGCGCAGCCGCGCACGTAGAGCACATTAAATAACCCTAAGGCTGGGTAGAGAGAGGGGTTAAGTTATTTTAAAGTTAAAACCTGATATTTTGAGAGTGAGAGAGTGCCCTAGAGTGGGAGAGTGATCTTCAACAAATTGTCCTTCGATTCTTGCTCAAATATTTGTAGATTAACAAAGAAATCTCAAAAGATCTTAAATCAAGAGGTAAGAGTCAAACCCCTAGTCTTCAATTTCAAGTTTGGGTAAAAGATGGATAATTTGGAGTATGATTCTTGGGTGAAAGAGTATTATTTATATATGCTTGTACCAATAAGGTTTGTGGGAAGATTGTTGAGCTCAAATACGTAAAGATTGGGTTGTGGAATGAAAGAAATCTTGTAGAAGAACCTTGTAGATAAATGTGCCCGCCTAGTGTTTGATAAAATTCTCAAATGACCTAAAACCACGAATATCTTCCTAATTTGTGTTCAATTTTGCTATGTCTCAAAATAGATTGGGATTGCTAGAATTTTTGTGACGTTGTAGTAATTTAAGGAAAGCTCAAGGTGGGGTATGTTGGCTAAACTTCTTTCCTAGAATTGAATTCCATGATGCAGTTGTAAGTCCCTAGTTATTCTTTATAAATCAACTATTCCGAATAAGCTTTGTGATGAAAGGTATATGTTCAAAATGTGTTCCGGATGCTCTTATTATATGATGTTATAATTCGGGAATGTGTCCAAAGCATGAGTTGGGTATAAAAATATTATGACTCCAAGTAGTGTTTCAAGTGAAGGCTATTATGCCAAATTGTGTAAGAAGTCTCTATGTGCATAAGACTCTTAATTGCTCATAGGTGTACTAAAGCACATGTATTGATGCTTGAAAGTGAAAGTAATCTATATAGATGCTTGAAAGTGAAAGTAGTGAGTTGGGGATATAAAGTGTGAAGTAGTGAGTTGGGGATATAAAGTGTGAAGTAGTAAGTTGAGGATATAAAGTGTGAAGGAGTGAGTTGGGGATATAAAGTGTGAACACCATGCGAAGAATTAAAGTTATACTTGTGTAACACCCCAGACAATTTTGAAGTATTTTAGTGTAAAGCCCCGTAATATTCGCAAGTGAATTCAAGGTTTCGTGGTGCCGGAGTAGGCTTACGTGTTTGAGGATGGTATAATGCACCGGAAACTCGCAAGCTCGACGCGGTTCAAACTTTTTGGATTGAACAATGCACCGGAAAATAAAGGAAATTTTTGGCAGAAAAGCGCGTTTATGCGGCCCATTATCGGCCGCATAATCACTCTGCGAACCGCATAATGGCCGCAGAGTGAAGCAGTAAGTTTGGTCAACTTGAGGTAAGTTTTGTGGTCGATTATGCGACCGCATATCGATCTCATAATCCCTCTTGAGTTTTTGCGGAGGGAGTTTTGCGGTGCATTATGCGACCGCAGAATGAGTATGCAGACCGCATACTGGTCGCATACCTGGGCCGTAAGTTCAGGCCCCTGAGGGCCATTTCTGCGGCCACTTTGCGGACTGCATAACCATTATGCGGTCGCATATGCATCCGCAGACCTGTGTCGGGGCACCCATTTTCTTAATTTAAAACCCAACACCCATTCCGTTAAAATACCCCTTAGGTCTATTTTTAGCTCATTTTCAGATGTTTCTAGAGTGAGAGAGAGAGAGGGTTCAAGAGGGAGAGTCTAAGTTTTCATCAAATTGATCCTCAATCATCACTCAAAGCCTTGGAAATATTCAAGTAGAGCACCAAAATTCTTCACCCTAAAAGGTAAGGCTTCATCACCCCAACTCTTAATTTCAAACATAGCTATAATGGGGTATTAGTGTGATACTTCATGGGTATGAGGGTGGTTCATCTTGCATGCATGTGATAAAGAGTGTGGGAAAAATAAAAAGTGAACTAGAACCATGAACATTTTCCTAATTTTGGGTTCAATTTGTATATTGCTAAAATAGATTGAGGTTGTTAAGGGTTCCGAAAAATTGTAGAGTTTAAAGAAGCGCAATTGAGGTATGTTGGATAAACTTTCTCTCTTGGAATTGAATTCCATAATGTTTCTGTAAGTTTCAAAGTGTGGGTTACGTATTAAAAGGTTATGGCTTTGAGTCGTGTTTCAATGAAAGATAGAATTGTCTAAAAGCTTCTGTACTAAATTCATGCCCATTAGTGGCTACTTTAACTAATGCTTTGATTTATAAATATATCAGTGTGATTCGTGTTCTATATACTCATGTGTTGAAATTGTACATTATCATTTCTGGGTGAGAGTATTGCAAGAGTAAATGGTCTATTGACTGTTTATGTATTTTCATGTGTGTTTCTATTGTTGATTGATATGCTTCATTCTTTGGGAAGAAACCATTTGTGTTTGAAGTTTCCATTCCAAATGGATTTGAAGTATATGATTTTTAAAATATCCTATATGTTGATACTTGATGGTGATCTTTGAAATTGAAAGAAGTGAAAGTGTGGAATATGAAATACGGCCATCGTGCCAGGAATAAAGAATCTTGTGAATGGCCTAATGATCAAAGGAAATATTGTCATTGTGAATGACTGGAAATACTAATGAGAATTCATACAATGTGAAAGATGTTAAGGTGAGTATAATTGTATTTATGATATTTCTGTTTGCAAATCAAATTAAAACTATTTTTGGGAGCATCATTAGAAATACCGAGGAAGGGTGGGTCATAAGGCCCACACCTGAAACTACACGTGCCGGTGTAGTGGGGAATTGTGATATTATTCCCCTTAATTGGGATGAAACTGGAACCTTTGTGGATTAGAAAAGTCAACCCGCACGGCATATGTGGGAAGGCAGCCTAGCTGATCGGGTGGAGATTAGATGCCATATTGCGCATATAGTGGCACTACTCTTGGTAATAACTGTCTCTCGTATCACATGTCAAACCACATTGTTCGTGGGGAGATGGCCTAGCCGATCGGGCGTGATCGGACTCCGTGTTGACAAAGATGGTGGTATATCGGTGCTAATGATCTCCCAACCAAAATTGTATATGAAGTTTGTATTTTTGAAATTATTATGTTTAAACTGGACGTTTGGATATTGGTTTATTGTGACTTGCTGTTTTTATGTGTTGCCTTTTCTTATATGGGCATTCTATTTTGAAAGAGGATTTTTAGCTATATATACTAGTGCTATTCGATAGTATTAACGTCCCTTTTGTCGGGGGCGCTACATCTTTAATGGATGCAGGTGGTTCTTCAGCAGGCGGCATTGATTACTGAGAGCAGTACGCTCTTTTCAGCTGATTGGGTGAGGCCCACTTCATTCCGGGGTCATGTATCTTTTGTTTCTCATGTACAGTTTTTGAGGTATAGCCGGGGTCTTGTTGCCGGCATTTTCATATTACTCTTCTATTGTATTTAGATGTTCCGTAGATAGGTTGTGTGTTATGCTTGATGATGGGAATTGAACTAGAAATGTTGGTACTTGGAAATTATGTTTTTTATTAATTCTATAAACTTGTAATGTTGTTTTTGGAAATTATGAATGAAGCTACTAATGGGAATGAAAATGGAGTTGTCAATAAAATCTTTTCAGTGATTGATTAATGGAGTACATATACTCTTTATTCATGGATGAGTTTGGGTAGAAGCAAGTCTAATAGGATTGCTCGGCCGGGTTCTCTCGGTTGAGCGCCGGTCGCGCTCCCTGAGTTAGGGGCATGACAATCTTGGTACCAGAGCCTAAGGTTTTAAAGTGTCCTAGGATATCTCGGAGCCGTGTCTAGTAGAGTCCTTCTTATCGGTGTGTTGTTGACCACATCTATAATGAGGACGCTACTTGGACATTTAGGAATTTCACACTTCTTTGATACTCTAGATCGTGCGATAGAGCTCGAGATAGGAAGCTAATTTCCTCATTATGTCTCATGATATTTTTCAGATGAGTAATCCACGAGTTCAAAACAACGAGGAGGGAATGACCGCTCAATTGAATCTGTGGGAGATTACACAAGAGTTTGTTGGGAGAATGCGTTGAGCCGTGGAGGGGGTGGAAGAACTTGTTTCTAAGGGAAGTGTCCTTATTCCTACCACTGTCACCGCACCATCGGATCGTTTGGTGAGAGAATCTAAGAAACGATAGAGGGTTGTTGGTGCTAATGAACCAGATTGTGTGATTTGCAAGAAGCGACACTTAGGAACATGTTGGATGACCCTTGAAATATATTATGGCTGTGCAAAGAGGGTGCACAAGAAGAACAAATGCCCTAGGTTGCGTACACCCATCCAGTTATGTCCGTCATACGGGAAGGAACATTTGGCGTTGTGTTGTGAGTATGCTCAGCAGCGCGTTGGAGGTGGTATCTTTGGGAAATTCCAAAGGCCCACACAATAATCCGGTGCTGGAATTGCTAATCCCGCATTGGAAGCTTGGATGAAGGATAAGGGGTATGCTTATGATGTATGCAAAAAGGGTAAATATCAGGTTAGTGAGATGAGTCAGTTCAGTGGACCTCATCCCCGTTGTGTGAAGTTTGGGAGATGCCATCGAGGAGTGTGTCACTATGGCACAAAAGTATGCTACAAGTGTGGTAAGACGGGCCCCTTTCAAAGAGATTGTTATTTGTCTCGCCAGAGCATGGGCAAGGGTATGGCACAACCAGCGAGTTCTGTAGCTACTAGATCCACAACGCCTCCCCCAGCTAGAGGTACTATAATGCCTGCAGGGGCGTGGAACATCTAGGGGTGGTATTTAGAGCTCGGGAGGGCCCAACAGGTTTTATGCTATGAGGAGACGTCAAAAGTTTGAGGCTTCTCCAGATGCGGTAACAAGTATATTAACTGTCCGATCTCATGATGTGTATGTTCTTTTGATCCCGGTTCCACTTTGTCATATGTCACCTCTTATGTTACTATGGAAGTTGGGATAGAACCTAAACAACTTTATGAGTCATTCTCTGTATGTACTCTTAGAACGAGGCACAGTATTCGTGAATCCTCTTTATCACAATTCCTTATATTTACAACCTCTTGAGAAATTGAGTTCTATAATGGGTTCCTTGAATTGCGTTATAGCCCTAGGTTAATACTTCCCATTTTTTCCCTAAATTCTCAACAAGGGACAATATCTGATGAATTTCGTACAGAACCTTTTGATTCAAATGGATAACATCTGCTCATTTGTGCGTATACATGCATCACCATAATATTTACCTATGCGGTATCATATCCAATAGAAAGAAGCCTAGTGTTGAGATCCTTCTTGAGTCACTGTTTTCCTCTCCGGTATATGTGACTTCTATGGTTGGAACAATTATTCTACTCCTTTATAAATAGTATCATGAATCCTTTTCGTTGTCTAGTAACATGAGAGTATATCTTAGAACCTATTATGTGCGTACATGCCAATTGAAAGGGGCCACTTATCCGCATAAAGTTTCTGAGCTATTTGAGATTTATCACAAATTCGTCATAGGGAGGTCTTGTTGTTTACCCATCTCAGTATGACTTTCATGTCCACCTAGATCATGCCTCAGTGAGTAACTCACCTTGTTCCCGGTATTGTGGTTGCCCGTGAATTGGCCTGATATGGCAACTTGAGAGTTGTTATGGCAGAAACATGTCTAGCTCACGGCAAAGTGTTCACTCTCTAACTAATACACGATTATATCCCAACATTAAGATATCCTAGTTATATGAATCCACTTATGTGAGATTGAAAGTTGAGCAACCTTATGATGAGCATATTGAATTGAAAGACAAACTCGTCGTATCTCTAGTCCTCTCACATAGGATCAAATATTGGCAAAGGTTAAGCTGTGGGAATGATAATAATCTCACAAGTGTTCAACTTCTTTTCATCCTCGTAATATTGTGGCATAGATTCCTTGTGCTAGTTACTATTAAGAGTGTAATGCAACTTTGTGTACCTTGAAACCCATATCATATTCAGGGTGCTAGAATATTCTCATTTCGAGTTAAACAGATTTTCCCTACATTCCAAGAGTTGACTGGTGTCAGCACAACGAATCTCCATGACAGCGCTATTGGTAATGACCTTCATGTCTCTTAGGATATAACCTCCTGAAATGCCGTGCTCAGCACGTTGATGGATTCTTGAATATTTCCAGCAAAATCTCGAACCTCGTTGTTCCTGTTTGTAGCAAATCTATCGAGTATTGTAGGTTCAGGCATGTCAAACAAGAAGCATCATCCCGTGATCAAATATATGGGATAGGGAATTTTATGGTCATAGTCAAGCTAGCATATCTTAGAGAAATTGTTAGAGTTTGCCAAAGGTTTTGTTTGGGTGTTCGGCGTGGAGGTTTAGAGTTAAAGAAAGTTAATGGGTTATTCTAAATATTTTCTACATGATGATACTATGTGAATTGTTACTAAAGGTAAAGTATGTGAAGTCTCATTAGGCCTTATGAAATTTTGAAAGGAAATAGTCTAAACTATGAGTATGATGTTTCCCTATTATTGTTCTTCATGTACCCGGTGTTTCATGTGTCTATGTCTAATAAGGTAAAGATAAGGGATAATGGGATTGTGAGGAGCAACTATTTGCTATCCTTGTTATAAAAGTCCGGGAGTTGAGATTGTCTCCGTTAATGTGTTATGGCGAAGTCGGTAAGTTGAGGAGACCACACGTAGGGGAAAAAGTGTTAAGAAAATAAAATGTTCCCACTTGAATGTATAGTTAAATGATTGTGATTTGAAAGGTACTTTTGTGTGTTATGATTTAAATATGTGTAGCCCATGTCCAGATACCACTCTTGATAGTACAATACCTATAATGATGAGATTAGTGACGTTGTTATACATGGTGATGTTTTGTCAAGTTGCGGATGTGTTGTTAGGAATTGTTTTGGTGTTGCTATGGCAAGTGGATAGGCCCAGTTACAGGGGAGACTCTCGCAAAATGTTTTTTTTTTGGAAATTTAGGGAGTTAACCAAATTTTGAAACTACTAGTGTGTGTGAACCAACAGTTGAACCACATTGAATGCTAATGATGGATTTTGACCCTCATTCGAGGACGAATGATCCTAAGCGGGGGAGAATGTAACACCCCAAAAAGTTTTGAAGTATTTCAGTGTAAAGCCCCGTAATATTCGCAAGTGAATTCAAGGTTTTATGGTGTCGGAGTAGGCTTACGTGTTTGAGGATGGTATAATGCACCGAAAACTCGCAAGCTCACCGCGGTTCGGACTTTTTGGATTGAACAATGCACCGTAAAGTAAAGGAAAATTTTTGGCGGAAACGCGCGTTTATGCGGCCGCATAATCACTCTGCAGACCGCATAATGGCCGCAGAGTGAAGCAGTAAGTTTGGCCAACTTGAGGTCAGTTTTGCGGTCGATTATGCGACCACATAATCGATATACGGACCGCATATCGATCGCATAATCCCTCTTGAGTTTTTGCGGTGGGAGTTCTGTAGTGAATTATGCGACCGCAGAATGAGTATGCGTACCGTATACTGGCAGCATACTTGGGCCGAAAGTTCAGGCCCCTGAGGGCCATTTCTGCGGTCACTTTGCGGACCACATAACCATTATGTGGTCGCATATGCAATAGCAGACCTGTGTCGGGGCACCCATTTTCTTAATTTAAAACCCGACTCCCATTCCGTTAAAATATCCCTTAGGTCTATTTTGAGCTAATTTTTAGATGTTTCTAGAGTGAGAGAGAGAGAGGGTTCAAGAGGGAGAGTCTAAGTTTTCATCAAATTGATCCTCAATCATCACTCAAAGACTTGGAAATATTCAAGTAGAGCACCAAAATTCTTCCCCTAAAAGGTGAGGCTTCATCACCCCCGCTCTAAATTTCAAACATTGCTATAATGGGGTATTAGTGTGATACTTCATGGGTATGAGGGTGGTTCATCTTGCATGCATGTGATAAAGATTGTGGGAAAAATAAAAAGTGAACTAGAACCATGAACATTTTCCTAATTTTGGGTTCAATTTGTATATTGCTAAAATAGATTGAGGTTGCTAAGGATTACGAAAAATTGTAGAGTCTAAAGAAGCGCAATTGAGGTATGTTAGATAAACTTTCTCTCTTGGAATTGAATTCCATAATGTTTTTGTAAGTTTCAAAGTGTGGGTCACGTATTAAAAGGTTATGGCTTTGAGTTGTGTTTCAATGAAAGATAGAATTGCCTAAAAGCTTTTGTACTAAATTCATGCCCATTAGTGGCTGCTTTAACTAATGCTTTGATTTATAAATATATCAGTGTGATTCGAGTTCTATAGACTCATGTGTTAAAATTGTACATTGTCATTTCTGGGGGAGAGTATTGCAAGAGTAAATAGTGTATTGACTGCTTATGAATTTTCATGTGTGTTTCTATTGTTGATTGATATGCTTCATTCTCTGGGAAGAAACCATTTGTGTTTGAAGTTTCCATTTCAAATGGATTTGAAGTATATGATTTTTAAAATATCCTATATGTTGATACTTGATGGTGATCTTTGAAATTGAAAGAGGTGAAAGTGTGGAATATGAAATGTGGCCATCGTGCCAGGAATAAAGAATCTTGTGAATGGCCTAATGAGCCAAGAAAATATTATCGTTGTGAATGACTGGAAATACTAATGAGAATTCATATAATGTGAAAGATGTTGAGGTGAGTATAATTGTATTTATGATATTTCTGTTTGTAAGTCAAATCAAAACTATTTTTGGGAGCATCATTAGCAATACCGAGGAAGGGTGGGTCATAAGGCCCACACCTGAAACTACATGTGCCAGTGTAGGGGTGGATTGTGATATTATTCCCCTTAATTGGGATGAAACTGGAACCTTTGTGGATTGGAAATGTCAACCCGCACGGCATATGTGGGAAGGCGATCTAGTTGATCGGGTGGAGATCAGACGCCATATTGCGCATATGGTGGTACTACTCTTGGTAACAACTTTCTTTCGTATCACATGTCAAACCACATTGTTCATGGGGAGATGGCCTAGCCGATCGGGCGTGATCGGACTCCGTGCTAATAAATATGGCGGTATATCGGTGCTAATGATCTCCCAACAAAAATTATATATGAAGTTTGTATTTTTGAAATTATTATGTTTTAACTGGACGTTTGGATATTGGTTTATTGTGACTTGCTGTTTTTATGTGTTGCCTTTTCTTATATGGGCATTCTATTTTGAAAGAGGATTTTTAGCTATACTTACTAGTGCTATTCGATAGTACTAACGTCCCTTTTGCCGGGGCGCTGCATCTTTAATGGATGCAGGTGGTTCTTCAGCAGGCGGCATTGATTAGTGATAGCAGTACACTCTTTTCAGCTAATTGGGTGAGCCCCACTTCATTCTGGGGTCATGTATCTTTTATTTCTCCTGTACATTGTTTTGAGGTATAGCCGGGGTCTTGTTACCGGCATTTCCATTTTACGCTTGTATTGTATTTAAAGGCTCCGTAGATAGGTTGTGGGTTATGGTTGATGATGGGAATTGAACTAGAAATGTTGGTACTTGGAAATTATGTTTTTTATTAATTCTATAAACTCGTAATGTTTTTTTTGGAAATTATGAATGAAGCTACTAATGGGAATAAAAATGGAGTTGTCAATAAAATCTTTTCAGTGATTGATTAATGGAGTACATATCCTCTTTATTCATGGATGAGTTTGGGTAGAAGCAAGTCTAATAGGCTTGCTCGGCCGGGTTCTCTCGGTTGAGCACAGGTCGCACTCCCTGAGTTTGGGGCGTGACAACTTGTGGCCAATAGCGTCAACGAAATGGAATGATGTGTGAAATATTATGAAATGAGCGTTGATTTAACTATTCCAAATTGACTTCGAAAATAGAATTACCCAAAAGCTTATGTATTCAAGTCGTGTCCAAATGTGGTTGTTCTAACTTAAGCTATGCTTGGTAGGTATTTCCAATGAGTTTTAAGCCTTTACATATTTATGAGTTGAAATTGTGTATTTCCCTTTTGGGGGAAGGTACTTCAAGAATATTCTCTATGTTGATGTTTATAATGATGAGCCTCAAAAGTAATGAAATGAAAGTATGGAATATTAGATACGACCATCATGCCATGAATGAAGAATAATATGTATGGAAAAAGGGATCCAATGAAATAATGATGTTGTAAATAGTTGAAAGTACTAATAAAGTGATAGTATGAACATGAAATATGGTCGTTTGCCTGAATGAAATTTATGAGGTGTTTATGTCCCAATGGTTTCAACTATAGTTGTATGCTTCTGAAATAATGTATGCAAATGATTTCGATGTCAAGTCATCAAGAATCATGAACTTAGCTAATGACCTCAAGATGTCAAGTGAGTGAATAACGAGATGAAAGGGAGATGTCCTATTCTAAATGATGATGAACCTTAAGAAAAGAAATTGGGCTCATGTGCCATTGAAATTGACTTATTGATTCACCATGCATGTGCTAACGTAATGAGCTATGATTCTCCATGATGAGCATGAACATGAAGTGTTCCAATGATCCGGGAATTTACGACCTTAATGTAATGTTAATCATGTCGCTTTGAGTTTATAAATGGTTATGTACGTAATGATGCGTTATGAACCCTATGGACGGGCTATGAAACGCATATGTGTATAATATGTGAACCCTATGGGCGGGATATGAAACATATATGTGTATAATATAATATTAATGAACACTATGAACGGTCTATGAAACGCACATGTGTATTGTATGGTATATTTGAATCCTGTGAACGGTCTATGAAACGCATAGGTGTATTGTGTAAGTAAACATTGTGAACGGTCTACGAAACACACATGTGTATTATTTAAGGCCCCGTTAAAAATTTCCTAATGATTTAAGATTTTAAAGTGCGCCAGCGGTATTTGAGGATAATGTATTCGAGTATTAAAGGAGACCTATGGGATAGGACCACATTACTTTGAAATGAAAATATATGTTTAAGGTGTGTTGGAACTTAATAAAGAGTTTTGGGAATTATAAGAATTTGTGTGGAACAAGTTGTATATATTAAGTGGAAAGGATGTCTCAATTAGCACAAGACCCGACTTCAAATGAATATAAATCCCTCAATATAAAGACTTAGTTGTGATATACCTATCCAATTACAGCCCTCTTAGTCTAGTTTCTAACTCTTCAAACCGTTTGTCATTTGGACATTTCTACAAGAAGTTATGACCAAATTACCAAAGGCTGGCAGAGGTGTGAACTGCGGATGCGAAGCATCCGAGGCGGCATCCAAAAGATGGGATGGCAGTGAAGTGCTACCATAGCATCCGGGGCAGCATCCGAAAGCTAGATTTTGGGGTTCATTTTCCCCACTTCACTTGGACGAATTTTGGAGCTCTTCTCCACTCTCTCAAGACCACCAACTCCCCTCTTCTTCAAGGTAAGCAATCCCCATTATTTTGGTGTGAAATTCCATCATTTCTACACTAGTATTGATGACATCTACACATAAAATACTTATATCTTCAAGAACTCAAAGGAGGGTTTGGCAAGATTTCTTCCAAAAGGTAATCCTAAAACCCTTAGAATTACGTGTGTTGGTATATTATGGGAACATGAGTATGAATTAAGTATTAGAAATTATGGTGTGATGATTGTAAGCCATAAGTTCCCAAATTAAATACATAACCATTGTAGAGATTGAAAGATGATTATTTGATAGGATTTTGTTGGTTGGGTCTGGATGGATGGTCATGTATGTGATGTTGGAAGTAATGAATTGTTTAATGGTAGTAGCTGGATGAACTAATTCTATGGTTAAGAGATGTAGAGATTCATGCCTACTAGTTGTTTGATAAAATGCCTAAGTGGCCTAAGCTATGGAATTTGTTACTAATGTTGTTCCCATTGGATATTGTTATTGTAGATTGATGCTTCTTAGTGTAGTGGATCATTGTAGTATCATTAAGGGGCGAATTTGAGATATGTTGGCTAAACTACTCTCTTAGAATTAAATTCCACAATGTTCCCGTGAGTTTCAAGTATGGTTGTCTCAAGTTCCTTATTCTACGTTCCGAGATGTTCCCAATAAATTTGATTGTCCTGAATAAGCAAAGTGTCAAGAATTATGTATTCAAAACATGTTACGAACGTTCCTATCACATTATGTTATACTTTGGGAATGTGTTCAAGAATGATATGTGTATTAAAATGCTATGTCTTTGAGTCATGTTTCAAATGAAGGCTATGATGCCAAATTGTGTGAGAAAATCTCAATATGTTTAAGACTCTTAATTGCTCATATGTGTACCTAAACTCCTGATTGGAAATGTCTTATTGTTGATAATCTATAAAGATGGTTGGTAATGAAATAAGTGAAGTGGGGATATAAAGTGTGGCCAACGTGCCAAGAATGAAAGTTATACTTGTGGCCAATGGTTCCAATGAAATAAGATAAGGTGAGAAAGATTATGAAATGAGCTTTGATTCAACTATTCAAAAATTGACATCGAAAATAGAACTGCCTAAAAGCTTATGAACTCAAGTCATGCCCATATATGGCTGTTTTAACAAATGCAATATGTTTTGCGTTCTTACATATTCGTGAGTGGAAATTGTGTATTGCCATTTTTGGGGAAAATTATTTCAAGAATAAATGGTGTGTTGTTGATTATTTTAACTTGCACATCAATTGCTAATTATTTTACTCCATTTCTCGAAAAGAAATCTATTGTGCTTAAATTATTCATTTCTAATCAACTTAAAGTTGTGATTTCTGGAATATTATATATGTTGATATTTATGAGGATGATACATGAGAGGGAAGAAATGAAAGTGTGGAATATCAAATACAGTCACCGTGCCTTGAATAAAGAATCTTGTGAATGGCCAAAAGAGTCAAGGGAATATTGTTGTTGTTATTTGTTGAAAATACTAGTGGAGATTCATACAATGTGAAAGATGGTGAGGTAAATACATTTGTACCTATGTTACCTTTGTGTGAAAAAACAATAATAATATTTTTTGGTGTATCGATAGTCACCAAGGAAGGGTAGGTTGAAATAACCTAACCCCGAAACTACACGTGCCGGTGTAGGAATGGATTGTGATTATTCCCCTTATTTGGTATCATATTGATGTGATACAATTATTCCCCTTAATTTGGATGAGATTATTGATAGAAAAGGATGATGTCGATCCACACGACATTGTAGTGAGATGTGAAGTTCCCTCTTTCTTCTTTTTCTCTACTCCCTTCTTACCTTTCTTCTTCTTACCATCTTCAATTTTCAGCTCCTCCCCACTTTCCTTTTCAGGTATCACCTCTTTTTGGACTGGAGTGGGATCTTTCAATACTTGCGTACTTCTCAAGGTCACAACATTTACCATTTTTTTGGGATTCTGTTCAATATCAGCTGGCAGAGTACCTTGGATTCTTTCAGATAATATATTTGCAATTTGTCGCACTTGTATCTCCAAGTTACGCAAATTTGTTCCAAGTTCTTTAATAGTTGCACCATGAGTATCTAATATCTCATATGTCTTGATAATGAAAGATTTCATCAAATCTTCTAACTAGTCTAAATTGGTTGTTGAGACTGAAACTGTGGCCTCTCCGGAAATCTTGAGCTATTTTGTTTCCATGCATTTGCTGTACCCCCAGGTGAACTCCATCAAAAACCGGGGGTGCTTTTGACCCATTGCATTGAAATTATAATTACTCACAACATTCACTTCCTCCATGGTAGCTTGACACTTATGAGTAGGGTGTCCTCTTCGACATATATCACAGACTGCATGAGGCTCGTTATGTATCAAGGATAAGGTCAGATTCCTTATTTATTTCTCCATGGCATCAAGCTATACCTGCACAAATGTGTTAGTATCAACCTGGTGAACACCAGTTGATCTTCTTCTTTTAGCAATCTTTGAGGGCCACTGATTTGCATCTTCAGATAACTCATCTAGAATTGTGAATATCTCTTCTGGAGTCTTTTTCATCAACGGACCTCCAGCAGCATTGCTCAATGTTCTACGTGAGGCCAGTGTCAACCCATCCCAAAAGTCCCGGAGTTGCATCCAGAGTTCAACCCCGCTATGTTGACACTTTCCCACAATCTTCTTAAACCTCTCCCAAGCATCAAACACAATTTAGTCTCGTTCTGGCATAAGTTATGGATTTCTCTTCTAAACTTGCCCGTCTTAGCTAAGGAGAAATATTTACCAAGAAATTTTCTGGCCAACTCCTCCCATGTTCTAATTGATCCCTGGTGCAAGCTTCGAAGCTAATACTTTGCATCATCTTTTAGAGTGAAGGGGAATGCCCTTAAGTAAACTGCATCTTGTGACACACCATTATATAGAAAGGTGTTCATGATCTCCTCGAAGTCCATTAGATGATTGTTTGGATCTTCTTTATGCTTTACTCTGAAGACATAACAATTTTGAAAGGTTTGAAGTAACCCTTACTTCAACTCAAAATTATTAGCTGCAACTAGGGGTGGTCTGACACTTGATAACCCTTCGCCGGGAGCTATGTTTTCGATTTGGTCTGCACCCAAGGGCTGATTATGTGTCGTTCTCCGAGTCTTATCTTCTTCATATGCAATTTCTGCATCTCTAATAGCCGCTTCTTCAGCAACCCTTGTAGCTTTTTCTCTTTGTTGGGCTGCCTCCATAGCAGCCAAATCTACATTATCATCATCTCCGTCCATGTTTTCTTTGGTTGAGGATTTCCCAACATTCTCTATATACTCAGGGAGATTTCTTTCCTTCCTTAACTGTCGCAGTTGTCTCTCTATTTCTGGCTCGTATGGTTGCACTTCTTTCCTAGCCGATCAGGTCATGCACCAATCTAACCTGTAGCCTGCGCATAGTTAAAGAACACCAACTGTAAAAAAGAGAAAAAGAAAATAAAAAGAAAAATTCTTGAATTAGCACTACAAACTATTTCCAACACTATTGATTGCCAATCCTCGACAACGACGTCAAAATTTGACGAGCGCAAAACACTCACTTAAATATGCTTGATAAATGAATATAGTAAAATACAATATCGTATCCACAAGGATTGGAGTTAAATAGTAATTTTGTAGTTTATAGCTATATTACTATCCAAGATAATCAACAATTGAGATTTTTGTAATTAAAACTAAAGTTAACTAGGAATTTAAACTTTTGGCTAATGACAATCGACGCAAGTAGTGAGCAAAGAAGGTTATCAATTGGGAGAAGATAGGGTTCATAGGATAGGTGCAAGAGAAATGTTGGGATATAAATCTAGATAATTCACTTCTAATGTTCAAGTGAGTCTCTTGAATTCACTAGTTTGTTAATTCAATTGTTTAGTAGAAACTCCACTCTCGATTAAGTCTCAACCTTGCAAGATAAACTAATTTAAGATTAGTGAAGATATGCACGAGATAGTAGTGGATTAGTCTTTAGGAGAACCTCTCTCGATTATCCTCCTAACTAGGTTTAATCAACAATTCAATTAGTCTCTTTTGATTACTAAGAAGAATTAATGAATTCAACTAACAAGATAGAATGCAAGAATATCACAAGTTATGCCTCTCTCGATTAAACTCTTGTCTTGAGTGAGGATTGAATGATGAAATCCTTGTGCTTTTGCTTCTCCACCTCCTCCTTGGCTTCCTTAGGTCTAAGATGTGTCAAAAGTCTAAAAAATAACATTTTTACATGTATTTACGGGCAGAGTGTGCAAAATTGACGGGCAGGATTCCAGCTCTGTAAATATTGTACAGGCGTGTCGCATGGGGCGACGCGCTAGGCAGGGCTGTAGTGGGATTGGTCATAGAGTGTGCAAAATTGACAGGCATAATTTGGGCAGCCGCGGCGCCCCACGCACCGTGGTTGTGTGTTTTTTGTCAGAGTGAATCTTTTTCCTTGCGTTTTGAAATTCGGATGTGGATCTCGACCCCCCAACGCAATCCCAACTTAATCCCCCGGGCGTTTACTCACACTTCAAAGCTCCAAATAGCTTGATTTCATTCCATAATATCTATATAGCTTGGAATCACTCCAACTAGGCATAAAACACACAATTAGTGCAAAACACTAGTGATTAAAGCTCAAACTCAATTGAAGTGCAGTAAATTAGAGTGTGATAAGCGACTAAAATACGGGATTATAGCCTACCATCAGGTTGCACGGACAACTCACTTGCCAACACGATAACTTTCACACAGAAGGTAAGTACACGGACAACTCAATTGCCATCAGATTGCACGGACAACTCACTTGCCAATAGGATAACACTCAGGATTCATCTTCTTAAACCGATATGGGTGATTTATTTATGTGTATGGTTGTACAAGTGTTATACCGCAATTCAAGTAAACAAGCAAGAGTAGAGACAATGAATGACACATAAGAAATGATCACCACAAAATATACACGTTCATCACAAGCACATAAAAATATTCTCACCTAGTCTCTCCACATACGCAAACCCACGTATGTAGCCCGCCTTGTCACGCCGCATGTGAAAATATCAATAGTAAAAATAGCACGGACAACTCTTGTGTGAACACCCCTACAATCCACTCAATAATACCACGTGTGCCAAAACATAACAACACAATAAAATAACTTTACAATATGTGCACATATGCCACATCATTTCCTCAAAACAGTATCAATACCACAACCACGCATAGCCCTAGGCTCACCAATACTTGGTACAACAGCAACAACAACAATAACACGGGAATACGACAAGTAAATCAACTCAAGAACTTCAAAACACAAAGAAATGGATGAACGAGCTCACAATGAAAGAGACAGTAGAGAATAATGGTTTCAACAAGAATAGCTCAACAAAGGGAGAGATAGCATGCAACAATGATTTCCACATAACTACAACTCGACGGTAAGAGAGATAGCATGAATCAATGATTCTAAATAATGATAAGTCAACAATGAAAGGAATAACAAAACCTCAATTAGGGTTGAGCAATTATGGAAAAGATACTAATATATTCAATTAAGGATAAGCAATTACGAAAAAAATAATAATGACTTCAATTAAGGATAAGCAATTATGGAAAGAATAATAATAACTTCAATTAAGGATAAGCAACTATAGAAAGAATAATAATAACATCAATTAAGGATAAGCAATTACGGAAAGGATAATAATAACTTCAATTAAGGATAAGCAATTACAAAAAAGATAGCATGGCAATAAAGAGGCAATGTCTTCAATTAAGGCACATAAGCGTTTAATTGGCAACAAGGGTAAAACATGAATCAATTAATTCCAAATAAGACGCGTAAGGATAAATTAAGTAAATGGTGGATTTAACATGCTAAAACAACTTCACATCTAATGAACATAAGAACCTAAGAGCACTAAACGGTCAAATTTCCACAAATAAGCCTGAGTACGTACTCATCACCTTGCGTACATGGCCTTCACATGACAAATATAGCCAAAAAAACTTCAAATCATAAACAAAACTCATAAGAAACGATTCCGGATAATAAAGCTTTAATCGTTAAAAAAAGAAAACTAAAATGTCAACCCAAAAATCAACCCTGGGCCCACACCACGGAACCCGACAAAATTTATAAATTCCGAACACCCATTCAATTATGAGTCCAACCATACTAATTTTCTCCAATTCCGACTCTGAATCGATGTTCAAAACCAAATTATTCTCTTAAGAAAACATTTTTGGTAAAAAATTCCAATTCAAAAAATATTAATTCAAAAATGAACTTCTGTAATCATATTAAAATACAAAAATTATAGTTTAATACTGACCACTGTGAAAAGACGAGAAGAACTCCACAAAGATCACCTCAATTGGAGCTTTAGAACTCAAGATGTTCTCAAAATACTAAATAAATGCAGTCATATTTTTTAATACACAGGGAATTTCGCTTCCGCGACCAAAACTCCGCACCTGCAGTCTGCCAGCTATAATTTCTGCATTTGCGGACAATTTTTTGCACCTGCGGGGTCTCAGATGCGGACCCAACTTCGCATCTGCGAAGCACCAGCACCGGCTCTCTTCTCCGACACTAAAATGAGCATAACTCGCTCATACGATGTCCAGATTCAATAATTTTTTGCTTTGAGTCCGTAATTACGATACAGATCTAATGCTTCAATCAAAACACCAATTGGAGGTCATTTTCTTAATGTGGTAGCATTTATTGTTGAAGAAATGAAGTCGAAACATCAAAAACGAGTGCAACACAACCCAAACCTACCTGTAACTCACCCGAGCCTCTCGGGGCCCCATCCAAACATACCAATAAGTCCCAACAAGTAATGCAGACCTGCTCAAGGCCTCAAATCACATCAAACAATATTAGAAATACGAATCGCAACATATCAAATCAACCCGGAATGACGTAAAATTTTACATCCAAGTCTCAAATGATGTAACAGAGTTAATTCAACTCTATGAATCGCAATCTGAGCCCCATATCAACAAAATCAACTCTCGGTCAAACCTCGTAACCTTCCAAAACTTCAACTTTTCAATTTTTACCAAAATGCTTCAAATTATTCTACGGCCCTCCAAATCCAAATCTGGACGCACGCCTAAGTATAAAATCACCATAAAAAGCTATTGTAATCATCAAAATGCCATTTCAGAGTAGTCTATACAAAAGCCAAACTCCGGTGAACTCTTACCGTTTAAGCTTCTAAAACAAGAATCCTTATTCCAAATTGATCGTGAATCATCCGAAATCCGAACTCCACCACACACGCTAGTCATAATACATAATACGAAGCTGCTGGAGACCTCAAGCCGTCGAACGGGATACTAATTCTCAAAACGACCGGTCGAATCGTTACCTTCTCCCCCTCCTAAACAAACATTCGCCCTCGACCGTGCCAAGAATTGTTCCGATGTCAAAACCATACATACACCCGCGGGTGACCCCACATCACCCAAAATCCACGTAAGCTCGATAACACTACCTCAATTGAAGGTTTTTCCTTCCACCAATACAAATAGGCCTTAGAACCAAATTTCTCACCATCAGGTTATTTCCACAAGACTTGATTCCTACATCAACCTATGTATCTATTCATCAGATACAAACACATGACTTAACACACTACACATATGTCCATAACAACATTTCTAATCACAACAGTCATCCATAATCAAACCCAGCACCGGCAATTAACCTCATATCATCTAGAACCCAATTCCAAACCTCCACAACACCGACAAGGTTGCAAGAAGCACGAAGATGCCATGATTATTCACTCAAATAAACAAGTCACACCCAACACCACTTGGGCACACACCTCGCAAGCTAAACCCTAATAAACACAACATGAATATGACTGAATATATGAGGGAACACATGAAATAACTATCAAACAAGCCCAACAGGAACAACTCCCTATCAGTATCATACTATGAATTGTTTCCACAAGGGAGAATCAAAGTATACGAATAACTCACAAGGATATCATCCTAATATAACTTCACCGCGACACGCAGCCCGGCCAAAACATAACAAACCTCATGGAAATGCGAGGATCCCATCCTCAACTCTGAATCACAAGTAGATTACATATCATACCAACTAAAACCTTCCACTAATTTAATTTCCGCTAGCAAGGTCACAACACATGTTGAACTCCCACACTGGTATCGCATATAATTCACAAATCATAAACAACCACCCAGAAATCACATCAAAACCTACCGTAATAGGTAACAGAAAGTCATTCTTAGTCTTATAGCTCTCAATAATGAATAAAACAAAATGATAGACGCGGGCTAGCACTATATAATCTCCCAGTAGGGGTAAACACATAAGAAGAACCGGAACAATATATGAATGATTCTCCGCTATAACAAATCAAAACCATACTTTTACTACATGAGCCGGTGCAGCGGCCTCATCCCAACCGTAGAAAGTACATGAACCGACCGAGCCCCCCCCCTCTTGGGCGCCCTCTACCTGCCTGACCTGCACCCCAAGCTAGTTGTGCAGTGATATCAGCAACTCGAGCAGAACGCATAACCTCGATATCCCGCCGTGACACATCTGTTCGGAGTTAGGGACAATCTCTCACCACGTGGCTGGTATCTCCACACTCAAAGCAGCCTCTCCGCTAGCGTGGTTGTGGAAGCTGTCCGACACGGGCACTCTAAAACCCGTGGATATCTGAAGCACCGTGCAAAGCCTGAAGTGAAAACTAACAGACTTACCCACAAAACTTCTACCATGGCATACCTTGCCTCCAAAATAGGGACTAGTAGATCCTCCCGGTCTACGAGGCCTCTTAGCCTCCCTGTCCTCTCTCTCCTAAACCCTTATGTCCTCTCCTTTCTAGTCCCACATTCCCTCTAGTCGGCGAGCGATCTCTACCACCTTCTGAAATGGAACTTCCGACTCTAACTCCCGAGCCAAGCTAAACCGGATATATTGGTTGAGCCCCTCAATGAACCTGTGAACTTGCTCTCTAACTGTAGAAACCAAAGCAGGTGCATGTATGGATAGATCACAGAATTTGACGGTATACTGTGACACTGACATAGTGCCCTGGCGCAGCTGCTCAAACTCCACGCACCAGGCATCCAAAAGAGTCTGAGGAACATATTCCCTCAAGAAGAATTCTAAAAATCGATCCCATGTGAGTGAAGTTTCCTTGGCCATGCTACCCAACTCGTAGATCCTTGAACACTTGGCCATTTTTTAGTTCACCCTTCTTGCAAGTCACATTCAACCCTGTAGCACACTTCAAATCACGCGAGAACACAAATAACATCCAACTACAAAAAAAAAGGAAAAGAACATGGGTTGCCTTCCAAGAAGTGCCTAATTTAACGTAGAAGCAATGTCTAAGCTCCCTCAAGTGAAGTAAATGATCAACACCATGTGGCTATCTACAACCTTTCCCAAGTAGTGCTTCACCCTATGACCATTGACTCAAAATACTTCGTCTTTCTTATTCTTCATGTCTAATGCACCAAAAGGTATCACACCAACAATTTCAAATCGACCACTTCACTTGGATTTTAGCTTCTCGAGAAACATTCTCAACCTTGAGTTAAACAAAAATACTAGATCGCCCACCTTGAATTCTTTGTTCCAAATGTATTTGTCATGATGATATTTTATCTTTTGTTTGTAAAAGGACGAACTCGCATATGCATGGTACCAAAACGCATCTAATTTATTCAAATGTACGCCCCTCAAGTTAGCGGCTACATCCTAATCAAGATTAAACTTCTTTAGAGTCCACATTGCCTTGTGCTCAAGTTCCACTAGAAGAGGACAAGCTTTGTCCAACACCACTTTAAAACAATGAATTTCTTTCCAAGAAATGGAGTAAATTAATTGGCAACCGGTATGGAGACATCCCGATAGGTGTTTTGTAATACATCTGATAAGCCCATAATGCATCATCAAGCTTCTTGGACCAATCCGTCCGATTAGCATTCATCGTTTTAGACAAGATACTCTTTATCTTCCGGTTGGAGGCTTCCACTTGCCCATTATCTTATTGGTGAGAGGGAATCATGACTTTGTGAGTAACACCATACTTTCTAAGTAAAGTGTCAAAAGCTTTGTTGCCATAGTGTGACCCCCCATTGCTTATGATTGCACTTGAAGTACCAAGTCTTGTGAAACTATTCTTCTTAAAGAAAACCACTACACTTCTCACCTCATTGTTGGGGTAAAGCGACAACCTCAACCCATTTGGACACACAATCCACCACGACCAAGACGTAGGTATTTCCACAAGAGCTCACAAAAGGGCCCATGATGTCAATGCCCAAACATCGAAAATATCAATCTCAAAAATGGTTGTGAGAGGCATTTCAATTTTTCTTGATATTCCACCTTCCCGTTGACATTCATCACATCTTTTCACCAACTCACTAGCATCCTTGTAAAGAGCAGCCCAATAGAAACCACAACTAAGCACTTTGGCCACCGTTCTTGCTCCATAATGATGACCACCATATGGCAAAGAGTGATAAGCCCCAAGAATATCACCTTGCTCATCTTCCTGTACACACCTCCTAATTATCCCGTCCATACAAATTCAAAAAAGGTATGGTTCATCTTAATAATATTCTTGACTATCCCTTTTGAGCTTCTTCCTTTGGCTTGAAGAGAACTCATCCGAAATGATTCCACGCACAAGAAAATTTTCCAAGTTCGCTAACCATGGCACATCTTTCATTGAAATTGCCAAAGGTTGCTCTTCAGGGATGGAGTCATTTATTTAAAGTCCATCATGTGGCCTCCCCTCCTCCTCCAAACGAGACAAGTGGTCCGCCACTTCGTTATCACTACCTTTCCTATCCTGGATGTAAACATCAAATTCTTGCCACAAGAGTACCCATCTCATCCACCGAGCTTTGGAGTCCTTTTTGATCATAAGATAATAATGTGCCGTATGGTTAGTCTGGACAATAACTTTGGTACCCATCAAGTATGGGCGGAACTTCTCAATTTCAAATACAATAACGATATAGTTGACTTGGGCACTGTTCATGGTCTTACTAGCATAGTAAACCAAATGGAAAATCTTGCCGATACATTGCCCCAAATCATCCCTCACTGCTACATCACTTGCATCATATATGAGTTCAAAAGGCACACTCCAATTTGGAGCGGTGATGATGGCAGTAGTTGTAAACTTGAGCTTTAACAATTTAAAAGCTCTCACGCAATCATCATTGAAATTGAACTTGGCATTTTTCTCAAGGATCTTACACAATGGGTTCACCACTTTAGAAAAATCATTGATAAAGCGCCGGTAAAAACCCGCATGGCCTAGGAAACTCCGCACACCCTTCACCGAAGTAAGGGGTTGAAGATTATAAATCACCTGGATCTTTACTTTGTCAACTTCAGTTCCATTCCTTGTGATTTATGGCCAAGGAGAATACCGTCACTAACCATGAGGAAGACAATCATGAGTACCAAGTTGCTTTCGTCACATCTAGCGAACACTTTGTTCCAATTTGCAAAAAAATCATCAAACGAATCCCCAACCACCGAGAAGTCATCCATGAAAATATCAAGGTAGTCCTCCACCATGTCCATAAAAATAGCCATCATAAACCATTGAAAAGTCACCGGTGCATTGCACAAACCAAATGGCATCCTCATTAAAGCAAAAGTACCACAGGGACATGTAAATGTTGTTTTCTTTTGATCTTCAAGAGTAATGACAATTTGGTTGTAGCCCGAGTACCCATCAAGAAAGAAATATAAAGCACGACCAGCCAATCTATCGAGCATTTGATCTAAGAAAGGAAGTGGAAAGTTATCCTTCCTTGTTACTTTGTTGAGCTTGCGATTATACATACACACCCTCCATCCGGTCACCGTTCTTGTAGGAATCAATTCATTCTTATCATTGGTGACCACCGTCGTGCCCCCTTCTTTGGGACATATCGAACCGGAGAGGTCCATGAACTATCAGAGATAGGGTAGAAAACCCTGGTATCCAACCACTTTATAATCTCCTTCTTGACAACTTCTTGTATAGCCTCATTGAGTCTTCTTTGATGTACAATGGATGGTTTAGCGCCATCCTCCAACTTGATCATATGCATGCAAAAGGTGGGGCTTATACCCCAAATATCCGCCAAGGCCCACCCAATATACTTCTTCCTCTTTTATAATGCTGCCAATGTGTAATCTACCTGCACGTTAGTCACACAAGAGGAAAGAATAACTGGTAAGTTGAACAAGGGCCAAGAAATTCAAAGCAAAGGTGTGGAGGCAATGGCTTCAACTCCAAGGTAGGTGGCTCTTTAATAGAAGGCTTTGTAGGACGAGTCTTCCTACTTTCAAGATCCAAAGACAATTTCTGGGGTGCATAGTTGTACGACACTATTCCCTTTAAAGAGTTCACACATTCCATGAAACCATCCATCTCGTCATCATCAAAGTTGAGCAAGACATCCTCCAACATATCACCAACATTGATAGTATCACTTGTACCATCATCAATAACATCAGTCACCAAATCCACAAGAGAACACACCTTATTGCTATTTGGTTGCCGCATGGACATACACAAATGGAATACCACTTTTTCATCACCAAACCAGAAAGTGAGTTCTTCGGCTACGATCGGCTATTTATAATCTCATAGAAGCAGGTATTGGTTGTCCAATCCATAAAGTCTTGAAAACTGAATAGGGCATCAAATTTGTACATGCCCCAAGATCACAAAGAGTTTTACCAAACTCGGCACTTCCAATTATACAAGGAATCATGAAAAGCACCGGGATCCAACTTAGAAGACATTGAATGAACAATCGCTCTTACTTGATGAGTGACATTGATAGTCACAAAATTCATCAACCTCTTCTTCGTCACAAGATATTTTATACACTTTGCATAACTGGCATTTGTTCCAAACCTTCTACAATGACACATGGATTCAAAGACTCTTCCTCATTTGAATGAGCTTCTTGAATTGATTCTCACCATTTTACTTGGCAAGTCTTTGATGGTATGGGTTGGAGGATTAGGCAATGGTTCCCTTGACTTTTGCAATACTAGCTACGGTATGTCAATGATGTGTTCCCTAGATGGGTTCACCTCCTATTGAGTCTCTTCCACACTATCATATATATCAAACCGAACTTCCTCATTTGGTTGAGTAACATTCTTGCATTTCATTATCAGTATCAGAAAGTCGCCTTCCACTTGATGTGGGTTCATTCCCACCTCTTCCACTTCTTGTGATAGCCGCCATAGCATGCCCCATATTGTTGCCACCCTTTGGGTTTACCACTGTGTCACTTGTTAGTGCACCCTTAGGATAAGAATTTAGAGTTTGAGAGATTTGCCCCATTGAACTTCTAGATTCTTGATTGATGTGTTGTGTGAGGCAAGTTGGGCATCTGAATTGGAATTATTTTGGTGGGTGTCTCAGTTGTTGATACATTGGGGGCCTTTGTAAACTCGACCCCCCGGAGGCCTTGATTGTTACCCCAACACGTTGGGTATTACCTCCCCAATTTCCTTGGTTGTTTCCACTAAAGTTTCCTTGATTGTTGTTGTTATGCCAATTACCTTGATTGTTAGAACTCCAATGGCCAGATTGTTTTGTTGTCACCATTGTTGTTTGTTTGGGCCTTGGAAGTTGTTTCATTGCCCATGAAAATTGTTGACATATTGCACTTCCTCCTCTTGCTCATTATAAGAATCATCTTGAACAAAACCTCCATCACCTTGCAAATAGTTCTCTACTTGGGTTTTCATTTGTGGACCATTAGTCCTCTTCTTGTTTTCCATAACATTCACTCTCTCCATAGCATGAAATTTCTTCGGGGGTTGCACTTGATTTAGTTGATCCTTTGCTAGTTGAGTCATGGTAGTGGTCAATTTGGCAATGGCTTGCCCACGGTCTTGCAATTATCTGTGGAGGTGGATCATATTCGGATCACCTTGTGGGACATTTGCATGGGATTTCCGAGCCGATGAAGTCTTCACCATCTCATCTAGAATGTCACACACCTCTGCATAAAGCCAAGTCATAATGTTCCCAACGGCTAGTTGATTCACCGCACATTTTTTGGTTGTGTTAATCATGCGATAAAAGGTTTGTTGCAAAATGTTTTCTATCATATCGTTGCTGGTACATTCCTTAACTATTGTTCCATAGCGCTCCAAAATGCGATGTAGTGGTTCATTCGGCTCTTATTTGAATGCCAAGATCTAATCTAGAAGTGTAGCCATGTGTCCGGGAGAGAAAAACTTAGCAATGAACGTAGTCGCCAACTCATCTCAAGTGTGAATTGAATAGTTCAGCAAACGTTCCAAACAATCTAAACCTTTCCCCCGTAGAGAGAAGAGAAAAAGCCTTAGCCTCAGTGCATCCTCGGAAACATTAGTTTGCTTGCTCCTCCAACATGTATCCAGAAAGCCTTTCAAAATTTTGTAAGCATTTTGAGTTGGAGCATCGGTAAGGAAACCATGTTTCTCAATCAAAGTGAGCATCACATTGGTGATTTGAAAGTTGCTCGCCCTAATACGGGGAGGGACTATTGCACTAGCATAATCTTTGTTGGGTAATGTATGGTGTGGAGATGCTTGTGGTGGATATGGTGGAGGCGGGGGTGGAATGGACATGTTGTCTTGTGGTCCCCGGCCTCTTTGTTCTAGCACTTGACGTACCTCATCGAGGTGTTCCTCCTCACCGTCCAAGTCCCCTAGAGGCATATTTCCGAGCTCATTGTTTTCCATGATTGTACCTAAGATTTCTTAAACATGTTTGTAACACGGAAGTGAGAGAAGATATGCCAAAAACACACTCAAATAAATAGCTAACATCGTTTAAGCTTCCCGGCAACGGCGGCAAAAATTGAACCACTCCCAATCCACACTCAACAATGAGTGGAAGAGATCATTGGAAGAATAGTACCCAACTATGAGTCGGGGTCGATTTTCTCAGGGACCTAAAAATGGGTCTTGGAGTATACTTGATGCGTGAAGATGAAACAACTTAAATACACTTCCAATCAAGCTGGTTTTGCTAATTTCTTTTATAAACTACAATATCAACGATCAACTAGAGAAACAAAATTAGACATAGACTAATTATTTTTGGTTGTTTTCAAATAGGCAAAAAGGCCTAGGGATGTAACCTTTGCCTAGGTGTTCGACTAAAGGATTTATTATGCTAACACTTGATTTAGTAATTGGGGTGTATTATAGCTCTCAACTCTAAGTTACCCACTCAATACCTCTCAGACATAGAGTGATTTTGCTCAATTTGGCTTTCTCAAGCCCAAATGAGTATCAAGCTAAATAGTTGATATGAGCTCATGTCGGGTTTTCCCTATCTCTAGTTCAAACCCTTTATTTAGGCTATTCAAATACTTAACTAGCTTAATTTCTTGTTAGCCAAGTTTTCCTTGACTAGGTCCCTCTTTCTCAAGTAAAAACGAAGTCAAAAAAGGCATGAATCAATGTTTACAACCATTAATTCTAAAATTAAAGCATGAACAAGGTTAAATAACAAATACCCAATCATAAACAAGCATTAAATGATATACCCAAAATGGTAAACTATAATGGCTACAACTAAGAATACTTCAAAACTTGACCTAAAAAAATGATTTCAGTCTATTTATACTGCCCCAAAATCTGCTGATCAAAATGAACTTCCGGAGGTTCTGCGGCCGCCCAATTCCATGTGAGATCCGCACATTGCTTCAGTCTGCAGGTTGAGAGATTTTGCTACCGCACAATTTGATTTGCGGCTGCACTTCAGCTTCTGCGATCGTACAAATCATGTGCGGTCTGCACACTCTCTAAACCTTTTGATTCTTGTTAGTGCGACCATGTTCTGCGGCCGCACAAATTGGTCATTCTCTTCAATCACTTATGGGCTTCTACGTAAGATCTGCGGCTGCAGAGAGAATTTTGCGGTTAGCACTTTCTTCTACGGCCGTAGAAATACTTCTAAAGACTGCACTTCTGGTATGCTGCACTCATTCTTGCCTTGTGAGCTGGAACACTCCTTTTTGAGTTGGATTTCTTCATTAGAGTCAAAATCTCAAATATTCATGCAATTTGCATACTTTCATTAGTTTTGGGAACATAAATCAACATTTTCAGACTAAAACTAAAGCATGAAGGTACTAAAGTGGTCAAAATCCACACTTATCAATATACCACAAGCAGGAAGACCATAACCAAGGCGCTATCAACCATTTAACACCAAGGGCCATCTCGCTCGAATTCTGCCACAAGGCCCAAATAGAACCACATCATGTGTGTAAATAGTCAACAATCTCACAAATCATTGTAGCATAGGAGAGTAATACATGGAAAATATGAGAAAAATAATAAGATAAACACTAACATACGACATTCCCTCAATAGTAAATGTGCTGAGTAAACAAAGCCAACCTGATGTAGAACACACATTCTCATTAGACCTACCAATGGCGTCAAAATCACTTCCGATACGCATGAAATAGTTAGAGAACCTCCAAAAAGTCCACATTAACCTGTCCATAATACATTCACTCAGCTGTCAACCTCTCAACATACCGTCATCGTCTAAAACCAACAAATAATCTGCTTTTGGGAACCCTCATAGTCTTTAAATCCATAGAATACCTAAATATCCTTGTCTGATACCAACTTCACTATTCAAATGAACGATACATCCCTCATACACAATCACCACACAAGAAATTTTTCCATAATTCTTCCTTGCCACATAGCAAAATCTGAACATCAGTAGTCAACCAACAACCAAGCGATTACCCTAATACTAGTCAAGCATCTGCAAGTCAAACACAATGCGGCTTCTGAAATATGCACCATTATCAGGTGATACATACAGTGCTAGCATCCTTCTAAATGTCTGAAACTGCCAATGCTATCTAGAACTCCTGACCTTCAATTCAACGCTGAACCGCAACCTCGTACATGCAAACCTAAATCCTACACGTCGCACCTCATCTATCATGCCATCATAAGAAATATACAAGAACCCCATTATCATCCCGGAATAACAAGCCAGAGACATATTCTGTCAGTCAAAAACTATCCACTTGATCACTATCCAAGAAACAATCACAAAACCCAACATATTCCTCATCGCTATCGAAAACATTTGCCCCAAGTCGTGGTTGAAATCATTGGGAGCTCCTAGAAACGCATTAGCACAAAACAAAGCCATCAGAACCGATGAAATCTATTACCATACCAACCCGAATCACTACCAAGCTGAAACCATTATTTTAATTATCCTCGACTTACCTTCAAGTTAACACTTCTTGTTACTAGTACACTACGATCCTTAACCAAAGATCATCACAAGAGATCCTAGCATGAATCCATGTTATCCTAAAGCCCATAAGACACTGTATTCCCTCTTAAGAATCCAATAATTCCACAACCAAAATGCCAACACCAAAGAGACCTTTTGTGAATCTGAAGTTGTTTCTTTAACCTCTGAAGTGCTGAAATGTAGAATCATTAGTGATACATAAATCTTAAACCGATTAGAACTTTTTTGAAAGTCATCCACTCTTCTGTAATCTCAAATGCACTGCCAATACGAGCCGAATGACTTGTGTTCAATCAGCTCCCAAATACCTCATGAAGAAACCCCTTCAAGTCATAACCGATCCATAAGTATGCCTCAGACCAAAACTAAAATAACACATGACCATGCAATCTGATAATCGACAACAAACTCTACCACTTGGCTCAAATCCACATAACTTAACAGTCGATAACCCACAATACCCTTACTCCATAACTGCCATAAAATCTCACTGTAATTCAACTAAGTCCTTCATATGCTCATGTAGCTATAATAATAAAAATAGCTCAAATCATCTATTAAGCACATATCCATCCTCGCGATAGCAGTACGAACTTCCCCAAGCGATACAAACTCAAATTACAGCACATAATCTACTGAAAGGAAGGAACATCTCCTCATAACATCATAAGGATGACACAACTCAGAACATCCCGCAGAAGATAATCCACCTGCTTTGCCTCAAACTGACATCTCTCTATGCCCTTTCATGGCCACAACATGTACATATCTCGAGATTGTACCACACATTAAGATAGAAATAAAGCATCCATAGTGTTTTCGCATCCCAAGCAACATTATTCTTATCACATCCCAACTATCTAAGCATACCTCATAGTCACAAAATACTCATCATATTGCTACTCAACAACTCTCTGAGCCATAAATCCCACTCTTAGGGACACTACCAGACATATAAGTCCAAAAGCGTATATTCACACAATATGGAACTACTGACTAGCCCAATCAATTTAACACAAAGAACATATCTCGCACCTCATTCATAAAATGACACATCATCGACGCACATATGAGTGGATGGAAGGAATTCAAAGAGATACACTTCAAACTAAATCAATGCCGCACGATAAGGAAATAAAGATGTGAAGTTTCCTAGATGTCATGTAGTCTCTCGAAGATAGGTATGGACGTCATCATACTTATTTGCAAGACTATACTAGACACTTGCTCATGACTTGTAGAACCTATGAACCTAGAGCTCTGATACCAACATATCACGACCCGAATCCACCGAGTCGTGATGGTACCTATCCCAACCCACTAGGTAAGCCAAACAATAGTCAACACAGTTCTAATGAAAATAATAAGAAATCAATAAATGAAATAACTAAATTCCCATACAATAATCCAAGTAGTGATAGTACAAGTCGTGAGCATCTAAGACTCAGATTTATAAAGCTGGTATGAAAATAAATATGACATCTCTTTGAAATATACATGAACAGATTACAAATCTAAAACTACCAAGGATAAGTGGTAGCTATATCCAGAAAAGCAAGTACACCTTCATGCCGGATCCCGTCATCCACAACATCTCAGCTCAAAGATCTACACGTAAGGTGTAGAAGTGTAATATGAGTACTACCAACCCCATGTACTCAGCAAGTATCATAACTAACCTCGATGAGGTAACATAAGTAAGATTTATAAATGATACTCGCTAATCGGATGTGTAGTTCATAATTGCAGCTAGTGCATAACAGTAATATGATCAAATCTTGAAATCATGGATTAAACCACCTTGTGCGCTCAATTTTCTTAATGTACTCTGCTCAGTAAGTAATAAAACATATATAATGATGATATGCAAATAAATCAGGTAACCAGCCAAGGAAACTATAAGTAAAGAAGAAATGCAATAACCTAACATTAATCTGTCGAAGCATCCAATCCGATATAAATAGTAATCACAACATGACTTTAAGGCCCACATCAGAATCTCAATAATCGAACCAAACCACCGATCAGCCTTCCCAAGGCACACATTAACCAGAAATCTATTAGTTTCTCACAATCCATGTGTACACCGTCAAGAAGGAACGTGAGAGCGTAACCCTAGGGGGAAGGATCCATATACATACGCTGCGTGGACAACTCACGTTCTAATAATATCAACCACACAGACAACTCACATGCCAATAAGAACAATATTCGAATCTGCACGGACTACTCACGTGATAACAATATCAACCGAACAGACAACTCATGTATTGCACGGAAAACTCACGTGCCAATATTGCAATCTGTCTAATGGGGTCACAAGATCAATATCACAATCCTCTGAATGTGGTCACATGCTCAATATCACAAACCTTCTGACGTGGTCACATGGTCAATATCATAATTTGCCTGGCATAGTCATGGGCTACCAGTCAAATCATATCACACGAAAAGAAGATATAGAAGAATACATGTACATGATCAATGGGCATCAAATTTCGTACTCCGGGACTATTATTAGTGACATGCTAAGGTGTATGCATGTGCAGAGTGTACTATCATATCTCAAATCAGACAACTACATCACGAAAGTAGCAATTATCAGGTTCAATCAGGATATTAACCTCTGTGTAACCTCAAACATGGCTCAAATAGCTCATAACAGGGTACAAGTATAAGAAACATCACAGCATAATGCTTAGCAATATGTTCAAGATATATCATAGCCTGAGCACTTCCCCGAGCATGAATAAATACCCCAATGCATGCACATAGGCTCAACCCCACACATGTACGCCACCCGTAGCACGTAGATATCACAAATAACTCAAACGACTAGTGTCTCAACCAAGTTTAGGTAAGATACTTACCTCAAGTGAGGCAAATCAATATTCCGGAAGCACCATCCCGAAACAATCGACCTCCGAACGGCTCGAACCTATCCAAAAACAACTCAAAAACATCAAATAATGTCATAGGAAAAAACCAAAACAGTAAAGGTCGAATCTCTAATCAAATATCCAAAGTCAACAAAAATGTCAACCTGCACCCGCATCTCAGAACTTGACAAAACTCAAAAATTCCGGAAAACCATTTGAATACGAGTCCAACCATACTAATTTTACTAAAATATGACTCCGAATCTATGTTCAAATCAAAAATATTCACTTTAAAAAAGTTTTGATAAAAACATCCAATCTCTCATTGAAATTCATCAAGTAAATGCCAAATCAAAGATGGAATCATGTAATACAATCAAATATGAGTAAAAACAATGTCACGACCCAAATCAGAGGGCCACGATGGGCACCCAGTGCCTTACTCAACCGAGTACCAACATAATGTATCTTTATTATCACACCATCATGGGTAAATTTGCCAGAAGGGCCGTCATGAGATAATTAGAATAAAATATAAAGGAATACTAGACATAGGATGACCCAACATGATATAGAAACTTATACGTGTGACATACAAGCCTATAAGGCCGATATGATCATTTGTACACTCAACACATAGGCCGACAAGGCCATACAAGTATCATTACACATGGTATTTGTCTACAAGCCTCTAAGAGTACATAAATGTCATAAAGGTCGGGACAGGGTCACACCATACCAATCAATACATGTCCAAATAATACTGAACAAGTAGGTAACTCCGGAGCAAGTGGAGTGCACCAACACCTTCCACTGAGCTGATATCCTACTAGGACAAATGTCAACCTGACTATCGGGACCAGCGGATATGGAATGCAGTGTCCCTAGGAAAAAAGGGACGTTAGTATAAATAAAGTACCGAATATGTAAGGCATGAAGGAAACATGGAGTAAAAACTCAACCTGTAAGACTGAATAGCTTTGTGAATCATGACATTTATAATTCCGTGCATATGCACATAAATGGCATATCATGCATAGGTATATGCGTACATAACATCCTCAAGCCTCTGAGGGCATCCCATCGTATCATATCGGCCTCTATGGGCGAAATCATCAACGTATACCAGCTAATCAGGTGGTGGTGCATATATAATGCCATAACCTTTCACCATACCCCATTTACATATAATATACACGTATATAATGCCATCAATGTCCATGGATCAATGTACATGTATAAATGAATGCAATGCATAATGAAGTAAGTCAATAAGACCTCTCCGAATGTCATAAGATCATTATGCCTTCGGATAAACTTTATCAACTTACGTATTTTCTGAGACCCATGAACAAACGACAAAATAATAAGACACATGGGGAATCAAGAACATTGACACCCCTAGTACTTATATGAATAGGTCATTTATGAAAGTTGCACGTTTGCTCGTTTCATTTGTATCATATGGATAATGCCAAAAAAAAGAGATAGCCTTAACATAACTCAAGTCGTCAATGCAACTCAACAATAAGCTTACGACAACTAGTGCGCTAACCCTATAACAATGAAATACATGTACAACATAGATGGCGCTAGTATATCACATATCTCAAACGATAACTCGATTCAAAAATAAAACGGGCAGTATTTCCCCTGATACAAACACAACTACAACTCGGGACCTTCAATACAACAAAACCCCCAAATATACCACAACATACCCAATCAACAAGTTATCAATTAGCCTGAAATTGTAACGACGAGTGCCAGTCTACTATCCTACCTCATGTGCTATTTCTTCGCGCCCCTTTATCCTTCCAAACTCTATAAATCAGCAGCAGAATAGGCCAATATGAGTGGACTATAAAACAGTCCACTAAAAGTAAAATAAATCGAAATCACGGCTTCCGATCACCGTCCCGTGGGTTCTAACTATTAGGAAACGAATGTATCAACCTTCCTTGATATTTAAAGATTAAATATAGAAATTAGAATTTTTCTTAACTATGAAGTACCTTCCAAAACTCAAACTACAAAGAAGCAGCAATATAACGATACTTACACATTGGTATTTCGGGTACAAGGCATAATCTTCTCAGTCTAATTTATGAGAATATATTTTCTCTTTACACATGGGTATGTTCAGGTAGAAGGCATTGTACATGCTTTCTTGGCCGGGTTATCTCGGTTGAGCACTGGTCACGCTCCCCGAGGTCGGGGCGTGACACAAGAATGCCTTGATTAAAGTATTAAGTGAAGGTTATGTGCCTATCAGTATCACTAGAGGGGAGATGGCTAACATGGTAGGACAAGTACAAGAGAGTCACAAAATAACTTTCTGCGAAGTGAGCTACTGCCGGAAGGGTTGAGTCACAACAAAGCGTTGCTTATCACTGTGTAATTTGAAGACAAGTTCATTGCTAGTTTCCTGATAGATGGAGGTTCGGGCCTGAACATATGCTGATTGACTACTTTGAAAAGACATGAAAAGGCCTGCATGAGAAACGGATGGGAAGCATTAATGTGAAAGTGTTTGATGGATCTCAAAGAGCCAGTATTGGGGAAATCAATCTTGATATTCAGATGGGCACGGACTGGTTTGATGTCAAATTCCAAGTGCTAGACATATCTGCCACCTACAACTTGTTATCGGTACGACCATGATTACACGATGATGTGGCAGACTCTTCTACTCTGTGCCAGGTTGTGAAGTTTGAGAGGAATCATGAAGAGATAATTATTCATGGGTATGGAAGCAACCCTATCTACACCAACCATACCGTGCTAGTTATCGCGAACAGTAGGAAATTGGGAGAAACAATATACAACCGCATTGAACGGGTAAATGCAAGAAAGTGAAGTTTCCTAGTAATTCGGTAGACTTTCAAAGATAAGTACAAAATTGTTCGTACAGATCCTCAAGACTCTACTAAACCTACTCATGACTCGTGAGACCTATGCAATCTAGTTCTCTGTTACTAACTTGTCACGATCTAACATCCACCGGAGCCGTGATGGTAACTAACACTACTTGCCAGCAAGCCAACGGTCTCATAATATCATAATCATTTGAATATATCATAAGTATCTAATAAAAATAATTGAAAAATTTCTACAACCATCCTAAATTCTGGTACATGTGCACTACTGAGTATCAAACATAAACAAATCCCTATTAGAACTGTCTTAGTAATAGAATAGTACTGAAGAAAATAAAGGAAAAGAGAGTCAAGTTATGCTGATGTCATAGAACCCTTAGGTACTAGCACGGATCTAGCGATCACCATGTGCTGATGCACCTGGATCTGTACACGAAGTGCAGAGTGTAGTATGAGTACAATTGACCCCATGTACTCAATAAGTAACAGAACTAACCTTGGGCTAAAAGCAGTCACGAGCTCAGAAAAAGACAGTCAGCTTCCAATTTAATGACAACACAAGTACAACAATAACAATAACAATAAATAACTCAAAGGAATTAACACAGTCGGCTCGTTCATATTATAGAAATTTAGATATTATTTCTAGCTAGCATGAGGAATGGTACATCTCTACGCCTATATGTCAAATATGCATGAGAAATGAATGATTCCATAGTGATATTCCCAGGTACTCTCACTCTCAAAATACTCAATCTCCCTGTCTCAAATGCCCACTCATCATATGTATGCAATCACTCATCACTGTATAAGTGTATGGAATCAATGCCCCTCACCAATGCACATGTACGTATCATTGTGCCTGCGCTAACTATTGATATGTCAGACTCCGCAGGGGCGGATCCTGCCCAACCGCTAATCAAATCCAATAAGGCCTGATGCGGCATGGAGCCCAATACACATAATAATAATAGTAATAAAGCAAAATATGGCATGTTGCGGTGTGTATCCTGATCAAAAATAACACTCTCAACACGGCTTTAAGGCCAACCTCAATCATCAATCTCTCAAGTATCAAGGGCTCCTAATCTCATACCACTCAACTCAACAATAATAACATGCGATGTAATAATGAATGATAAACATAGACTGAGATATGATATGCAAACGAAGAACCATGACTGAGTGTAAAATTATTGTTAACGCATATAACTCAAACAATGTAAATAACTTCATTAGGTGTCAATCAAATAAGCACATAGCCTAAACATTATTTCTAACATGAATCAAAACTCAATTACAGGGATAACACAAGACTTGAAAGTAAAACAGTAAAAAAAATAAACTCGGTTTATGATTACCATAGTTCACGCCCACAAGCCAGTCACCAAACATATGATTCACCCCAACGCAACACAAATAACATGTTTCCCAAGGACAAATACCCTCAATTCTAAGTTTAGAAATGTTACATACCTCAAAACGCGTAAGTCAATACTCCAACAAGCCTTGCCTCATGAATCGGCCTAAAAACGACCACAATCTAGTAAAATCAACTTAATATAATCAATACGTGCTATGGGAATTGATTCCATATATAAAGCTAAGATCTTTAAAAAAAACAAAAAGTCAACCCCGGGCCATCCCTCGGAACCCGACAAAATTCACAAATTCCGAACAACTATTCAATTTGTCACGCTCCAACCCCGGGGAGTGCGATCGATGCTCAACCGAGTGAAGCCGGTCGAGCAAGCCTAGTAAACCTTTTCTACCCGACTCATTCATGATCAAAAAACGAAATACGTCACCTTTTGTAAAATAGGGGAGAGATCAGTTATATAAGTGTATAAACGTTGCTAGTTCATTTTGTTTTTCATTTTATGCATTATGCCATAGTTAAATTTCCAAAATACAACTCGGTCCAACGACCACCCCAACATACATACATGACCCACATAAATGTCTACGGAGCCTCTAAGGGTACAAAAGAGCAACATGACAATGCCGACAACAAGGCCCCAACTATATCTCAAAATATAAAAAAAAATACAGAAGAAGGACTACATGACCCCTGGGAGAAATGGGGCTCATCAAAACTGTTGTGAGGAGAGAAAGAGAGCACCACTATCTACGATGGAACTACCTACATCCATTCAAACATGTAGCGCCTCCGGCAAAAGGGACGTTAGTACTGTCGAATAGTACTAGTATGTAAGGCAAACACTAATCTTAGTAGAATGAATAGTGAAACAAAGAGAAGGCAGTCATAATAATCAATAAGTACTTCATAGAAATACAAAGAAAACACCAAGTAAGGATCACATAGTTTCCAATTCAATCTTTCCATCTTTTTAGATTAATAATCTTTACTGCCAAGCCACAACTCACAATGCCACCGTGTTTTTACACAGAGTCCGGTCTCGGCCCGACCGGCTAAGCCATCTCAAGTGAGACATATCCATATCCACAATGTAATTCAATGATTCCAATACAAATTCCACCATGTATACAGCATGGCATCCGATCTCGGCCCGATCGGCTAAGCCATCTTACTTGAGACAAAACCTCTTTCAACTGTCCACGCAATTCACATTTTTTTCCCATCTTCATTGCATGGCACAAACAACCTCATTTATTAAGTAGTTCTTTGCACTTGGGCACATTTTACAATTCAAGTATTTCCCTTTTTATTTGTTCAAATAACATCATCATTCATGTCGATAAGTACCATTACATAAGGCATTTCACACATAAGGGAAGGAGCTTGGAAAATCATAGTCCCGTTCTCAAATAGCATGATGACATGGTAAACATCTAAAACTATTAGGAAACATGAATCTTCAAACCCAACACACTAAGGCAAACAATTCTAGTATGATCAAGTCGGAACTTACACCAAATATTCAGACACCAGGAGTTCGATTCTAGGAAGAAGAGAGTTAGCCATATATACCTCAATTGTGCTTCTTAAGACTCTAAAATTATCCGAAACCCTTAGCAACCTCAATCAATTTTAGCAATATACAAATTGAACCCAAAATTAGGAAAACATTCATGGTTCTAGTTTCCTTTTCCACACTCGTTTTACCACACATGCATGCAAGATAAACAACCCTCATACCCATGGACCATCTTATTAATTACTCATTTTCAGTATAAGTTTCAAAAATTTAGGGCTAGGGTATAGATTCTTACCTCTAGGATGGAGGCCTAGATTGCTTTCCTTGATAATCTTCAAAGTTTCAAGCAAGAATTGAAGAATAATTGATGAGGGTTACTTTCTCACTCTAAGGCTCCCTCTCTCACTTTATAGTATAAGAAAATGAGCTCCAAATAGACTAAAGGGAGTGTTTTAATGGAATAGGGGTCGGGTTTTAAATTAAGAAAATGGGTGCCCCGACACAGGTCTATGGTCGCATATGCGATCGTATAACGGTTATGCGGTCCGCAAAGTGACCGCAGAAATGGACCTCAGGGGCCTAAACTTATGACTTAGGTATGCGACCAGTATGCGGTGCACATACTCGTTCTGCGGTCGCATAATGCACAGCATAACTCCCTCCGCAAAAACCCAAGAGGAATTATGCGATCGACATGCGGTCCACATAGTGGTTATGTGGTTGCATAATCGACCGCAAAGTTGACATCAAACTGGCCAATGTACTGCTTCACTCTGCGGCCATTATGCAGTCTGCAGAGTGATTATACGGCCGCATAATGGGCCGCAGAAATGCATTCTTCTACGAAATATTTTCCTCTCAGTCCGTAGGGTACTGTTCAATCCAAAAAGTCTGTACCGCAGCGAGCAAGCTCGCCCCGAAGAATTTCTACTATAATAATGCAGGAATCTAACTTGGCACCATGAAACCCTGAGTTTTTGGTTAAATTTTTTACGGGTCCTTACATCCTCCCCCACTTAAGATCATTCATCCTCGAATGAGGATCAAGGTTCACGTAACACAGTTTCAGTCATGCCACACACCATCAGCCCCAAATTTGCCTTACTTTCTAAATTTCTAAAAATTTTGCCCGAGTTTCCTTTGTATTTAGGCCTATCCACCTGCCAGAGAGACCCCGAAACACACCTTAGCAACATATATAGAATTAAATGACACAACAGAATGAAAAATAACACCAACCAAAGCCTCATGGGGGACATACAACTAGAAAGGAGTGTATTTGTATTAGCCGACTAAGCGATACAGACTTTAGAGGAATCAACTTCATAAAACTATTACATGGCTATTCAAACAAATGAGGTTACTTTTCTTTCATTTCATTCTCGGCTTCCCAAGTAGCTTCTTCGACTTGTTGGTTTCGCCATAACACCTTCACGGATGCAATTTCTTTGTTTCTCAATTTCCAGACCTGCCTATCAAGAATAGCAACCAGAATTTCTTCATATGAAAATTCTTCACTAACCTCGATGGTCTCAACCGGCACAATAGCGGACGGATCTCTAACTACCTTCTTCAACATGGACACATGGAATACCGGGTGTACTAATGACATCTTAGGTGGTAGTTCAAGCTTGTACGCCACCTAACCTATCCTTTGAATGATTTTATACGGCCTGACATACCTCAAACTTAATTTCCCTTTCTTTCCAAACCGCATGATCCCCTTCATGGGAGATATCTTCAAGAACACCCAATCATCTTCTTTGAACTCTAAGTCTATGCGACGAACATCCGACTAGGATTTTTGACGACTCTGAGCAGTTTGCAACCGCTCTTTTATGATCTTAACCTTTTTGTAGCCTGATGCACAAGGTCTGGTCCTATTAGTTCAGCTTCTCCAATCTCGAACCACCCAATCGACGATCTACATCTTCTATAATACAAGGCCTCAAACGGCGCCATCTGAATACTGGCATAGAAGCTGTTGTTAAAAGAAAATTCTATGAGCGGCAAATGATCATCCCACCTAACCTTGAAGTCAAGCACACACGCACGCAACATGTCCTCAAGCGTATGAATAGTCCGCTCAGCTTGCACGTCAGTCTGTGGATGGAAAGCCGTGCCAAGATTTACCTGCGTACCCAAACCTTGCTGAAACATCTTCCAAATATTAGCTGTGAATTGGGCCCTTCGATCGGAAATGATGGAAATCGGAGTGCCATGAAGCCTGACTATTTCCTTGATATACAACTGAGCATATTGTTCCATAGTGTCGGTGGATTTAACTGCAAAAAATGAGCTGATTTTGTGAGTCGATCGATGATCACCCAAATTGAGTCAAACCTATGCGGCGTGCGTGGTAACCCAACCACAAAATCCATGTTGATCATTTCCTATTTCCACATTGGAATTTCTATACTCTGAGCTAACCCACCGGGCCTTTGATGCTCGTCCTTCACTCGTTGACAGTTTGAACATTTTTCCACAAAGTCCGCCAGACCCCACTTCATGTCATTCCACCAGTAAACTTCCTTGAGATCATGATACATTTTTGTTGAACCTTGGTGCACGGAATATCTAGAAGTATGTGCTTCTGCCATGATTCTTTCCCAAAGACCATCTACGTTTGGAACAGATTGTCGCCCTTGGTACCGTAATGTACCGTCATCCATGCCAAAAGAAAAGGCCATAGTCTTGTGTTTATGAATCCCCTCCTTCAGCTGTACCAACACTGGATCATTGTATTTCTTCTCCTTGACCTCCGTCACAAGCGATGATTTTTCCCTATTCCGCACAATCACTCCCCCTTCATTAGAGTCCGCAAGACGAACTCCCAAACTGGCCAACTAGTGAACCTCCCGGGTTAAGGGCCTTTGACATGCCTCCATGTGAGACAAACTACCCATAGACTTCCGACTAAGAGCATCTGCCACCACATTAGCTTTCCCCGGATGATATAAAATGTTGATGTCATAATCTTTGAGCAATTCAAGCCACCTTCTCTGCCTTAAGTTCAATTCCTCCTGTTTGATGATGTATTGAAGGCTCTTGTGGTCCGTGAATACATCTATATGGAGTCCATACAATTAATGACGCCAAATATTTAATGGAAAAACCACCGCCGCAAGCTCTAAGTGATGAGTTGGATAGTTCTTTCCATGATTCTTAAGTTGCCTTGAAGCATATGCTATAACCTTACCATGTTGCATTAATACACACCCAATACCGATCTTTGAAGCATCGCAATACACCACAAACCCCTCGGTACCCTCTGGCAGGGTCAATACCAGCGCCGAAGTCAATCTTGATTTCAATTCCTAGAAGCTCCTTTCACAAGCATTGGACCACTGGAACTTAACCGCCTTCTGCGTCAATTTAGTCAATGGAGAGGCAAGAGTGTTGAACCCCTCCACGAACCTCCTATAATACCCGGCCAAACCAAAGAAATTGTGAATCTCTGTTGGAGTAGTAGGTCAAGGCCAATCTTTCACCGCTGTAATCATTTGAGGATCAACCTTAATTCCTTCTCCGGAGATGACATGACCCAGGAATGTAACAGATTCAAGCCAAAATTCACATTTCGGGAACTTTGCATACAATTGGTGCTGATGAAGAGTTTGCAGAACTGCCCTAAGGTGATCGGCGTGATCCTCTCGACTTCGTGAATACACAAGGATGTCATCAATGAATACTATCACAAAGGAGTCGAGGAACGACTTGAAGACTCGATTCATAAGATCCATGAAAGGTGCCGGGGCATTTGTTAGCCGGAAAGACATTACCAAAAATTCAAAGTGCCCATACCGAGTTCTGAAAGCTATTTTCGGAATATCCTGCGCCCTTACCTTCAATTGATGGTACCCGGACCGCAAATCAATTTCGGAGAAGAACTTAGCACCTTGTAATTGATCAAACAAATCATCTATTCTAGGCAATGGGTATTTTTTTTTTATTGTGACTTTGTTAAGTTGCCGGTAATCAATAAACATCCGCATGGATCCATCTTTCTTCCTAACAAAGAGAACTGGTGCACCCCAAGGTGACATACTCGGTCGGATGAAACCTTTCTCTAGCAAATCCCTTAGTTTTCAATTTAGCACTTCTAATTCTGCCGGCGCCATTCTATAAGGTGGAATGGATATACGCTGCGTGCCCATCATCACATCTATCCCAAAATCAATTTCCCTGTCTCGAGGAATTCTAGGGAGCTCATCCGGAAATACATCGGGGAATTCATTCATAATTGGTACAGATTCAAGGGTAGGCACCTTAGTAGTGGTGTCTGTAACTCGGACCAAATGATAAATATACCCCTTCCTGATCATCTTTGTGGCCTTAAGGTAAGAAATAAACCTACCTTTTGGCATAATATTATTCCCCTCCCACTCAACAGTTGGCTCGTTAGGAAACTCAAGCCTCATGATTCTGGCTCGGTAATCGAGTTTGGCAAAACATAAATAAATCCAATCCATTCCCATTATTACATCAAAATCAATCATCCCTAGTTCAATAAGATCGGCCATGGTATCCCGACCATGCACCGTGACAACACAATCTTTATAAACCCATGCGGCCGTAATAAACTCACCAATTGGGGGTAGATACAGAGAACGGCTCATGAAGCTGTTCTGGTTCTACCTCGAAGCTCGTAGCAACATAAGGAGTAACAAAGGACAAAGAAGATCCGGGATCAATAAGGGCATACACATCATGAGATTTAACGGTCAATATACCTGTGATGACATCTGGGGAAGCCTCCGCACTCTGTCGACCACTCATAGCATAGAATCGGCTGGGTCCTCCCGAACTCTGTTCACCACCCCTAGCTGTACCACGCCCTGCGGGTGCTGAAGAGCCTTGAGCTGGAGGGTGTGCTGAAGATGTGGCAGCTGTAGGACTGGATGACTGAGTTGTGCCCCTGCCTGTACCCTGGCGAGATGCACAACACTCCCTCTGAATATGGCCTCTCATTCCGCATCCGAAACATGCTAGCATGTTCAGGTAGCAAACTCCCGAATGTATCCTCCCACACTTAGGGCATGGGGCCCTCTGCTGTTGCTGGAATCTCCCTCCTGATCGGCCTTGATGGTAGGACCCCCTGCTCCCTGACCGGGCCTAAAATGACTCCCCTGCTACTGACTGTACCGTGATGGCAGGGCACTAGCTGAAGACTAAGCATAAGACTAGGATGGCCCTGATGATCCTCCCCGAGAAGCTGATTTCCCACATCCGAATGAGTCCACAAGGTTGCCCGCTGATCGGGCCCTACTACTACTTTCCCGTTCCATCCTGAGCTTTAACTTTCGAGCCTCCGTAGCTTGGGCAAATGCCACCATCCTTCCATAGTTCATGTCAGAATTTAGAGCAGCTGTGGTAGCCTCATTAATAACCAAAGGGCTAAGGCCCTGCACAAATCGACGCACTCTTTCCTCCATAGTCGGCATCATATGAACAACATACTTCGACAGGTGCACGAACTCCAAATTATACTCCCACACATTCCTACTACCCTGTTTAAGGGTCTCAAACTACACAGCACGGTCTGCCTTACTCTCGGCAGGCAAGAAATGGTCCATGAAGGCATCCGCGAACTCACTTTATCTCACCGGGGGGCTCCCCTCCTCCCGGGAATCTTCCCATATTTCAAACCAGGAATATGCCACCCTTTTTAGACGATAAGAGGCTAACTCTACTCCCTCTACTTCAGTAGCACGCATAACTCGTAGAGTCTTATGCAGCTCATCAATGAAATCCTGAGGGTCTGCCCCAGGATCAGTACCTGTGAATACTAGAGGGTCTAACTGAAGGAACCTGTTTACCCTGGAACTAGAAGAATCCTCTTGCGAGCTAAATAAGGTGGGTGCAATATTTGATCTCTAGGCCTGAGAAGCTACTAATTGAGTCAGCATCTGAATAGCTCCCCTAAGATCCCCATCAGAAATACCGGGACCAGGAGCTGGGGCTGTAGGTCGAACAAGTATATCGACGGGAGAGATTGTGGCACCCTCCGCGGGTGTAAGAACTGGGGTAATCTGTTCCGGAGTAGATGAATCCGGGATTATCCTCACCTGCATTATTAAGTAGGGGGTCAACAGCCACTCCTGGTGTTGCATTGGCTTCTTGGCCAAATCTCGCTCTCTTCTTAGGTGCCATTTAATGAATGTTAGAACAATGCACGAGTTACGGGAAAACAACCTCATGTTCCGCTCTATCGCACGATATAGAACAACAATGAAGGGTATCATTCTTAAATGTCCAAGTACCCCCCTAATTATAGATGTGGTCGACAACACACCGATAAGAAGGGCTCTACTAGACACGGCTCCGAGACATCCTAGGACACTTTAAAACCTTAGGCTCTAATACCATATTTGTCATGCCCCAACCCCGGGGAGCGCGATCGGTGCTCAACCGAGTGAACCCGGTCGAGCAAGCCTAGTAAACCTTTTCTACCCGAATCATTCATGATCCAAAAAGGGAATGTGTCACCATTTGTAAAACATGGGAGAGATCAGTTATATAAGTGTATAAACATTGCTAGTTCATTTGTTTTTTTCATTTTATGCATTATGCCATAGTTAAATTTCCAAAATACAACTCGGTCCAACGACCACCCCAACATACATACATGACCCACATAAACGTCTATGGAACCTCTTAGGGTACAAAAGAGCAACATGACAATGCCGGCAACAAGGCCCCGGCTATACCTCAAAATATAAAAACTTATATAGAAGAAGGACTACATGACCCCTGGGAGAAATGGGCTCACCAAACCTGCTGTGAGGAGAGAAAGAGAGCACCACTATCTGCGATCGGCACTATCTGTGATCGGCACTATCTGCGATCGGCACTATCTGCGATGGAATCACCTACATCCATTCAAACATGTAGCGCCCCTGGCAAAAGGGACGTTAGTACTGTCGAATAGTACTAGTATGTAAGGCAAACATTAATCTTAGTAGAATGAATAGTGAAACAAAGAGAAGGCAGTCATAATAATCAATAAGTACTTCCTAGAAATACAAAGAAAACACCAAGTAAGTATCACGTAGTTTCCAATTCAATCTTTCCATCTTTTTAGATTAATAACCTTTAGTGCCAAGCCACAACTCAAATTGCCACTGTGTTTTTACACGGAGTCCGGTCTCAGCCCGACCGGCTAAGCCATCTCAAGTGATACATATCCATATCTACAATGTAATTCAATGATTCCAATACAAATGCCACCATGTGTAGAGCATGGCATCCGATCTCGGCCCGATCGGCTAAGCCATCCCACTTGAGACATAACCTCTTTCAACTGTCCACTAAAATTCACATTTCTTTCCCATCTTCATTACATGGCACACACAACCTCATTTATTAAGTAGTTCTTGGCACTTGGGAACATTTTACAATTCAAGTCTTTCCCTTTTCATTTGTTCAAATAACATCATCATTCATGTCAATAAGTACCATCACATAAGGCATTTCACACATAAGGGAAGGAGCTTGGAAAATCATAGTCATGTTCTCAAATAGCATGATGACATGGTAAACATCTAAAACAATTAGGAAACATGAATCTTCCAACCCAACACACTAAGGCCAACAATTCTAGTATGATCAAGTCGGAACTTACACCAAATATTCGGACACCATGAGTTCAATTCTAGGAAAACGAGAGTTAGCCATACATACCTCAATTGTGCTTCTTTAGACTCTACAATTATCCGGAACCCTCAGAAACCTCAATCTATTTTAGCAATATACAAATTGAACCCAAAATTAGGAAAACATTCATGGTTCTAGTTCCCTTTTCCACACTCTTTTTAACACACATGCATGCAAGATAAACAACCCTCATACCCATGGACCATCTTATTAATTACTCATTTTCAGTATAAGTTTCAAAAATTTAGGGCTAGGGTATATATTCTTACCTCTAGGATGGAGGCCTAGATTGCTTTCCTTGATAATATTTAATGTTACAAGCAAGAATTGAAGAATAATTGATGAGGGTTACTTTTTCACTCTAAGTCTCCCTCTCTCACTCTATAGTATCAGAAAATAAGCTCAAAATAGACTAAAGGGGTGTTTTAACGGAATGGGGGTCGGGTTTTAAATTAAGAAAATGGGTGCCCCGACACAGGTCTGCGGTGGCATATGCGACCGCATAACGATTATGCGGTCTGCAAAGTGACCGCAGAAATGGCCCTCAGGGGCCCGAACATACGGCACAGGTATGCGACCAGTATGCGGTCCCCATACTCATTCTGTGGTTGCATAATGCACCGTAGAACTCCCTCCGCAAAAACCCAAGAGGAATTATGCGATCGACATGCGGTCCGCAGTGTGACCTCAAACTGGCCAATGTACTGCTTCACTCTACGGCCATTATGCGGTCCGCATAGTGATTATACGGCCGCATAATGGGCCGTAGAAACTTGTTCTTCTGCGAAATATTTTCCTCTCAGTCCGTAGCGTACTGTTCAATCCAAAAAGTCCGTACCGCAGCGAGCAAGCTCGCCGCGAAGAATTTCTACTATAATAATGCAGGAATCTAACTTGGCACCACGAAACCTCGAGTTTTTGGGTAAAATTATTACGGGTCCTTACACAATTACAAGTCCAACCATATCAAAATTATTTAATTCCAACCACAAATTGACCCTCAAGTCATCACATCTCACTCTCCAACAACATAGTCTAAAACCCCCAAATTTCACTTTAAAATCAGATAAAGTAGGTGTAACAATCAATACTTTTCAATAAAAATGATGAATCTTCACTTACCTTTTCTATTATGGTGAAAAGTACTCCAAATATTGCCCTTAGCCGAACTCCACAACTCCAAAATGAGAAAAATGCCAAACCCTTCGACATATAAGATCTGTTAGTGAAATTGCATCTATGGTCAAAATCACCGCTTCTATGGTCGAAATCTCGCACTGGCGAGCTTCACTTATGTCACCGACCTTACGCACTTGCGGCCACATTAACGCACATGTGGGACCTCTCCTGTTGTACTTGTTTCGCATTTACGGATTCGCAAAAATACACCCATTCTCGCTTCTGCCCTCAACTGATCGAATCTACGGTCTCGCAGATGCGGAACCTACCTGGCACCTACGCCTTTCCTACTTCCAGCCAAACCCCTCTCCTGCAGACCTTCATGCGCAGAAGCGCATCCACTTATATAGGAACCCCTTCATATCTGAAACCTCTCCTCAACCATGCCGACCTCGCAGAAGTGCACAAGTTGCCACACTTGCTGCCAGCACCTCGTAGGTGCGCTTATAGCAGACTTAAAGCCATCAACATTTTCTTAAGTCCAAATTTCAATCTGAATCGCACTTAAGGCCCTCAGGAAACCATCCAAACATAGCAACATGTCCTAAAACATGATATAAACATAGTCGAAGCCTCAAATCACATCAAACAACATCAAAATCATGAATCACACCCCAATTCAAGCCTAATGAAATAAAGGAACTTCCAACTTCTAAAAATGTTGCCAAACCGCATCAAATAAACCTCAAATTTTTCACACTAGCCCCAAATGAGACAACATACCTATTCCATCTCTAGGAACCAAAATCCAAACCCGGTACCAAAAAAATCTATGCTTGGTCAGACCTCTCAAACTTCCAATCCTTCAACTTTCCAACTTTTGCCAAAATTCCCCAAACAAACCTACGGACCTTCGAATCAATATCCAAACACACGTCTAAGTTAAAAATAACCATACGAAGCTATTAGAACCGTCAAAACTTCATTACACAGTTGTCTACATATAATCCAAACTCTCGTTAACTCTTTCAACTTAAGCTTTCAACATTGTGACTAAGTGTCCTGATTAACTCCAAAACATCCCCCCGAAACAAATCCAACCACCCCGAAAGTCACATAACAACAAATAAACATAGAAGAGAGAATAAATAGGGTAACATGGCTACAATATACAAAAAGACCGGTCGTTTCATTACAATACCTATGATCTTCCACCTCTTAAACATTTTAGTAAAGATGGTGCAGATCATGCCCCCAAGATCCTCCAAAAGAATGTTATTTTCCCCTCAGGATAAAAATGACCATCTAGTGATATTGAATCAATACTAAATTGGCAGTCTGAATATTCTATTTCTAAAAATAGAATCTTCAACAACATAGATAGCACTTTTAAAAATATTGCACACGCTCACAATAAAATGCTTAGCAAAGAGGAAAAATATTGAGAAAAAAGTTGAATAGGTTGTAGAGAAGCCTTCTCAGAATGCAGAACTCATCAAAGCCTTAGAGCACAAGTTAGCAGGCTTGAAGTACAATATTTATCCACCGAGTACTTCTCTTTTCCATTTCTTTCAGTAGTAGCAAAAAGATATGGTGTCTTTAAAAGAACAAATAAACCTCACGAAAACTGATCACTTTGTTCCTCAGACACCCAGAAGTTCTCAGGTAACTTTTCTTCCTCCCAAGTATATTCTATTCCTAAAGCTATTCCCTTCCTCAGCTAGATTTTCATGTAACACTCCATATATTCGGATTAGGAATGAATGTGTAAAATGAGTACATAGAGTGACGTGCATAAAATTCAATAAAATCGACAAAGTTAATGGAATGTCTGTCTTCCAGCCTGATCAAGTGAAAATTTATTAGGAATTCAAGAAAACATAAAATACTAAAGTTGTAGTCCTTTGAAATGCCTGAACGGATATTCGGGTAATAATTTATATGTTTTTACTGGACAATGCGCAGTCTGCATGCTCAGCTACGCGCTCAGCCATCACGTGCATGGAAACGCACTTGTTGCAGTGCCACCGCCCTTGTTGCATGTTCAGGTGCAAGCCCTACCTTGTTCCCTATACCCAGACCCATAAATGTTCTATAGAAAGGGAAGATCTCTAGAACCCAACTTCCTCCAAGATCTCTCTATCATCTAAGGTAAGTTCTAATGTTGATTCTAAGTTTATTTCAATTCACTAACACCTTATTAATTGTCACGACCCAACTGGAGGGTCATGATTAGCACCCGGGCCATACTTGCCGAGCGCCAACGTACATCTTATCTAACCTTCCTTATTATCTTTAAGGGCCGACAAGATCAATATAAATAGTAGACATGGATCATGAACATCCAACAATGAAAGATAATGTCATGAACATACATAACATGGGACGACAAGACTGTCAAGAAACTATATATAAGGTACGAGCTACCATGCTGCCATGAAAGACTATACAACAAAAATTAGCCGACAAGGCCCTCTAAACCATACATAAGTCGACACCTGTCTATGAGCCTCTAAAGGAACATAAGTGCTACAACATTGGCAGAACAACGCCCCGACATACCCATAATGTCTATAACAAAAATGCATACCAAAACAACGGCAAATCCGAAGAAGGGATCTCGCCAATAACCGCTGAACTGGATAGCCTACTGTGCTGGGGGAGCTGCGTCTTCCTGTCTATCAGGACCTGCAGCACGACATGCAGCGTCCACAAATAAAAAGGACGTCAGTACGAATAAAGTAATAAGTATGTGAGGCAGGAAAGCATAAGTAAGAACAGTAATGTAAACAGGGATAGAGAATATACAACCTGTGACATCAAGGTACCTCTGAGGGCTACTGACATGAAATACATGATACATACATATATATACATAAACATTTAAAACATACGTCTTTGTGGGCATCACCATCATCATATCGTACCCGGCCGTAATAGGCTCGGTAAAACGTACCCGGCCATCATAGGGCTCGGTAGAATCGTACCCGGCCATGTGGAGCTCGGTAAAACCCAACTGATCAGTGGTTGCACAATAGGTGCCATACCCGGACGACTATAGCGCAGCTTAGTAGAGTAAAATAGATACATATATATGATGCATGCTGGACTCATTGGAATCACATTTTGAACCTTTCGGAGTGACATAAGGTCGGTATCCTTCGTACACGTTATTAGGATTAACTCTTCATCAAGAATCTTATAAGAATCAGGTACTACCAACAACATTGATAATATAAGAATAAGAGAAGTAACATCAATATCAATCGTTTCATAAGAAGGGCAGCAATGTAAGTACTGCTAGCTTCTAAGAGTAGAGTATCTTTGGGAGCTCGTTCATTAAATTATGTACAATCGGAGTCATGCAAAAGAATGAAGGGGATAGCCTCACATACCTTGTATATACTGCCCAACCTCAAGCTATGCAAATGTCACGACTCCTTAGTCTACAATAAGACAAATGACACTATCATTATCGTTTAAGCGTCGTAACTATTATGTATCGACCGCAACCTATTTTACGATGAAACGGACAGCACCTCCCCTATTTATATGACTTCCCACAAGTCAATACAATCACCAAACAACTCAAACAACATCATTAATAATCATATTGAGCCTCCAAAACAGTCCACCAACCAACAACATTACTACCAAGCCTTTCGATATATATTTCATAAGTTCTAGCTTCAACGACTTAGTTGCAACTTGGAAAATCATAAATATATATATAGTAATAGGTTCCTTACATTTAAACAGAAAGAACAACTCCAATTTGACATTAATTTTCCACGAAATATCCCTCCAATTCTGCCACAAGAACAAGGAAGCGAAACTAGCAATTTATTCGGGTTTTTCGGCACTAGAATTACTTTAGAAGACTTAAAATCACCTAGGGTTGATATTAAAAACTTTAAGGTGTATTTACAGAACATAAAACACTTAAAACAACCTCCCACACGAGCTGGAACAACACAAAAATAAGCAACAACAAGAAGAAAAGAAACTTACTAGCGTCACGGGATTCCCGACATATGATTTGTGTTGTTTGCCCTTTCTTTGGGTCTTGGATCATGAGAGAACCTTGAGAGACTGTTTTTAGGGTTCTAAGGTCTGAATATACTGAAAAATAATGACTTAAAACGGGGTTGAGGTATCATATATATATCCATATGTCTTAAACCGCCTATTTGGGCCCCGTAGAGAGCTGTTTGGCGCACTCTCGCGAAAACGCGAATATCTCTCTATTCCGAGATCGTATCGACGAAAGGTTTAATGTGTTGGAAACTAGACTCATAGATATTCTATTTTATAGGTATATAACCCCATAATTCCAAGTACATTGGGAGAAAAATGTAGTAACATTTGACCTAAAGTTTAAGTAAAATTATAAACGTAAGTTGCGACAACTTTTATCGACTTTTGTTTCATAACTCGCTTGAATTCAAGACTTATGATACGGATATTATATGATTCAAATACACTAAAACATGACCTCTTGGTACAATTAATCACCTCTAGTGTTACCCTAAAATACGGGTTACAACATCCTTGATTCGTTTAACTTCAAATACTTGTTAACCACTCTTATACACCCTTGTATCGTTGAAGACCAATAGGATTAACTTCTTATCATCTCAAAGATAATCTCTTCTTCGATTTACGTCGACTAACTTACGACATGATCTAAGGTACGCGAATATGGGTTGTAACACCCTCTCCCCCTTAGGAACATTCGTCCTCGAATGTAAAGGTTTATGGGGTGTCTAACTCATCGTGGATTCCGACAGAGATTTCCGGCTGTGTTTCCCCTATAAAATGGACACTAGCCAAACTTGAAAGTAGTTAAACCCAACCTATGGCCTTACAAGACTATACAAAGCATTATGGATATGTACATTATCTGCATATCACCATTTTGTATTAAAAAAAATAGTATTTACAAGCTATTGCTTACCTTATAGAGCCGTTTCACCTTATAATGCGTCCTTCTTTCCCCCGGCATCCTCGTTATCTTCACTATGGAATAGGTAAGGGTATTTAGACTTCATCTCCTCTTCTGCTTCCCATGTCATTTCTTCTATATTCTTGTTCCTCCATAATACTTTCACGGAAGCTACATCCTTTGTTCTCAGCTTGCGGACTTGTCGATCTAATATAGCCACTGGCACTTCATCATATGATAGATCCTTTGTAACTTGTACATCTTTGATAGGGACGACCCAAGAAGGGTCTCCAATACATTTCCTCAACATAGATACATGGAATACCGGGTGGACAAATTCCAATTCAGATGGCAATTCTATCTCTTAAGCAACCTGTCCAATTCGTCGAAGAATTTTGCACCGCCCAATATACCGCGGACTCAACCTACCCTTCTTCCCAAAATGCATAACACCCTTCATCAGCGAGATCTTTAGGAAAACCCAATCACCAACCTCAAATTCCATATCACGACGCCGGACATCGGAATAAGACTTTTGCCTGCTTTGTGCCGTCCTCAGTCGCTCTTGTATCACTTTCACCTTCTCAATGGCTTGGTGAATCAAATCTGGCCCATATAATTTTGTCTCTCTGACTTCAAACCATCCAACTGGTGATCTACATCTCCTCCCGTACAGTGCCTCATACGGGGCCATTTTATTACTGGAATGGTAGCTATTATTGTAGGCAAATTCTATAAGTGCAAGATGGTCATCCCAATTCCCCTTGAAATCTATAACACATGCTCGTAGCATATCTTCAAGCGTCTGAATGGTACCTTCAGCCTGTCCGTCAGTCTGCGGATGGAATGCAGTGCTGAGATTTACTTGTGTGCCTAAACCCTTCTGAAAAGACCTCCAAAAGTTAGCCGTAAATTGAGTTTCTCGGTCTGATATAATAGATACCGGCATACCATGAAGCCTAACAATCTCCTTGATATACAACTTCGCATAATCTTCAGCCGTGTAAGTTGTCTTAACTGGCAGAAAATGGGCAGATTTTGTAAGTCGATCAACTATCACCCAGATGGAGTCAAACTTATGATAAGAGCGAGGTAATCCAATAATGAAGTCCATATGAATCACCTCTCATTTCCAGGTCGGAATCTCTATATTCCGAATCAATCCACTAGGTTTCTAATACTCGATCTTTACTTGTTGACAATTAGGACACTGGGCTACAAATTCTGCAATAGACTTCTTCATGTTATCCCACCAATACTGCTCCTTAACGTCATGATACATCTTTGTCGAGCCAGGATGGATAGAATATCGGGACTGATGAATCTCAATCATAATCTTCTCTCGCAACCTTGCCACACTAGGCACACATAATCAGCCCTGGTATCTCAGTGTCCCATCTCCTCCGATCTTGAAAGCTATAATCTTACACTATGAATTCCCTCTCTCAATCTTACTAAGGTAGGATCTTCATATTGCCGTGCTTTTACCTCGGCTACAAAAGATGATTCTGCTGTATTCTGTACAGTAACACCTCCGTCATCAGAGTCCAACAATCTGATTCTCATATTGGCCAGCTGGTGAAGCTCTTTGGTCAACCCTTGTCTACCTGCCTCAATATGTATTAAGCTTCCCGTTGACTTACGACTGAGAGCGTCTGCCACAACATTGGCTTTACCGGGATGGTACAATATCTCGATAACGTATTCTTTCAGTAATTCAAGCCACCTACGCTGCCTCAAATTCAACTCCTTCTGCTTGAAGATGTATTGTAAACTCTTGTGATTTGTGTAGATGTCAACATGGATGCCGAATAAGTAGTGCCGCCATATGTTCAAAGCATATATTACTGCAGCCAATTCCAAATCATGAGTCGGGTAATTCTTTTCATGCTTCTTCAATTGTCTTGATGCATAAGCAATCACCTTCTCATGTTGCATCAATACGCACCCCAAACCTATACTTGAGGCATCCCAATATACCACATAACCTTATGTTCCTTCTGGGAGAGTGAGCACTGGCGCGGATGTCAATTGATTCTTTAGCTCCTGAAAACTATGTTCACAAGCATCAGACCATTGGAACTTGGTAGCTTTCTGTGTTAACTTAGTCAATGGTGCTGATATGGAGGAAAACCCTTCTACAAACCGCCTATAATATTCTTCTAGCCCCAGGAAGCTGCGGACTTCTGACGGTGTTGTAGGTCTCGGCCAATTCTTCACTGCATCGATCTTCTGAGTTTCGACACTAATACCCTCATCAGATATCACATGGCCAAGAAATGCTACTAAGTTCAGCCAGAATTCACATTTAGAGAGCTTAGCATATAACTTATAATCTTGAAGGGTCTGTAATACTACCCGCAAGTTGCCCGCATGTTCCGCCTCCGAACAAGAATACACCAGAATGTCATCAATGAATACGATCACGAACACATCAAGATAGCGCCTGAATACACTATTCATGAGATCCATAAAAGCTGCTGGGGCATTTGTTAGCCCGAACGACATCACCAAGAACTCAAAATGCCCATATCTTGTCCGGAAGGCCGTCTTTGGAATATCCTTCTCCTTAACCCTCACCTGATGATACCCTGAACGCAAGTCAATCTTGGAGAAATACTTGGCACCCTGGAGTTGGTCAAACAGGTCATCAATTCTTGGAAGTGGATACTTGTTCTTTATTGTAAACTTATTCAACTGTCGATAATCGATACACATCCTTAACGACCCATCTTTCTTCCGCACGAACAAGACTGGCGCACCCCAAGGTGAAGTGCTAGGCCTAATGAAACCCTTATCCAGCAAGTCCTTCAACTGCGCCTTCAACTCTCGCAACTCTGTCGGGGCCATCCTGTATGGAGGGATAGAGATCGGTTGAGTGTCAGGCAATGCATCAATGCTAAACTCAATCTCCCTTTCAGGAGGAAGGCCTGGGAGTTCATCTGGGAAAACATCTGGAAATTCATTGACCACGGGGATTAATTGTAGAGTAGGCGGCTTCGCCTCCGCATCCCTAACACGAACAAGATGATAAATGTAACCTTTTGAGATCATCTTCCTTGCCTTAAGATAGGAAATAAACCTACCTTTCGGCGTAGCAATGTTCCCCTTCCATTCAATGGCGGGTTCACCAGGAAACTAAAACCTAACCATCTTCGTACGACAGTCAACATTTGCATAGCATGAGGCCAACCAGTCCATTCCCATTATCACATCAAAATCAACCATTTCTAACTCAAATAAATTTGCCGAGGTTTGACGACTACAAATCAACACAGTGCAACCTTTATATACCCTTCTAGCAATCACAGAATCTCCTATCGGATTGGATACCGCAAGTGGTTTACTTATCAATTCAGGTTCAATGCCAAATTTATTAGCCACAAAGGGTGTAACATATGATAAGGTAGATCCTGGATCAATTAGCACATATACATCATAAGCAAACACAGACAATATACCTGTATCAACATCCGGAGATGACTCGAGATCTTGTCGACCTACTAGAGCATAGGTTCGATTTTGAGCACCACTCGAACTCGGCACTGAACCTCTACCTCTACCACGACCTGTCGACTGTTGAAACCCTTGTGCTGGAGGTCAAACTGACGAGGAAGAACCAGACACATATCCAGTCGGCTGAGCCATACTACCACCTCCTCTGTAAGGACAATCCCGCATCATATGGCCAGGCTGTCCACAAGAATAGCACGCATTAGAACCTCGACGGCACAGTCCAAAGTGGGCCTTGCCGCACTAATCACAACGAGGTGTTGGGGGTCTCGTCTGACTAGTATCTCTATGAAATTGTGAGCATGATGCCCTCGAACTCTGACCTGAACCAAAATAGGTAAATCGATCATACCGAGGCCTCTGAAACTGTGGAGGAGCACTAGCTACAGGTGGCGCCTAACTCCTCAAAGATTGGGGACTGATATTGCCTTTGAACTCATCAGAATACCCTGCAAATCTCTCCCTCTTATGCTGGCCCCTATCCTGCTCCCTATCTGCCCTTTGCTGGCACTTACGATCCTCTAAGGTCTGGGCATAAGCTTGAATATGGGAAATATCTATGCCCTCTACCAAGGAGGCTGTTGTGCACTCATTTATCAGATGTGGTCCCAAACCGTTCACGAACAGATGCACCCTATCACTCATCTCGGCCACCATATGGGGAGCATACCTTGCTAAAGAATCAAACTGTATACTATACTCTCGTACACTCATATTACCATGTCGAAGGTTCAAGAACTTATCAGCTCTAGCTCGTCGTATCTCAACTGGCAAGTAGTGACAAAGAAAGGCCTCAGAAAATTCCTTCCACACGGCTGGAGGAGCGTTCGGACCCCTATATCTCTCCCAACTATCATACCAAAAAACCACTAAATCCCGTAACCGATAAGAAGCCAACTCTACTGCCTCCGTATCACTAGCATGCATAACCCGCAATGTACGATGAACCTGATCAATAAATGTTTGTGGGTCCTCCTTGGGGTCTGATCCGGTAAACACTGGAGGGTCTAGATTAATAAAATCACGAACTCTCGCACTAACCGGTTTATCAACAGCACCGGTATTCTGCCTCTGAGCCTGAGCAGCTACCAAGCTAGTCAACAATTGCACCGCACTGTGCATATCATGGTCTGTAGTGCCAGACGGAGGAACTGGATGTACTGGGTGCCTCCTAATATCCTCTGGAGGAGACGGAAAGGTATGAGACGGCATCTCACTCTGAGCCTCACTTTGGCCTGCTCTGGCTGGAGGCACCTGAATGTTACCCTCTCCCACAGCTGTATCAAGCCATTTACTAATCGCTTGCTTCCTAATCGAAGGCATCGCTAAAAGAAAACAAGGTGATTATTAGATATGAACACTTACGACTCAACTCTACGCACAATCTAGATTTAGGAAGAAGGTAACAACCCTAGATGTCATGTAGCCTCCTGATTATAAATGTGGCGCACTACACATCCATAATCAAAACTCTACTAGACACGGCTCATAGACAACCCCTAGGACAGACTTGCTCTGATACCAAATTTGTCACGACACAACTGGAGGGTCATGACTAGCACCCGGTCCATACTTGCCGAGCACCAACGTACATTTTATCTAACCTTCCTTATTATCTTTAAGGGCCAACAAGATCAATATAAATAGTAGACATGGATCATGAACATCCAACAATGAAAGATAATGTCATGAACATACATAACATAGGACGACAAGACTGTCAAGAAACTATATATAAGATACGAGCTACCATGCTGCCATGATAGACTATACAACAAAAATCAGTCGACAAGGCATTTTAAACCATACATAAGTCGACACCTGTCTATGAGCCTCTAAAGGAACATAAGTGCTACAACATTGCCGAAACAGGGCCCCGACATACCCATAATGTATATAACAAAAATGCATACCAAGACATGCATACCAAGACCACGGCAAATCCGGAGAAGGGATCACGCCAATAACCGCTGAACTGGACAGCCTACTATGGTGGGCGAGCTGTGTCTACCTGTCTATCAGGACCTGTAGCACGACATGCAGCATCCACAAATAAAAAGGACATTAGTACGAATAAAGTACTGAGTATGTGAGGCAGGAAAGCATAAGTAAGAACAGTAATGTAAATAGGGATAGAGAATATACAACCTGTGACATCTGGGTACCTCTGAGGGCTACTGACATGAAATACATGATACATACATATATATACATAAACTTTTAAAACATACGTCTTTGTGGGCATCACCATCATCATATCGTACCCGGCCGTAATAGGCTCGGTAAAACGTACCCGGCCATCATAGGGCTCGGTAGAATCGTACCCGGCCACGTGGATCTCGGTAAAACCCAATTGATCAGTGGTTGCACAATAGGTGCCATACCCGGCCGAATATAGCGCGGCTCGGTAGAGTAAAATAGATACATATATATGATGCATGCTGGACTCATTGGAATCACATTTTGAACCTTTCGGAGTGACGAAAGGTCGGTATCCTTCGTACACGTTATTAGGATTAACTCTTCATAAAGAATCTTATAAGAATCAGGAACTACCAACAACATTGATAATATAAGAATAGGAGAAGTAACATCAATATCAATCATTTCATAAGAAGGGCAGCAATGTAAGTACTGCTAGCTTCTAAGAGTAGAGTATCTTTGGGAGCTCGTTCATTAAATTATGTACAATCGGAGTCATGCAAAAGATGAAAGGGAAAGCCTCACATACCTTGTATATACTGCCCAACCTCAAGCTATGCAAATGTCACGACTCCTTAGTCTACAATAAGACAAATGACACTATCATTATTGTTTAAGCGTCGTAACTATTATGTATCGACCGCAACCTATTTTACGATGAAACGGACAGCACCTCCCCTATTTATATGACTTCCCACAAGTCAATACAATCACCAAACAGCCCAAACGACATCATTAATAATCATATTGTGCCTCCAAAACAGTCCACCAACCAACAACATTACTACCAAGCCTTTCGATATATATTTCACAAGTTCTAGCTTCAACGACTTAGCTGCAACTTGGATAATCTTAAATATATATAGAGTAAGAGGTTCCTTACCTTTAAACAGAAATTACAACTCCAATTTGACCTTAATTTTCCACGAAATATCCCTCCAATTCTGCCACAAGAACAAGGAAGCGAAACTAGCAATTAATTCGGGTTTTTCGGCACTAGAATTACTTTAGAAGACTTGAAATCACCTAGGGTTGATATTAAAAACTTTAAGGTGTATTTACAGAACATAAAACACTTAAAACAACCTCCCATACGAGCTGGAACAACACAAAAATCAGTAACAACAAGAAGAACAAGAAACTTACTAGCGCCACGGGATTCCCGACATTTGATTTGTGTTGTTTGCCCTATCTTTGGGTCTTGGATCATGAGTGAACCTTGAGAGACTGTTTTTAGGGTTCTAAGGTCTAAATATACTGAAAAATAATGACTTAAAACGGGGTTGAGGTATCATATATATATCCATATGTCTTAAACCGCCTATGTGGGCCCCATAAAGAGCTGTTTGGCGCACCCTCGCGAAAACGCGAATATCTCTCTATTCCGAGATCGTATTGACGAACGGTTTAATGTGTTGGAAACTAGACTCATAGATATTCAATTTTATAGGTATCTTACCCCATAATTCCAAGTACATTGGGAGAAAAATGTAGTAACATTTGACCTAAAGTTTAAGTAAAATTATAAACGTAAGTTGCGACAACTTTTATCGACTTTTGTTTCATAACTCGCTTGACTTCAAGACTTATGATACAGATATTATATGATTCAAATACATTAAAACATGACCTCTTGGGACAATTAATCACCTCTAGTGTTACCCAAAAATACGGGTTACAGCATCCTTGATTCGTTTAACTTGAAATACTTGTTAACCACTCTTATACACCCTTGTATCGTTTAAGACCAATAGGATTAACTTCTTATCATCTCAAAGATAATATCTTCTTCGATTTATGTCGACTAACTTACGACGTGATCTAAGGTTCGCGAATGTGGGTTGTAACATTAATATCAGTAAACCATTCAAATCATTAAGTACTCGATTGAGACATTGTTGTTGAGAAACGAAACCCTAGAACTCAAATTTAAGATGATTGAACATTCACCCTCTAATTGATTATAGCATTGGATTAATGATTGTAGACTCTAAGTTCATGTGATATGAGTTGATGGGTTTGATAGAAAAGCATGAACAATTATAGGTTTGGGTTGTTGTGTAGCACCTTGGAAAATTTTGAAGTACTTAAGCGCTATTAAGAAAGTTGATGTGTGCTAATTATATTATTTTGTGTGCAGACTAGGACTATTAATATGATGGATATCAATTGGATATGATAATAAGTGTACGAGGCACATTATAAGTGATGTGGGGTCTAAGGAGAGTCCTAAGTCCAAGTCAAGTTGGAAATTACATGATAGACTAAAGTTCCAAATAAGTACGCACAAGACCAAACTTTGGACAACCATATCTACATATATATAAGGAGTTATGTTATGAACATCCTTTCAAATGAAAGACCTTTGAGTCTAATTTCTAACTCCTCAAACCGTTCTTTATTTGGACACTCCTATAAGTAGTTATGACAAACTTACCAAAGGCTGGCAAAATGTGATTCTACAGCCAATTCTGTGACTGCAGAATGGTCACAAAACTGACCAGTTTAGCCCAGTTCTGGGCACCAGTTTTGCGGTCCATTGTGCGGACCGCATACCCATTCTGCAGTCCATTTTGCGACCATAGATCTGAGTTCGGAAAGTTCATTTTCCTATTTTTTTAACCTGACCCCATTTGGATAAATAGCCTTTGGGCTCATTTTAAAGACAAAAACCTGATATTTTTAGAGAGAAGTGAGAGTGTTCTTGAGAGAAGAAGAAGGTCAAACTACTTTGTTCATCAAGATCTTGTCAAAGCTTTGCTATCCAACAAGGAAATCTCACAGGATCTTCACTCAAGAGGTAAGGATCAAACCCTAGTTTTCAATTTCGAGTTTGGGGTAAAATATGGGTGATGGGGAGTATAATTCTTGGGTGTAGGAGTATTATTTACACATTCATGTACTAATAAGGTTTGTTGGAAGATTGTTGAGCTCAAATAAGTATGGATTGGGTTGTGAATTGAAATATATCCTGTGAAAGAACCTTGTAATCAATTTGCACACCTAGTGTTTAATAAAATGCTCGAATGACCTGAGACCAAGAATATCTTCCTAATTATGGTTCACTTTTGTTATGTTTCAAATAAGATTTAAGTTTCTAGGATTTCTGGAACATTGTAGTAATTTAAGGAAGGCTCAAAGCGAGGTATGTTGGCTAAACTACTCTCTTATAATTGAATTCCATGATGTTCCCGTAAGTTTCAAGTATGGTTGGTTCAAGTTCCCTATTCTCATGTTCCGAGTTGTTCCCAATAAATTCAATCATCCTGAGTAAGCAAAGTGTCGAGAATTATGTATTCAAAATATGTTCTGAATGTTCCTATCACATTATGTTATCTTTTGGGAATGTGTTCAAGAATGATATGTGCGTTAAAATGTTATGGCTTTGAGTCATGTTTCAAATGAAAGCTAGTTTGCCAAACTATGTGAGAAACACTTAATATTCTTAAGACTCTTAGTTGCTCATATGTGTATCTAAAGTCTTGATTGGAAATGTCTTATTGTTGATAATCTATAAAGATGGTTGGAAGTGAAATAACTGAATTGGGGATGCCCATATTTGGCTGTTTTAACTAATGTTATGCTTTATAAGTAGTTTCAATGTGTTTTGGCTTCTTACATATTCTTGGGTGGAAATTGTGCACTGTCATTTTTGTGGAAAAGTGTTTCAATAGTAAATGATGTGTTACTCGTTTATGACCTTAACTTGTGCTTCGATTTCCAACCATTTTACTCCATTTTTTGAAAAGAGATCCATTGTGTTTAAAGTCTTCATTACTAATGAACTTAAAGTTGTAATTTTTGGAATATTATATGTGTTGATATTTATGATGATGATACATGAGAGGGATTAAATGAAAGTGTGGAAGATCAAATACGGCCACCGTGCCTTGAATAATGAATCTTCTGAATGGCCAAAAGAGCAAAGGGAATATTGTTATTGTGATTGGTTGAAAGAAATAATGGAGATTTATACAATGTGAAAGATGATGAGGTAAATATATTTGTATTTATGTTATCTTTGTGTGCAAACAAAAAATATTTTTGGGAGTATCAAGTCACCGAGGAAGGGTAGGTTGAAATAACCTAACCCCGAAACTACACGTTCCAGTATAGGAGTGGATTGTGATTATTCCCCTTATTTGGGATGAGATTGATGTGATAAAATTATTTCCCCTTAGTTGGGATGAGATGATTGATAGTAAAGGATGATGTCGATCCACACGACATTGTGGTGAGATGGCCTAGCCGATCGGGTCATAATCGAGCGCCATGCCGCACACATGGTGATGATTGTGCTAGAAATTGTAATTGAAATTGTGATTGTGGTTGATATCTCAGATGAGATGGCCTAGCCGATCAGGTTATGATCGGACTCCGTGCTAAAAGAACGGTGGTATTGGTATTGAGAACATTTGTATTGTGAGTGGTGATATTGTGAACAATGGTATATCGGTGCTAAAGATCTCCCAACCTAAAATAATATGATCTTCGTATTTTTGAAATTAATATGTCTTAACATGGAAATTGGATATCATTGATTATTGATTGTTGTTTTCATGGTTTTACCTTTTATGTTAGAATTCTGTTTTGAAAGAGGACAGTTAGCTTTACATACTAGTACTATTCCATATGTACTAATGTCCCTTTTGCCAGGGGCGCTGCATCTTCAATGGATGCAGGTGGTTCATCAGCGGAAAACTTTGGTCCTCATTAGCAGTCACTCTCTATTCAGCAGGTTTTGTCGAGCTCTACTCTATTTCGGGCTTTAAGTCATCTTACGTTGTATTTTGTACTATGAGGTATAGCCGGGGCCTTTTCGCCGACACTTCCATTCTTCACTTCTGTTGCACTTAGAGGCTTCGTAGACAGGTTGTGGGTGGTATTCGATGTTGGGAATCGAACTAGAAATGTTGGTCCTTGGAACACATGTTTTTCATGAAAATGGAAATGAAATAGAATTTGCTAATGAAATCTTTTCAATGTCTGATTAATGGAGTACATCTCCTCTTTATTCATGGATGAGTTTGGGTAGAAGAAAATCTAACAGGCTTGCTCGGCTGGGTTCATTCGGTTGAGCGCCGGTCGCGCTGCTCGATTTTGGGGCATGACAAACTTGGTATCAAAGCTAGGTTTTAAAGTATCCTAGTATGTCTCGGAGCCGTGTCTAGTAGTGTCCTTCTTATCGATGTGTTGTCGACCACATCTATATTGAGGAGGCTACATGGAAATTTAGGAATTTCACACTTCTTTGGTACTCCAGATCATGTAATATAGCTCAAGATAGGAAGTTAATTTCCTCGTCATGTCTCATTTTCCTAATGAGTAACCCACGAGTTCGAGCTAGCGAGGAGGGGATGAAAGAACCAGTTGCTAGGAGAAAATGTCCTTGTCTCTATTAATATGACCACGCCACCAGATCATGTGGTGAGAACACCTAAGAAACGAAAGAGGTTTGTTTGTTCCATTAAGCTGGAATGCTATATTTGTAAGAAGTGCCACTTGGGGACGTGTTGGATGACTCTTGAAATATGTTATGGTAGTGGAATGAGAGGGCACAAGAAGAACAAATGCCATAGGGTGGGTACACCTAGTCCGGTCTGCCCGATATGCGGGCGAGAACATTTTGCGTCGTGTTGTGCTCAGGAGTGTGTTAAGGGAGGTAGGCTTGGGAAATTCCCACGGCCCATACTGAAAACTCTTACAGAGATTTTTACTCCTTAAATGTACATAAATATGGTCTTAACAAGAAGTTGAATCACAAAAAATTCCATGTACTTACTTTCTGAATGAGACGCATTATTCGTGAAGCCACTTTGTCACAAATTATCTTATTTATAACATCTTCTGGAATTTAGCTCTATAATTATTTCCTTGAAGTGAGGTATAACCCTAGGCTAATACTACCCATTTATTTCCCCAAGTTCTCAACAAAGGGCTATAGCTGATGAATTTCTTATAGGACCTTCTGATTCAAATGGATAACATCTGCTCACTTATGCTTATGCATGCACCGTCATAAAGTTTACCTATGTGGTATCAAATCCAATGTATAGTGGCCTAATGTTAAGATCCTTCTTGAGCCACTATTTTTCTCTCCGGTGTATGTGGCTCCTATAGTTTGAACAATCACTTTAATCCTTTGTGAATGTTATCATGAATCCTTTTCACTGTGTAGTAACATGAGAGCATGTCTCAGCGTCTATCATATGTGTACATGTCGATTAAAACGGGTCAATTGTTCGCAAAAAGGTTTTTGGGAAATTTGAGATTTTCACAAATTCATCACAGGAAGATATTTTTGTTGGCCCATTTCAGTATGACTTTCATGTCCACTTAGATCATTCTGCAGTAAGTGGCTCACTTTGTTCCTAGTATTGTAGTTTCCCATAAAGTGGCCTGGTATTGCAGCTTGAGAGTTATTATGGTAGAAACATGTTTGGCTCATTGCAAATTGTTCATTCTCTCTAACCAATATATGATTTCACCCCAATATTATGATTCCCTATCTATGTGGTTTCACTCGTGAAAGGTTGAAATTAGATGCTTTCAGATTTTGGCACATATCATGAGAATATTGATTTGAAAGACAAGTTTGTCGTATCTCTAGTCCTCTCATATAGGATCAACTATTGGCAAGGGTTAAACTGTCAGAATGATAATAATATCACAAGTGTTCAACTTCTTTTTTTCATCCTCACTGGCCTGTGGCATATTTAATCCTTATGTTATTTAATCTTAAGAGATTAATGAAACTACATGTATTTTGAAACCCATATCACATTCAGGGTGCCAGAATATTCTCACTTCGAGTTAAACTGATTTTCTCTACCTTCCAAGAGGCGACTGCTTTCACGTACTTGGCTATTTCTCTTTGAGGCCTACTATTGCTGAACAAGGCACATATGGAATGAAACAATTGTTGTTGTCCTTTTCATGACTCATACTCTTCCAAGAATAACCGATGCTAATGTCTTTATCCTCCCGATCATGCCTTCCATAGATCACAGTCTAAAATGACTCACTTCTTTTACATCTTAAGATCATGTACATGGTCCCTACATTATTAATGCCTACTAGGCAACTATATGCCTCATTTATCGAATCAATGATTTCATCACAATGATTAACCATGTAAGCACTATTGGTAGTAACCTTCATGTCTCTTAGGATATAACCACCTGAAATGCCCTACTAGTACATTGATGGAATCTTGAAATAAAAAATCATTCCAGCCCAATCTCGAACCACGCTTTTCCTATTTATATTAATCTATGGGGGTTGAAGATTCAAACATGGCAAAGAAGAAGCGTCATCCCCTGATCAAATATATTGGATAGGTAATTTTATGTTCATATGCAAGCTAGCACACCTTAGAGTAATTGTTGGAGGTCGCCAAAAGTTTAAGTGGGTGTTCGGCGTAGGGATTTAGAGTTAAGGAAAGTGAACGGGTTATTCTAAATATTTTCACTATGAATATATTGGGCAAATTGTTAAGGATGGTAAAGTATGTGTAGTCACATTAGGACTTATGAAATCTTGAAGAAAATAGGCCAAACTATGAGTATGATGTGTCCCTATTGTTGTCCTCCGTGTACCCGGTGTTTCATGTGTCTATGTCTAAGAAGCTAGTTGGAAATACTTTGTCTGCCATTCCGATGAAAGCTAGTGAAGGTGAAGTTAATGGATAATCTGATTATGAGGGGTATCTATTTGCCATCTTTGTTGGATAAGTCTAGGAGTTGAGATTGTCTACATGGATGGGTTATGGCGAATTCTATAAGTCGAGAAGGCCAACTTGAGGGCCAAAAGTGTTAAGGAAATAAACCAAAAGTGTTAAGGAAATAAAATCTTCTCACTTGAGTGTATAGTCAAATGACTGTGGATCGAAAGGTACTTTCTTTGTGTTAAGATTTAAATATGTGCAGTTCATGTCCAAATATTACTTTTGATAATGTAATGGTGGTAATGTTGAAATTTATATTATTTGTGTATTATGATGCTTTGTTGAGTTGTGGATGTGTTGTTAGGAGTTGTTTTGGTGTTACTCTTGCAGGTGGATAGGCCAAATTACAAGGGACACTTTGCCGAAATTTTTGAAAATTTTGGGAGTTAGTAAAATTTGGGAGCATAAGATGTGTGGAAGAAAAAACGAGTTATGTTAAGTGTTTGGGGACGGGCTCTAGTCCTCATTCGAGGATGAATGTTCTTAAGTGGGGGAGAATGTAGCACCCAAAAAATTTTGCAGTACATAAGCGCTATTAAGAAAGTTGATGTGTGTTAATTATATTATTTTGTATGCAGACGAGGACTATTAATATGATGGATATCAATTGGATATGATAATAAGTATACGAGGCACATTATAAGTGATGTGGGGTCTAAGGAGAGCCCTAAGTCCAAGTCAAGTTGGAAATTACATGATAGACTAAAGTTCCAAATGAGTACGCACAAGACCAAACTTTGGATGATCATATCTACATATATAAAGGGATTTATGTGACTAACTACATATCAAATGAAAGATCTTTGATTCTACTTTCTAACGCTTTAAGCCGTTCATCAGTTGGATAATCCTACAAGACGTTATGACCCAATTACCAAAGACTGGCAGAATGTGATTCTTCGGCCAATTCTGCGGGCTGCAAAATGGTCGCATAACTGACCTGTTTAGCCCAATTCTAGGCACCAGTTTCACGGTCCATTGTGCGGACCGCATACCCGTTCTGCGGTACATTCTGCGACAGCGGATATTAGTTCGGAGGGTTCATTTTCCTATTTTTATAACCCGACCCCATTTTGATAAATAGCCTTTGAGGCTCATTTTAAAGGCAAAAATCTGATATTTTTAGAAAGGAGTGAGAGTGTTCTTGAAAGAGGAAGAAGATCAAGTGCTTTGTTCATTAAGATCTAGTCAAAGCTTTGAAATCCAACAGGAAAATCTCACAAGATCTTCACTCAAGAGGTAAAGATCAGACCCTAGTTTTCAATTTCGAGTTTGGGGTAAAAGATGTGTAATGGGGAGTATGATTCTTGGATGTAAGATTATTATTTATACATTCATTTACTAATAAGGTTTGTGGGAAGATTGTTGAGCTCATATAAGTAAGGATAGGGTTGTGAATTGAAATAAATCGTGTGGAAGAACCTTGTAACCAAGTTGCACACCTGGTATTTTAAAAAATGCTAGAATGATCTGAGACCAAGAATATCTTCCTAATTATGGTTCACTTTTGTTTTGTTTCAAATTAGATTTAATTTTCTAGGATTTTCGGAACATTGTAGTAATTTAAGAAAAGCTCAAAGCGAGGTATATTGGCTAAACTATTCTCTTATAATTGAATTCCAAGATGTTCTCGTAAGTTTCAAGTATGGTTGGTTCAAGTTACCTATTCTCATGTTTTGAGTTGTTCCCAATAAAATCAATCGTCCTGAGTAAGCAAAATGTAGATAATTATGTATTCAAAATGTGTTCTGAATGGTCCTATCACATTATGTTATCTTTCGGGAATGTGTTCAAGAATGATAAATGTGTTAAAATATTATGGCTTTGAGTTGTGTTTCAAATGAAACCTAGTATGCCAAACTGTGATAGAAAAACTCAATATGTTTAAGACTCTTAATTGCTCATATGTGTATCTAAAGTCATGATTGAAAATGTCTTATTGTTGATAATCTATAAAGATGGTTGGAAGTGAAATAAGTGAATTGGGGATATAAATTATGGCCAACGTGCCAAGATTGAAAGTTATACTTGTGGCCAATGGTGCCAATGAAATGAAATGATGTGAGAAAGATTATGAAAGGAGCTTTGATTCAACTATTCCAAAATTGACTTTGAAAATAGAATTGCCTAAAAGCTTATGTACTCAAGTGATGCCCATATGTTTTCCACTTTCAAACGTCATCATCGCCATCAATAACAACAAGGTTTTTCAATTCAAGACTTTAAATACTCATGGGAGAAACTAAGAATCTTAGGCACAAAGAGACTTTTCGCACAATTTGGCATAACAACCTTCATTCGAACTTGACTTGAAGTCTTAACATTTTCAAGACACATCCCATACTTTGAACACATCCTCAAATGATAAGATAACATGATAAAAGCATTTGGAATTCATATTGAACATATATCTTTCAACACAAGCATATTCGGAATGGCCAATTTTATAATCATCAATTCGGGATATACACAAATTACACGAACACCATGTGATTCAATTCTAAGAGAAGAGTTTAGCCAACATACCTCAATTGAGCTTCCTTAAACTCAAAAATGTTTCGGAATTCTTAGAAACTTCAATCTATTTTAGAAATATAACAAGTTGAACCAAAATTAGGAAGATGATCATGGTTTTAGCTCATTTGACCAATTTATCAAACACTAGGTGTGCATTAAAGTTTCAAGGTCGTTTTATGGAGGATTCCATCATCCCACAACCCATTCTTTACCATTTTTAGCTCACAATCTTCCTACACCCTTTGATAACACATGCATAAAAAATAAACAACTCCCATACCCAAGAATTGTCTTGCTAATTACCCATTATTAGATAAATTTTGAAATTTAGGGCTAGGGTGTAGAATCTTACATATAGGATGAAGACATAGTGAGACTTCCTTGTTAATCTTCAAAGATTTGAGCAAGAATTGAAGGACAATTTGTTAAAGATCACTCTCCCTGTCATGCCCCGAACCTGGGGGGGTGAGACCCGCCACCAGGTGCCTCACCTATCCTTGCATACCAACTTACGACTATGGGACTCTGAACATATAATGTCATACTTTGGCCATGGGTCACATTTCAAGACAATTTGCGAACTCTGACTAAACATCAATATAATTCTTGGCCGACAAGGCCGTCATAACTACTACAGCTGGCAAAACAACAAAATATACATACAAGGCTTACAAGTCATACATACTGCACTAACTGGCAGGATATGTCTACAAGCCTCTACTAATAGATGTACTGTGATTGGAACACGGCCCCGACCTATCCATAGCATATATATACATATATACATAAGATGTACGTAAAACTCTAGAACTAAAAACTACGAAGGATGCAGAGCTTACCGATCAAGCTGAACTCGGGCAAAACCTACTGAGGAGGTCAACTTGTCAGTCTGTCTGAACCTGCACACATGAAATGCAGCGTCCCCGGCAAAAGGGACGTCAGTATGAAATAATGTACATAGTATGTAAGGCAATAGAATAACTGTAAGCTGAAACTGAACTGATAATATAATAACTGAAAGTAACTGGGAGTCAAAGATAATCTTAAGATATTCTTACCTGCTGATAAAGATTCAACTCTCTCAAAATAGTAAGTAAAATAGTTGTCTGGCTTTATAGGGCTCGGTATATATAACTGCTCTGCCGTAGTAGGCTCGCTCATAGGCGCTCGGCCACAATAGGCTTTCTATCTTGGCCATTCTGGGCTCACTCATAGGTGCTCGACCACAGTAGGCTCGGTATATAACTTACCATCTGATCAGAGGTTGTATATATATATATATATATATATATATATATATATATATATATATATATATATATATATATATATATATATATATATATATATATATATATATATATATATATATATATATATATATATATATATATATATATATATATAGAGAGAGAGAGAGAGAGAGAGAGAGAGAGAGAGAGAGAGAGAGAGAGAGAGAGAGAGAGAGAGAGAGAGAGAGAGAGAGAGAGAGAGAGAGAGAGGTGAATACTGTAATTTATGTGACTAGGGTAATGTACAAAAGTTCAAGAATATGAACTTCTCTTTATGCCTCATTATCAAACTCGTGTAAGTACAAGATCATGCCAAAATGAAGGAAGGGCTTAGCCCTAACATTCCTGGAATAGGGAAAAATCCGTATGATATTCTTGTGAAAGATTGCACCGTACTCCCTTAGAATCGCAGAATCACGTTGCTATTATAATATGGTGTCTCGTATGAATTTCCAAATTCCCTCACCTTCGTTCTTGGATTTTCCTTTCTATATAACTCCCTTACCAAATGATGTTTGATATTAATTCAAGATAAGTGTAGGGATGACTAATATGACTTCCCTTTCTTCGTGTTTGCAAGGAATGTCTTAGCATATTATCCATGTGTCCTCTTAATTGATTGTCTGAAGTCAAGAGTCATTATCAAATCTTCCTCCACTTGCTTCCACGTGGGGGGGGGGGGGGGTATGTCCCCACCTACAATTATCCACAAATCCTTAATTACATGGTTAATCTCCCATTAAACAAATAATTAACCAATTTCCCTCGTAATTAAGAATTATCTAAAATTACTTAAAATACTACTCATTTTTAATACACCTTATACATCATACTATTATGGTCATGTAGTACCTTGTATGGCACTAATCAAAAAATATGAGGTATTGTAGCCTGGACCGTATTTTGTCTCAAAATGCCAAACATCGACGAAATTCATTTTCTTCGATTTGCTTACCCTCTCACCTTCACGAATTTACTCGTCACGTGATTGAAATAGCATAATACTTATAATCTCCAAATAATCCTGTCCTTGAACTTATGTTAATTATCCTACGACAAATTCAACGTACAATACTACAGGGTATAACATCATCGTAAAATAATACTGCAGAGTGTAACATCACCATAATACTGCGGGGCGTAACATCATTCCCCCCCTTTGGAAAATTCACCCTCGAATGTTGACTAATGCATTTATCAGTCTCATAACCGGATGGCTCTTACGAATGGTTTTAATACTGTGCTTGCCATTTAGGCAACTATTTTGTGAATAATCTAAAGGCCAGGGCATTCCCCCTTTTAGGCCTCTTTCTCACACCACGACTCATGGTCGGAATCCTTCCAATCTTGTAACTGTTGCTGACTTTTATCATGCAGCTTGTATGACTCTAACTTTGTAAGTGCGCCTATGAGACTCTTCTCTCTATTTTTTTTCCTCTAGCTTTTAGCCAATCTATAGGCCTCACTTTGTAAACATATACAGAGCATAATAAGATATACCTCTGGGCATCTATAGGTATACTGAAGTTCTTCATCGGTACTTTGTCGAACTTACGAATATTGTTATATCTTATTTCATAGACCTAGTTATTCATCTGTATGACTTTACTGCATCTAGGTAGGTCATACTATACCATAACTCTTACCTTGGTTTTATTATTATTGAGGTCTGCTACCTAATTCCAGGTTACTCTCTCGCTTCTTATCATAGATGTATAAATCTAAGTCCTTTAATGCTTCATTGTTACTGTTTATCTTAAGAATGACAACCTACTCTCATCTCATACTTTGTAACTCTTATCCATCCATTGTTGATTCAACTTGATATAGATCTATAATCTACTATTGATAACTTGACATTTTATGTAACACTGCCGCTAGGGCTTACGTCTCATCGGGGAACATCTGAAATGATTAGATTGATCCACCTAGGGGCGATACTATACTTCCATAACCGCATTTTATAGCATCTTAATGTGAGTCACCTTATATGGGTATTTTAGTTCCGTACAATTCATGAAATCCTCTTCAAGTCATTACTCAATTGAAGACCTAAACGTCATCCTTTATCTATCACAATCACACCCTCATTCTATTACCAGGGCATCATTCCATCTCTTCTAAATACTACTAGTCTTAGACTCCTTTGAGTTTATTCAGGCTATACTGAGTTTTCTATAACTTAGAAAAACCATCAGCTCTTCTTGTTTTCTTGGGCTTAATCTCGAGGACTTATCCATTTTCATCACCTTCTCACTCGCCTTTTCTTATCCTTACTCATGTCTGCCTAAAACCTTGTCGCTCTACCATACTTTAGCTTGCAACTTACACATATTGATTTATACTACTCGCAACCTTCCTTCAACTTTCTTGCACCATAGATTTTCATGTGTCATTCTGGAACATCAAGCGGGACATAACATCATTTCAAACTCTTCTTTACTCTCTTAACCAGACCTCTCGGTACCTAGAAACCATAGGCTGGAAGGTATGCCACTGATGACGCTGCTATCATTCCTGGATACTGAATCTCAGTGCTTCTAGCCTTCTATCTGAAGTATGGACTATTATCACAGCTTTTATATCTTTCATAACCTTCCTTCCACATAGGTATAATTCACACCCACAACTTGAAGCTCTATTATAATACTTGGACCTTTGGTGCATAAACAATTCGGTGGGAGCTTCATACTGACTTCTTTAGAGGCTAGTACTTTTTCTAACTGGCTTTATCATAAAACCGTTATAGAATATGGTTGCCATACTATCTCTCTTGTACCTCTGATATTAGAGTAGGTCTACAATGTTCTTAATCACGATATCTATAGTTTTCTGGGTCTAATAATCAGACTCCTGCTTTATTTCGTTGATGTAACTCTTTAGTTTCCTCTTCCTTTTGATCAGCCTTCACGTAGGCTAGAGCTATCTTCCAATCTGCGTCTCCTAGTATTAGTTATTACTTTTTCCTTCCATGGGCGCTGTAGAATATCCATGACACAATCTTCTAACAATTCAATCCTTTGTTTATACCCTGGGCTCAATTCTTTGCCTTAACTTATATCAGAGTCTTCTGCAGATGTATGAATGTCAGTATATATGCTGCATGGATAATATTCCAAAATCGTAAGTGCGTTCATGACGTAACTAACTCTGGATCATTGATCAAATAATTCCTTTCGTTCCTTCTCAACTTTATTTAAACGTAGGCAATTATGTTTCCTGGTCTTTCTGCCCCTTTGTTGCGTGCATACTCAACTTATCTTAGTGCCCATACATATTTGAATTCCATACCACTTATATGATCTTGAATATCACTTCTGATTTTTACTTCCTATTTGTTAGCCACGATAGGTGCCACTTTCTTATATAGTACATACAACGTTATTGTGAGGCTGTTGTTATAAGATCACTTCCTCTTTAGGTCACTAAGCTTAGGTTGAAGCCTTCTTCCTTATTTCCTCAGCTAGTCTTTCATTTTAGTACTTAGGGAGGACCCTCTGGTTCTTGCAAGGCTGCGAGCTTAATACATCGTTTACCCGGCGGAATGTTTGATGTTTTTTCTTACTTGTAATTATCCTTACTTACTTACCTTCATGCGCTTGTGCTCGTAGGGTTTCTTCTGAGGTGATATTTTGATTGTCCTCCCAGTGGTACTCTCTTTTTCCTCGGTTACACTCATACGGTACCTTTAACTACCCCAACTCCTATCTTAATATTTCTCAAGGTTACGATATCATATCTGCGAGACTGAATTCACTATATTGGGTTTTGCTATGTTTATCTTGCATGATCTACTGATTCGTCTGTAACCACTTGTCTAGCCATAACTAGGCTCTTCCTGAGTCAACTACTAACTAGTCTTTGGCCCATTCTCATATCAATATTCCACGTAATTTTTCTTGGGTTATTCCTTTAGTCTTAACTTACCACTCACACTAGCTCCTTATTTATCAAAAACAACCCGGGCAGGAACCCTTACCTCCTCTCCTTAACGTCGTGCTTGCATAATGTTCTGGAATCGTAGCATAACTGTAGGATTTGAATAAGTGCAATCTCATCCCTCTCATTTTTATCGCATTCTACCTTTACCATTCCATAGTTACTAGAACCACTTAATTCTAACTTAATGCCACATCACTTCATATTCCCCCTTTTTGGGGAGTACTATGATTTAGTGCTACGATGATCTACGTATAGATGTTTTAGCTCTTCATCTTTGGTGTCTTTTCACATCATCGATGACCCTTACTCGCCTCGAGATAATCCTTCTATACCAAGGATAATAAATTTCCTTACTCGTGAGGGTAACCCTTAATATAACTAGCACATACAGTCCCTTAAGCTGAACTTTGCTCACATTGCTTGCTTTAGGGAAGCATCTTCCTGAATCTCCATTCTCTGAATTTCTCATGAATCTTCTTCTATTGTCTATTCTATTATCGACGGAGCAAAATCTGAAATCCTCATGACATCGACCATTATCAAATCATTCAGTCCCTAGTTCATATTTAGTTTATCTTGTTCACCAGCCCATACTGATTTATATTAATCTGGGTTTAACTTTTCCTTCTGGTAGTCGCATTGGAGTAACAAACTTATTTCTCGAAATGAGGATATGACTTTATGGCCTATACTCTTTTGTTGTCTCAAGGCCTGTCACCTCTCATCTTTTGATCTACCGTTGTCATCCATGCATCATATCTTATTCATAATGCTTCATTAACTCTTTTCTTATTTCTCGCTAACATTCATGTCTATCCCTTTATTCTGAAAACTCGAACAAGACATTCTTTTGCTTTTAGCTCCGCTTTTGCTCCATCCAGTGGCTCTTCGGGTTGCTTAACGTTCTAGCTCTACTATGGATGCTAGCGACACTAAGGTAATATTTATCAGTTCTAGGCTTTCAGTGTGTATCTTCTGATTTTTTTTTATCATGATAATATTCACATCTAATTGTAATATTCTAGAGTGCACCATCTGGGTTCCTCACAACAAGATCTATTAGAACCTTTATAATAGCCTTGGGAAATGTCAACTAACACAAATAATCCATTCACCATTTTGGGTTACTCTAACCCCAGCCGAATCCTAATATCCTGTCCTTTTCATAAACTACACCTGTTAGCCCCCCAATAGTGTATAACTGAGATGGGTGTGGCCAATTCTACATACCTCTGTTACTGTTGAAGGTAACTCACAATGCTTATATTTTTTTGCCGGAGTTAAAAATACCGATAATCTTCATTAAATGGGTACCTCGTACCCTTTTCATCTAGCTCCTTTTACTTGTTGAAGCTTGTATTTATCTTCTGAATCTCTCATTGCCTTTCACCATAAGGGTGGATAGATATTATTTGCCTTAAGGCTCCTTATCAAGAGGCTTACACGTCTTAGTACACACATTATCTACTGAAGACCTTACATTTACTCATCATAAGCATCATGCAAAATCGAGTTCCTCTGAATCAACTCTTTCACAGCCACCTACAATCTCTTACCAACCGTCTTTTCAGATGTAGGCATCGTCGTATTATGAATAAGATAGAGTTTAGGAAATTGATTTCTTACAACTGAGCTCTACCACACGATCTAGAGTAAGAAGAAAGAGTGACAGTCCTAAATGCCCTGTAGCCTCCTACTTATAAGTGTCGTGCACAACACACCCTTAAATAAGACTCTACTAGACATAGCTTGTAGACTCCCTAGGATATAACTGCTCTGATACCACTTCTGGCATGCACCCGGTGCCTCACCTATCATTGCATACCAACCTGCGATTAAGCGACTCTGAACATATAATGTCATACTTTGTCCATGGGCCACATTGCAAGACAATTTGCGAACGCTGACTAGACATCAATATACAGCTGGGCCGACAAGGCCGTCATAAGTACTACAGCTAGAAAACCAACAAAATATACATACAAGGCTTACAAGCCCAACAGACTGCACTAACTGACAAGATATGTCTACAAACCTCTACTAATGGATGTACTGTGATCGGAACAGGGCCTCGACCTAAAAATAGCATATATATATATATATATATATATATATATATATATATATATATATATATGTACATATATACACGAGATGTACATAAAACTATAGACCCGACAACTCTGAAGGACGCGAAGCTTACCGATCAAGCTAAACTCAGGCAACACCTACTGAGGAGGTCTATTTGTTTGTTTGTCTAAACCTGTACGCATTAAATGAAGATATGCTTACCTGCTGATACTGACTCAACTCTCTCAATATAGTAAGTAAAATAGTTGTCCGGCTTTATAGGGCTCGGTATATATAGTTGCTCTGCCGTAGTAGGCTCGCTCATAGGTGCTCGGCCATACTAGGCTGTATATAACTTACCATTTGATCAGAGGTTGCCTAATAGGGGCCTGCCCATCGATTATAGCTCGATGGTGGTGAAAACACTGTAATACTGTTTATATATATACCCTCTGCTCTCTTGACTGGAAGAAGACAATACTCAATTGAATATAAAGTCCCGATAAGGGAGAATGTAACTTATGAGACTAGGATAATGTATATAAATTTGGGAGTATGAACTTCTCTTTGTGCCTCGTTATCAAACACGTGTAATTAAGAGATCATGCCAAAATGAAGGAAGGGCTTAGCCTTAACATACCTAGAGTAGGGAAATATCCGTATGATATTCTTGAGAAAGACTGCACCGTACTTCCTTAGAATCACAAAATCCTGTTGCTATTATAATTTTGAGTGTTGTATGAATTTACAAATTCCCCCACCTTCGTTCTAGGCTTTGCCTTTCTGTATAACTCCCTTACCAAATGAACTTTGATATTAATTCAACTTGTTATCGGTATAACCATGGATACACATTGATGGGGCAGACGCTTCTACTCTGTGCTAGGTTGTGATGTTTGAGAGGAATCATCAAGAGGTAATTATTCACGGGTATGGAAGCAACCCTATCTATACCAACCATACCGTGCTAGTTATCGAGAACAGTAGGAAATTGGGAGAAGATATATACAACCGCATTGAACGGGTAAATGCAAGAAAGTGAAGTTTCCTAGTAGTTCGATAGACTTTCAAAGATAAGTACAGAATTCTTCGTACAGATCCTCAAAACTTGTGAGACCTAAGCAACCTAGTTCTCTGATACTAACTTATCATGATCTAACACCCACCGGAGCCGCGATGGTAACTAACACTACTTGCCAGCAAGACAACGGTCTCATAATAGCATAATCATTTGAATATATCATAAGTATCTGATAAAAATAATTGAAAAATTTCTACAACCATTCCAAATTCTGGTGCCAATGAGTACATGTGCACAACTGAGTATCAAACACAAACAAATCCCTATTAGAATTGTCTCAGTAATAGAATAGTACTGAAGAAAATAAAGGAAAAGAGAGTCAAGTTAGGTTGATGTCATAGCACCCTTTGAGTCTCTAAGTAGGTACTAGCACAGATCTAGCGATCACCATGTGCTGATGCACCTGGATATGCACACGAAGTGCAGAGTGTAGTATGAGTACAATTGACCCCATGTACTCAATAAGTAACAGAACTAACCTTGGGCTAAAAGCAGTCACAAGATCAGAAGAAGACAGTCAGCTTCAAGTTTAATGACAACACAAGTATAATAATGACACTAACAATATATAACTCAAAGGAATTAACATAGTCGACTCATTCATATTACAAAAATTTAGGCATGATTTCCAGTTAAACAATTGAAGCCCAAAACTAATAGGAACAAGTCATTTATAGCTAGCATGAGGAATGGTACATCTCTATGCCTATATGTCAAATACGCATGTCAAATAAATGATTCCATAGTGAAATTCCCAAGTACTCTCACTCTCAAAATACTCAATCTGCATGTCTCAAATACCCACTCATTATACGTATGCAATCACTCATCACTGTACAAGTGTACGGCATCAATGCCCCTCACCAATGCACATGTACGTATCACTGTGCCTGCGCTAACTATTTATATGTCAGACTCCGCAGGGGCGGATCCTGCCCAACCACTAACCAAATCTAATAAGGCCTGATGCGGCATGGAGCCCAATCCACAAAATAATAATAGTAATAAAGCCAATATGGCATGTTGCGGTGTGTAGCCCGATCAACAATAACACTCTCAACATGGCTCTAAGGCCCACCTCAATCATCAATCTCTCAAGTATCAAGGGCTCACAATCTCATACCACTCAACTCAACAATAATAACATGCAATGTAATAATGAATGATAAACATAGACTGAGATATTATATGCAAACGAAGAACCATGACTAAGTGTAAAATTATTGTTAACGCATATAACTCAAACAATGTAAATAGCGTCATTAGGTCTCAATTGAATAAGCACATAGCCTAAATATGATTTCTAACATGAATCAAAACTCAATTACACGGATAACACAAGACTTGAAAGTAACACAATAAAAAAATAAACTCGGTTTATGATTAACATAGTTCACGCCCACACGCCAGTCACCTAACATATGAGTCACCCCAACGCAACACAAATAACATGTTTCCCAAGGACAAATATCCTTAATTCCATGTTTAGAAATATTACACACCTCAAAATGCGTAAGTCAATACTCCAACAAGCCTTGCCTCGCGAATCGGCCTACAAACGACCACAATCTAGTAAAATCAACTTAATATAATCAATACGTGCTATGGGAATTGATTCCATATATAAAGCTAAGATCTTTAACAAAAACCAAAAAGTCAACCCTGGGTCGTACCTCGAAACCCGACAAAATTCACAAATTCTGAATAGCTATTCAATTTGTCACGCCCCAACCCCGGGGAGTGCGACCGGCGCTCAATCGAGTGAACCCGGTCGAGCAAGCCTAGTAAACCTTTTCTACCTGACTCATTCATGATCCAAAAAGAGAATGCATCACCATTTGTAAAACAGGGGAGAGATCAATTATATAAGTGTATAAACGTTGCTAGTTTATTTTTTTTCATTTTATGCATTATGACATAGTAAAATTTCCAAAATACAACTCGGTCCAATGACCACCCCAACATACATGCATGACCCACATAAACATTTACGGAGCCTCTAAGGGTACAAAAGAGCAACATGACAATGCCGGCAACAAGGCCCCGGCTATACCTCAAAATATAAAAACTTATACAGAAGAAGGAATCCATGACCCCTGGGAGAAATGGGGCTCACCAAAACTGCTGTGAGGAGAGAAAGAAAGCACTACTATCTATGATCGGCACTATCTACGATGGAACCACCTACATCCATTCAAAGATGTAACGCCCCTGGCAAAAGGGACGTTAGTACTGTCGAATAGTACTAGTATATAAGGCAAACACTAATCATAGTAGAATGAACAATGAAAGAAAGAGAAGGCTGTCATAATAATCAATAAGTACTTCATAGAAATACAAAGTAAGGATCACGTAGTTTCCAATTCAATCTTTCCATATTTTTAGATTAATAATCTTTAGTGCCAAGCCACAACTCACAATGCCACCGTGTTTTACACGGAGTCCGGTCTCGGCCCGACTGGCTAAGCCATCTCAAGTGAGACATATCCATATCCACAATGTAATTCAATGATTCCAATACAAATGCCACCATGTGTACAACATGGCGTCCAATCTCGGCCCGATCGGCTAAGCCATCTCACTTGAGACATAATCTCTTTCAACTGTCCACACAATTCACATTTCATTCCCATCTTCATTACATGGCACAAACAACCTCATTTATTAAGTAGTTCTTGGCACTTGGGCACATTTTACAATTCATGTCTTTCCCTTTTTATTTGTTCAAATAACATCATCATTCATGTTGATAAGTACCATCGCATAAGGCATTTCACACATAAGGGAAGGAGCTTGGAAAATCATAGGCACGCTCTCAAATAGCATGATGACATGGTAAACATCTAAAACAATTAGGAAACATGAATCTTCCAACCCAACACACCAAGGAAAAACAATTATAGTATGATCAAGTCGGAACTTACACCAAATATTCGGACACCAGGTGTTCGATTCTAGGAGGAAGAGATTTATCCATACATACCTCGATTGCGCTTCTTTAGACTCTACAATTATCTGGAACCCTCAGCAACCTCAATCAATTTTAGCAATATACAAATTGAACCCAAAATTAGGAAAACATGCATGGTTCTAGTTCCCTTTTCCACACTCTTTTTACCACACATGCATGCAAGATAAACAACCCTCATACCCATGGACCATCTTATTAATTACTCATTTTCAGTATAAGTTTCAGAAATTTAGGGCTAGGGTATAGATTCTTACCTCTAGGATGGAGGCCTAGATTGCTTTCCTTGATGAGGGTTACTTTCTCACTCTAAGGCTCCCTCTCTCACTCTATAGTATCAGAAAATGAGCTCAAAATAGACTAAAGGGAGTGTTTTAACAGAATAGGGGTGCCCCGACACATAATTAAATTAAGAAAATGGGTGGCCTAACATAGGTCTATGGTCACATATGCGACCGCATAACGGTTATGCGGTCCACAAAGTGACCAAAAAAATGGCCCTCAGGGGCCTTAACTTACGGCTCAGGTATGCGGCCAGTATGCGGTCCACATACTCATTCTGCGGTCGCATAATGCAGCGCAGAACTCCCTCAGCAAAAACCCAAGAGGGATTATGCGATCGACATGCGGTCCGCAGAGTGACCTCAAACTGGCCAACGTACTGCTTCACTCTGCGACCATTATGCGGTCCGCAGAATGATTATGCGGCCGCATAATGGGCCGCAGAAACTCGTTCTTCGGCGAAATATTTTCCTCTCAGTCCGTAGGGTACTGTTCAATCCAAAAAGTTTGAACCGCAGCGAGCAAGCTCGCCGCGAAGAATTTCTACTATAATAACGCAGGAATCTAATTTGGCACCACGAAACCCCGAGTTTTTGGGTAAAATCTTTACGGGTCCTTACACAATTACGAGTCTAACCATATCAAAATTATTTAATTCCAACCACAAATTGACCCTCAAGTCATCACATCTCACTCTCCGACAACATAGTTTAAAACCCCTAAATTTCACTTCAAAATTAGATAAAGTAGGTGTAATAATCAATATTTATCAATAAAAATGATGAATCTTCACTTACCTCTTCGACTATGGTGAAAAGTACTCCAAATATTTCCCTTAGCCGAACTCCACAACTCCAAAATGAGAAAAATGCCAAACCCTTCGACATATAAGTTCTATCACTTAAATTGTATCTATGACCAAAATCACCGCTTCTGTGGTCAGAATCTCGCACTTGCGAGCTTCAATTAAGTCCCTGACCTTATGCACTTGTAGCCACATTAACGCACATGTGTAACCTCTCCTACTGTACTAGTTTTGCACTTATGAATTCGCAAAAATACACCCATTCTCGCTTCTGCCCTCAACTGACCGAATCTACGGTCTCGCAGATGCGGAAATTACCTGGCACCTGTGCCTTTCCCGCTTCCAGCCAAACCCCTCTCCTACAGACCTTCATGCGCAGAAGCGCATCCACTTATATAGGAACCCTTTCATATCTGAAACCTCTCCTCAACCATGCTGACCTCGCAGAATCACACATGTTGCCACACCTGCTGCCAGCACCTCGTAGGTGCGCTTATAGCAGACTTGAAGCTATCAACATTTCCTTAAGTCCAAATTTCAATCTGAATCGCACCTAAGGCCCTCAAGACACCATCCAAACATACCAACATGTCCTAAAACATAATATAAACAAAGTCGAAGCCTCAAATCACATCAAAATTATGAATCACACACCAATTCAAGCCTAATGAAATAAAAGAACTTTCAACTTCTAAAAATATTGCCGAACCGAATCAAATAAACTTCGAATGGCCTCAAATTTTGCACACTAGACCCAAATGATACAACAGACCTATTCCAACTATAGGAACCAAAATCCAAACCCGATACCAAAAAATTCTACACTCGGTCAAACCTCTCAAACTTCCAATCCTTCAACTTTCCAAATTTTGCCAAAATTCCCCCAAACAAACCTACGGACCTTCGAATAAATATCCAAACACACGCCTAAGTCCAAAATAACCATACGAAGCTTTTAGAACTGTCAAAATGGCATTACACAGTTGTCTACACAAAAGCCAAACTCTTGTTAACTCTTTCAACTTAAGGTTTTAACATTGTGACTAAGTGTCCCGATTAACTCCAAAACTTCCCCCGAAACAAATCCAACCACCCCGAAAGTCACATAACCACAAATAAACATAGAAGAGAGAATAAATAGGGTAACATGGCTACAATATACAAAAAGACCGGTCGTTTCATTACAATACCCATGATCTTCCACCTCTTAAACATTTTAGTAAAGATGGTGCAGATCATGCCCCCAAGATCCTCCAAAAGAATGTTATTTTCCCCTCATGATAAAAATTACCATCTAGTGATATTGAATAAATAATAAATTGGTAGTCCGAATATTCTATTTCTCAAAATAGAATCTTGTACAACATAGATAGCACTTTTAAAAATATTGCACACGCTCACAATAAAATGCTTTGCAAAGTGGAAAAATATTGAGAAAAAAGTTGAATAGGTTGTAGAGAAGCCTTCTCAGCATGCAGAACTCATAAAAGCCTTAGAGCACAAGTTAGCAGGCTTGCAGTACGATATTTATCCACCGGGTACTTCTCTTTTCCATTTCTTCCAGTAGTAGCAGAAAGAGATGGTGTCTTTAAAAGAACAAATAAACCTCACGAAAATGGACCACTTTGTTCCCCAGACACTTAGAAGTTCTCAGGTCACTTTTCTTCCTCCCAAGTATATACTATTGCCAAAGCTATTCCCTTCCTCAGCAAGATTTTCATGTAACACTCCATATATTTCGGATTAGGAATGAATGTGTAAAATGAGTACATAGAGTGACGTGCATAAGATTCAATAAAATCGACAAAGTTTATGGAATGTCTGTCTTCCAGCCTGATCAAGTGAAAATTTATTAGGAATTCAAGAAAACATAAAACACTAAAGTTGTAGTCCTTTGAAATGCCTAAACGGATATTCGTGTAATAATTTATATGTTTTTACTGGACAATGCGCAGTCTGTATGCTCAGCTACACGTTCAGCCATCACGTGTATGGAAACGTACTTGTTGTAGTGCCACTGCCCTTGTTGCATGTTCAGGTGCACGGTTTGGCCCTCAGCTGCATGGGCGCACACCTGAAGGGTCGTTTTTAAAGCCCTACCTTGTTCCCTATACCCATACCCATAAATTTTCTATAGAAAGGGAAGATCTCTAGAACCCAACTTCCTCCAAGGTCTCTTTATCATCCAAGGTAAGTTCTAATGTTGATTCTAAGCTTATTTCAATTCACTGACACTTTGTTAATATGGGTAAACCATTCAAATCATTAAGTATTCGATTGAGACATTGTTGTTGAGAAATGAAGCCTTAGAACTCGAATTCAAGATTATTGAACGTTCACCCTCGAATTGATTATAGCATTGGATTAATGATTGTAAACTCTAAATTCATGAGATATGAGTTGATGGTTTTGATAGAAAAGCATGAACAGTTATAGGTTTGGGTTGTTGTGTAGCACCCTGGAAAATTTTGAAGCACTTAAGCGCTATTAAGAAAGTTGATGTGTGCTAATTATATTATTTTGTGTGAAGACTAGGACTATTAATATGATGGTTATCAATTGGATATGATAATAAGTTTATGAGGCACATTATAAGTGATGTGGGGTCTAAGTAGAGCCCTAAGTCCAAGCCAAGTTGGAAATTACATGATAGACTAAAATTCCAAATGAGTACGCACAAGACCAAACATTGGACAAGCATATCTACATATATATAAAGAGTTATGTGATGCACAACCTTTAAAATGAAAGACCTTCGAGTCTAGTTTCTAACTCCTCAAACCGTTCTTTATTTGGACACTCCTACAAGTAGTTATGACAAACTTACTAATGACTGGCAGAATGTGATTCTACAGCCAATTCTGCGACTGCAGAATGGTCACAGAACTGACCAGGTTAGCCCAGTTCTGGGCACCAGTTTTGCGGTGCATTGTGCGGACCGCATACCCATTCTGTAGTCCATTCTGTGACCGTAGATATGAGTTCGGAGAGTTTATTTTCCTATTTTTTTAACCCGACCCCATTTGGATAAATAGCCTTTGGGGCTCATTTTAAAGACAAAAACCTGATATGTTTAGAGAGAAGTGAGAGTGTTCTTGAGAGAAGAAGAACGTCAACGACTTTGTTCATCAAGATCTTGTCAAAACTTTGCTATCCAACAAGGAAATCTCACAAGAGCTTCACTCAAGAGGTAAGGATCAAACCCTAGTTTTCAATTTCGAGTTTAGGGTAAAATATGGGTGATGGGGAGTATGATTCTTGGATGTAGGAGTATTATTTATACATGCATGTACTAAAAATGTTCGTGGGAAGATTGTTGAGCTCAAATAAGTAAGGATTGGATTGTGAATTGAAATATATCTTGTGAAAGAACCTTGTAACCAATTTGCACACCTAGTATTTAATAAAATGCTCGAATGACCTGAGACCAAGAATATCTTCCTAATTATGGTTCACTTTTGTTATGTTTCAAATTAGATTTAAGTGTCTAGGATTTCCGGAACATTGTAGTAATTTTAGGAAGGCTCAAAGCGAGGTATGTTGGCTAAACTACTCTCTTATAATTGAATTCCATGATGTTCCCGTAAGTTTTAGTTATGGTTGGTTCAAGTTCCTTATTCTCATGTTCCGAGTTGTTCCCAATAAATTCAATCATCCTGACTAAGCAAAGTGTCGAGAATTATGTATTCAAAATGTGTTATGAATGTTCCTATCACATTATGTTATCTTTTGGGAATGTGTTCAAGAATGATATGTGTGTTAAAATGTTATGGCTTTGAGTCGTGTTTCAAATGAAAGCTAGTATGCCAAACTATGTGAGAGACACTTAATATTCTTAAGACTCTTAATTGCTCATATGTGTATCTAAAGTCTTGATTGGAAATGTCTTATTGTTGATAATCTATAATGATGCTTGGAAGTGAAATAAGTGAATTGGGGATGCCCATATGTGGCTGTTTTAACTAATGTTATGCTTTGTAAGTAGTTTCAATGTGTTTTGGCTTCTTACATATTCTTGGGTGGAAATTGTGTACTGTTATTTTTGTAGAAAAGTGTTTCAATAGTAAATGATGTGTTACTCGTTTATGACCTTAACTTGTGCTTCGATTTCCAACCATTTTACTCCATTTTTTGGAAAGAGATCTATTGTGTTTAAAGTCTCATTACTAATAAACTTAAAGTTGTAATTTTTGGAATATTATATGTGTTGATATTTATGATGATTATACATGAGAGGGATTAAATGAAAGTGTGGAAGATCAAATACGGCCACCGTGCCTTGAATAATGACTCTTGTGAATGGCCAAAAGAGCAAAGGGAATATTGTTGTTGTGATTGGTTGAAAGTAATAATGGAGATTTATACAATGTGAAAGATAATGAGGTAAATATATTTGTTTTTATGTTATCTTTGTGTGCAAACCAAAAATATTTTTGGGAGTATCAAGTCACCGAGGAAGGGTAAGTTGAAATAACCTAACCCCGAAACTACACGTTCCGGTGTAGGAGTGGATTGTGATTAATCCCCTTATTTGGGATGAGATTGATGTGATAAAATTATTTCCCATTAGTTGGGATGAGATAATTGATAGTAAAGGATGATGTCGATCCACACGATATTGTGGTGAGATGGCCTAGCCGATCGGGTCGTAATCGAGCGCCATGCCGCACACATGGTGGTGATTGTTCTAGAAATTGTAATTGAAATTGTGATTGTGTTTGATGTCTCGGATGAGATGGCCTAGTCGATCAGGTTGTGATCGTACTCCGTGCTAAAAGAGCGGTGGTATTGGTATTGTGAATGGTGATATTGTGAACAATGGTATATCGGTGCTAAAGATCTCCCAACCTAAAATAATATGATCTTTGTATTTTTGAAATTAATATGTCTTAACATGGAAATTGGATATCATTGATTATTGATTGTTGTTTTAATGGTTTTAACTTTTATGTTAGAATTCTAGTTTGAAAGAGGACAGTTAGCTTTACATACTAGTACTATTCCATATATACTAATGTCCCTTTTGCCGGGGGCGCTGCATCTTCAATGGATGCAGGTGGTTCATCAGTGGACCACTTTGGTCCTCATTAGCAGTCACTCTCTATTTAGCAGGTTCTGTCGAGCTCTACTCTATTTCGGGCTTTAAGTCATCTTACGTTGTATTTTGTACTATGAGGTATAGCCGAGGCCTTGTCGCTGACACTTCCATTCTTCACTTCTGTTGTACTTAGAGGCTCCGTAGACAGGTTGGGGGTGGTATTCGATGTTGGGAATCAAACTAGAAATGTTGGTCCTTGGAAAACATGCTTTTCATTATATATATAAACTTGTAATAATTTGGAAATTATAAATGAAGCTGCTAATGGAAATGAAATAGAAGTTGCTAATGAAATCTTTTCAATGTCTGATTAATGGAGTACATCTCCTTTTTATTCATGGATGAGTTTGGGTAGAAGTAAATCTAACAGGCTTGCTCGTCCGGGTTCATTCGGTTGAGCGCCGGTCGCTCTGCTAGATTTTGGGGCGTGACAAACTTGGTATCAAAGATAGGTTTTAAAGTATCCTAGTATGTCTCAGAGCCGTGTCTAGTAGAGTCCTTCTTATCGGTGTGTTGTCGACCACATCTATATTGAGGAGGCTACATGGAAATTTAGGAATTTCACACTTCTTTGGTACTCCAGATCGTGCAATATATCTCAAGATAGGAAGCTAATTTCCTCGTCATGTCTCATTTTCCTAATGAGTAACCCATGAGTTCGAGCTAGCGAGGAGGGGATGAAAGAACCAGTTGCTAGGAGAAAATGTCCTTGTCTCTATTAATGTGACCATGCCACCAGATCATGTGGTGAGAACACCTAAGAAACGAAAGAGGTTTGTTTGTTCCATTAAGCTGGAATGCTATATTTGTAAGAAGTGCCACTTGGGGACGTGTTGGATGACTCTTGAAATATGTTATGGTAGTGGAATGAGAGGGCACAAGAAGAACAAATCCCATACAGAAAACTGTTACATAGATTTTTACTCCTGATATGTACATAAATATGGTCTTAACAAGACGTTGAATCACAAAACACTCCATGTACTTACTTTTTGAATGAGACACATTATTCGTGAAGCCACTCTGTCACAAATTATCTTATTTATAACATCTTCTGGAATTGAGCTCTATAATTATTTCCTTGAAGTGAGGTATAACCCTAGGCTAATACTACCCATTTATTTCCCCAAGTTCTCAACAAAGCGCTATACCTGATGAATTTCTTATAAGACCTTCTGATTCAAATGGATAAAATCTGGTCACTTATGCTTATGCATGCACCGTCATAAAGTTTACCTATGTGGTATCAAATCCAATGTATAGCGGCCTAGTGTTGAGATCCTTCTTGAGCCACTATTTTTCTCTCCGGTGTATGTGGAGCTTATGGTTTGAACAATCACTTTACTCCTTTGTGAATGTTATCATGAATCCTTTTCACTGTTTAGAAACATGAGAGCATGTCTCAGCATCTATCATATGTGTACATGTCAATTGAAAGGGGTCAATTGTCCGCAAAAAGGTTTCTGGGGAATTTGAGATTTTCACAAATTCGTCACAGGAAGATATTTTTTGTTGGCCCATCTCGGTATGACTTTCATGTCCACTTAGATCATTCCGCAGTAAGTGGCTCACTTCGTTCCTAGTATTGTAGTTTCCCATGAAGTTACCTGGTATGGCAGCTTGAGAGTTATTATGGTAGAAACATGTCTGGCTCACAGCAAGTTATTCATTCTCTCTAACCAATATATGATTTCACCCTAATATTAACATGCCCTAGCTATGTGGTTTCACTTGTGAAAGGTTGAAATTAGATGCGTTCAGATTTTGGCACATATCATGAGAATACTGATTTGAAAGACAAGTTTGTCGTATCTCTAGTCCTCTCATATAGGATCAACTATTGGCAAGGGTTAAATTGTCAAAATGATAATAATCTCACAAGTGTTCAACTTATTTTTTTCATCCTCATTGGCTTGTGGAATATTTATTCCTTATGTTATTTAATCTTAAGAGCGTAATGAAACTACATGTATTTTGAAACCCATATCACATTCATGGTGCCAGAATATTCTCACTTCGAATTAAACTGATTTTCTCAACATTCCAAGAGGCGACTGTTTTCACGTACTTGGCTATTTCTCTTTGAGGCCTACTATTGCTGAACAAGGCACATATGGAATGAAACAATTGTTGTTGTCCTTTTCATGACTCATACTCTTCCAAGAATAACCGATGCTAATGTCTTTATCCTCCCGATCATGCCTCCCATAGATCACAGTCTAAAATGACTCACTTCTTTTACATCTTAAGATCATGTACATTGTCCCTACATTATTAATGCCTACTAGGCAACTCTATGCCTCATTTGTCGAATCGATGATGTCATCACAATGATTAACCATGTAAAGACTATTGGTAGTAACCTTCATTAGGATATAACCACCTGAAATGCCCTGCTAGTATATTGATGGAATCTTGAAATAAAAAAACATTCTAGCCTAATCTCGGTCCTCGCTTTTCCTAATTATATTAACCCATGGGGGGTGAAGATTCAAACATGTCAAAAAAGAAGCGTCATCCCGTGATCAAATATATTGGATAGGTAATTTTATGTTCATATGCAAGCTAGCACACCTTTGAGTAATTGTTGGAGGTCGCCACAAGTTTAAGTGGGTGTTCGGTGGAGGGATTTAGAGTTAAAGAAAGTGAACGGGCTATTCTAAAGAATTTCACTATGAATTTATTGGGCAAATTGTTAAGGAAGGTAAAGTATGTGTAGTCACATTAGGACTTATGAGATCTTGAAGAAAATAGGCCAAACTATGAGTATGATGTGTCCCTATTATTGTCCTCCGTGTACTCGGTGTTTCATGTGTCTATGTCTAAGAAGGTAGTGGGAAATACTTTGTCTGCCATTCCGGTGAAAGTTAGTGAAGGTGAAGTTAATGGATAATCTGATTATGAGGGGTATCTATTTGCCATCTTTGTTGGATAAGTCTAAGAGTCAAGATTGTCTACGTTGATGTGTTATGGCAAAGCCTGTAAGTCGAGAAGGCTATCTTGAAGGCCAAAAGTGTTAAGGAAATAAAATCTTCTCACTTGAGTGTATAGTCAAATGACTGTGGATCGAAAGGTACTTTCTTTGTGTTATGATTTAAATATGTGCAGTTCATGCCCAAATATTACTTTTGATAATGTAATGGCGGTAATGTTGAAATTTATATTATTTGTATGTTATAATGCTTTGTTGAGTTGTGGATGTGTTGTTAGGAGTTGTTTTGGTTTCTCTTGCAGGTGGATAGGCCAAATTAGAAGGGCCACTTTGCCAAAATTTCTGAAAATTTTGGGAGTTAGTAAAATTTGGGAGCATAAGATGTGTGGAAGAAGAAACTAGTTATATTAAGTGTTTGGGGACGGGCTCTAGTCCTCATTCGAGGATGAATGTTCTTAAGTGGGGGAGAATGTAGCACCCCGGAAAATTTCGCAGTACATAAGAGCTATTAAGAAAGTTGATGTGTGTTAATTATATTATTTTTTGTGCAGACGAGGACTATAATATGATGGATATCAATTGGATATGGTAATAAGTGTACGAGGCACATTATAAGTGACGTGGGGTTTAAGGAGAGCCCTAAGTCCAAGTCAAGTTGGAAATTACATGACAGAATAAAGTTCCAAATGAGTACGCACAAGACCAAACTTTGGACGATCATATCTACATATATAAAGAGATTTATGTGATTAAATACATATCAAATGAAAGAGCTTCGATTCTACTTTCTAACGCTTTAAACCATTCATCAGTTGGATAATCCTACAAGACGTTATGACCCAATTACCAAAGACTGGCAGAATGTGATTCTACGGCCAATTCTGCGGGCTACAAAATGGTCACATTACTGACAAGTTTAGCCCAGTTCTGGGCACCAGTTTCATGGTCCTTTGTGCGAACCGCATACCCGTTCTGCGACAGCGGACCTTAGTTCGGAGGGTTCATTTTCCTATTTTTATAACCAGACCCCATTTTGATAAATAGCCTTTGAGGATCATTTTAAAGGCAAAAATCTGATATTTTTAGAAAGGAGTGAGAGTGTTCTTAAGAGAGGAAGAAAATCAAGTGCTTTGTTCATTAAGATCTAGTCAAAGCTTTGAAATCCAACAGGAAAATCTCAGAAGATCTTCACTCAAGAGGTAAGGATCAGACCCTAGTTCTCAATTTCGAGTTTGGGGTAAAAGATGGGTAATGGGGAGTATGATTCTTGGATTTAAGAGTATTATTTATACATTCATTTACTAATAAGGTTTGTGGGAAGATTTTTTAGGTCATATATAAGTAAGGATAGGGTTGTGAATTGAAATAAATCGTGTGGAAGAACCTTGTAACCAATTTGCACACCTAGTAATTAAAACAATGCTCGAATGACCTGAGACCAAGAATATCTTCCTAATTATGGTTCACTTTTGTTATGTTTCAAATTAGATTTAAGTTGCTAGGATTTCCGGAACATTGTAGTAATTTAAGAAAAGCTCAAAGCGAGGTATGTTGCCTAAACTATTCTCTTATAATTGAATTCCAGGATGTTCCCGTAAGTTTCAAGTATGGTTGGTTCAAGTTACTTATTCTCATGTTTTGAGTTGTTCGCAATAAATTCAATCGCCTGAGTAAGCAAAATGTCGATAATTATGTATTCAAAATGTGTTCTGAATGGTCCTATCACATTATGTTATCCTTCGGGAATGTGTTCAAGAATGATATATGTGTTAAAATATTATGGCTTTGAGTCGTGTTTCAAATGAAAGCTAGTATGCCAAACTGTGTTAGAAAAACTCAATATGTTAAAGACTCTTAATTGCTCATATGTGTATCTAAAGTCATGATTGGAAATGTCTTATTGTTGATAATCTATAAAGATGGTTGGAAGTGAAATAAGTGAATTGGGGATAAAAATTGTTGCCAACGTACAAAGAGTGAAAGTTATACTTGTGGCCAATGGTGCCAATGAAATAAAATGATGTGAGAGAGATTATGAAAGGAGCTTTGATTCAACTGTTCCAAAATTGACTTTGAAAATAGAATTGCCTAAAAGCTTATGAACTCAAGTGATGCCCATATGTTTTCCACTTCAAACGTCATTATCGTCATCAACAGCAACAAGGTTTTTCAATTTAAGAGTTTAAATACTCATGGGAGCAACTAAGAATCTTAGGCACATAGAGACTTTTCACACAATTTGGCATAACAACCTTCATTTGTACTTGACTTGAAGTCTTAACATTTTCAAGACACATCCCATACTTTGAACACATCCTCAAATGATAAGATAACATGATAAAAGAATTTGGAATTCATATTGAACATATATCTTTCAACACAAGCATATTCGGAATGGCCAATTTTATAATCATCAATTCGGGACTTACACAAATTACACAAACACCGTGTGATTCAATTCTAAGAGAAGTGTTTAGCCAACATACCTCAATTGAGCTTCCTTAAACTCAAAAATGTTCCAGAATTCTTAGAAACTTCAATCTATTTTAGAAATATAACAAGTTGAACCAAAATTAGGAAGATGATCATGGTTTTAGCTCATTTGACTATTTTATCAAACACTAGGTGTGCATTAAAGTTTCAAGGTCGTTTTATGGAGGATTCCATCATCCTACAACCCATTCTTTACAATTTCTAGCTCACAATCTTCCTACACCCTTTGATAACACATGCATACAAAAAAAAAACTCTCATACCCAAGAATTGTCTTTCTAATTACCCATTATTAGATAAATTTCGAAATTTAGGGCTAGGGTGTAGAATCTTACATCTAGGATGAAGACATAGTGAGTTTTCCTTGTTAATCTTCAAAGATTTGAGCAAGAAATGAAGGACAATTTGTTGAAGATCACTCTCCCTATCATGCCCCGAACCTAGGGGCGACACCGCCACCAGGTGCCTCACCTATCCTTGCATACCAACTTACGACTATGGGACTCTGAACATATAATGTCATACTTTGGCCATGGGTCACATTGCAAGACAATTTGCGAATGCAGACTAAACATCAATATAAATCTGGGCCGACAAGGCCGTCATAACTGCTACAACTGGTAAACCAACAAAATATACATACAAGGCTTACAAGCCCAACATACTTCACTAACTGACATGATATGTCTGCAAGCCTCTACTGATGGATGTACTGTGATCGGAACAAGGCCCAGACCTATCCAAAGCATATATATACTTATATACACAAGATGTACCTAAAACTCTAGAACCAAAAACTCTGAAGGATGCGGAGCTTACCGATCAAGCTGAACTCGGGCAAAACCTACTGAGGAGGTCAACTCGTCAGTCTGTCAGAACTTGCATGCATGAAATGCAACATCCCTGGCAAAAGGGACGTCAGTACGAAATAATGTACCGAGTATGTAAGGCAACAGAATAACTGTAAGCTGAAACTGAACTGAAAATATAATAACTGAAAGTAACTAGGAGTCAAAGATAATCGTAAGATATTCTTACCTGCTGATACATAGTCAACTCTCTCAAAATTGTAAGTAAAATAGTTGTCCGGCCTTATAGGGCTCGGTCTTTTATATTTTGACTTGTATTTATTATATTTCTTTGTTTTCCATTTTTTATTATAATATTTATCTGTACATCCAAATTGTGGTACTGTTTTATTTTTACAACATCTTAAGTTTTTTATTAATATTTTTTCCATTTTTGTTTCTTCTTTATATTTTTCACATAATTGTACAAACCATTGTTGTAGAAATTTTATTCTAGCTCCTAAAGTATCTGCTAATCCTGCTTTATTCCATTCTTTTATTATTTTAGAATTAAAAGGTTCTGGTAGTTTTGTGAAATATAATTTTCTTATTTCTTTGCTTTCTTCTGCATTATATGTTCCTTTATAATAATATTCTCTGAATGCACAAGTATATTCGTCTATATAACACATATTACATATTGCTAATTTTGTTATTAGATTTCTATTTATTTGTTTTTCCTTATTTTGTTCTTCAATTTCTGTAGTCATGCTACTAAATTCGTTTCTTATGGCTATTTCATATTTGTATAATATTTCTATATTTGTTGTTGCTATTTCACTATTAAATTTTTTATTGCTTCTTAAGGTATCTACACTTTCTCTAGTTAAATTTTGTAACCATAATTTTACCGTTCCTATGAGTGTTCTTTCTATATATCCTGGTGTTTCTGTCATTCCTATTTTATTATCTACCAATTGTTTAGATACATATCCTATCCATAGTTGGATTGTTTTATTTATATCTGCTACGCACTCTAAATCTAAAAAGTTATATTGTTCTGATATTGGTTTTGGTGTCCATTTTTTATTTAATCTACTATCCCATAGTGTATTATATCTATCATGTTGTTCATAATTAGCTGTATAATAATTTGGGTATAATCCTTTTGGATTTTTTACACCTGATGTACTAGGTTTTTCATCCATATTTACATCTCCTGTATTTACTTCTACATTTTTTGTTTTTTCTATACTTTCTAAAAGTTCTGTATATGTTTCACTTATTTCGCTTGATTCTGACTCTTGGTCATCTATATTATTATCTATTTCTTCAATTCTGAGAGTTTCTTCTGTTTGTAATATTTGTTTAAATTTATTTATTTCATCTGTTAATTCTATTTCTTTATTCTTTTCTCTTTGCTTGTTTTCATATAGTGCTTTTAACATATTTAATTCTTTTTCTAATGCTATAATCTTTGTATTTTTGGTTTCTTCCAATTGTTGTATTTCTTTGCTTGCTTGTTTTTTAATAATTTCAATTTCTTTTTTCTTATCAATTTCCTCATTTTCTCTACTTATTCTTGTCATAGCTGTTAAGCTATCTTCTAATCTTGCTGTTTCTTTTTCTATCATTAAGTATAATTGGTCTCCTATTTTTTTATATCTTCTGCCTAAGTTTGAAAATATTATTTTTATTTTTAATCCGTTTTGGTTTTCATAGGTTTTTTCATCTATTGCAAATTCTTCTTTGTTCATTTTTTAATCTATAGCTCTGATTCCATTCTTTGCATTCTTTGGGTCCCTTTCGTTGTTAATTATTTTCATTTGTTAGTTAGTCTGATCTAAAAGCTTTTTCATAAAATTCTCTTTGTAGTGGAATTAGTCTAATTATTTCTGATATGCATTCTAATACATATTCTATATATTCTATATCTTGGGTTCTTTGATAGTCTTCTATATTATTTTCTATTAAATTTTTTAGTAAATTTATATTTTCTGTAGTTTGTTGCCAGTATTGTAGATATGTATGATTCATTATATGCTATCAAAATATAGGTCTAGTTCATATAAATCTGTTTCTGGTATGATTAGTTCTGTCCAATTTTGGTCTATTATTTCTGTTATTTCAAAGGCTAATATTTTTTCATAGATTATTCTTCTTACATCATTATTAATATCTTTTAGTATATAAAGTATAAGTGTTTTATAGGTAATATCGTCGTCTATTAGATAAGTGTTCATCTTATCATATGATTTGCTAAAACATATTCCTTTTAATCTCTATGTTTATTATCCTTATTCATCATATTATAATAAGTTATTTTAATCGTCTTTTTTAGTCACTACCATGATTTTTTGCTTCAATCAGTTACCCTAACAGCGCTTCAACTCTTGTTTACTCCCCTAAAACGGCCTCCTGCCTACCGGTTTCAACTTTAGGATGCATAGTCTGGGCTTACTTACTCTTAGCATATTTTCATGGCAAACTTACTTAAGATGATTTTTATAACAGTACTATTATATGATGGATAATTATAATCTACATGTAAGAGATTATCAGGAATATACTAGTTTAGCTAGTCATGTTTATAGTGTTACATACCTGTTTTTGTAGATTCTTGGTGTCTTCTTGTTGATCTTTCATATTTTCTTGCTGATTCATAGCTTGCTTATCTTCCATAGCTTTCCTGTATTTTATCTTTAAGTATTTTATCTGTAAGTATTTCTTGTGAGAAGAGAAGAGAAGAGAGAGGAGAGAGAAGCCCTTGGCCTGAAGATGTAGCCTGTCTTATTTCATAATCGAAAGACTTATTTATAATATTACAAAATGACTTTTACTATTCATGAACGACCTTTACTGTTCATGAATCTGACTCTTGACTCTTACTATTCATGAACGACCTTTACTGTTCATGAATCTGACTCTTGACTCTTACTATTCATGAACGACCTTTACTGTTCATGAAAACTGACTATTGACTCTTACTATTTACTATTTACTTTATGACTTTTACAAAAAAACAAAATAACATAAAGAAAAGGAATCTAATATCTCTTTCATATTATTTTGTCTGCCATATTTCTTTGTCTAGCTTGTCGTCTTCTTCTTCAATAATCTTCTTCTTGTTTATTCTAGTTGTACGTCTGGAACAATATTATCTTCTCCTTTGCATTTCGAGCATATGTGATCTGGATATTTGTGACTGATTAACTTGCAATATCTTGTTAATAATTCTGGAGAAATAAAATTTGTCCTTATAGCTCTTGTGGTTGTAGATTGTTCTGGCTTCAAAAGACTTAAGACCCATTGTCTTAATTCTTCCATATCTGGTTCTCGTATTTCTCTGCAGTTTGAATATATCATTGTCTGTTCTCTTGAATAATAACTCCAAATAGCATTCTGGTTTAGGTAGTTGTTTGCTAGTTCATTTAGTATAGTGGATATTCCGATAATCCTTTTATTTGCATAAAAGTCTGGAATATTTATTTTTTCTATTTCTTCTTGTTCTTCTATTTTTTCCGGTACTAGCATTTCCCTTGTAAGTCCGATCTTGATAACTTGTATGATGGGTTTTATTTCTTCATATAGTATCTCTGCTGTAGCTGAATAGAATCGTATATAGAATAGTGTTCCTTTGGTTATTCTTTTGTACTGCATAAATGCTCTGTATACTTCTGGTATAATAGCTACCATACAGAAGTATGGTAGCTATTATACCAGAAGTATACAGAGCATTTATGCAGTACAAAAGAATAACCAAAGGAACACTATTCTATATACGATTCTATTCAGCTACAGCAGAGATACTATATGAAGAAATAAAACCCATCATACAAGTTATCAAGATCGGACTTACAAGGGAAATGCTAGTACCGGAAAAAATAGAAGAACAAGAAGAAATAGAAAAAATAAATATTCCAGACTTTTATGCAAATAAAAGGATTATCGGAATATCCACTATACTAAATGAACTAGCAAACAACTACCTAAACCAGAATGCTATTTGGAGTTATTATTCAAGAGAACAGACAATGATATATTCAAACTGCAGAGAAATACGAGAACCAGATATGGAAGAATTAAGACAATGGGTCTTAAGTCTTTTGAAGCCAGAACAATCTACAACCACAAGAGCTATAAGGACAAATTTTATTTCTCCAGAATTATTAACAAGATATTGCAAGTTAATCAGTCACAAATATCCAGATCACATATGCTCGAAATGCAAAGGAGAAGATAATATTGTTCCAGACGTACAACTAGAATAAACAAGAAGAAGATTATTGAAGAAGAAGACGACAAGCTAGACAAAGAAATATGGCAGACAAAATAATATGAAAGAGATATTAGATTCCTTTTCTTTATGTTATTTTGTTTTTTTTGTAAAAGTCATAAAGTAAATAGTAAATAGTAAGAGTCAATAGTCAGTTTTCATGAACAGTAAAGGTCGTTCATGAATAGTAAGAGTCAAGAGTCAGATTCATGAACAGTAAAGGTCGTTCATGAATAGTAAGAGTCAAGAGTCAGATTCATGAACAGTAAAGGTCGTTCATGAATAGTAAAAGTCATTTTGTAATATTATAAATAAGTCTTTCGATTATGAAATAAGACAGGCTACATCTTCAGGCCAAGGGCTTCTCTCTCCTCTCTCTTCTCTTCTCTTCTCACAAGAAATACTTACAGATAAAATACTTAAAGATAAAATACAGGAAAGCTATGGAAGATAAGCAAGCTATGAATCAGCAAGAAAATATGAAAGATCAACAAGAAGACACCAAGAATCTACAAAAACAGGTATGTAACACTATAAACATGACTAGCTAAACTAGTATATTCCTGATAATCTCTTACATGTAGATTATAATTATCCATCATATAATAGTACTGTTATAAAAATCATCTTAAGTAAGTTTGCCATGAAAATATGCTAAGAGTAAGTAAGCCCAGACTATGCATCCTAAAGTTGAAACCGGTAGGCAGGAGGCCGTTTTAGGGGAGTAAACAAGAGTTGAAGCGCTGTTAGGGTAACTGATTGAAGCAAAAAATCATGGTAGTGACTAAAAAAGACGATTAAAATAACTTATTATAATATGATGAATAAGGATAATAAACATAGAGATTAAAAGGAATATGTTTTAGCAAATCATATGATAAGATGAACACTTATCTAATAGACGACGATATTACCTATAAAACACTTATACTTTATATACTAAAAGATATTAATAATGATGTAAGAAGAATAATCTATGAAAAAATATTAGCCTTTGAAATAACAGAAATAATAGACCAAAATTGGACAGAACTAATCATACCAGAAACAGATTTATATGAACTAGACCTATATTTTGATAGCATATAATGAATCATACATATCTACAATACTGGCAACAAACTACAGAAAATATAAATTTACTAAAAAATTTAATAGAAAATAATATAGAAGACTATCAAAGAACCCAAGATATAGAATATATAGAATATGTATTAGAATGCATATCAGAAATAATTAGACTAATTCCACTACAAAGAGAATTTTATGAAAAAGCTTTTAGATCAGACTAACTAACAAATGAAAATAATTAACAACGAAAGGGACCCAAAGAATGCAAAGAATGGTATCAGAGCTATAGATTAAAAAATGAACAAAGAAGAATTTGCAATAGATGAAAAAACCTATGAAAACCAAGACGGATTAAAAATAAAAATAATATTTTCAAACTTAGGCAGAAGATATAAAAAAATAGGAGACCAATTATACTTAATGATAGAAAAAGAAACAGCAAGATTAGAAGATAGCTTAACAGCTATGACAAGAATAAGTAGAGAAAATGAGGAAATTGATAAGAAAAAAGAAATTGAAATTATTAAAAAACAAGCAAGCAAAGAAATACAACAATAGGAAGAAACCAAAAATACAAAGATTATAGCATTAGAAAAAGAATTAAATGTGTTAAAAGCACTATATGAAAACAAGCAAAGAGAAAAGAATAAAGAAATAGAATTAACAGATGAAATAAATAAATTTAAACAAATATTACAAACAGAAGAAACTCTCAGAATTGAAGAAATAGATAATAATATAGATGACCAAGAGTCAGAATCAAGCGAAATAAGTGAAACATATACAGAACTTTTAGAAAGTATAGAAAAAACAAAAAATGTAGAAGTAAATACAGGAGATGTAAATATGGATGAAAAACCTAGTACATCAGGTGTAAAAAATCCAAAAGGATTATACCCAAATTATTATACAGCTAATTATGAACAACATGATAGATATAATACACTATGGGATAGTAGATTAAATAAAAAATGGACACCAAAACCAATATCAGAACAATATAACTTTTTAGATTTAGATTGCGTAGCAGATATAAATAAAACAATCCAACTATGGATAGGATATGTATCTAAACAATTGGTAGATAATAAAATAGGAATGACAGAAACACCAGGATATATAGAAAGAACACTCATAGGAACGGTAAAATTATGGTTACAAAATTTAACTAGAGAAAGTGTAGATACCTTAAGAAGCAATAAAAAATTTAATGGTGAAATAGCAAACACCAAATATAGAAATATTATACAAATATGAAATAGCCATAAGAAACGAATTTAGTAGCATGACTACAGAAATTGAAGAACAAAATAAGGAAAAACAAATAAATAGAAATCTAATAACAAAATTAGCAATATATAATATGTGTTATATAGACGAATATACTTGTGCATTCAGAGAATATTATTATAAAGGAACATATAATGCAGAAGAAAGCAAAGAAATAAGGAAATTATATTTCACAAAACTACCAGAACTTTTTAATTCTAAAATAATAAAAGAATGGAATGAAGCAGGATTAGCAGATACTTTAGGAGCTAGAATAAAATTTCTACAACAATGGTTTGTACAATTATGTGAAAAATATAAAGAAGAAACAAAAATGGAAAAAATATTAATAAAAAACTTAAGATGTTGTAAAAATAAAACAGCACCACAATTTGGATGTACAGATAAATATTATAATAAAAAATGGAAAACAAAGAAATATAATAAATACAAGTCAAAATATAAAAATAAAAAACCAAGAAAAAGATATTATGTAAAAAATTATCAGAATAAAAGACCATTTAGACCAAAAAAGAAATTAACAGAATGTACTTGTTATAACTGTGAAAAATTAGGACATATAGCTAAAGATTGTAAAGCACCTAGAAACTTAAAGAAAAAACAAATAACTGAAATCATAATTGATGATGAAGAATATATGCAAATGGAATATATAGACTATGAACTAGATAGTGAAGATAGTGTATATGAAATATCAGATATAGAAGATGAAATAGGAGATGAAATAACTAAAGAAGATGATGAAAACTAATGACTGAAAAAGAAATAAAAATAATAACACGAGAAGAATATAAAGATGAAGAATCCTCGGAACAAAAGATTATATTTGATAATAGTATATTTGAACAAATAAAAGGAAAAGAATTAGACCTCAGTGTCGAAAAAATATTTGAAGTACCTACAATAAAAAATTAGTTCAAAAGACAAAGAGAAGAATACTACGTAGTTAGCCAAAAAGAACATATAATTGACTATAAATATACAAAAGGAAAAGCCAAAATACCAATAATAAACAAAAGAATAATAAATAAAGAAATACAAGATATAAAGGCAAAAACCCCAATTAAATATGTACACCTAGGAGGAACTGAAATATTAATAAAAGCATGTTTTAGAGAAGGAATAGATACCCCTATAGAAATATATTTAGCAGATGATAGAATAATCCAACCTATAGAAAAAAGCATAATAAGTGCAATAAAAGGAAATCTTATATACCAAAAATTTAAATTCATAATAAGTGCCAATTATTCAATAGCAATAAACGATAGGAATATAGATAAATCATTAGTATTATATTGGAAAATGTCAGGAATAGAATTAACACCTGGAAGTAAGATATTTACAGCTAGATGTAAAAACTTATACGTTTTAACAATAAAACATAAAATAGCAGCAAAAAATAAAATTAATAAAATAAAAATAGAAAATCCATTTGAAAGAATAGTTACAGTTATTGATAATAATGAATATAGTTATAAAGAAATTGACATGGAAGAAGACTTAGAAATAGTAAAAGAAAGATTAAGTACATCAAGTATACCAAACCAATTAACTTATGAAATACCAACATCATCAAGGATAAGTACATCAAGAAGGGAATATATAATCCCAAAAAACTTAATAAGAAACACAAAAGAAAAAATAAATCCATACCATTACTATATAACTGGAATCATGGAACAAAGAAAATATCAAATATTAATAAATACAGGTCAAGGAGAAAATTATATCACAAGAGAATTAGTAACAGAAACTGAAATAATAACTACTGAACAACTATGCCCTGAATTACCCAAGGAATTAATAATAAATGAAGAAATAACAGAAAAAGAAATAATTATTGGAGGAATACCTTTGATAATACAATTTAAAATATATCAAGAAAACGAAAACGAAAATATTACATTAGGAATAAAATGGTTAGAAAAAGTAAAACCATACAATCTAGGAGATAAACAATTAACCATAACATACAAAGATAAGAAAATAATAATAAAAAGAACAGAAGAATGAAAATATATATACTCGCAAAAATCATAGTAGAAGGATATTATAATAGATACTATACACCAATGATAGATACAGGAGCAGAAGCTAATATATGTAAATATAATTGTTTACCAACAGATAAATGGGAAAAATTAAAAACACCTATGGTAGTAACAGGATTTAATAATGAAGGTAGTATGATTAACTACAGAGCCAAGAATATAAAAATACAAATATGGGATAAAATATTAACTATAGAAGAAATATATAACTTTGAATTCACTACAAAAGATATATTATTAGGAATGCCATTTTTAGATAAACTATACCCACAAGGACACACTGGTGGTTTACCACACCATGTAAAAACAAAGTAGGAGCAAAAAGAGTAAATAATAAACAAAGAAAAATACAGAATGGATAAAAGGAAGTGAAAAAAATCACGCAAAAATTAGAAAATATAAGTAAAAATACAACTACTCAATTAGAAATTATTATATTTACAATAGACAAAGTAAAAATAATCCAGAATTAATTAGAAAAATTATATAATGATAACCCTCTAAGAGGTTGGAATAAACATAAAACAAAAATAAAAATAGAATTAATAGAAGAAAATAGCATAATAACACAAAAACCTTTAAAATATAACTTTGATGACTTAGCAGAATTCAAAATGCATATAAAAGAATTATTAGATAACAATTACATACAAGAAAGTAATAGTAAACATACAAGTCCAGCATTTATAGTAAATAAACATAGTGAACAAAAAAGAGGAAAAAGTAGAATGGTTATAGATTACCGAAATTTAAATGCAAAAACTAAAATATATAATTACCCAATACCTAATAAGATATTAAAAATAAGACAAATCCAAGGATATAATTACTTCAGTAAATTTGATTGTAAATCAGGATTTTACCATCTAAAACTAGAAGATGAATCTAAAAAACTAACAGCATTTACAGTACCACAAGGATTTTATGAATGGAATGTTTTACCATTTGGATATAAAAATGCACCAGGAAGATACCAACATTTTATGGACAATTATTTTAACCAACTAGAAAATTGTATAGTATATATAGATGATATACTACTATATTCAAGAACACAAGATGAACATATAAGATTATTAGAAAAATTCATACATATTGTAGAAAACTCTGGCATAAGCTTAAGCAAAACCAAAGCAGAAATTATGAAGAATCAGATAGAATTTTTAGGTATACAAATAGATAAAAATGGAATAAAAATGCAAACACATATAGTACAAAAAATAATCAATCTTGATGAAAACATAGATACAAAAAAGAAATTACAATCATTTTTAGGATTAGTAAACCAAGTAAGAGAATATATACCAAAATTAGCAGAAAACCTAAAACCTCTACAGAAAAAACTAAAAAAGGATGTAGAATATGGGTTCGATGAAAAAGACAAGGAACAAATAAGGAAGATTAAAATATTGTGCAAGAAATTACCAAAATTATACTTCCCAGATGAAAATAAGAAATTTACTTATATTATAGAAACAGATTCGAGTAATCATAGTTATGGAGGAGTTCTTAAATATAAATATGATAAAGAAAAAATAGAACATCATTGCAGATATTATTCGGGATCTTATACTGAACCACAAGAAAGATGGGAAATAAATAGAAAAGAATTATTTGCATTATATAAATGTTTATTAGCATTTGAACCATATATAGTTTATAACAGATTTATTGTAAGAACAGATAACACCCAAGTTAAATGGTGGATAACCAGAAAAGTACAAGATTCAGTTACAACAAAAGAAATACGCAGACTGGTATTAAATATACTAAATTTTACATTTACAATTGAAATAATCACTACTAACAAGAATGTTGTTGCAGATTACTTATCAAGACAAAGCTACCCAAACTGAACCAGATAATACAATGGAAAATCTACTCTTAGCTATGACTACACTTTGTAAAAAAGTGGAAAGCATAGAAGAAGAGATACAGATATTAAAGAAAACAGCTAGTGGTCAGCAGCATGACTTGAAAAATGCGGAGATAAGACGATCGGAAGTCTCTAAAATTCCAGAGCTAGAAGGTGACGTTGAGAAACACCTAAAAACTCATAACAGTTTGTTAAATGCAGTTGCAGGAAGTAGCACAGCTAGCAGTTTATCTGCAAAGAAGAAGGAAGAAATTAAACCTAGATATACAAATACAAATATGAACAATCTATTTTCAAAACCATTCATACAGAAAAATATCCAAAATACCCAGAATGAAATATTCCTACCACCACAGATAAACACCTACAAAGAAAGCCTAAACCAAGCCAAAAAGACATACAACCATATAACCCGTACATATATAGACAACATATATAAAATACAAAACTTCCTAAACAAAAATCCAAGATCCCAAACTACCCAAAATCCAGATGAAGATTATATTACTCATTATCTAACAGGATATAATAAACTAATAGCATTACTAAATACAAATGCAAAACTAGTAGCCACTTGCTACAATTACGGATTACTAGATACAGTATATACACAGACAGGACAAGAAATAGCTACCATACCAGAAGTATACAGAGCATTTATGCAGTACAAAAGAATAACCAAAGGAACACTATTCTATATACGATTCTATTCAGCTACAGCAGAGATACTATATGAAGAAATAAAACCCATCATACAAGTTATCAAGATCGGACTTACAAGGGAAATGCTAGTACCGGAAAAAATAGAAGAACAAGAAGAAATAGAAAAAAATAAATATTCCAGACTTTTATGCAAATAAAAGGATTATCGGAATATCCACTATACTAAATGAACTAGCAAACAACTACCTAAACCAGAATGCTATTTGGAGTTATTATTCAAGAGAACAGACAATGATATATTCAAACTGCAGAGAAATACGAGAACCAGATATGGAAGAATTAAGACAATGGGTCTTAAGTCTTTTGAAGCCAGAACAATCTACAACCACAAGAGCTATAAGGACAAATTTTATTTCTCCAGAATTATTAACAAGATATTGCAAGTTAATCAGTCACAAATATCCAGATCACATATGCTCGAAATGCAAAGGAGAAGATAATATTGTTCCAGACGTACAACTAGAATAAACAAGAAGAAGATTATTGAAGAAGAAGACGACAAGCTAGACAAAGAAATATGGCAGACAAAATAATATGAAAGAGATATTAGATTCCTTTTCTTTATGTTATTTTGTTTTTTTTGTAAAAGTCATAAAGTAAATAGTAAATAGTAAGAGTCAATAGTCAGTTTTCATGAACAGTAAAGGTCGTTCATGAATAGTAAGAGTCAAGAGTCAGATTCATGAACAGTAAAGGTCGTTCATGAATAGTAAGAGTCAAGAGTCAGATTCATGAACAGTAAAGGTCGTTCATGAATAGTAAAAGTCATTTTGTAATATTATAAATAAGTCTTTCGATTATGAAATAAGATAGGCTACATCTTCAGGCCAAGGGCTTCTCTCTCCTCTCTCTTCTCTTCTCTTCTCACAAGAAATACTTATAGATAAAATACTTAAAGATAAAATACAGGAAAGCTATGGAAGATAAGCAAGCTATGAATCAGCAAGAAAATATGAAAGATCAACAAGAAGACACCAAGAATCTACAAAAACAGGTATGTAACACTATAAACATGACTAGCTAAACTAGTATATTCCTGATAATCTCTTACATGTAGATTATAATTATCCATCATATAATAGTACTGTTATAAAAATCATCTTAAGTAAGTTTGCCATGAAAATATGCTAAGAGTAAGTAAGCCCAGACTATGCATCCTAAAGTTGAAACCGGTAGGCAGGAGGCCGTTTTAGGGGAGTAAACAAGAGTTGAAGCGCTGTTAGGGTAACTGATTGAAGCAAAAAATCATGGTAGTGACTAAAAAAGACGATTAAAATAACTTATTATAATATGATGAATAAGGATAATAAACATAGAGATTAAAAGGAATATGTTTTAGCAAATCATATGATAAGATGAACACTTATCTAATAGACGACGATATTACCTATAAAACACTTATACTTTATATACTAAAAGACATTAATAATGATGTAAGAAGAATAATCTATGAAAAAATATTAGCCTTTGAAATAACAGAAATAATAGACCAAAATTGGACAGAACTAATCATACCAGAAACAGATTTATATGAACTAGACCTATATTTTGATAGCATATAATGAATCATACATATCTACAATACTGGCAACAAACTACAGAAAATATAAATTTACTAAAAAATTTAATAGAAAATAATATAGAAGACTATCAAAGAACCCAAGATATAGAATATATAGAATATGTATTATAATGCATATCAGAAATAATTAGACTAATTCCACTACAAAGAGAATTTTATGAAAAAACTTTTAGATCAGACTAACTAACAAATGAAAATAATTAACAACGAAAGGGACCCAAAGAATGCAAAGAATGGTATAATATATAGAATATGTATTAGAATGCATATCAGAAATAATTAGACTAATTCCACTACAAAGAGAATTTTATGAAAAAGCTTTTAGATCAGACTAACTAACAAATGAAAATAATTAACAACGAAAGGGACCCAAAGAATGCAAAGAATCAGGTGTAAAAAATCCAAAAGGATTATACCCAAATTATTATACAGCTAATTATGAACAACATGATAGATATAATATACTATGGGATAGTAGATTAAATAAAAAATGGACACCAAAACCAATATCAGAACAATATAACTTTTTAGATTTAGATTGCGTAGCAGATATAAATAAAACAATCCGGCTTTCTATCTTGGCCATTCTGGACTCGCTCATAGGCGCTCGGCCACAGTAGGCTCGGTATATAACTTACCATCTGATCAGAGATTGCCCAATAGGGGCCTGCCCACCGATTATAGCTCGATGGTGGTAAAAATATTGTAACACTGATTTTATATATATATATATATATATATATATATATATATATATATATATATATATATATATATATATATATATATATATATATATATATATATATAAGAGAGAGAGAGAGAGAGAACCTTGTCTCTCTTGATTGGAAGAAGACAATACTCAATAGAATAAAAAGTCACGATAAGGGAGAATGCTATAATTTATGTGACTAGGATAATGTACAAAAGTTCAAGAATACAAACTTCTCTTTATGCCTCGTTATCAAACTCGTGTAATTATGAGATCATGCCAAAATGAAGGAAGGGCTTAGCCTTAATATACCTGGAATAGGGAAAAATCCGTATGATATTCTTGAGAAAGATTACACTGTACTCCCTTAGAATCGCAGAATCCCGTTGCTATTATAATATGGTGTCTCGTATGAATTTTCAAATTCCCTCACCTTCGTTCTTGGATTTGCCTTTCTATATAACTCCCTTATCAGATGAAGTTTGATATTAATTCAAGATAAGTGTAGGGATGACTAATATGACTTCCCTTTCTTCATGTTTGCAAGGAATGTATTAGCATATTATCCATGTGTCCTCTTAATTGATTGTCTAAAGTCAAGTGTCATTGTCAAATCTTCCTCCACTTGCTTCCACGTGGGGGGGGGGGGGCATTGTCCCCACCTACAATTATCCACAAATTTTTAATTACATGGTTAATCTCCCATTAAACCAATAATTAACCAATTGCCCACGTAATTAAGAATTATCTCAAACTACTTAAAATACTACTCATTTTTAATACACCTTATACATCATACGATTATGGTCATGTAGTACCTTGTATGGCACTAATCCAAAAATATGAGGTATTGTAGCCTGGACCGTATTTTATCTCAAAATGCCAAACTTCGACGAAATTCATTTTCTTCGATTTGCTTACCCTCTCACCTTCACAAATTTACTCGTCACGTCTTTGAAATAGCATAATACTTATAATCTCCAAATAATCTTGTCCTTGAACTTATGTCAGTTATCTTACGACAAATTCAACGTACAATACTACAAGGTATAACATCGTCGTAATATAATACTGCAGAGCGTAACATCGACGTAATACTGCGGGGCGTAACATCATTCCCCCCTTTGGAACATTCGTCCTCAAATGTTGACTAATGCACTTATCATTTTCATAACTTATGTCTCTTACGAATGGTTTTAATACTGTCCTTGCCATTTAGGCAAGTATTCTGTGAATAATCCAAAGGCTAGGGCATTCCCCCCTTTAGGCCTCTTTCTCACACCACGACTCGTGGTCGGAATCCTTCCAATCTTGTAACTGTTGCAACCTTTTATCATGCAGCTTGTACGACTCTGACTTTGTAAGTGCGCTTATGCGACTCTTCTCTCCATTTTTTTTCATCCAGCTTTTAGCCAATCTCTAGGCCTCACTTTGTAAACATATACAGAGCTTAATAAGATATCCCTCTGGGCATCTATAGGTATATTGAAGTTCTTCGCTCGGTACTTTGTCAAACTTACGAATATTGTTATATCTTATTTCATAGACATGGTTATTCATCTGTATGACTTTACTGCATTTAGGTAGGTCATACTATACCATAACTCTTACCTTGGTTTTATTATTATTGAGGTTTGCTACCCAATTCCAGGTTACTCTCTCGCTTCTTTTCATAAATGTATAAATCTAAGTCCTTTAATGCTTCCTCGTTACTGTTTATCTTAAGAATGACAGCCTACTCTCATCTCATACTTTGTAACTCTTATCCATCCATTGTTGATTCACCTTAATATAGATCTATAATCTACTGTTGATAACTTGACATTTTATGTAATACTACCACTAGGGCTTACGTCTCATCGGAGAACATCTGAAATGATTAGATTGATCCACCTAGGGGCGATACTATACATCCATAACCGTATTTTATAGCATCCCAATGTGACTCACCTTACATGGGTATTTTAATTCCGTACAATTCATGAAATCCTCTTCAAGTCATTACTCAATTGAAGGCCCAAACATCATCCTTTATCTATCACAATCATACCCTCATTCTACTACCAGGGCATCATTCCATCTTTTCTAAATACTACTAGTCTTAGACTCCTTTGAGTTTATTCAGGCTATACTGAGTTTTCTATAACTTAGAGAAACCATCAGCTCTTCCTGTTTTCTTGGGCTTAATCTTGAGGACTTATCCATTTTCATCACCTTCTCACTCGCTTTTTCTTATCCTTACTCATGTCTTCCTAAAACCTTGTCGCTTTACCATACTTTAGCTTTCAACTTACACATATTGATTTATACTACTCACAACCTTCCTTCAACTTTCTTGCACCATAGATTTTCATGTGTCATTCTGGAACATCAAGCGAGACTTAACATCGTTTCAAACTCTTATGTACTCTCTTAACTAGACCTCTCGATACCTAGAAACCGTTGGCTGGAAGGTATGCCACCGATGACGCTGCTATCATTCCTGGATACTGAATCTCAGCGCTTCTAGCCTTCTATCTGAAGTATGGACTATTATCACATATTTTATATCTTTCATAACCTTCCTTCCACATAGGTATAATTCACACCCAAAACATGAAGCTCTATTAAAATATTTGCACCTTTGGTGCATAAACAATACGGTGGGAGCTTCATACTGACTTTTTTAGAGGCTGGTACTTTTTCTAATTGGCTTTATCATAAAGCCGTTATAGAATATGGCTGTTGTACTATCTCTCTTGCACCTCTGATATTAGAGTAAGTCTACAATGTTCTTAATCATGAATTCTATAGTTTTCTGGGTCTAATAATCAGACTCCGTCTTTATTTGGTTGATGTAACTCTTTAGTTCCTCTTTCTTTTGATCAGCCTTCATGTAGGCTCGGGCTATCTTCAGATATGCGTCTCCTAGTATTAGTTATTACTTTTGCCTTCCATGGGCGCTATAGAATATCCATGACACAATCTTCTAACAATTCAATCCTTTGTTTATACCCTGGCTCAATTCTTTGTTTTAACTTACATCAGAGTCTTCTACGGATGTATGAATGTCAGTATATATGCTGCATGGATAATATTCCGAAATCGTAAGTGCGTTCATGACGTAACTAACTCTGGATCAGTGATCAAATAATTCCTTTCATTCCTTCTCAACTTTCTTTAAACGTACGCAATTACGTTTCTTGGTCTTTATGCCCCCTTGTTGCATGCATACTCAACTTATCTTAGTGCCCATACATATTTGAATTCCATACCACTTATATGATCTTGAATATCACTTCTGATTTTTACTTCCTATCTGTTAGCCACGATAGGTGCCACTTTCTTATGTAGCGCATACAACGTTATTGTGAGACTGTTGTTATAATATCACTTCCTCTTTAGGTCACTGAGCTTAGGTCAAAGCCTTCTTCCTTACTTCCCCAGCTAGTCTTTCATTATAGTACTTAGGGAGGACCCTCTGATTCTTGCAAGGCTGCGAGCTTATTACATCGTTTACCCGGCGGAATGTTTGATGTTTTTTCTTACTTGTAATTATCCTTACTTACTTACCTTCATGCGCGTGTGCTCGTAGGGTTTCTTCTGAGCTGATATTTTGATTGTCTTCCCAGTGGTACTCTCTTTTTCCTCCTCTACACTCATACGATACCTTTAACTACCCCAACTCCTATCTTAATATTTCTCAAGGTTACGATATCATATTTGCGAGACTGAATTCACTATATTGGGTTTTACTATGTTTATCTTGCACGATCTACGGATTCGTCTGTAACCACTTGTCTAGCCATAACTAGGCTCTTCCTGAGTCAACTGCTAACTATTCTTTGGCCCATTCTCATATCAATATTCCACGTAAACTTTCTTGGGTTATTCCTTTTGTCTTAACTTAGCACTCACACTAGCTCCTTATTTATCAAAAACATCCCGAGCAGGAACCCTTACCTCCTCTCCTTGACGTCGTGCTTGCATAATGTTCTGGAATTGTAGCATATCTGTAGGATTTGAATAAGTGCAATCTCATCCCTCTCATTTTTATCGCATTCTACCTTTACCATTCCATAGTTACTAGAACCACTTAATTCTAACTTAATGCCACATCACTTCATATTCCCCCTTTTTGGGGAGTACTATGATTTAGTGCTACGATGATCTACGTATAGATGTTTTACCTCTTCATCTTTGGTGTCTTTTCACATCATCGATGACCCTTACTCACCTCGCGGTAATCCTTCTGTACCAAGGATAATAAATTTTCTTACTCGCGAGGGTAACACTTAGTATAACTAGCACATACAGTCCCTTAAGCTAAACTTTGCTCACATTGCTTGCTTTAGGGAAGCGTCTTCCTGAATGACCATTCTCTAAATTTCTCATGAATCTTCTTCTTTTGTCTATTCTATTATAGACGGAACAAAATCTGAAATCCTCATGACATCGACCATTATCAAATCATTCAGTCCCTAGTTCATGTTTTGTTTATCTTGTTCACCAGCCCATACTGATTAATATTAATCTGGGGTTTAACTTTTCCTTCTTGTAGTCGCGTTGGAGTAACAAACTTATTTCTCGAAATGAGGATATGACTTTATGGCCTATACTCTTTTGTTGTCTCAAGGCCTGTCACCTCTCATCTTTTCATTCACTTTACTATAGACTCTATAATACTGTCATCTTTTGATCTACCGTTGTCATCCATGTATCATATCTTATTCATAATGCTTCATTAACTCTTTTCTTATTTCCCGCTAACATTCATGTCTATCCCTTTATTCTGAAAACTCGAACAAGACATTCTTTTGCTTTTAGCTCCCCTTTGCTCCATCCAGTGGCTCTTCGGGTTGCTTAATGTTCTCGCTCTACTAGGGACGCGAGCCACACTAAGGTAATATTTATCCCTTCTAGGCTTTCAGTGTGTATCTTCTGAATTTTTTTTATCATGCTAATATTCAAATCTAATTGTAATATTCTAGAGTGCACCATATGGGTACCTCACAAGGAGATATATTAGCACCTTTATAATTTCCTTCGGAAATGTCAACTAACACAAATAATCCATTCACCATTTTGGGTTACTCCAACCCTAGTCGAATCGTAATATCCCATCCTTTTCATAAAATACACCTATTAGCCCCCAATAGTGTATAACTGAGATGGGTGTGGCCAATTCTACATACCTCTATTACTGTTGAAGGTAACTCACAATGCTTATATTTTTCTCCCGGAGTTAAAAATACCGATAATTTTCATTAACTGGGTACCTCGTACCCTTCTTATCTAGCTTTCTTTTACTTGTTGAAGCTTGTATTTATCTTTTGAATCTCTCATTGCCTTTCACCATAAGGGGGATAGATATTATTTGCCTTAAGGCTCCTTATCAGGAGGATTACACGTCTTAGTACACATATGATCTACTGAAGACCTTACATTTACTCATCATAAGCATCATGCAAAATCGAGTTCCTCTGAATCAACTCTTTCACAGCCACCTATAATCTCTTACCAACCGTCTTTCTAAATGTAGGCATCGTCGTATTATGAATAAGATAGAGTTTAGGAAATTGAGTTCTTACAACTGAGCTCCACCACACGATCTAGAGTAAGAAGAAAGAGTGACAGTCCTAAATGCCCTGTAGCCTCCTGCTTATAAGTGTGGTGCACAACACACCCATAAACAAGACTCTACTAGACACAGTTTGTAGACTCCCTAGGACATAACTGCTCTGATGCCACTTCTGTCATGCACCCGGGGCCTCACCTATCCTTGCATACCAACTTGCGACTAAGGGACTCTGAACATATTATGTCATACTTTGTCCATGGGCCACATTCTAAGATAATTTGCGAACGCTGACTAGACATCAATATAAAGCTGGGCCGACAAGGCCGTCATAAGTACTACAGCTAGAAAACCAACAAAATATACATACAAGGCTTACAAGCCTAATAGACTGCACTAACTGACAAGATATGTCTACAAACCTCTACTAATGGATGTACTGTGATCAGAACAGGGCCTCGACTTATACATAACATATATACACGAGATGTACATAAAACTATAGACCCGGCAACTCCGAAGGACGTGGAGCTTACCGATCTAGCAAAACTCGGGCAACACCTACTAAGGAGGTCTATTCGTTTGTTTGTATAAACCTGCACGCATGAAATGCAGTGTCCCCGACAAAAGGGATGTCAGTACGAAATAATATACCGAGTATGTAAGGCAACAGAATAATTGAAAGCAGAAACTGAACTGATATTATAATAACGGAATGTAACTGTGAGTCAAAGATAATCTGAATATATGCTTACCTACTGATACTGACTCAACTCTCTCAATATAGCAAGTAAAATAGTTGACCTGCCTTATAGGGCTTGGTATATATAATTGCTCTGCCGTAGTAGGCTCGCTCATAGGCGCTCGGATATACTAGGCTCTATATCTAGGCCATTCTCGGCTCGCTCATAGGCGCTCGGCCACAGTAGGCTTTATATATATATATATATATAGAACCTCTTCTCTCTTGACTGGAAGAAGACAATACTCAATTGAATATAAAGTCTCGGTAAGGGAGAATGCTGTAATTTTATGAGACTAGGATAATGTACATAAGTTCAAGAATAGAAACTTCTCTTTATGCCTCGTTATCAAACTCATGTAATTAAGAGATCATGCCAAAATGAAGGAAAGGCTTAGCCTTAACATACCTAGAGTAGGAAAAAATCCGTATGATATTCTCGAGAAAGACTGCACCGTACTCCCTTAGAATCATGAAATCCCGTTGCTATTATAATTTGGAGTCTTGTATGAATTTCCAAATTCCCTCACCTTAGTTCTAGGCTTTGCCTTTCTATATAACTCCCTTACCAAATGAACTTTGATATTAATTCAACTTGTTATTGGTACGACCATGGATACACGTTGATGGGGCAGACGCTTCTACTCTGCGCCAGGTTGTGAAGTTTGAGAGGAATCATCAAGAGGTAATTATTCACGGTTATGGAAGCAACCCTATCTACACCAACTATATCGTGCTAGTTATCGAGAACAGTAGGAAATTGGGAGAAGATATATACAACCGCATTGAACGGGTAAATGCGAGAAAGTGAAGTTTCCTATTAGTTCGGTAGACTTTCAAAGAGAAGTACAGTATTCTTCGTACAAATCCTCAAGACTTTACTAAACCTACTCATGACTCGTGAGACCTAAGCAACCTAGTTCTCTGATACTAACTTGTCACGATCTAACACCCACCGGAGCCGCGATGGTAACTAACACTACTTGCCAGCAAGCCAACATTCTCATAATATCATAATCATTTGAATATATCATAAGTATCTGATAAAAATAATTGAAACTTTTCTACAACCATCCCAAATTCTGGTGCCAATGAGTACATGTGCACTACTGAGTATCAAACATAAACAAATCCCTATTAGAACTGTCTCAGTAATAGAATAGTACTGAAGAAAATAAAGGAAAAGAGAGTCAATTTATGCTGACGTCATAGCACTATTTAAGTCTCTAAGTAGGTACTAACACGGATCTAGAGATCACTACGTGCTGATGCACCTGGATCTGCACACGAAGTGCAGAGTGTAGTATGAGTATAATTAACCCCATGTACTCAATAAGTAACAGAACTAAGCTTGGGCTAAAAGTAGTCAGGAGCTCAGAAGAAGACAGTCAGTCAGCTTCCAATTTAATGAAAACACAAGTATAATAATGACAATAACAATAAATAACTCAAAGGAATTAACATAGTCGACTCGTTCATATTACAGAAATTTAGACATGATTTCCAGTTCAACAATTGAAGCCCAAAACTAATAGGAACAAGTCAGTTACAGCTAGCATGAGGAATGGTACATCTCTATGCCTACATGTCAAATATGCATGTCAAATGAATGATTCCATAGTGATATTTCCAAGTACTCTGACTCTCAAAATACTCAATCTGCCTATCTCAAATGCCTACTCATCATACATATGTAGTCACTCATCACTGTGCAAGTGTATGGCATCAATGCCCCTCACCAATGCACATGTACGTATCACTGTGCCTGCGCTAACTATTGATATGTCAGACTCCGCAGGGGCGGATCCTGCCCAACCGCTAATCAAATCCAATAAGGCCTGATACGGCATGGAGCCCAATCCACATAATAATAATAGTAATAAAGCCAATATGGCATGTTGCGGTGTGTAGCCCGATCAATAATAACACTCTCAACACGGCTCTAAGGCCCACCTCAATCATCAATCTCTCAAGTATCAAGGGCTCACAATCTCATACCACTCAACTCAACAATAATAACATGTGATGTAATAATGAATGACAAACATAGACTGAGATATGATATGCAAATGAAGAACCATTACTGAGTGTAAAATTATTGTTAACGCATATAACTCAAACAATGTAAATAGCGTCATTAGGTCTCAATCGAATAAGCACATAGCCTAAACATGATTTCTAACATGAATCAAAACTCAATTACACGGATAACACAAGACTTGAAAGTAACACAGTAAAAAAATAAACTCGGTTTATGATTACCATAGTTCACACCCACACGCCAGTCACCTAATATACGAGTCACCCCAACGCAACACAAATAACATGTTTCCCAAGGACAAATACCCTCAATTCCAAGTTTAGAAATGTTACATACCTCAAAATGCGTAAGTCAATACTCTAACAAGCCTTGCCTCGCGAATCGGCCTACAAACGACCACAATCTAGTACAATCAACTTAATATAATCAATACGTGCTATGGGAATTGATTCCATATATAATGCTAAGATCTTTAACAAAAACAAAAAGTCAACCCCGGGCCGTACCTCGAACCGGACAAATTTCATAAATTCTGAATAGCTATTCAATTTGTCACGCCCCAACCTCGGGGAGCGCGACCATCACTCAACCGAGTGAACCCGGTCGAGCAAGCCTTGTAAACCTTTTCTACTCGACTCATTCATGATCCAAAAAGGGAATGTGTCACCATTTGTAAAACATAGGAGAGATCAGTTATATAAGTGTATAAACAATGCTAGTTCATTTTTTTTCATTTTATGCATTATGCCATAGTTAAATTTCCAAAATACAACTCGGTCCAACGGCCGCCCCAACATACATACATAACCCACATAAACGTCTACGGAGCCTCTGAGGGTACAAAATAGCAACATGACAATGCCGGCAACAAGGCCCCGCCTATACCTCAAAATATAAAAACTTATACAGAAGAAGGACTACATGACCCCTGGGAGAAATGGGGCTCACCAAAACTGATGTGATGAGGGAAAGAGAGCACCACTATCTGCGATGGAACCACCTACATCCATTCAAAGATGTAGCGCCCCCGGCAAAAGGGACGTTAGTGCAGTCGAATAGTACTAGTATGTAAGGCAAACACTAATCTTAGTAGAATGAACAGTGAAACAAAGAAAAGGCAGTCATAATAATCAATAAGTACTTCATAGAAATACAAAGAAAACACCAAGTAAGGATCACGTAGTTTCTAATTCAATCTTTCCATCTTTTTAGATTAATAATCTTTAGTGCCAAGCCACAAATCACAATGCCACCGTGTTTTTACACGGAGTCCGGTCTCGGCCGGACCGGCTAAGCCATCTCAAGTGAGATATATCCATATCCACAATGTAATTCAATGATTCCAATACAAATGCCACCATGTATACATCATGGCGTCCGATCTCGGGCCGATCGGCTAAGCCATCTCACTTTAGACATAACCTCTTTCAACCGTCCACACAATTCACATTTCTTTCCCATCTTCATTACATGGAACAAACAACCTCATTTATTAAGTAGTTCTTGGCACTTGGGCACATTTTATAATTCAAGTCTTTCCCTTTTTATTTGTTCAAATAACATCATCATTTATGTCGATAAGTACCATCGCATAAGGCATTTCACACATAAGGGAAGGAGCTTGGAAAATCATAGTCACGTTCTCAAATAGTATGATGACATGGTAAACATCTAAAAAAATTAGGAAACATGACTCTTCCAACCCAACACACTACGGCAAACAATTCTAGTATGATCAAGTCGGAACTTACACCAAATATTCGGACTCTAGGAGTTCGATTATAGGAAGAAGAGAGTTAGCCATACATACCTCAATTGTGCTTCTTTAGACTCTACAATTATCCAGAACCCTTAGCAAACTCAATCTATTTTAGCAATATACAACTTGAACCCAAAATTTAGGAAACCATTCATGGTTCTAGTTCCCTTTTCCACACTATTTTTACCACACATGCATGCAAGATAAACAACCCTCATACCCATGGACCATCTTATTAATTAGTCATTTTCAGTATAAGTTTCAAAAATTTAGGGCTAGGGTATAGATTCTTACCTCTAGGATGGAGGCCTAGATTGCTTTCCTTGATAATCTTCAAAGTTTCAAGCAAGAATTTAAGAATAATTGATGAGGGTTACTTTCTCACTCTAAGGCTCCCTCTCTCACTCTATAGTATCCGAAAATGAGCTCAAAATAGACTAAAGGGAGTGTTTTAACAGAATGGGGGACGGGTTTTAAATTAAGAAAATGGGTGCCCTGACACAGGTCTGCGGTCGCATATGCGACCACATAACGGTTATGCGGTCCGCAAAGTGACTGCAGAAATGGCCCTCGGGGGCCTGAACTTACAGCTCAGGTATGCGACCAGTATGCGGTCTGCATACTCGTTCTGCGGTCGCATAATGCACCGAATAATAGCCTACGCAAAAACCCAAGAGGGATTATGCAATTGACATGTGGTCCACATAGTGGTTATGCGGTCGCATAATCGACCACAAAGTTGACATCAAACTGGCCAACGTACTGCTTCACTCTACGGCAATTATGCGGTCTGCAGAGTGATTATGCAGCCGCATAATGGGCTGCAGAAATGCGTTCTTCTGAGAAATATTTTCCTCTCAGTCTGTAGTGTACTGTTCAATCCAAAAAATCCGAACCGCGGCGAGCAAGCTTGACCCGAAGAATTTCTACTATAATAACATAGGAATCTAACTTGGCACCACAAAACCCTTAGTTTTTGGTTAAAATTTTTACGGGTCCTTACATCCTCCCCCACTTAAGATCATTCATCCTCGAATGAGGATCAAGGTTCACGTAACACAGTTTCAGTCATGCCACACACCATCAGCCCCAAATTTTCCTTACTTTCTAACTTTCTAAAAATTTTGCGAGAGTTTCCTTTGTATTTAGGCCTATCCACCTGCCAGAGAACCCCCGAAACACACCTTAGCAACCTATATAGAATTAAATGACCCAACAGAATGCAAAATAACACCAACCAAAGCCTCATGGGGGACATACAACTAGAAAGGAGTGTCTTTATATTAGCCAAATAAGCGATACAAAATTTAGGGGAAACAACTTCATAAAACTATTACATGGCTATTCAAACAAATGAGGGTACTTTTTTTTCATTTCATTCTCGGCTTCCCAAGTAGCTTCTTCGACTTGTTGGTTTCGCCATAACACCTTCACGGATGCAATTTCTTTGTTTCTCAATTTCCGGACCTACCTATCAGAATAGCAACCGAAATTTCATCATATGACAATTTTGCACTAAGCTCGATGGTCTCAGCCGGCACAATAGCGGATCGATCTCCAACTACCTTCTTCAACATGGACACATGGAATACCGGGTGCACTAATGACATCTTAGGTGGTAGTTCAAGCATGTACGCCACCTGACCTATCCTTTGAATGATTTTATACGGCCCGACATACCTCGGACTTAATTTCCCTTTCTTTCCAAACCGCATGATCCCCTTTAAGGGGGATATATTCAAGAACACCCAATCATTTTCTTTGAACTCTAAGTCTCTACGACGAACATCCAGTAGGATTTTTGACGACTCTGAGCAGTTTGCAACCGCTCTTTTATGATCTTAACCTTTTCTGTAGCTTGATGCACAAGGTCTGGTCCTATTAGTTCAGCTTCTCCAACCTCGAACCACCCAATCGGCGATCTACATCTTCTACAATACAAGACCTCAAAAGGCGCCATCTGAATACTGCCATGGAAGCTGTTGTTAAAAGAAAATTCTATGAGCGGAAAATGATCATCCCAGCTACCCTTGAAGTCAAGCACACATGAATGCAATATGTCCTCAAGCGTCTGAATAGTCCGCTCAGCTTGCCCGTCAGTCTGTGGATGGAAAGCCGTGCTAAGATTTACCTGCGTACCCAAACCTTGCTGAAACGTCTTCCCAAAATTAGCTGTGAATTGGGCCCCTCGATCGGAAATGATGGAAACCGGAGAGCCATGAAGCCTGACTATTTCCTTGATATACAACTGAGCATATTGTTCCGCAGTGTTGGTGGATTTAACTAGCAAAAAGTGAGCTAATTTTGTGAGTCGATCCACGATCACCCAAATTGAGTCAAACCTACGCGACGTGCGTGGTAACCCAACCACAAAATCCATGTTGATCATTTCCCATTTCCATATTGGAATTTCTATAATCTGAGCTAACCCACCGGGCCTTTGATGCTCGGCCTTCACTTGTTGACAGTTTGAACATTTTGCCACAAAGTCCTCCACACCCCTCTTCATGTCATTCCACCAGTAAACTTCCTTGACATCATGATATATTTTTGTAGAACTTGGGTGCACTAAATATCTAGAAGTATGAGCTTCTGCCATGATTCTTTCCCAAAGACCATCTACATTTGGAACACATTGTCGCCCTTGGTAGCGTAATGTACCGTCATCCACGCCAAAAGAAAAGGCCATAGTCTTGTGTTTATGAATCCCCTCCTTCAGCTGTACCAACACTCGATCATTGTATTGCTTCTCCTTGACCTCCGTCACAAGCGATGATTCCACCTTATTCCACACAATCACTCCCCCTTCATTAGAGTCCGCAAGACGAACTCCCAAACTGGCCAACTGGTGAACCTCCCGGGCCAAGGGCCTTTGACATGCCACCAAGTGAGCCAAACTACCCATAGACTTCCGACTAAGAGCATCCTCCACCACATTAGCTTTCCCCTGATGATATAAAATTTTGATGTCATAATCTTAGAGCAATTCAAGCCACCTTCTCTGCCTTAAGTTCAATTCCTTTTGTTTGAAGATGTATTGAAGACTCTTGTGGTCCGTGAATACATCTATATGGACTCCATACAAATAATGACGCCAAATATTTAATGCAAAAACCACTGCCGCAAGCGCTAAGTCATGAGTTGGATTGTTCCTTTCATGATTCTTAAGTTGCCTTGAAGCATATGCTATAGCCTTACCATGTTACATTAATACACACCCAATACCGATCCTTGAAGCATCACAATACACCACAAACCCCTTGGTACCCTCTGGCAGGGTCAATAATGGCGCCGAAGTCAATCTGGATTTCAATTCCTAGAAGCTCCTTTCACAAGCATCGGACCACTGGAACTTAACCGCCTTCTGCGTCAATTTAGTCAATAGAGAGGCAAGAGTGGAGAACCCCTCCACGAACCTCCTATAATACCTGGCCAAACCCAAGAAACTGCGAATCTCTATTGGAGTAGTAGGTCTAGGCCAATCATTCACCGCTGCAATCTTTTGTGGATCAACCTTAATTCCTTCCCCGGAGACGACATGACACAAGAATGTAACAAATTCAAGACAAAATTCACATTTCGGGAACTTTGCATACAATTGGTGTTGATGAAGAGTTTGTAGAACTACCCTGAGGTGATCGGCGTGACCCTCTCGACTTCGTGAATACACAAGGATGTCGTCAATGAATACTATCACAAAGGAGTCGAGGAACGACTTGAAGACTCGATTCATAAGATCCATGAAAGCTGCTGGGGCATTTGTTAGCCCGAAAGACATTACCAAAAATTCAAAGTGCCCATACCGAGTTCTGAAAGCTGTTTTCAGAATATCTTGCTCCCTTACCTTCAATTGATGGTACCCGGACCGCAAATCAATTTTGGAGAAGAACTTAGCACCTTGTAATTGATCAAACAAATCATCTATTCTAGGCAATGGGTATTTGTTTTTGATTGTGACTTTGTTAAGTTGCCGGTAATCAATAAATATCCGCAGCGATCCATCTTTCTTACTAACAAAGAGAACCGGTGCGCCCCAAGGCCACACACTTGGTCGGATGAAACCTTTCTCTAGCAAATCCCTTAGTTGTTCCTTGAGCTCTTTTAATTCTGCCGGCGCCATTCAATAAGGTGGAATGGACATAGGCTGCTTGCCCAGCATCACAACAATCCCAAAATCAATCTCCCTGTCTGGAGGAATTCCAGGGAGCTCCTCCGGAAATACATCAGGGAATTCATTCACAATTGGTACAGATTCAAGGGTAGGCACCTTAGCAGTGGCGTCCGTACCCTCGGACCAAATGGTAAATATACCCCTTCATGATCATCTTTGTGGCCTTAAGTTAAGAAATAAACCTACCTTTTGGCATAATATTATTCCCCTCCCACTCAACAGTTGGCTCGTTAGGAAACTCAAGCCTCATGATTCTGGCTCGGTAATCGAGTTTGGCAAAACATGAATAAAGCCAATACATTCCCATTATTACATCAAAATCAATCATCCCTAGTTCAATAAGATCAGACATGGTATCCCGACCATGCACCGTGACAACACAAACTCTATAAACCCGCGCGGCCGTAATAAACTCGCCAATTGGGGTTAGATACAGAGAACGGCTCATGAAGCTCTTCCGGTTCTACCCCGAAGCTCGTAGCAACATAAGGAGTAATATAGGATAAAGAAGATCCAGGATCAATAAGGGCATACACATAATGAGATTGAATGATCAATATACCGGTGACGACATCTGGGGAAGCCTCCGCACTCTATCGACCACTCATAGCATTGAATCGGCTGGGTCCTCCCGAACTCTGTGCACCGCCCCTAGCTGCACCACGCCCTGCGGGTGCTAAAGAGCCTTGAGCTGGAGGGTGTGCTAAAGATATGGCAGCTGTAGGACTGGATGACTGAGCTGTGGCCCTGCCTGCACCCTGATGGGATGCACGACAACTCCCTCTGAATATGGCCTCTTATTCCGCATCCGTAACATACTGGTATGTCCAGGTAGCAGACTCCCGATGTCTCCTCCCACACTTAGGGCATGGGTCCCTCTACTGCTGCTGGAATCTCCCTCCTGATCGCCCTTGTTCATGGGACCCCCTGCTGCCCTGATAGGGCCTAAAATGACTCCCCTACTACTGACCGTGCCCTGATGGCGGGGCACTAGCTGATGACTGAGCATAAGACTAGGATGGCCCTGATGATCCTCCCCGAGAAGCTGATCTCCTACCTCTGAATGAGTCCCCAAGGTTGCCCGCTGATCGGGCCCTACTACTACTTTCCCGTTCTATCCTGAGATTTAACTTTCGATCCTCCGTAGCTTGGGCAAATGCCACCATCCTTCCATAGTTCATGTCAGAATTTAGAGCAGCTGTGGCAGCCTCATTAGTAACCAAAGGGCTAAGGCCCTACACAAATCGACACACTATTGCCTCCATAGTCGACATCATATGAACAACTTACTTCGACATGCACATGAACTCCATTTGATACTCCCACACATTCCTACTACCCTGTTTAAGGGTCTCAAACTCCATAGTACGGTCTGCCTTAGTCTCGGCAGGGAAGAAATGGTCTATGAAGGCATCCGCGAACTCACTCCATCTCACCGGAGGGCTCCCCTCCTCCCGGGAATCTTCCCACATTTCAAACCAGGAATATGCCACCCCTTTTAGACGATAAGAGGCCAACTCTACTCCCTCTAATTCAGTAGCATGCATAACTCAGAGAGTCTTATGCATCTCATCAATGAAATCCTGAGGGTCTGCTCCGAGATTAGTACCTATGAACATTGGAGGGTCTAACTGAAGGAACCTGTTTAGCCTAGAACTAGAAGAATCCTCTTGCGATCTAAATAAGGTGGGTGCAACATTTGATCTCTGGGCCTGATAAGCTACTAATTGAGTCAGCATCTAAATAGCTCCCCTAAGATCTCCATCAGAAATACCGGTACCAGGAGCTGGGGCTGTAGGTGGAACAAGTATATCGGCAATAGGGATTGTGCACCCTACGCGGGTGTAAGAACTGGGGTAGTCTGTTTGGGAGTAGATGAATCAGGCAGTGTGATAGTAGGGGGATTATCCTCACCCGCATTATCATGTAGGGGGTCAATAGCCACTCTTGGTGTGGCATTGGCTTCTTGGCCACTTCTCGCTCTCTTCTTAGGTACCATTTACTGAAAGTTAGAACAACGCACGAGTTAGGGGAAAACAATCTCACATTCCGCTCTATCGCACGATATAGAACAACAATGAAGGGTATCATTCTTAAATGTCCAAGTAGCACATCGATAAGAAGGGCTCTACTAGACATGGCTCTGAGACATCCTAGGACACTTTAAAACCTTAGGCTCTGATACCAAGTTTGTCACGCCGCAACCCCAGGGAGCGCGATCGGCAGTCAACCGAGTGAACCCGGTCGAGCAAGCCTAGTAAAACTTTTCTACCTGACTCATTCATGATCCAAAAGGGGAATGCGTCACCATTTGTAAAACAGGGGAGAGATCAGTTATATAAGTGTATAAACGTTGCTAGTTCATTTTTTTTTCATTTTATGCATTATGCCATAGTTAAATTTCCAAAACACACCTCGGTTCAATGACCACCCCAACATACATACATGACCCACATAAACGTCTACGGAGCATCTAAGGGTACAAAAGAGCAACATGACAATGCCGGCAACAAGGCCCCGGCTATACCTTAAAATATAAAAACATATACAGAAGAAGGACTACTTGAACCCTGGGAGAAATGGGGCTCACCAAAACTGCTGTGAGGAGAGAAAGAGAGCAATATATGCGAGAAATGGGGCTCACCAAATCGGCACTATCTGCGATGGAACCACCTACATCCATTCAAAGATGTAGCGCCCCCGACAAAAGGGATGTTAGTACTGTAGAATAGTACTAGTATGTAAGGCAAACACTAATCTTAGTAGAATGAATAGTGAAACAAAGAGAAGGCAGTCATAATAATCAATAAGTACTTCATAGAAATACAAAGAAAACACCAAGTAAGGATCACGTAGTTTCCAATTCAATCTTTCCATTTTTTTAGATTAATAATCTTTAGTGCCAAAACACCAAGTAAGGTCTCGGCCTGACTGGCTAAGCCATCTCAAGCGATACATATCCATATCCACAATGTAATTCAATGATTCTAATACAAATGCCACCATGTGTACAACATGGCGTCCGATCTCGGCCCGATCGGCTAAGCCATCTCACTTGAGACATAACCTCTTTCAAATTTCCACTCAATTCACATTTCTTTCCCATCTTCATTACATGGCAAAAACAACCTTATTTATTAAGTAGTTCTTGGCACTTGGGCACATTTTACAATTCAAATCTTTCCCTTTTCATTTGTTCAAATAACATCATCATTCATGTCAATAAGTACCATCACATAAGGCATTTCACACATAAGTGAAGGAGCTTGGAAAATCATAGTCATGTTCTCAAATAGCATGATGACATGGTAAACATCTAAAATAATTAGGAAACATGAATCTTCCAACCCAACACACTAATGCCAACAATTCAAGTATGATCAAGTCGGAACTTACACCAAATATTCGGACACCAGGTTTTGGATTCTAGGAAGAAGAGAGTTAGCCATACATACCTCAATTGCGCTTGTTTAGACTCTACAATTATCCGGAACCCTCAGCAGCCTCAATATATTTTAGCAATATACATGAACCTAAAATTAGGAAAACATTCATGGTTCTAGTTCCCTTTTCCACACTTTTTTTACCACACATGCATGCAAGATAAACAACCCTCACACCCATGGACCATCATATTAATTACTCATTTTTAGTATAAGTTTAAAAAATTTAGGGCTAGGGTATAGATTCTTACCTCTAGGATGGAGGCCTAGATTTCTTTCCTTGATAATCTTCAATGTTTCAAGCAAGAATTGAAGAATAATTGATGAGGGTTACTTTCTCACTCTAAGGCTCCCTCTCTCAATCTATAATATCAGAAAATAAGCTCAAAATAGACTAAAGGGGGTGTTTTAACGGAATGGGGGTCGGGTTTAAAATTAAACAAATGGATACCCTGACACAGGTCTGCGGTCGCATATGCGACCGCATAATCGTTATGCGGTCCGCAAAGTGACCGCAGAAATGGCCCTCAGAGGCCTGATCTTATGGCTCAGGTATGCAACCAGTATGCGGTCCACATACTCATTCTGCGGTTGCATAATGCACCGCAGAACTCCCTCTGCAAAAACCCAAGAGGGATTATGCGATCGATATGCGGTCCGCAGAACCGCTTCACTCTGCGGCCATTATGCGGTCCGCGAAGTGATTATGCGACCGCATAATGGGCCGCAGAAACTCGTTCTTCTGTGAAATATTTTCCTCTCAGTCCATAGGGTACTGTTCAATCCAAAAAGTCTGAACTGCAGCAAGCAAGCTCGCCGCGAAGAATTTCTACTATAATAACGCAGGAATCTAACTTGGCACCACGAAACCCCGAGTTTTTGGGTAAAATCTTTACGGGTCCTTACACAATTACGAGTCCAACAATATCAAAATTATTTAATTCCAACCACAAATTGACCCTCAAGTCATCACATCTCACTCTTAAACAACATAGTCTAAAACCTTCAAATTTCACTTCAAAATCAGATAAAGTAGGTGTAATAATCAATATTTATCAATAAAAATGATGAATCTTCACTTCTCTCTTCGATTATGGTTAAAAGTACTCCAAATATTGCCCTTAGCCGACCTCCACAACTCCAAAATGAGAAAAATGCCAAACCCTTCGACATATAAGATATGTCAGTGAAATTGCATCTATGATCAAAATCACCGCTTCTGTTGTCAAAATCTCGCACTTGCGAGCTTCACTTAAGTCCCCTACCTTACGCACTTGCGGCCACATTAACGCACATATGGGACCTCTCCTGCTGTACTTGTTTTGCACTTACGGATTCGCAAAAATACACCCATTCTCGCTTTTGCCCTCAACTGACCGAATCTACGGTCTCGCAGATGCGGAAATTACCTGGCATCTGCGCCTTTCCCACTTCCAGCCAAACCCCTCTCCTGCATACCTTCATGCGCAGAAATGCATACACTTATATAGGAACCCCTTCATATCTGAAACCTCTCCTAAACCATGTTGACCTCGCAGAAGCGCACAAGTTGCCACACCTGCTGCCAGCACCTCGTAGGTGTGCTTACAGCAGACTTGAAGCCATCAACATTTCCTTAAGTCCAAATTTCAATCCGAATCGCACCTAAGGCCCTCAGGACACCATCCAAACATACCAACATGTCCTAAAACATGATATAAACATAGTCAAAGCCTCAAATCACATCAAAAAACATCAAAATCATGAATCACACCCCAATTCAAGCCTAATGAAATAAAAGAACTTCCAACTTCTAAAAATGTTGCCAAACTGCATCAAATAAACTTCGAATGACCTCAAATTTTGCACTAGCCCCAAATAAGACAACATACTTATTCCAACTATAGGAACAAAAATCCAAACCCGGTACCAAAAAATTTTACGCTCGATCAAACCTCTCAAACTTCCAATCCTTCAACTTTCCAATTTTTGCTAAAATTTCACAAACAAACCTACGGACCTTCGAATCAATATCCAAACACACGCCTAAGTCCAAAATAACCATACGAAGCTATTAGAACCTTCAAAACGCCCTTACACAGTTGTCTACATGAAAGCCAAACTCTTGTTAACTCTTTCAACTTAAGCTTTTAACATTGTGACTAAGTGTCCCGATTAACTCCAAAACTTCCCCCGAAACAAATCCAACCACCCCGAAAGTCACATAACAAAAAATAAACATAGAAGAGAGAATAAATAAGGTAACATGGCTACAATTTACAAAAAGACCGGTCGTTTCATTACAATACCCATGATCTTCCACCTCTTAAACATTTTAGTAAAGATGGTGCAGATCATGCCCCCAAGATCCTCCAAAAGAATGTTATTTTCCCCTCAGGATAAAAACGACCATCTAGTGATATTGAATCAATAATAAATTGGCAGTCCAAATATTCTATTTCTCAAAATAGAATCTTGAACAACATAGATAGCACTTTTAAAAATATTGCACATGCTCACAATAAAATGCTTAGCAAAGTGGAAAATATTGAGAAAAAAGTTGAATAGGTTGTAGAGAAGCCTTCTCAGCATGCAGAACTCATCAAATCCTTAGAGCACAAGTTAGCAGGCTTGCAGTACGATATTTATCCGCCGGGTACTTCTCTTTTCCATTTCTTCCAGTAGTAGCAGAAATAGATTGTGTCTTTAAAAGAACAAATAAACCTCACGAAAACTGATCACTTTATTCCCCAGACACTCAGAAGTTATCAGGTCACTTTTCTTCCTCCCAAGTATATTCTATTCCCAAAGCTATTCCCTTCCTCAGCTAGATTTTCATGTAACACTCCATATATTCGAAATAGGAATGAATCTGTAAAATGAGTACATAGAGTGACGTGCATAAGATTCAATAAAATCGACAAAGTTTATGGAATGTCTGTCTTCCAGCCTGATCAAGTGAAAATTTATTAGGAATTCAAGAAAACATAAAACACTAAAGTTGTAGTCCTTTGAACTGACTGAACAGAATATTCGTGTAATAATTTATATGTTTTTACTGGACAATGCACAGTATGCATGCTCAGCTATGCGTTCAACCATTACGCGCACGAAAATGCACTTGCTGCAGTGCCATCGCCCTTGTTGCATGTTCAGGTGCATGGGCGCGCACCTGAAGGGTCATTTTTAAAGCCCTACCTTGTTCCCTATACCCATACCCATAAATTTTCTATAGAAAGGGAAGATCTCTAGAACCCAACTTCCTCCAAGGTCTCTCTATATTCCAAGGTAATTTCTAATGTTGATTCTAAGTTTATTTCAATTCACCAACACCTTATTAATATGGGTAAACCATTCAAATCATTAAGTATTCGATTGAGACATTGTTGTTGAGAAACGAAGCCTTAGAACTCGAATTCAAGATGATTGAACGTTCACCCTCTAATTGATTATAGCATTGGATTAATGATTTTAGACTCTAAGTTCATGAGATATGAGTTGATGGGTTTGACAAAAAAGCATGAACAGTTATAGGTTTGGGTTGTTGTGTAGCACCCTGGAAAATTTATGGGTGCTAATTATATTGTTCTGTGTGTAGACTAAGACTATTAATATGATGGATATCAATTGGACATGATAATACATGTGGGCTCTAAGTAGAGCCCTAAGTCCAAGTCAAGTTGGAAATTACATGATAGACTAAAGTTCCAAATGAGTACGCACAAGACCAAACTTTGGACAACCATATCTACATATATATAAGGAGTTATGTTATGAACATACTTGAAAATGAAAGACCTGTGAGTCTAGTTTCTAACTCCTCAAACCGTTCTTTATTTGGACACTTCTACAAGTAGTTATGACAAACTTACCAAAGGCTAGTAGAATGTGACTCTACAACCAATTCTGCGACTGCAGAATGGTCACAGAACTGACCATTTTAGCCCAGTTCTAGGCACCAGTTTTGTGGTCCATTGTGCAGATCGCATACCCGTTCTGCAGTCCATTTTGTGACTGTAGATCTGAGTTTGGAGAGTTCATTTTCCTTTTTTTTAACCCGACCCCATTTGGATAAATAGCCTTTGGGGCTCATTTTAAAGACAAAAACCTGATATTTTTAGAGAGAAGTGAGAGTGTTCTTGAGAGAAGAAGAAGGTAAACTACTTTGTTCAGCAAGATCTTGTCAAAGCTTTGCTATCCAACAAGGAAATCTCACAAGATCTTCACTCAAGAGGTAAGGATCAAACCCTAGTTTTCAATTTCGAGTTTGGGGTAAAATACGGGTGATGGGGAGTATGATTCTTGGGTGTAGGAGTGTTATTTATACATTAATGTACTAATAAGGTTTGTGAGAAGATTGTTGAGCTCAAATAAGTAAGGATTGGGTTGTAAATTGAAATATATCTTGTGAAAGAACCTTGTAACCAATTTGCACACCTAGTGTTTAATAAAATGCTCGAATGACCTGAGACCAAGAATATCTTCCTAATTATTGTTCACTTTTGTTATGTTTCTAATTAGATTTAAGTTTCTAGGATTTCCGGAACATTGTAGTAATTTAAGGAAGGCTCAATGCGAGGTATGTTGGCTAAACTACTCTCTTATAATTGAATTCCATGATGTTCCCGTAAGTTTCAAGTATGGTTGGTTCAAGTTCCTTATTCTCATGTTCCGAGTTGTTCCTAATAAATTCAATCATCCTAATAAGCAAAGTGTCGAGAATTATGTATTCAAAATGTGTTCTGAATGTTCCTATCACATTATGTTATCTTTTGGGAATGTGTGTTAAAATGTTATGGCTTTGAGTCGTGTTTCAAATGAAAGCTAGTATGCCAAACTATGTGAGAAACACTTAATATTCTTAAGATTCTTAATTGCTCATATGTGTATCTAAAGTCTTGATTGGAAATGTCTTATTGTTGATAATCTATAAAGATGGTTGGAAGTGAAATAAGTGAATTGGGAATGCCCATATGTGGCTGTTTTAACTAATGTTACGCTTTGTAAGTAGTTTCAATGTGTTTTTGCTTCTTACATATTCTTGGGTGGAAATTGTGTACTGTCATTTTTGTGGAAAAGTGTTTCAATAGTAAATGATGTGTTACTCATTTATGACATTAACTTGTGCTTCGATTGCCAACCATTTTACTCCATTTTGGAAAGAGATCCATTGTGTTTAAAGTCTTCATTACTAATGAACTTAAAGTTGTAATTTTATGAATATTATATGTGTTGATATTTATGATGATGATACATGAAAGGGATGAAATGAAAGTGTGGAAGATCAAATACGGCCACCGTGCCTTGAATAATGAATCTTGTGAATGTCCAAAATTGCCAAGGAAATATTACTGTTGTGATTGGTTGAAAGTACTAATGGCAATTTATACAATGTGAAAGATGATGAGGTAAATATATTTGTATTTATGTTATATTTGTGTGCAAACCAAAAATATTTTTGGGAGTATCGATAGTCACTGAGGAAGGGTAGGTTGAAATAACCTAACCCCGAAACTACACGTTCCGGTGTAGGAGTGGATTGTGATTAATCCCCTTATTTGGGATGAGATTGATGTGATAAAATTATTTCCCCTTAGTTGGGATGAGATGATTGATAGTAAAGGATAATGACGATCCACACGACATTGTGGTGAGATGGCCTAGCCGATCAGGTCGTAATCGAACGCCATGTTGCACACATGGTGGTGATTGTGCTTGAAATTGTAATTGAAATTGTGATTGTGGTTGATGTCTCAGATGAGATGGCCTAGACGATCAGGTCGTGATCGGACTCCGTGCTAAAAGTACGGTGGTATTGGTATTGTGAACATTGGTATTGTAAATAGTGATATTGTGAACAATGGTATATCGGTGCTAAAGATCTCCCAACCTAAAATAATATGATCTTCGTATTTTAATTTAATATGTCTTAACATGGAAATTGGATATCATTGATTATTGATTATTGTTTTCATGGTTTTACCTTTTATGTTAGTATTCTATTTTGAAAGAGGACAATTAGCTTTACATAGTAGTACTATTCCATATGTACTAATGTCCCTTTTGCCGGGGGCGCTGCATCTTCAATGGATGCAGGTGGTTCATCAGCATACAACTTTGGTCATCATTAGCAGTCACTCTCTATTCAGCAGGTTCTGTCGATCTCTACTCTATTTCGGGCTTTAAGTCATCTTACGTTGTGTTTTGTACTATGAGGTATAGCCGGGCCTTGTCGCCGACACTTCCATTCTTCACTTCTATTGTACTTAGAGGCTCCGTAGATAGGTTGTTGGTGATATTCGATATTGGGAATCGAACTAGAAATGTTGGTCCTTGGAAAACATGTTTTTTATTATATATATAAACTTGTAATAATTTGGAAATTATAAATGAAGCTGCTAATGGAAATGAAATAGAAGTTGCTAATGAAATCTTTTCAATGTCTGATTAATGGAGTACATATCATCTTTATTCATGGATGAGTTTGGGTAGAAGGAAATGTAACAGGCTTGCTCGGCCGGGTTTATTCGGTTGAGCGTCGGTCGCGCTGCTCGATTTTGGGGCGTGACAAACTTGGTATCAAAGATAGGTTTTAAAGTATCCTAGTATGTCTCAGAGCCGTGTCTAGCAGAGTCCTTCTTATCGGTGTGTTGTCGACCACATCTATATTGAGGAGGCTACATGGAAATTTAGGAATTTCACACTTCTTTGGTACTCCAGATCGTGCAATATATCTCAAGATAGGAATCTAATTTCCTCGTCATGTCTCATTTTCCTAATGAGTAACCCACGAGTTCGAGCTAGCGAGGAGGGGATGAAAGAACTAGTTGCTAGGAGAAAAGGTCCTTGTCTCTATTAATGTGACCACGCCACCAGATCATGTGGTGAGAACACCTAAGAAATGAAAGAGGTTTGTTTGTTCCATTAAGCTGGAATGCTATATTTGTAAGAAGTGCCACTTAGGGACATGTTGGATGACTCTTGAAATATGTTATGGCAGTAGAATGATAGGGCACAAGAAGAATAAATGCCATAGGGTTGGTACACCTAGTCCGGTCTGCCCAATATGCGGGCGGAAACATTTTGCGCCGTGTTATGAGTATGCTCAGGAGTGTGTTAAGGGTGGCAGGCTTGGGAAATTCCCACGCCCCATACAGAAAACTACTACAGAGATTTTTACTCCTGATATGTACATAAATATGGTCTTAACAAGACGTTGAATCACAAAACATTCCATGTACTTACTTTTTGAATGAGACACATTATTCGTGAAGCCACTCTGTCACAAATTATCTTATTTATAACATCTTCTGGAATTGAGCTCTATAATTATTTCCATGAAGTGAGGTATAACCCTAGGCTAATACTACCCATTTATTTCCCCAAGTTCTCAACAAAGGGCTATACCTGATGAATTTCTTATAGGACCTTCTGATTCAAATTGATAACATCTGCTCACTTATGCTTATGCATGCACCATCATAAACTTACCTATGTGGTATCAAATCCAATGTATAGTGGCCTAATGTTAAGATCCTTCTTGAGCCACTATTTTTCTCTCCGGTGTATGTGGCTCCTATAGTTTGAACAATCACTTTAATCCTTTGTGAATGTTATCATGAATCCTTTTCACTGTGTAGTAACATGAGAGCATGTCTCAGCGTCTATCATATGTGTACATGTCGATTAAAACGGGTCAATTGTTCGCAAAAAGGTTTCTGGGAAATTTTAGATTTTCACAAATTAGTCATAGGAAGATCTTTTTTGTTGGCCCATCTCGGTATGACTTTTATGTCCACTTAGATCATTCCGCAGTAAGTGGCTCACTTTGTTCCTAGTATTGTAGTTTCCCATGAAGTTACCTGGTATGGCAACTTGAGAGTTATTATGGTAGAAACATGTCTGGCTCATAGCAAATTATTCATTCTCTCTAAACAATATATGATTTCACCCCAATATTAAGATGCCCTAGCTATGTGTTTTCACTCGTGAAAGGTTGAAATTAGATGCTTTCAGATTTTGGCACATATCATGAGAATATAGATTTGAAAGACAAGTTTGTCGTATCTCTAGTCCTCTCATATAGGATCAACAATTGGTAAGGGTTAAACTGTCAGAATGATAATAATCTCACAAGTGTTCAACTTTTTTTTTTCATCCTCATTGGCTTTGTGGCATATTTATTCCTTATGTTATTTAATCTTAAGAGCATAATGAAACTACATGTATTTTGAAACACATATCACATTAAGGGTGCGAAAATATTCTCACGTCGAGTTAAACTGATTTTCTCTACATTCCAAGAGGCGACTGCTTTCACGTACTTGGCTATTTCTCTTTGAGGCCTACTATTGCTGAACAAGGAACATATGGAATGAAACAATTGTTGTTGTCCTTTTCATGACTCATACTCTTCCAAGAATAACTGATGCTAATGTCCTTATCCTCCCGATCATGCCTCCCATCGATCACAGTCTAAAATGACTCACTTCTCTTACATCTTAAGATCATGTACATGGTCCCTACATTATTAATGCCTACTAGGAAACTCTATGCCTTATTTATCGAATCAATGATGCCATCATAATGATTAACCATGTAAGCTTGGTAGTAACCTTCATGTCTCTTAGGATATAACCACCTGAAATGCCCTGCTAGTACATTGATGGAATCTTGAAATGATAAAACATTCCAGCCCAATCTCGGACCTCGCTTTTCCTATTTATATTAATCTATGGGAGTTGAAGATTCAAACATGTCAAAGAAGAAGCGTCATCCCGTGATCAAATATATTGGATAGGTATTTTTATGTTCATTTGCAAGCTAGCACACCTTAGAGTAATTGTTGGAGGTCGCCAAAAGTTTAAGTGTGTGTTCGGCGTAGGGATTTAGAGTTGAAGAAAGTGAACGGGTTATTCTAAAGAATTTCACTATGAATATATTGGGCAAATTTTTAAGGAAGGTAAAGTATGTGTAGTCACATTAGGACTTATGAAATCTTGAAAATAGGCCAAACTATGAGTATGATGTGTCCCTATTATTGTCCTCCGTGTACCCGGTGTTTCATGTGTCTATGTCTAACAAGGTAGTTGGAAATACTTTGTCTGCTATTCCGGTGAAAGCTAGTGAAGGTGAAGTTAATAGATAATCTGATTATGAGGGGTATCTATTTGCCATCTTTGTTAGATAAGTCCAAGAGTTGAGATTGTCTACGTTGATGTGTTATGGCAAAGTCTGTAAGTCGAGAAGGCTATCTTGACGGCCAAAAGTTTTAAGGAAATAAAATCTTCTCACTTGAGTGTATAGTGAAATGACTGTGGATCGAAAGGTACTTTCTTTGTGTTACGATATAAATATGTGCAGTTCATGTCCAAATATTACTTTTGATAATGTAATGGCGGTAATGTTGAAATTTATATTATTTGTATGTTATGATGCTTTGTTGAGTTGTGGATGTGTTGTTAGGAGTTGTTTTGGTGTTACTCTTGCAGGTGGATAGGCAAAATTACAAGGGACACTTTGCCGAAATTTTTGAAAATTAGTAAAATTTGGGAGCATAAGATGTGTGGAAGAAGAAACGAGTTATGTTAAGTGTTTGGGGACGGACTCTAGTCCTCATTCGAGGATGGATGTTCTTAAGTGGGGGAGAATGTAGCACCCCGAAAAATTTCGCAGTACATAAGCGCTATTAAGAAAGTTGATGTGTGTTAATTATATTATTTTGTGTGCAAACAAGGACTATTAATATGATGGATATTAATTGGATATGATAATAAGTGTACGAGGCACATTGTAAATGATGTGGGGTCTAAGGAGAGCCCTAAGTCCAATTCAAGTTGGTAATTACATGATAGACTAAAGTTCCAAATGAGTACGCACAAGACCACACTTTGGATGATCATATCTACATATATAAAGGGATTTATGCGATTAACTACACATCAAATGAAAGATCTTCGATTCTACTTTCGAACGGTTTAAACTGTTCATCGGTTGGATAATCCTACAAGACGTTATGACATAATTACCAAAGACTGGCAGAATGTGATTCTGCGGCCAATTCTGCGGGCCGCAAAATGGTTGCATAACTGACCAGTTTAGCCCAGTTCTGGGCACCAGTTTCACGGTCCATTGTGCGAACCGCATACCCTTTCTGCGGTCCATTCTGCGACAGCGGACCTTAGTTCGGAGGGTTCATTTTCCTATTTTTATAACCCGACCCCATTTTGATAAATAGCCTTTGAGGCTCATTTTAAAGGCAAAATTCTGATATTTTTAGAAAGGAGTGAGAGTGTTCTTGAGAGAGGAAGAAGATAAAGTGCTTTTTTCATTAAGATCTAGTCAATGCTTTGAAATCCAACAGGAAAATCTCACAAGATCTTCACTCAAGAGGTAAGGATCAGACCCTAGTTTTCAATTTCTAGTTTGGGGTAAAAGTTGGGTAATGAGGAGTATGATTCTTGGATGTAAGAGTATTATTTATACATTCATTTACTAATAAGGTTTGTGGGAAGATTGTTGAGCTCATATAAGTAAGGATAGGGTTGTGAATTGAAATAAATCGTGTGGAAGAACCTTGTAACCAATTTGCACACCTGGTATTTAAAAAAATGCTCGAATGACCTGAGACCAAGAATATCTTCCTAATTATGGTTCACTTTTGTTATGTTTCAAATTAGATTTAAGTTGCTAGGATTTCCAGAACATTGTAGTAATTTAAGAAAAGCTCAAAGCGAGGTATGTTGGCTAAACTATTCTCTTATAATTGAATTCCAAGATGTTCCCGTAAGTTTCAAGTATGGTTGGTTCAAGTTACTTATTCTCATGTTTTGAGTTGTTCCCAATAAATTCAATGGTCATGAGTAAGCAAAATGTTAATAATTATGTATTCAAAATGTGTTCTGAATGGTCCTATCACATTATGTTATCCTTCGGGAATGTGTTCAAGAATGATTTATGTGTTAAAATATTATGGCTTTGAGTCATGTTTCAAATGAAAGCTAGTATGCCAAACTATGTTAGAAAAACTCAATATGTTTAAGACTCTTAATTGCTCATATATGTATCTAAAGTCATGATTGGAAATGTCTTATTGTTGATAATCTATAAAGATGGTTGGAAGTGAAATAAGTGAATTGGGGATATAAATTGTGGCCAACGTGCCAAGAGTGAAAGTTATACTTATGGCCAATGGTGCCAATGAAATGAAATGATGTGAGAAAGATTATGAAAGGAGCTTTGATTCAACAGTTCCAAAATTGACTTTGAAAATAGAATTGCCTAAAAGCTTATGAACTCAAGTGATGCCCATATGTTTTCCACTTTGAAACGTCATCATCGTCATCAATAACAACAAGGTTTTTCAATTCATGACTTTAAATACTCATGGGAGCAACAAAGAATCTTAGGCACGTAGAGACTTTTCACACAATTTGGCATAACAACCTTCATTCGAATTTGACTTGAAGTCTTAACATTTTCAAGACACATCCCATACTTTGAACACATCCTCAAATGATAAGATAATATGATAAAAGCATTTGGAATTCATATTGAACATATATCTTTCAACACAAGCATATTTGTAATGGCCAATTTTATAATCATCAATTCGGGACTTACACAAATTACACGTACACCGTGTGATTCAATTCTTATAAACTTCAATCTATTTTAGAAATATAACAAGTTGAACCAAAATTAGGAAGATGATCATGGTTTTAGCTCATTTGCCCTTTTATCAAACACTAGGTGTGCATTAAAGTTTCAAGGTCATTTTATGGAGGATTCCATCATCCCACAACCATTTCTTTACCATTTTTAGCTCACATTCTTCCTACACCCTTTGATAACACATGCATACAAAATAAACAACTCCCATACCCAAGAATTATCTTGCTAATTACCCATTATTAGATAAATTTCAAAATTTAGGGCTAGGGTGTAGAATCTTACATCTAGGATGAAGACATAGTGAGTCTTCCTTGTCAATCTTCAAATATTTGAGCAAGAATTGAAGGACAATTTGTTGAAGATCACTCTCCCTGTCATGCCCCGAACCTAGGGGGCGAGACCGGCACCCGGTGCCTCACTTATCCTTGCGTACCAACTTACGACTACGAGACTCTGAACATATAATGTCATACTTTGGCCATGGGTCACATTCTAAGACAATTTGCGAATGCTGACTAAACATCAATATAAATTTTGGCCGACAAGACCGTCATAACTGCCACAGCTGGCAAACCAACAAAATATACATACAAGGCTTACAAGCCCAACATATTGCACTAACTGACAGGATATGTCTACAAGCCTCTACTGATGGATGTACTGTGATAGGAACAGGGCCTCGACCTATCCATAGCATATATATACATATATACACAAGATGTACGTAAAAATCTAGAACCGGAAACTTCGAAGGATGCGGAGCTTACCGATCAAGCTGAACTCGGGCAAAACCTATTGAGGAGGTCAACTCGTCAGTCTGTCTGAACCTGCACGCATGAAATGCAGCGTCCTCGACAAAAGGGACGTCAATACAAAATAATGTACCGAGTATGTAAGGCAACAAAATAACTGTAAGCTGAAACTGAACTGATAATATAATAACTGAAAGTAACTGGGAGTCAAAGATAATCTTAAGATATTCTTACCTGCTGATAAAGATTCAACTCTCTCAAAATAGTAAGTAAAATAGTTGTCCGGCCTTATATGGCGCTCGGCCATAATAGGCTTTCTATCTTGGCCATTCTAGGCTCTCTCATAGGCGCTCGGCCACAGTAGGCTCGGTATATAACTTTCCAACTGATTAGAGGTTGCCCAATAGGGGCCTGCCCACCGATTATAGCTCGAAGTTGGTGAAAATACTGTACTACTGATTTTTTTTTTATATTTATATATATAGAACCTTGTCTCTCTTGACTGGAAGAAGACAATACTCAATAGAATATAAAGTCACGATAAGGGAGAATACTATAATTTATGTGACTTGGAGAATGTACAAAAGTTCAAGAATACGAACTTCTCTTTATGCCTCGTTATCAAACTCGTGTAATTACGAGATCATACCAAAATGAAGGAAGGGCTTATCCTTAACATAGCTGGAGTAGGAAAAAATCCGTATGATATTCTTGAGAAAGATTGTACCGTACTCCCTTAGAATCGCAGAATCCCGTTGCTATTATAATATGGTGTCTCGTATGAATTTCCAAATTCCCTCACCTTCGTTCTTGGCTTTGCCTTTCTATATAACTCCCTTACCAAATGAAGTTTGATATTAATTCAAGATAAGTGTAGGGATGACTAATATGACTTCCCTTTCTTCGTGTTTGCAAGGAATGTCTTAGCATATTATCCATGTGTCCTCTTAATTGATTGTCTAAAGTCAAGAGTCATTATCAAATCTTCCTCCATTTGCTTCCACGTGGACGTAGGGGGGCTTTGTCCCCACTTACAATTATCCACAAATCCTTAATTACATGGTTAATCTCCAATTAAACCTATAATTAACCAATTGCCCACGTAATTAAGAATTATCTCAAACTACTTAAAATACCACTCATTTTTAATAAACCTTATACATCATACTATTATGGTCATGTAGCACCTTGTATGGCACTAATCCAAAAATATGACGTATTGTAGCTTGGACCGTATTTTATCTCAAAATGCCAAACTTCGACGAAATTCATTTTCTTCGATTTGCTTACCCCCTCACCTTCACGAATTTACTCATCACGTGTTTGAAATAGCATAATACTTATAATCTCCAAATAATCTTGTCCTTAAACTTATGTCAGTTATCTTATGACAAATTCAACGTACAATACTATAGGGTATAACATCATCATAAAATAATATTGCGGAGCGTAACATCAACATAATACTGCGGGGCGTAACATCATTCCCCCCTTTGGAAAATTCATCCTCGAATGTTGACTAATGCATTTAATAGTCTCATAACCGGATGGCTCTTACGAATGGTTTTAATACTGTCCTTGCCATTTAGGCAAGTATTCTGTGAATAATCCAAAGGCTAGGGCATTCCCCCCTTTAGGCCTCTTTCTCACACCACGACTCGTGGTCGGAATCCTTCCAATCTTGTAACTTTTGCAACCTTTTATCATGCAGCTTGTATGACTCTGACTTTGTAAGTGCGCCTATGCGACTCTTCTCTCCATTTTTTTCCTCCAACTTTTAGCCAATCTCTAGGCCTCACTTTGTAAACATATATAGAGCTTAATTAGATATCCCTCTGGGCATCTATAGGTATACTGAAGTACTTCGCTCGGTACTTTGTCGAACTTACGAATATTGTTATATCTTATTTCATAGACCTGGTTATTCATCTGTATGACTTTACTGCATCTAGGTAGCCCTGGTAGTAGAATGAGGGTATGACTGTGATAGATAAAGGATGACGTTTGGGCCTTCAATTGAGTAATGACTTGAAGAGGATTTCATGATTTGTACGAAATTAATACCCATGTAATGTGAGTCACATTGGGATACTATAAAATACGGTTATGGAAGTATAGTATCGCCCCTAGGTGGATCAATCTAATCATTTCAAATGTTCCCCGATGAGACGTAAGCCCTAGCGGCAGTGTTACATAAAATGTCAAGTTATCAATAGTAGATTATAGATCTATATTAAGGTGAATCAACAATGGATAGATAAGAGTTACAAAGTATGAGATGAGAGTAGGTTGTCATTCTTAAGAGAAACAGTAACGACGAAGCATTAAAGGACTTAGATTTATACATCTATGATAAGAAGTGAGAGAGTAACATGGAATTGGGTAGCAGACCTCAATAATAATAAAACCTACTTAGATTGTGGGAGTGGGTAAGAATGAACAAATCCACATGAAACTGTTCATGCGAACTATTACAGGAGACCCATTATCTTGGTACATCAACCAGAATCCGAAGAAGTGGGCAAATTGGGTGAGCATATGATCAGACTTCATGGAAAAATTCAGTTTCAATTTAGAGAATGTGCCAGATGTTTTCTATATCTAGAACCTCAAAAAGAAGCTGACAGAAACCTTCCACGAGTATGCTACTCATTGGAGATCAGAGGCCGTCAAGGTGAGGGTGCCACTTGAAGAATAACAAATGAACAAGTTCTTTGTCATAGCTCAAGATCCGTAGTATTATAAAAGGTTGATGGTTATCGAGAATCACAAGTTCTGAGGCATTATCAAGTTTGCAGAAAGGATAGAAGAAGGATCAAGAGCTGGATGGTGACCAATTTCGAGGCACTGCATGCCACAAAGAAGTGGGTGCCGTGATGTTAGCCTAGGTCCCTAAGTCTCCCTTTACATACCAAAAACCTTCACCCACACATCAACCCTCACCTCCAAAATACCAATACCCTGCCACTACCTACCATACATATAGTACCCAAAACTACCCAAATCCATGAACAAATTTTGAGTGTAGAGCTCCTAGAAAATACACCCAATCACTGAACCCATAGACCGACTATATGAGAGACTAAAGGCCGCTGGTTACGTCACCCATATTCATGTTGTTGCTGTTGAGAACCCTTCCCAGTGGGTTAACCCCACCAAAACTTGTGCCTATCATTCAGGTGTGAAGGCTCATACCACTGAGGAATGCTGTATGTTGAAGGACAAGATTCAGACACTAATCAACACCAAGGTTATAAAAGCAAAGGAAGTCGCACCAAATGTCCTTAATAACCCTCTCCCAGATTATAGGTGTGAGGTAGTGAATCTGATAGAAACTGATGAGGAATGGGATCGAGAGGGATCCATCGGACCTATTCGGGAGGGGGATTCTCCAAAAACATCTCATGTCACCCTCTCACCGATCGTGGTAAAAATCCAGGCACCGTTTGAGGTCGAGACAACCATGCCAGTCACTGTGATTGTACCTCCAACACCGTCTTATAATTCTGATGCCATCCCAGGGATTATGTGGCGGAGGCAAGAAGCAAAGGAAAAGCCAATATGGAAGAGACAGGTATTGCGCAAGGTATGACCAGAGCTGCCAGAGTTTACACACCTAAGAATCTTGGAAGAACAAGGAAAGAAACAACATCTAAACCACATGTCATTGAGACAAACACTAAGGATCTTTGGAAGAATGTACAAGTGAGGAAGTACTCTGTTCTTGACCACATGAACAAAACTCCTGCCCAGATATCCATCTTGTCGTTGTTACAAATTTAGACGCACACAAAATATATGATCTCATAAAATTTCACCTAAAACCCGGGATTTTGTGGTTTCGAGGTAGGCTAATGCATTTGAGGGTTGTAGACTTGCCGCAGTATAGACTTTGGGTGAAACAGTGCATTGTGGAGTTGAAGAAAAAATTGTTGTAGAATAGAGCATTTAAACGGTCCATTATGCGACCGCAGAACTACTCTGCGGACTGCAGATTCGTCGCGGAGCGAAGCAAAGAATTGGGCCAATTTTGGAGCTTGTTTTACGGGAATCTATGTGACCACATAATTGTTTTGCGGGCCGCACATCTGTCGCAGAACAAACATGAAGATTTTCGAAGGGAGATTCTGCGGCCACATAATTGATATGCGAGCGCAGGCTTGGTCACAGACTGGACCAGACTAGCCTAATTTTTAGGACAATTCTGCTTTCCATTTTGCGGGCCACCGACTTGATCTATGATGCACTCTGCGACCGCAGAGTTGAGTTCGAAGGGTCCATTTTCTAATTTTTAAAACCAGACCCCATTTGATTAAAAGCCATTGGGTCTCGTTTAGAAGGAAAAAATCTACCATTTTAGAGTGAAGGGAATGCTTTAGAGAGAGAGGAGGAAGCCCCTAGTACTTTTCTCATCAACCCTTGCTCAATTTTGAAATTCAATAGGTAAAACATGCAAGTTCTTCACCCAAGAGGTAAGATTCTACAACCTAGCCCTCAGTTTTTGGATTGGACTGAAAGTAGGTAATGGGAAGTGTGATTCTTGAGTATCTTTTATGCAAGCATGTATAATCAAGGTTGGTGGGAAGGTTATTGAGCTCAAACATTGGGTTGTGGGTTTAAGGAATCCACCATAGGAGAACCTTGAAACCTTAATGCACACCTAGTGCATGATAAGATGCTCAAATGAGCTGACGCCCCAAATATTTTCCTAATTATGGTTCAAATTTGTCATGTTTCTAATAGATTGGAGTCGCTAGGATTCCCGAAGCATTATAGTAATTTAAGGAAGCTCAAGCGAGGTATGTTGGCTAAACTCCTCTAGTAGAATCAATTTCCATAATGTCCTCATAAGTTGAAATTATGGTTAGCTCAATTTCTTATTTCTCAGGTTCCAAGTCCTTCCTAATAGAATTAATTATTCTAAAATAAGTGTTCTATTGAAACATGTATGCACTCGAAATGTGTTCCAAATGTTCCTATCATATCATTATTCCCTTCGAGAATATAATATGGTATGATCAATGTACCAAAGGTGTTGTGATTTAAAAATCATGTTTCAATTGCAAGTTAGTATACCTAATTGTGGAAGAGAAGCTCAATTAAGACCTTCTTTTGCTCATATGTATACTTAAAGTCTTGATTTAAAATTCTCTTATTGATGATAATCCATGGTAACGCTTGAATGTTATAGAGTTGAGTAAGGGTAGGTGTAAATAACCTAACCCCGAAACTACATGTGCCGTTGTAGGAGTGATTGAGGGGTTAATCACCATGTTGATCTGATGAAATTGTTTCCCTTTATATGGGATGAGATTGATGTGTTGAGATATTTTCCCTTAAATGGGATGAGATTATTGCTAGGAAGATGTGATATGATGCTGACCCACACGGCGTTGTTGTGAGACGGCTTAGTCAATCGGGCTGAGATCGGACACCATGCCACGCACATGGTGGTGTTGTGATTGGATGTCTCGAGGTGAGATGGCTTAGCCGATCGGGCTGAGATCGGACTTCGTGCTAAAAGCACAGTGGTGTATCGGTACTAAAGATCTCCCAGCTTTAAAATAATGACACTTACCTGAAATTTATCTTCCTCTTAGCTTATCATCTTAATATGGTTTAAGGCTCTCATTTATTTCATGTTTCCTTCTCATTTTACTGTTACTCCTTCTATTGAAAGGGTGTTTAGTTTTACACACTAGTATTATTCCATATTTACTAACGTCCTATTTGCCGGGGGTGCTGCATCTTTAATGGATGCAGGTGGTTCCACAGTAGGCAGTATTGATCAGTGGTAGCAGTACACCCTCGCCTCAATTGACTTGGTGAGCCCCCTTCATTTCGGGGTCTTGTATCTCCTGTCCTCTATGTATATTGTTTTGAGGTATAGCCGGAGCCTTATTGCCGGCACTATCACGCTACCCTTTTTGTATCTATTACAGGCTCCATAGACATATTGTGGATTGGTCCTCGGTTATGGGGAAGTCAAACTAGTAATGTTGTAATTGTTTCACGCGTTCCACTCCTAAACTATAAATGTGTAACATAATATTTTGGAGACTTATAAATGGCGTAACTATTGGCAATTAATTTGGTGTTGTTCACATGATCTTCTTAATCTAATTAATGAGAATATATCTTCTCTTTACTCATGGGTACATTCGGGTAGAAGGCATTGTAGAGGCGTGCTTTGCCGAGTTATCTTGGTTGAGCGCCAGTCGTGCTCTCCGAGGTCAGGGCGTGATAAGCTTGGTGTCATGCCCCGAGCCTGGGGGGGGGGGTGAGACAGGCACCCGGTGTCTCATCTATCCTTGCGTACCAACTTGCGACTAAGGGGCTCTGAACATATAATGTCATACTTTGGCTATGGGCCATATTGCAAGACAATTTGCGAAACAAAATATAAAACTGAATGGAAACCAACGCTGACTAAACTTCAATATAAAGTTGTACCAGCAAGGCCGTCATAACTACTACGGTTGACAAACCAACAAAATATACATACAAGGCCCACAAGCCCAACATACTACACTAACTGACAGGTTATGTCTACAAGCCTCTACCGATGGATGTACCGTGATCGGAACAGGGCCTGGACCTACCCATAACTTATATACATATATACACAAGATGTACACAAAACTTCTAGACCCGGCAACTCTGAAGGACGTGGCGCTTACCGATAAAGCTAAACTCGGCCAACACCTACTGAGGAGGTCTACCCGTTTGTCTGTCTGAACCTGTACACATGAAATGCAATGTTCTCAGAAAAAGGGACGTCAGCACGAAATAATGTACCGAGTATGCAAGGCAATAAAATAATTGAAAGCTGAAACTGAACTAATAATATAATAACTGAAAGTAACTGGGAGTCAAAGATGATCTAGAGATATACTTACCTGCTGAAACTGACTCAACTCTCTCAATATACAACAACAACAACAACCCAGTATAATCCCACTAGTAGGGTATGGGGAGGGTAGTTTGTACGCAGACCTGACCCCTACACCGGAGTAGAGAGCCTGTTTCCGATAGACCCTCAGCTCCCTCCCTCCAAGAACTCTCCACCTTGCTCTTGGGGTGACTTGAACTCACAACCTCTTGGTTGGAAGTGGACGGTGCTCACCACTAGAGCAACCCAATCTTGTCCAACCCTCTCAATATAGTAAGTAAAATAAGTGTCCGGCTCTATAAGGCTCGAAACATGTAACTGCTCTACCATGGTAGGCTCGCTCATAGGCGCTAAGCCATACTAGGCTATGTATCTTGGCCATTCTGGGCTCGCTCATAAGCGCTCGGCCACAGTAGGCTCGGTATATAACTTACCATCTAATAAGAGGTTGCCCAATAGGGGCCTGCCTATCGATTATAGCTCGATGGTAATGAAAATATTGTAATACTGTATATATAAGGTCTCTTCTCTCTTGGCTGGAAGAAGACAATACTCAATTAAATATGAAGTCCCGATAAGGAGAATACTGTAATTTATGAGACTAGGATAATGTATATAAATTCTGGAGTATGAACTTCTCTTTATGCCTCATTATCAAACACATGTAATTACGAGATCATGCCAAAATGAAGGATGGGCTTAGCCTTAACATACCTAGACTAGGGAAAAATCTGTATGATATTCTTGAGAAGGATTACACCGTACTCCCTTAGAATGGAAAAATCCCGTTGCTATTATAATATGGAGTCTCGTATGAATTTCCAAATCCCCTCACCTTCATTCTTAGCTTTTCCTTTATGTATAACTTCCTTACCAAATGGACTTTGATATTAATTCAAGATAAGTGTAGGGATGATTATCGTTCTTGGCTTTGCATTCTGTATAACTCCCTTACCAAATGAAGTTTGGTATTAATTCAAGATAAGTGTAGGGATGATTATCGTTCTTGGCTTTGCATTCTATATGACTCCCTTACCAAATGAAGTTTGGTGTTAATTAAAGATAAGTGTAGGGAGTGGATTAGGATATTATCCATGTGTCCTCTTAATTCAATGGTATAAAGTCAAGAGTCACTTATCCAATATTCCTCCACTTGCTACCACGTGAGGGGGTGCTTTGTCCCCACCTACAATTATCCACAAATCCTTAATTACATAGTTAATCTCCGATTAAACCAATAACTAACCAATTACCCACATAATTAAGAATTATCTCAAAATACTTAAAATAGTACTCATTTTTAATACACTTTATACATCATACTATCATGGTCATATGGTACCTTGTATGGCACAAGTCCATAAATACGGGGTATTATAGCTTGGACCGTATTTTATCCCAAATTGCCAAACTTCGACGAAACTCATTTTCTTCTACTTGCTTAACCTCTATCCTTCACGAATTTACTCATCACGTGTTGGAAATAGCATAATGCTTATAATCCCAAAATAACCTCATTCCCGAACTTACGTCGATTAACTTACTACGGAACTTTAACGTATGAAAATGCTAGACGTAACATGCTTCCCCCATAGAAACATTCATCCTTGAATGTTTATTCTTAGAGACATTGGGAACATTTTGCCAGAGTATCCTCCATACACTAGATTAAAACCACTTGTACGCAGCCACAAAACATACCATACATGCCACATATGGCCAAATTCTACAAATAGCAACATTTGGTCTCACACAGCTGTCCATTATAAGTTCTGAAAGTCAAAAATAAGAGCTTACTTGATGACTTACTGGCCTGAATAGAGCTGTGCTGAGGTATCTCACCTCGAGCCATATCTTCAGTTTGAAATAGGTGGGGGTATTTAGACTTCAATTCTTCCTCCGCTTCGCACGTCATCTCTTCCACAATCTTGCTTCTCTATAAGACCTTCACGGAGGCTACCTCCTTATTTTGTAGCTTGCGGATTTGTCGGTCTAGGATGGCAACCGGAATTTACTCGTATGACAAGTCCTCCATAATCTGTACATCATCCGTGGTCACCACTCGGGTAGGATCACCAATGCACTTTCGTAACATAGATACGTGAAAAACTGGATGGACAAACTCCAATTCCGAGGGCAATTCTAACTCATAAGCTACTTGGCCCTCTCTCTGAATAATCCTATAAGGCCCAATATACCATGGACTAAGCTTGCCTTTCTTGTCAAACCTCATCACGCTCTTCATAGGTGACTCCTTTAAGAATACCCAGTCATTAACCATGAACTCTAAGTCTCATCGCCGCACGTCAGAATATGACTTCTGACGGCTCTGGCTATCAACAGTCACTCCCGGATAAGCTTTACTTTCTCTATGACTTGTTGAATGAGGTCTAGCCTATGTAACCCAGATTCTCCAACATCAAACACCCCATAGGAGATCTGCACTTACGCCCATACAATGCCTCGTATGGATCCATCTGGATATTGGAGTGGTAACTATTATTATATGCAAACTCGATAAGAGGTAAATGTTCATATCAACTTATTTTAAAATCTAATACTCATGCTCGTAACATATCCTCGACCATCTGAATTGTGCACATAGCTTGTCCATCAATCTGTGGATGAAAAGTTGTGCTGAGATTCATCTGACTCCCTAGACCTTTCTGAAATGACTTCCAAAAATGCGCTATAAACTGGTCCCCACGGTCAGATATAATATATACCTGTACTCCGTGTAGCTGCACTATCTCCTTAACATATAACTTTGCATAGTCTTCTGTTGTATAAGTAGATCTGACCGGTAGGAAATGAGCTGATTTCGTGAGCCTATCGACTATCACCCATATGGAATCGAACTTACGAAGAGAACGAGGTAAACCCATGATAAAGTCCATGTTTATCGCCTCCCATTTCCACGTCGGGATCTCTATAGTCTGCATTAGCCCTCCGGGCTTCTGGTGCTCTACCTTCACCTGCTGGCAACTAGGACACTGAGCGACATACTCAGCAATGTTCTTCTTCATATCATTCCACCAGAATCCTTAATGTCATGATACACCTTCGTCCACCCAGGTTGAATGGAGTACCACGAATAATGTGCCTCTAACATAAACCTATCTCGTAGCCCTGCTATATCTGGAACACACAGAAGACCCCTATATTTGAGAACCCCATCTCCCTTGAGCTCTAATAACGACTTCTTCTGCTGTAGAACTACTATCTCAACTTGACCAACTCTAGGTCCTCGTACTGCCTCTCCTTTACTTCAGCTATGAGAGATGATTTTGCAGTATTTTGGAGTACAACTTCACCATCGCCAGAGTCTACTAACCAAAGCCCCTTAACAAGCCAATTGATGAATCTCTCTAGTTAATTATCTTTTCTCGGCCTCTACATGTGCTAAGCTACCCATAGATCGGCGACTTAAGGCATCTGCTACAACATTAGCTTTCCCTGGATGGTAAAGAATGTTAAAATCATAATCTTTCAATAACTCAAGCCATCGCCTCTATTGCAAATTTAAATATTTTTGCTTGAAGATATATTGCAGGCTTTTATGATCTGTGAATACATCAACATGAACAACATATAAATAATGCCGACATATCATAAATGCATGGTCAACCGCAGCTAACTCGAGGTCGTGGGTTGGATAATTCCCCTCGTGCTTCCTTAACTGCCTTGAAGCATACACAATTACCTTCCCATGTTGCATCAGGACACATCCTAACCCGACACCTGAGGCATCACAATACATGGCATAACCATCTGGACCCTCTGGAAGTGTTAAAACTGTCACCGAGGTCAACCTGTTCTTATGTTCTTGGAAACACATCTCACAAGCCTCTGTCCACTAAAACTTAGTCGCTTTTTGTGTCAGCTTCGTCAATAATGCTGAAAGGGAAGAAAAACCCTCTACGAACCTCTGCTAGTATCCTGCTAAGCCTATAAAGCTACGAACCTCTGTCGGAGTGGTAGGTCTAGGCCAGGATTTCACAGCCTCAACTTCTTAGTGTCTACCTTTATACCTCCATCGGATACAATGTGCTCCAAGAATGCTACAGACTTCAACCAAAACTCACATTTAGAGAACTTAGCATATAATTTACTATCACAGAGGGTTTGGAGTACCGCTCGTAGGTGGTTCGTATGCTCATCCTCTGAACATGAATAAACCAAAATATCATCAATAAATACTATCACGAATAGATCTAAAAATGATCGAAATAGGCTATTCATCAAGTCCCTGAATATGGCAGGTGCGTTCGTCAACCCGTAGGACATGACAAGGAACTCTAAGTGGCCATATCGGGTCCTAAAGGATGTCTTGGGAATATCTTTCTCCTGAACTCTGACCTGGTGGTACCCCAACCTCAAATCTATCTTTGAAAAGCATCTAGCTCCCTGGAACTGATCAAACAAGTCATCTATCCTTGGAAGGGGATACTTATTCTTAATAGTTACCTTGTTCAGCTGCCTAAAATCTAACATCTCTAGCTCAACTAGGTCGGCTGAGCTCTGACGACCACAAACTGACACCTATAACCTCAGTAAACCCGTCTAGCAGTAATTGATTCTCCAACCGGTGTAGATACCGCAAAAGGATCATTTAGTATTTCAGGAACTATACCAAACTTCCCAGCGATAAATGGGGTAATACACGATAATGGAGATCCTGGGTCTATCAAGGCATAAGCATCATAAGAGCAAATGGTCAACATACCTGGCACAACGTCTGGTGAAGACTCCTAGTCCTATCGACCCGCTAAAGCATAGCTACTCTTCTATTTACCACCTGAACTGGAACCTCTACCTCTGCCTTGACCTCTACCATCCGAAGACTGAGACTCGCGCTTTGAAGGATGCACAGACATAGATGATCCTGTTGCTGAATTTGCTGGTTGTTCCATACCCCCAGAATCTCTATTTGGGCAATCTCACATCATATGCCCGGATGTTTACATGTATAACAAGAATCGGAATCGGCTCAGCATTGGCCCAAGTGTCCTCTACCACAGATGTCACACCGCGGTGGAAATGACCATGTCTGCCCTGAACCTCGCTGTCACTACAAACCCGACGCCCATGAGCTCTCACCTGGTCCTGACTGAGTATAACAATCATACTTGTAACCCTGTAACTGAGGTGGCGCCGTCCTAGGTGGCCATTCGAAGTATTGGGGCCTATAACTGCCCTGAGACTGCTCCTGAGACCTGGCAAATCTTATCCTCTAACGTTGCCTTGACTTAGTCCTCTCTATACCCTGTTGCCGACGCCTACCCCTTTCTATATTCTGGGTGAATTCCTGAATCCGGGAGATATCTATACTATCTTGAAATGCAGCGGTGGCACATGCCTCTGTCAACTCTGTGGCCAATCCTGCTATAAACCTGTGGATCATGTCTTGTATAGTAGCAACTATGGATGGTGCATATCTGGCCAATGAGTCAAACCGGAGACTACACTCTCGAACACTCATATTGCCTTGCTTGAGGGCTAGAAACTGATCGATTCGAGCCTGTCGGATCTCCCGCGGTAAGTACTGGTGAAGGAAGGAATTTGAAAAATTCTCCCAAATAGCTGGAGGTGCATCACGTCCCTTGAGCCTCTCCCCTCCCTCGTACCAAAGGATGGCTATATCTCGGAGTCGAAAAGCTGCTAGCTCAACTGCCTCTTTCTCCGTGGCATGCATAACCCGAAAGATCATGTGAAGTTGATCTATGAAATCCTGCGGGTCCTCCCTCTGATCTGTCCCCGTGAACTCTGGGGGACTCAAAGCAATAAACTCTCGGACCCTTGAATTCCTAGACCCCTCAGAAGATCATGCACTAGCGGATGCCCTAGCCTGTTGCTGGATAGCTACAAACTGTGTCAGCAAATGCACCGCACTCCACAAGTCCTGATCCAATGGAAGGGGAGGGGGAACTGGATGTGCGGTCTCCCTAGGAATCTCCTCAGGTGATGGAGGAGCCGGTAATGGCTGGGTAGGGGTCTCTCCCTGGGCCTCCGATTGGGCCCCATCTACTGAGGGTACCCTACTGGTCCCCTCACCTACTGCTGTATCTCTCTTCTGACTAGCTGTAGTCTTCCTAGTCACCGTTATATGTGCATTCAAATGCCAACACGTAAGTTTAACTCAAATTTCCTATAACTCAATTCTATAGCACGATTTAGATTTGAAAGAAGGGTAACCAACTCCTAAATGCCCTGTAGTCCGCTGCTTATATAATGTGGTGCACCACACATCTATAAACAAGACCCTACTAGACACAACTTCTAGACTCCCTGTGACAGAACTGCTCTGATACCACTTTTGTCACGCCCCAAGCCTGGGGGGGAGACTGACACCGGGTGCACCAGTTCTCTTTGTAAAGAAGAAAGATGGGTTACTGAGAATGTGTATTGACTATCAGCAACTCAACAAGGTCACAATTAAGAATACGTACCCACTGCCAAGGATAGATAACTTGTTTGACCACTTACATGTTGCTAAGTATTTCTTCAAGATTGACCTAAGATTAGGGTATCACCAATTGAAGATCTGGGTGATAGTGTTCATTGACAATATTCTTGTATATTCACGAAGTTGAGAGGACCATGCCGATCATCTCAGGGCAGTTCTACAGACTCTATATTAGCACAAGTTGTATGCGAAGTTTTCGAAGTGTGAATTTTGGCTTGAATATGTCATATTCTTGGGTCATGTCATCTCCAGAGAAGGAATTAAGGTTGATCCGCAAAAGATCGCAGTTGTGAAGAATTGGCCGAGGCCTACAATTCCAAATGAGATTCGCAGTTTCTTGGGCTTGAGTTGAAATCAAGATTGACTATAACACCTGTGTTGACCCTACCAGAAGGTACATATGGGTGTGTGGTATATTGTGATGCTTCAAGAATCGGACTAGGGTGTGTATTGATGAAACATGGCAAGGTGATCGCTTACACTTCTAGGTAGCTCAAAAATCATGAGAATAACTATCCAACACATGACTTAGAGCTCACGGCGGTGGTGCATTGAAGATTTCGCGTCATTATTTGTATGGGGTCTATGTGGATATATTCACGGACCATGAGAGCCTTCAATATATTTTCAAATAGAAGGAATAGAATCTAAGGTAGAGAAGATGGCTTGAGTTACACAAGGACTATGACACTGATATTCTATATCATCTGGTGAAGGCTCATGTCATGGCGGATGCTCTTAGACAAAAATACATGGGTAGTTTAGCTCACTTAGAGGCACATCGAAGGTCGTTGGCCAAGGAAGTTCACCGGTTTGCTAGTATTGGAGTTCTTCTTGCGGACTCTAGTGAAGGCAGAGTAATTGTGTAAAATATGGCCGAATCATCGCTTGTTATGGAAGTCAAGGAGAAGCAATTCGACGATCCGTTGTTGGTACAGTTGAAGGAGGGAATTCATAAACATAAGATCATGGTTTTTTCTCATGGCATGGATGATTGTATGATAAGGTACCAGGGCGATTATGTGTTCCTAATATAGATGGTCTTTTGCAAAGAATCATGATCGAGCCTCACACATCCAGGTATTCCGTGCATCCACGCTGTACAAAGATGTACCATGATCTTAAGGAAGTCTACTAGTGGAACGATATGAAGAGGAATGTAGCGGATTTTGTGGCAGGATGTCCACATTGTCAACAAGTAAAGGATGAACATCAAAAGTATGGTGGGTTGGCATAGAACATAGAAATTCCGATATGGAAATGGAAGGTGATCAATATGGAATTTGTGGTGGGACTACCTCACACACCTAACAAGTTCGACTAGATTTCGGTGATTGTGGACCGACTCATCAAATCAGCACACTTCTTACTTGTTAAGGCTACCAACACTGCAAAATAGTATGCTCAGTTGTATATATAGTCAGGTTGCATGGCACTCCAATTTCTATTATCTCTGATCGAAGGGCACATTTCACAGCTAACTTTTCGAGGAAATTTCATCAAGATTTGGGTACTCAAGTGAATGTTAGTATAGCTTTCCATCCATACACCGACAAGCATGCAGAGCAGATCGTTCTGACACTTGAGGATATGTTGCGCGCTTGTGTTCTCGACATTAAGGGTAGCTGGGATGATCACTTGCCACTCATAGAATTTGCCTACAACAACAATTATCATGATAACATTCAGATGGCACCGTTCGAGGCTCTAAATGGCAAGAGATGTAGATCTTCTATTGGGTGGTTCGATATTGGGGAGGCAGAGTTGATAGGGTCCGAACTCATGCATCAAGCTATGGAGAAGGTTAAGAACTTTAAGGAATGGTTGAAAACTACCCAAAGATGTCAGAAGTCCTATCGGGATATACATCGTAGGGAATTGGTGTTCCAAGAGGATGATTGGGTATTCTTGAAGGTTTACCCCATAAAGGGTGTAATGCAATTTGGTAAGAAACGAAAATAGAGTCTGAGTTATGTCGGACCATACATAATCATTCAGAGGATTGGTTAGGTGGCTTACAGGCTAGAACTACCTCTAGATATGTCTTTAGTGCACCAGATGTTTCATGTATCTATGTTGAAGAAGTTGGTTGAAGATCTGTTGCTTATTGTTCCAGTGGAGACTATTGAGGTTAATGAGGATTTGACTTATGAAGAGATTCCAGTTACCATTCTTCATAGGCATGTCCGAATGCTGTGAAACAAATAGATTGCTTTCATGAAAGTGTTATGGAGAAAGAAACAGGTCGAAGTGGCCACCTGGGAAGCCGAGGAAGAGATAAAGAAGGCGTATCCTCATTTGTTTGAGTATCTATGTAGTTGTGTCCATGAAAAATGTTAAAAGCTAACTTTCTACAAATTATGTTTCCCCTATACAGATTATGTTAAGAATACTCTTTTTTAATGCAATGTTTATGGCATTGTGGCCGGTGTTGTTTCCATGTTGTTTAACATCGTTGTGTTGTGGTTATACTATTAGGACTAGTTCTGGGATTCTCTGGCAGGTGGATAGGCCCAATTACATGGGAGACTCTTGTGAATATTTTTAAAATTCAGGTAGTTAGGAAAGAATTTAGAACTGTTGGTGTGAGAAGTAACAGTGGGGTCATAGTGGATGCTAATTGCCGATTTTGACCGTCATTCGAGGACGAATGATCCTAAGCAGGGAGGATGTGAGGCCCCATATAATTTCACCTAAAACCTGGGGTTTTGGGGAGTTGAATAAAAAATTGTTGCATACCAGGGCGTTTATACGATCCATTATGCGGCTGTAGAACTTATCCGCGGACCACAGATCTGCCGCGGAGTGAAGTAGAGAAATGGGCCAATTTTGGAGGTTGTTTTGTAGTCAACTATATGACCGAATAATTATTTCATGGGTCGCACATCCATTGCAGAACCACCATGAAGATTTCCCAAAGGAGATTCTGCGGTCCATTCTACGGTAGCATAAATGATTTGAGGGCCGCAAACTGGACCAGAGTAGCCCAGTTTTCGGGACCGTTACAGCGGTCCATGTTGCAGGCCGCAGACCTGATCTACGATGCACTCTACAACCGTAGAGTGAGGGCAGTGCTTTAGTGAGGGGAGAGGAATCCCTAAGTACTTTGTTCATCAACCCTTGCTTAAGCTTTGAAATTCAACAAGTAAAAATTGCAAGGTCTTCATCCAAGAAGTAAGGTTCTATCTCTAGCCCTCAATTTTTGGGATTAGACTGAAAGTAGGTAATGAGAAGTGTGATTCTTGAGTATTATTTATGCATGCATGTACCATCAAGGTTGGTGGGAAGTTTATTGAAACCAAATGGGTAAACATTGGGTTGTGGGATTAAGGAATCCACCATAGGAGAACCTTGAAATCTTAATGAACACCTAGTGCTTGATAAAATGCACAAATGAGCTGAAACCCCGAATATCTTCCTAATTATGGTTAAAAGTTGTCATGTTTCTAATAGATTGAACTCACAAGTATTCCTGGATCATTATCGTAATGTAAATAAGGACAAGCGAGTCATGTTGGCTAAACTCCTCTTGTAGAATCAATTTCCACGATATCCTCATAAGTTGCGATTATGGTTAGCTCAATTTATTATTTCTCATGTTCTGCATGCTTCCTAATAAAATTGATTATTCTAAAATAAGTCTTGTGTTGAAATATGTATGCACTAAAAATGTGTTCCAAATGTTCCTATCATATCATGATTCCCTCCGAGAATGTAATTTAGTATGATCAATGTACAAAAGGTGTTGTGATTTAAAATCATGTTTCAATTCCAAGTTAGTATACCTAATTGTGGAAGAGAAGCTCAATGTCTTTAAGGCCTTCGTTTTCTCATATGTGTACTTAAAATCTTGATTTGAAATTCACTTATTGATGATAATCCATGGTAACACTTGAATGTTATAAAGGTGAGTATGAAATATGAAATACGTTCAACGTGCCGAGAATGATATTACAATTGTGGCCACTAGTGCCGATGAAATGGGAAGATGTGTCAAAGATTATGAAGTGAGTTGTAAATCCTTTAATGAATACAAGCTTTGGTAGTATCGTTTAGTAACCGAGAAAGTGTAGGTCAAAATAACCTAACCTCAAAACTACACATGCCAGTGTAGGAGTGATTGAGGGATAAATCCACGTGTTGATTTGATGAGATTTTTTTCCCCTTATATGGGATGAGATTGATGTGTTGAGATATTTCTCCTTAAATGGGATGAGATTATTGCTAGCGAGATTTGATATGATGTCAGACGCTATGTCGGACACATGGTGGTGTTGTGATTGGATGTTTCGAGGTGAGACGGCCTACCTGATCGGGTTGAGATCGGACTCCATGCTAAAAGCACGGTAGGGTATCGGTACTAAAGATCTCCCAACTTCAAAATATTGAAACTTACATGAAATTTATCTTTCTCTTAAGTTGGCACTTTAATATTGTTTAAGGCTCTCGTTGATTTCATGTTTCCTTCTTATTTTACTATTACTCGTTCTATTGAGAGTGTGTTTAGTTTTACATACTAGTACTATTCCATATGTTCTAACGTCCCCTTTGCTGGGGGCGCTGTATCTTTAATGGATGTAGGTGGCTTCACAGTAGGCAGTATTGATCAGTGATAGCAGTACACCCTCACCTCAGCTGACTTGGTGAGCCCCCCTTCATTTCGGGGTCTTGTATCTCCTGTCCTCTATGTATATTGTTTTGAGGTACAGCCAGCGCCTTGTTGCCGACACTATCACGCTACTCTTTTTGTGTCTATTAGAGGCTCTGTAGACAAAGTGCGGGTTGTACCTTGGTTATGGGGAAGTCAAACTAGTAATGTTATATTTGTATCACGCGTTCCACTCCTATACTATGAATGTGTAATGTATTGTTTTGGAGACTTATAAATGGCGAAATTATTGGTAATTAATTTGGAGTTGTTCAAATGATCTTCTAATTCTAATGAATGAGAATATATCTTTTCTTTACTCATAGGTATGTTCGCTTAGAAGGCATTGTATATGTTTTCTTGTCCGAGTTATCTTGGTTGAGCGCCGGTCGTGCTCCCCGAGGTTGGGGCGTGACACAAGAATGCCTTGATTAAAGTATGAAGTAAAGCTTATGTGCCTATCAGTATCACTAGCGGGGAGATGGCTAGCATGGTAGTACAGGTACTAAAGAGTCACAAAATTACTTTCCACGAAGTGATCTACCGCCGGAAGGGTTGAGTCACAACAAAGCATTGTTCATCACTGTGCAATTTGAAGACAAATTCATTGCCAGTGTCATGATAGATGGAGGTTCATGCCTGAACATATGCTCACTGACTACTTTGAAAACACTTAAAAAGGCCTGCATGGGAAATGGATGGGAAGCATTAATGTGAAAGTGTTCGATGGATCTTAGAGAGCCAATATTGGGGAAATCAATCTTGATATTCAGATGGGCGCGACCAGGTTTGATGTCGAATTCCAAGTGATAAACATATCTGCCACCTACAACTTGTTATTGGTACAGCCATGGATACACGTAGATGGGGCAGTTGCTTTTACTCTGCGACAGGTTGTGAAGTTTGAGAGGAATCATCAAGAGGTAATTATTCACGGGGATGGAAGCAACCCTATCTACACCAACCATATTGTGCTAGTTATCGAGAACAGCAGGAAATTAGGAGGAGAAACATACAACCATATTGAGCGGGTAAATGCAACAAAGTGAAGTTTCCTAGTAGTTCGGTAGACTTTCAAAGATATGTATAGAATTCTTTGTACAGATCCGCAAGACTCTACTAAACCTGCTCATGACTCGTGAGACCTAAGCAACCTAGTGCTTTGATACTAACCTGTCATGATCTAACTCCCACCGGAGCCGCGATGGTGCCTAACACTAATTGCTAGCAAGCCAACAGTCTCATAATATCTTAATCATTTGAATATATCATAAGTATCTAATAAAAATAATTGAAACATTTCGACAACCATCGCAAAATCTGGTGTTAATGAGTACATGTGCACTAGTGAGTATCAAACATAAACAAATCCCTAGTAGAATTGTATGAGTAATAGAATAGTACTAAAGAAAATAAAGGAAAGGAGAGTCAAGGCATGCTGACGTCATAGCACCCTTTAAGTCTCCAACTAGGTACTATCACGGATCTAGCGATCACCACGTGTTGATGTACCAGGATCTGCACACGAAGTGCAGAGTATAGTATGACTACAGTCGACCCGATGTACTCAATAAGTAATGGAACTAACCTTGGGCTGAAAGCAGTCACGAGCTCAAAAGAAGACAGTCAGCTTCCAATATAATGACAGCACAAGTATAATAATGACAATAATAATAAATAACTCAAAGCAATTAACATAGTTGACTCGTTCATATTACATAAATTTAGACATGATTTTAAGTTCAACAATTGAAGCCCAAAACTGATAGGAACAAGTCAGTTACAACTAGCATGGGGAATGGTACATCTCTATGCCTACATGTCAAATATGCATGTCAAATGAATGATTTCACAGTGATATTCCCAAGTACTCTCACTCTCAAAATACTCAATCTGCATGTCTTAAATGCCCACTCATCATACGCACGCAATCACTCATCACTGTACAAGTGTCTGGCATCAATGCCCCTCACCAATGCACATGTACTTATCACTGTGCCTGCGCTAACTATTGATATGTCAGAGTCCACAAGGGCAGATCCTGTCCAATTGCTAATCAAAGCCAATAAGGCCTAATGCGGCATGCAGCCCAATCCACATAATAATAATAGTAATAAACCCGATATGGCCTGCTGCGGCGTGCAGCCCGATCAACAATAACACTCTTAACATGGCTCTAAGGCCCACCTCAATCATCAATCTCTCAAGTATCAAGAGCTCACAATCTCATGCCACTCAGCCCAACAATGATAACAAGCAATGTAACAATGAATTGATGAACATAGACTGAGATATGATATGCAAACGAAGAACCATGACTGAGTGTAAAATTACTGTCAATGCATATAACTCAAACAACGTAAATAGCGTCATTAGGTCTCAATTGAATAAGCACATAGCCTAAACTTGATTTCTAAAATGAATCAAAACTCAATTACTCTAACAAGTATGAATTACACGGATAACATAAGACTTGAAAGCAACACAGTAAACAAATCAACCCGGATTATGATTACCACGGTTCACGCCCACACGCATATCACCTAATATGTGCGTCACCTCAACACAATGCAAATAACATGGTTTCCAAGGATAAATACCATCAATTCCATGTTTAGAAATGTTACATACCTCAAAATGCTTAAATCAATACTCCAACAAGCCTTGCCTCGCGAATCGGCCTCCAAACGACCAAAATCTAGTAAAATCAACTTATTATAATCAATACGTGCTATGAGAATTGATTCCATATGTAAAGCTAAGATCTTTAACAAAAAATCAAAAAGTCAACCCCGGGCCGCACCTCATAACCCGACAAAATTCACAAATTCCGAATACCTATTCAATTATGAGTCTAACCATACCAAAATTATTTAATATCAACCACAAATTGACCCTCAAATCATCACATTTACTCTCCAACAGCATAGTCTAAACCCCCTAAATTTCACTTCATATCTGCAACCTCTCCTCAACCAAGCTGACCGTGCAGAAGCGCACAAGTTGCTGTACCTGCTGCTAGCACCTCGTAGGTGCACTTACAACAGACTTGAAGCCATCAACATTTCATAAAGTCCAAATTTCAACCTGAATCGCACCTAAAGACCTCAGTACACCATCCAAACATACCAACAAGTCCTAAAACACGATATAAACATAATCGAAGACTCAAATCACCTCAAACAACATCAAAATCATGAATCACACCGAAATTCAAGCCTAATAAAATAAATGGATTCCCAACTTCTAAAAATGTTGCCGAACCGCATCAAATAAATGTTGAATGCCCTCAAATTTTGCACACTAGTCCCAAATGAGACAACAGACCTATTCCAACTCTGGGAACCAAAATTCAAACCCGGTACTAAAAACTTCTACACTCGGTCAAACCTCTCAAACTTCCAATCCTTCAACTTTCCAACTTTTGCCCAAAAGCCCCAAACAATTCTACAGACCTTCAAATCAATATCCAAACATACACCTAAGTCCAAAAAATAACCATACGAAGCTATTAGAACCGTCAAAACTCTATTACACAGTTGTCTACATGAAAGCCAAACTCTTGTTAACTCTTTCAACTTAAGCTTCCAACATCGGGAATAAGTGTCCCGATTTACTCCAAAACATCCATGAAACAAATCCAACCACCCCGAAATTCACATAACCACAAATAAACATAGAAGAGACAATAAATAGGGTAACGTGGCTACAATATACAAAATGACCGGCTGAGTCATTAAAATACCCATGATCTTCCACCTCTTGAACATTTTAGTAAAGATGGTGCAGATCATTCCCCCAAGATCCCATGAAATCATGTATTGGTTAGAGAGAATGAACACTTTGCTATGAGCTAGACATGTTATTTCAAATAACAGCTCTCAAGCTGCAATACCAGGCCACTTCATGGGCAACTACAATACTAGGAACAATGTGAGTTACTCATTGAGGCATGATCTAAGTGGACATGAAAGTCATACCGAGATGGGCAAACAAAAAGATCTTCCTGTGATGAATTTGTGAAACTCTCAAATTTCCCAGAAATATTTATACGCACAAGTGACCCCTTTCAATTTACATTTACACGTATGATAGGTGCTAAGATATGCTCTTATATTACTAGAAAGTGAAAAGGATTCATGATAATATTCACAAAGGAGTAAAGTGATTGTTCAAACCATAGGATCTACACACACCGAAGAGAAAAAGAGTGGCTCAAGAAGGATCTCAACACTAGGCTTCTATACATTGGATTTAATACCACATAGGTAAACTTAATGACGATGCATGCATAAATATATGTGAGCAGATATTATCCATTTGAATCAAAATGTTCTTTTAAGAAATTCATCAAGTATAGTCCTTTGTTGAGAATTTAAGGAAGCAATGGGAAGTATTAACCTAGGGTTATAACTCATTCCAAGGAAACTATTATAGAACTCAATTCATCACAAGGTTGTGAATAAGTGAATTTGTGATAGAGTGGCTTCATGAATAATGCGTCTCATTCAGAAAGTAAGTACATGCAATGTTTTGTGATTCAGTGTCTTGTTAAGACTATGTTTACGAAGGCTCTTCAATATGGATGTACATACACAACAAGGTAAAATTATGCGTGTTCATAATGTTTTACTAAGGAGTGACTTACTTGAAGACTTTAGATTGACGGGGCAGTGCCTTAACGGATGCCCCTCGACTCCACATTCGTAACATACATTGGTACCATAGTGACATACCCCTGAATGACATCTCATATACTTCACGCAGCAGGGATGAGGTCCACTAAACTGACTCTCCCCACTGACTTGATATTTACCCTTTTTGCATACGTAATAAACATTCCCCCTATCCTTCCACCAGGACCACATGATGGGATTAACAATCTCTACAACTGCTCATTGTATGGACTTTTGGAATTGCCTAAATCTACCACCCCTAACACGCTTCTGAGCATACTTACAACATGACGCAAAATGTTCTCGCCCGCATATCGGGCAGACCGGGATGGGTGTATACAACATAAGGGAATTTGTTCTTCTTGTGCCACCTCTCCCCACAACCATAACATATTTGAAGAATCATCCAACATGAACCTGAGTGGCTATTCTTTCATATCAAACATTCCGGCTTATTGATGCCAATAATCCTCTTTCATATCTTAGGTGCTCTCACCACATAATCTGGTGACGCAGTGACATTAATAGGAACAAGGATACTTTCCCTAGTAACTGGTTTTTTCATTTCCTCTTCGTTCCCTCGAACCCGTGGGTTACTCATATGGAAAATGAGACATGACGAGGAATTTAGCTTCCTATTTTGAGCTTTACCGCATGATCTAGAATACCAAAGAAGGGTGAAATTCCTAAGAGTCCAAGTAGCATCCTCATTATAGATGTGGTCGACAACACACTGATAAGAAGGACTCTACTAGACACGGCTCCGAGATATCCCAGGACAGTTTAAAACCTTAGGCTCTAATACCAAGTTTGTCATGCTCCAAAATCAAAGAGAGCGACTGGCGCTCAACCGAGTGAACCTGGCCGAGGAAGTCTGTTAGACTTTTATCTACCTAAACTCATCCATGAATAAAGAGGGAATGCACTCAATTAATCAAGCACTACAATGATTTCATTAACAACTCCCATTTCATTTCCATAGCTTCATTCATAATTTCGAAATTATTATAAGTTTATAGATATAATGAAAAACAAGTTTGCCAAATACCAACATTTCTAGTTGAATTCCCCATATCAAACACCACCCACAACCTATCTACGGAGCCTCTATGTATAACAGAAGAGTAGTATGGAAGTGCCGGCAACAAGGCCGTGACTATATCTTAAAGGACAATGTACAACTCAAATGACATCAGGCACAGAATAGAGTAGGGCTCATCAAAACCTACTGAATAGAGAGTGATTGCTAACGAGGACCAAAGCTGTGCGCTGATGAACCACCTGCATCCGTTGAAGATGCAGCGCCCCCGACAAAAGGGACGTTAGTACATATGGAATAGTACTAGTATGTAAATCTAACTGTCCTCTTTCAAAATAGAATGCCAACATAAAAGGGAAAACCATGGAAATAACAATCAACAATACATGATATCCAATTTCCAAGTTAAAACATATTAATTTTCAAAATACGAAGATAATATTATTTTTGGTTGGGAGATCTTTAGCACCGGTATACCACTGTTCACAATATCACCATTCACAATACCAATGTTCACAATACCAATACCACCGTACTTTTAGCACGGAGTCCGATCACGACCCGATCGGCTAGGCCGTCTCATTAGAGACATCAACCACAATCACAATTTCAATTACAATTTCCAGCACAATTACTGCCATGTGTGAAATCACAATTTCATATTCCACACCTTCATTTCTATCCTTTCATGGATAGTTTTCATAAATATAAACATACATATAATATTTTGGAAATCACAACTTTAAGTTCATTAAAAATGAAGAACTTAAGCACAATAGATTTCTTTGTAAGAAACGGAGTAAAATGGTTGACAATCGAAGCACAAGTTAAAATCATAAACAAGTAACACACCATTTATTCTTGACTTACTTTTCCCCAAAAAGGGCAATACATAATTTCCACTTACGAATATATAAGAATGCAAAACATATTGAAAATACTCATAAATAGCATAAGTTAAAACGGCCACATTTGGGCAAGACATGAGAACATAAGCTTTTATGCAAATCTATCTTCGAAGTTAATTTGGAATAGTTGAATCAAGGCTCATTTCATAACCTTTCTCACACCATTTCATTTAATTGGCACCATTGGCCACAAGTATAACTTTCATTCTTGGCACATTGGGCACACTTTATATCTTCAATTCACTTCTTTTACTTTCAAGCATCTTTATAGATTATCAACAACAAGGCATTTCCAATCGAGACTTCAGTTACACATATGAGTAAATAACAGCATTAAGCATATCAAGTTTTTCTCACACAAGTTGGCATCATAACTTTCATTTGAAACACGACTCAAAGCCATAACATTTTAATGCACGTATGATTCTTGAACACATTCCCTAAGGATAACATAATGTGATAGGAACATTCGGAACACGTTTTGAATATATAATTCTCGACACTTTGCTTATTCGGGACAATCAAATTTATTGGGAACATCTCAAAACATAGAATAAGGAACTTCAGACAACAATAGTTGAAACTTACGGGAACGCCATGGAATTCAATTCTAAGAGAGTAGTTTAGCCAACATACCTCACTTTGATCTTTATTTAAATTACTACAACGTTCCATAAAATCTATCAATCCCAATATATTTTGAGACATAACAAAATCGACACAAATTAGGAAGATATTCATGGTTTCAGCTCATCTGAGCATTGTATCAAACACTAGGTGTGAATATTTAGCTACAAGGCTCTTCTACAAGTTTTCCTTCACTCCTCAACCCAATCTTAACTTAGTTTAGCTCAACAATCATCCCTCAAACCTTATTGGTACAAGAATGTATAACTAATACTCTTACACCCAAGAATCATACTCCCAATCACCTATCTTTTAGCCCAAACTCGCAATTGAAGACTAGGGGTTTGAATCTTACCTCTTAAGTGAAGATCTTGTGAGATTTCCATGTTGGATTTCAGGGCTTGAACAAGATCTTGATGAACAAAACACTTCATCTACTTCCTCTTTCTCGAACACTCTCACTTATCTCTAAAATATCAGGTTTTAGCTCAAGAAATTACTTAAACCCTCTCTCTACCCGGCCTTGGGGTTATTTAATGCGATCCTACATGCACGGCCGCTCAAAATACCTTTGTTATTTAATGGGATCACTATATGAAGCTATCAGAACCTTCAAAATACCGTTCCGGAGTCATCAATACAAAAGTCAATCTCCGGTCAACTCTTTCAAATTAATCATCCAACTTTGCGACTAAGTGTCCCAATTCACTCCAAAACTCACCTGGAATCAAACCAACCACCCCTACAAGTCACGTAACCACAAATGAAAAAACAAGAGACAGTAAATAGGGGAACGTGGTTACAATACTCAAAATGACTAGTCAGGTCGTTACGAGAACTTTAGAGATCACCTCGTCCGGAAGTACCTGGATCTAAACACGAAGTGCAGAGTGTAGTATGAGTACAACCAACCCCATGCAATAAGTAACAAAACTAACCTTGGTTTGTAAGTAGTGATGAGCTCAGAAGAAACATTCAGAGACAAATATTAATGACTAATAACAATTCATGATAAAATTGAAAAATAGTCCATGCATGTAGCTCAATAATATCATGTTCAGCTCGTTCACATATCATGAATTTAGGCATACTTTCCATGTATAACTGTTAAAGCCCAACCCGGATAATAAATTTAATTTACCAACTAGCATAAGGAAAGCACATGCCAAATATACATGTCAACTCAACAATATCACTATGGGCCCATAAAATATAATCACACTTAGCATTATACAGGTGCTGGCATAACTGCCCATCATCAAGCACGTATATAAAACAATATGCCTGCGCCCACTATTGGCATGTCAGACTCCTGAGAGGCAGATCCTGCCCAAGCGCTAATTATAATCATATTTCCCAAATAATAGGGCGTAGTGCAGGCGTCACCCGAAAACAATAACACTTAGCCCAATGTGAGCATGGTGTACGCGTCACCTCAAAATCAATACCAAATTGGCTATATGGGCCAAGTTCAGTCATTAACTGATCAAGTCTGAGATAATCACATCTCACAATACTCAGTTAAAAAGTGTTACGCATATGAGGCACCAACAACATATGAAGAATCAAATATGAAAGTATTGAGACAAAATATCATACATAAATATAGCATCGTGACTGAGATTATGAGTGCAATTTAGGCAAATAGATCATAGACAGCAAGAACAAGCCCTATCATGTTTCACACAAATAGCACATAGCCTAGACGTGGTTTCTAACATGAATCATGGCTCAAATAACCTTCCAAGTCAAGAAGACACGGATATAACAAGTCACGATAGAAAAACAAAACTCATAATAGTCTAAAACTACCCCTAATCATGAACACCTCGGTGCACGCACCCATTCCCGTTATCTAGAATGTGCGTCACCTTAATATGTCTCATGTAACATAGTTTCCTGGGTTAATTACCATCAAATCTAAGATTAGATATGTTGCTTACCTCAAAATGCACGAGTCAATACTCCAAAAATCCCTTCCCACGGGAATCCACCTCTGAACAATTCGAACCTAGTCACAAACAACTTAATATCATCAAATAATATTGTAGAAAATAACTTCAAACAATAAATCTTCGATCTTTATAAAAATAAAAAAGTTAACCCGAAAATCAGCCTTGAGACCGCACCTTGGAATCCAATCAAACCCACAAACTCTGAACACCCATTCACTTGCAAGTTTAACGATATAAATTTCATCTAATTCCGACCTGAAATGACCTTCAAATCCTAAATTTTAACTTTAGGAAAGTTTTTATCAAAATTCCCCATTTCTTCACTTTAATTAAGTAGTTAAATGCTAAAACCAAATGGTGATAAAATCCCCTCCCAAATCGCCCAATATCGAGTTCCCTAACTCAAAATGTGGTATAGTGACCAAACCCTTGAAATAGATTTGTTAAATAGTCTAACTAGGCATACCCTTCATGATCGTTAACATATCCTTGCGATCGCGATGAACAGACTTCCAGGTCCTCAAGAATACTCTACGCGAACACGAGCCCATGGTTGCAAATACAAAGCACAACAATCTTTTGAACTACACGAACGTGGAAACAACATTGCGATCGTGAAGGCTTACTTCCTAAACTCACCCTTCTACGATAATATAACCATCCACTCATGATTGTGATGACCACCCCCATCCAACGCTTTGCAAATGTGTCACCACTGCGCGAACTCAAAATACATTTCGCCTGCCATCTAGAACACTCTATGTGTTTGCGTATTACTCCTCTTGATCGCTATAATGACACGGCATGTTGTTTTAAATATTTATGCCACGATCCCCTATTTATTTTCTACTCTATGTTGTATTTTTGTTATGTGACTCTTTGGGGGTGTTTGGTTTATGTTCGGGTGAGTTTCAGAGTGAAATGAGACACTTAGTCCCAATGTTGGAAGTTTAAGTTGAAGGAGTTGACCGTAGTTTTACTTTTGTTTAGTTGACTCCGTGATGGAGTTCTGATTGTTCTGGTAGCTCCAAATGGTGATTTCTAACTTAGTAGCATGTCCATATAGTGATTTGGAGGTTTGTATATCGTTTCAGCTTGAATTGGCGAGAGTTAGAAAGTTGAAGGTTTGAAATGTTGAGAAGTTTGACAAGGAGTTGACTTTATAGATATCGAGGTCGGATTCCAATTATTGAAATTAGAATAGGTCCACCATGTTATTTATGAATTGTGTATAAATTTTGAGGTCAATCGGAGTTTTTTTGGAACAAATCGGCATTAGTTTTGGAAGCCGGATGTTCATAGTTTCAATAGGCTTGAATTAGGCTGCGATTGATAGAATTAATGTTGTTTGATGTGATTTTTTGCCTCTGGTAGGTCCGTTATGTGTTTTGGAAGGTTTTGATATATTAGGATGGGTCTCGAGTGCCCCGGGTGTGATTTGGATTGAATTCAGAATAATTTTTGACTTGGTTGAATTGATGAGGTCTGTTCTTCTGATGTCATCGCACCTGTAGAGGCTTTGGGCGTGGGTGCGGACACGTAGGTGTGGACACGCAGGTGTGTGAGGGTGCATCACAGAAATTGAAAAGTTCGGCCCAGGCCTGGGTTCACTGGTGCGAATACCTAGGCGCAGATGCGCATCCGCATGCGCGAGTGTTATTTCGTAGAAGCAGAACTGTAAGGAGCTTGTGAAGGACCGCAAGTGCGGCCGAGGCTCTGCAGAAGCGAGCTCACAGGTGCGAGCATTTTATCCGTAGAAGCAAAATTTCATGGATTAGTTGGAATCGCATCTGCGATGGATTTTTCCGTAGGTTCGACAGTGTGCCTACAAAAGTGAAAATCGCTGGGAAGAAATGGAGGTGTTCGAGGGTTTTATCTCATTGTCATCTTTTAGACCTAGAGAGCTCAGTTTATGGTGATGTTTTGAAGGATTTTCTAGGAAATTATCGGGGTAAGTGATTCTAACCCGAATTTGGCTATATTTCACGAATACATTATTGTTTTTGTCATCTAATTAGTGATTTGACTTGGAATTTTTTTCGAAAAATTGTGAAACTTCTTATACTAAAATTTGGGGATTTGAAAGGCGATTTGGAGTCAAATTTGAGTAATTCTTGCATAGTTTGACTTGTTATCGAATGGGTGATCAAATTTTGTAAGTTTGGTCGGGTTCCAAGATGCGAGCGCGGGGTTGACCTTTTGAGTTAACTTAGTGTTTCTTTTTAAAGATTGAAACTTTATTATTCAAAATAGCTTCCTATAGTTTGTATTTACGGTATGAAGTTGTTTTGGCTTGATTCGAGTTGTTCAGAGTAGGATAATTGTGGAAAAGGCTTACTAGTGGGTTGAGTTAGCATATTTTGAGGTAAGTGTCTTGCCTAACTTTGTGTGGGGGAATTACCCCATAGGATTGGTGTTGTTTTGTGTTAAATGTGATATGTGGAAGCCGTGTATGCAAGGTGACGAGTGTGTACATAGGCTAAATGTGGTAATTGACCGATTTTAGCTATGTAGTTTCCTTTCATGCCTTTAATTGAGTTGCCATAATATGTTATATTCATCATATATAGTCTATCTTCACATGCTTTACTTGTAATCATTATTACTTTTCATAACACTTGCTAATTGTCTTCACATGTTTAGTTGAAGTTATTGTCCTCTCTATTCCTTATTCATTATTTAACCGATGAGTCCCTTACTTGAAGTTGCTATTTCTAGGAATATCTTGTTGAATTTGGTATTGAGTTATAAAGGTCGTAGTTCACATTGAGGTAACGTTGTAAATTGTTGAAATACCATTCTTGTGGAGTTATTCACTTTCGGTCGCTATTGTTGATACTCCTGTGCATATAGTGGTTTAGCCATGGGCTATTTATTGTAGAAACACTATTACTGTTGACTTCTTTGGCAATTTGTGATATTGGGCACTTAAGGTATAATTTGTGATATGTTGTGATATTGGTACGTATGTGGTGGTATTAGGATTAGGTCGAAATGCATGTGGTGAGATAAGGTGTGGTTGATACGCGTGTTGCTAGCAGGTGGGCTAAAACGCGGGAAGCTATTTCGGGAAAAATGATTTTCAAAACTAAATGCAATACCCCGGCGGTAATTTAAGGAAAGATTATGATTTTTTTGTGATATGTGACTATTAGGCGGTACCTCAGTAGTGATTCTTGTTTATACCTTTCTATTACATCACTTGTGTTTTGGTTGCTTTATGTCCTTGGCATATTATTCCTTGTTTTCTTCATTGTTTCATTTTCATTGTTTATCATTATCACACTGTCATGTACCTGTTCAGTTTTCTTATTTATTCTAGTAGGGTCTTGACCCGACCACGTCATTACTCTACCGAGGTTAGGCTTGACACTTAGTGGTTACCGTTGTGGGGTACTCATGCTATGCTTCTGCACATCTTTTTGTGCAGATCTAGGTACCTCTTACCAGCCTAGGTACCAGTGAGTAGAGTTCAGATTTGGAGACTTCAAGGTATACCTACCAGCATCCGCGTGCCTCGGAGTCACCCTCTATCTAGTTTTATTTCATTTTCTTTTTTTATAGATACTGTTGTATAAGGATGTTTAGTATACTCTTGTAGAGCCTGTGACATGGTATCACAAGATTTTGGGAGTATTATTCTGTTGAGTTGCGGAATACTTTTATGCTATTTATTGAGTTATTTGAAAGTTTTTATCATTTTCTTAGTTAAATTCTACAGGAATGTTAGGCTTACCTACTCTTAGAGATTAGGTGAAATCACGACATCATACGGAGGGAAATTGGGACAGTGACAAGTTGGTATCAGAGCCTTAGGTTCATAGGTGTTATAAGTCACAAGCATGTTTAGTAGAGTCTCACGGATCCGTACAGAGACTTGTGTACTCATATTCGAGAGGCTATGGAACTGTTAGGAAATTTCACTTCTTTGATCCATTATCGTGCAAATTTGTTGACATCAGATTTCTGAATCTATGTCTTTCTATTCTGTCACAAATGGTGAGGACACGCACTGCTGGATCCGATGATCAGATACTCGCCCCCTGCTAGAGTCGCGAGAGGTTGGGCTAGGGCCGGGGCTGCAAAAAGGACGAGGAGGGGCATGTAGTGCATCCACAGCACCGGCCCGAGCTGTGACAGAGGAGCCACAAGTAGATCCAGTTGGGAGGTAGGCACTTGCGGCGCCTGTTGATACCCCTACACTTCAGGAGACTCTCGCCCAGTTCTTGAGCATATTTGGTACTCTAGCTCATGAGGGGTTGATTCCACTTGCACCGGCAACATCTTAGGCTGGGGGATTCCATGTAGAGCAGGTACCAGAGGTTATGCCAGTGCAACCGGTTGTCCCAGTTCACCCCAAGGTTAGGGAAACAACATATGAGGAGGAGGAGCTCAGGCTAGAGTGGTATAAGAAGTACCATCCTCCTACTTTCAGTGGCCTAGTTATAGAGGATGCACATGGTAATTTAGAGAAGTGCCACTGAATTCTCTATACCATGGGTATAATGGAGACGAGCGGGGTCGCTTTCACTACTTTCCAGCTATCGGCACCATCATATCAGTAGTGGCGGGATTGGGAGGAGGGTAGCCTCGCCGAGGCAGCTTCACTCACATGGGCTCCATTTTCAGAGATGTTCCTGAGAGAGTTTATTCCCCGGAGCCTCGTGATGAATGGTGCACAGAGTTTGAGCAGTTGTTCCAGGGTGCTATGACCGTATCAGAGTATGCTCTCAGGTTCAATGAGTTGTACAGGTATGCAAATGCCTTAGTTTCCACAATTAGAGATCGAGTCCATCAATTTTTCAAGGGGCTCAACTATGGTATTAGATTCAACATGGCTCAAGAGTTGGAGACTGATACTCCATACCAGCAGGTGGTAGAGATAACACGGAGATTGGAGGATTTGTTGGGCGGGGAAAGAGGATAGGGAGGCCAAGAGGCCACGAGATTCTAGTAGATATAGTGGTGCTCGAGCCCCAGTTGCAGCCCGTCATGGTAGAGGCAATATGAGCCGTCCAGTTCATTCAACACTTCCATCTTCCAATGGTATTTCGGCTACTCCCAGGTCTCAGGATGTCATTATGCACCGCCACTTTCTAGTGCAACTACAGCACAGGGTGCTTTCATGGGTCATTCCAGCTGACCAGGCCTGAGCCAGTTTCAGCAGCTATGTCCTCCGAGAGCTTATTTTGAGTGTGATGATACTCGTCATTTGGTAAGGTACTTCCCCAGACCCAAGATGGGTGCACTTCCACATACTATTCAAGCTCCACTAATTCCACAGGGTCTCAATGGTTACCGCACCAGTTGCCACTCTACCTGCTCAGCCAGCTAGGGGTGGAGGTCGGGTGTGTAGGGGTCGCCCAAGATGGGGAGGCCAAGACAGATGTTATGCTCTCCCGAGTAGGATGGAGGCGGTTGCATCAGACTCAGTTATCAGAGGTATTATTCATGTTTGTCATAGAGATGCATCAGTCTTATTTGATCCATGCTCCACTTATTCATATTTATCATCTTACTTTACTCTGTATTTGTGTATATTCAGTGATTCTTTGAGTTCTCCCATCTATGTGTCCACACCTGTGGGAGATTCCATTGTTGTTGACTGTGTGTATCTGTGGTTTTTAGTTGTTATTAGTAGGTGTGAGCCCATAGTTGATCTATTGTTGCTCAGTATGGTAAACATTGATGTTATTTTGGCCATTGATTGGTTGGCGCCCTATCATGCTATTCTTGATTGTCACGCCAAGACGGTGACATTGGCTATGCCATGTTTACTGTGGTTGGAGTGCAGGGGTACTTTGGATTATGTGCCTAATAAGGTGGTGTCTTTCCTTAAGTCACATCGGATGGTTGGGAAGGAGTGTGATGCATATCTAGCCTTTGTGAGAGATGTCAGTGTTGATACTCCTACCGTTGAGTCGGTCCCGGTAGTGAGAGACTATCCAAATATATTTCTGGCAGATCTTTCGGGCATACCGCCCGATAGGGATATCAATTTTGGCATTGACTTGTTGTCGGGTACTCAGCCAATTTCTATTCCACCATATCGTATGGCCTCAGCAGAGGTGAAGGAGTTAAAAAATCAGTTGCAAGAGTTCCCTGATAAGGGTTTCATTCTGCCTAGTGTGTCCCCTTGGGGTGCTCCTGTCTTGTTTGTGAAGAAAAATGATGGTTCTATGCGCATGTGTATTTATTATCGGCAATTGAACAAGATTAGAGTAAAGAACATGTATCTATTGCCACATATTGATGACCCATTTGATCAACTGTAGGGTGCCAGAGTGTTCTCAATGATTGATTTGCGATCAGGATATCATCAGTTGAAGATTCAGGATCTGGATATTTCAAAAACTACTTTCAAGACTCTGTATGGTCATTACGAGTTCCTTGTGATGTCATTTTGGCTGACCAACACACCAGCAACATTCATGCACTTGATGAACAGTGTATTTCAGCCCTATCTTGACTCATTCATCATTGTGTTTATTGACAACATCCTGGTGTACTCCCGGAGCCGGGAGGTTCATGAGCAGCATTTAAGGATTGTGCTTCTAACCTTGAGAGAAAAGAAGTTGTATGCAAAATTTTCAAAGTGACAATTCTGGCTTAACTTGGTGGCTTTCTGTTACACCCTATATTTTCGTATGTAAAAATGCGTCGTAAGCAAACTAATGTAGGACAAAAAAATGAGATAATATTTAAAAGTATATAAAGTAAGTTAATCATGTTACCTCTGAGGTTACAAATATTGAAGATCATGAACAACAAGTACAAAGAGGGTTGGACAGTTCAGAAGCTAAAGCAATTAAATAAAACAATGTTTCATCGAAAGTCGACAAGTTGGGAATGTTATAACATTTACCTTTGGGGTGAGACTAGGGTGATTAACATGATAAAGAGATTATGTTATGATTTATATTAGTCGTATTACATCCGTGTGTTATGTTTTTAAGTCAAGCGAGTTGTGGAACAAAAGTCGATGAAAGTCATCACAAGTTACATTCATAAGTTTTACTGAAACTTTGGGTCAAATGTAACTGCAATTTTCTCCCAATATACTTAGAGTTATGGTGTGTTCCACCCATCAAATTAAAGATCTATGAGTCTATTTTCCAACGCATTAAACCATTTGTCAATACGACATCGGAGTAGAGAGATATGTGCATTTTTGCGATACTGCGCAAGCTGCTAGGTGACAAGTAGGTGTGTCACCTACTTGCTTAAATGAAAGCCCAAAAATGGGCCATTTCGGGTCGTCCAAAGAGGCCTTTTAAGGGCCTATTTTTTTCATATATTAGACTTAAAATAGAGCATAATAACCAGACATAAGCTCTGCAAAGAATCCTCCCAAAAATTTCCCACAAACCCTAATTGATTTTCTCTCCCTTTCAAGTTCCAATTGGAGGTAAAACTTAGAGTTTGAAGAACCAAGATAGGAGCTGAGTTATCCAACAAATAAGGTGAGTTTACTGCTCTCTTTCATCCATTTTTTTCTGCTGTAAATTCATGGTAAGTCGTTCTATACTTGTAAGAACTCACGGGACGGTGATCGGAAGCCGTGAGTTCGAGTTATTCACTTGTAGCGGACTGTTTTGTGGACTGTTTTGTGTTGCTGTTGGGCTGCGTGTTTTATTACTATTTTGTGGAGTTTTGGAGGAGGAAGGGGGTTTATAAACACCATATAAATGTAGGGTGGTTGGCTGGTCGTTCGTCATAACATTTTCGGGTCGTTTGACACTACTACGGTGGTCGTTTTGTGTACGAAGAGATTGGGGTGTGTTGGGCTGTTTTGTAGTATTTGATGGTGTATATAGGGCTGGAAAATGATGTATATATGTTGTTATTGTTCTGTCCTTGTATTGTTGGTGTTATCTTGAAGTTGGAGGAAGGGCATATTATAGGGAAGATGCTGCCCGTTTTAATACAAAATAGGTTTGTCGTTCGTTGTGCGATAGTTGTACCTTTCGTAACTTAACGATAGTATTATTATCATTCTTGTAGATTAAGGTGCGAAGAGGTGAGTTCAACTTGGTGATTGAAAATATTGTGATAAGGTATGTTAAGGCTAAGCCTTCCTTCATTTTGGCATGATCTCGTAGCTACATGTGTTAGTAATGAGACAAAAGAGAAGTTCATATTCATGAATTTATTCACACTATTCTAGTCTCATAAGTTACAATATTATTCCTTATCGAGACTCTATATTCAATTTTAGTATTGTCTTCTTTCAGTCAAGAGAGCAGCAAGCCTATATATACAGTATTACAGTATTTTCATTACCATCGAGCTATAATCGATGGGCAGGCCCCTATTGGGCAACCTCTGATCAGATGGAAAGTTATATACCGAGCCTACTGTGGCCGAGCGCCTATGAGCGAGCCCAGCATGGTCGAGATACATAGCCTAGTATGGCCGAGCGCCTATAAGCGAGCCTACTATGGCAGAGCAGTTATATATACCGAGCCTTATAAGGCCGTACAATTATTTTACTTACTATATTGAAGGAGTTGAGTCAGTATCAGCAGGTAAGTATATCTCCAGATCATCTTTGACTCCCAGTTAATTTCAGTTATCATATTATCAGTTCAGTTTCAGATTTCAGTTATTTTATTGCCTTACATACTCGGTACATTATTTCGTACTGACGTCCCTTTTTGGGGGCGCTGCATTTCATGCGTGCAGGTTCAGACAGACAGACGGGTAGACCTCCTCAGTAGGTGTTTTCCGAGTTCCGCCTGATCGGTAAGCTCCACGTCTTTCGGAGTTGCCAGGACTAGAGTTTTGTGTACATCTTATGTATATCTGTATATATGTTATGGGTAGGTCGGGGCCCTGTTCCGATCACAGTACATCTATCAGTAGAGGCTTGTAGGCATATCCTGTTGGTTAGTGCATTATGTTGGGTTTGTATAAATTGGTGGTTTGTCAGCTGTAGTAGCTATGACGACCTTGTCGGCCTAGCTTTATATTGATATTTAGTTAGTGCTAGTTTCCATTCAGTTTTATATTTTGCTTCGCAAATTGTCTTGCAAGGTGGCCCCATGGCCAAAGTATGACATTATGTGTTCAGAGTCCCTTAGTCGCAATTTGGTACGCCAGGTTAGGTGAGGCACGGGGTGCTTGTCTCGCTCCTAGGTTCGGGGCGTGACAAACTTGGTATCAGAGCAGTTCTGTCCTAGGGAGTCTACAAGCCGTGTCTAGTAGGGTCTTGTTTATAGATGTGTTATGCACCACATTATATAAGCAAGGAACTACAGGGCATTTAGGAGTTGGTTACACTTCTTTGAAATCTAAATCGTGCTATAGAACTGAGTTATAGGAAATTTGAATTAAACTTATGTGTTGGTGTTTGCATGCACAGATGACGGTGACTAGGAAGACTACGGCTAGCCAGAGGAGAGATACAATAGTAGGTGAGGGGACCAACAGGGTACCCCCAGTAGATGGGGCCCAGTCTGAGGCTCAAGGGGAGACCCCTACTCAGCCATTACCGGCTCCTCCACCAACTACGGAGATTCCTAGGGAAACCGCACATCCAGTTCCCCCTCCACTTCCATCAGATCAGGACTTAAGGAGTGCGGTGCATTTGTTGACACAGTTGGTAGCTACCCAGCAACATGCTAGGGCATCAGCTAGTGCAGGAACTTCTGAGGGGTCTGGGAGTTCAAGGGTCCGAGAGTTTATTGCTTTGAGTCCCCCAGAGTTCACGGGGACAGATCAGAGGGAGGACCCGCAGGATTTCATAGATCAGCTTCACAGGATCTTTCGTGTTATGCATGCCACGGAGAAAGAGGCAGTTGAGCTAGCAGCTTTTCGACTCCGAGATATAGCCATCCTTTGGTATGAGGGATGGGAGAGGTCCAGGGGACGTGATACACCTCCAGCTATTTGGGAGAATTTTTCAGATGCTTTCCTTGACCAGTACTTACCGCGGGAGATCCGACAGGCTCGAGTCGATCAGTTTCTAGCCCTCAAGCAGGGTAATATGAGTGTTCGAGAGTATAGTCTCCGTTTTGACTCATTGGCCAGATATGCACCATCCATAGTTTCTACTATGCGGGACAGGATTCACAGGTTTATAGCAGGGTTAGCCCCAGAGTTAACCGAGGCATGTGCCACCGCTGCATTGCAGGATAGTATGGATATCTCCCGAATTCAGGCATTCGCCCAGAATATAGAAAGGGGTAGGCGTCGGCAGCAGGGTACAGAGAGGGCTGAGCAAGGGCAACGTAAGAGGATGAGATTTCCCAGGTCTCAGGAGCAATCTCAGGGTAGTTATAGGACCCAGTACTTCGGACGGCCACCTAGGCCTCCGCCACCTCAGTTACAGGGTTACGGGTATGACCGCTATACTCAGTCAGGACCAGGTGAGAGCTCACGAGCGTCGGGTTTGCAGCGACAACGAGGTTCTGCGCAGACATGGTCATTTCCTCCGCGGTGTGACATCTGTGGTAGAGGACACTTGGGTCAATGCCGAGCAGGTTCTGATGCTTGTTATACATGTGGGCGTCCGGGGCATATGATGCGAGATTGCCCAAATAGAGATTCTGGGGGAATGGCACAACCAGCGAGTTCAGCAACAGGATCGTCTATGTCCGTGCATCCTTCAAGGCGTGAGTCTCAGTCTTCGGCTGGTAGAGGTCGAGGCAGAGGTAGAGGTTCCAGTTCAAGTGGTAATCAGAATCGTATCTATGCTTTAGCGGGTCGACATGACCAGGAGTCTTCACCAGACGTTGTGACAGGTATATTAACCATTTGCTCTCACGATGCTTATGCTTTGATAGACCCAGGATCTACTTTATCGTATATTACCCCATTTATCGCGAGGAAGTTTGGTATAGTGCCTGAAATACTAAGTGATCCTTTTGCGGTATCTACACCGGTCGGAGAATCGATTATTGCTAGACGGGTTTACCGAGGTTGTACGGTGACAATTTGTAGTCGTCAGACCTCAGCTAACCTAGTTGAGCTAGAGATGATGGACTTTGATGCTATCATGGGCATGGACTGGTTGGCAGCTTGCTATGCCACAGTTGATTGCCGAGCAAAGGTAGCCAAATTTCATTTTCCGGGTGAGCCAGTCCTTGAATGGGTAGGCAATACACCAACACCCAGAGGTAGGTTTATTTCCTATCTGAAGGCGAGGAAAATGATCGCAAAAGGGTGCATTTATCATATTGTGCGAGTTAGAGATGCAGATGCTGAGATACCTACACTTCAGTCTATTCCCATAGTCAAAGAGTATGCAGATGTGTTTCCAGATGAGCTTCCAGGTATTCCTCCAGAGCGAGAGATTGATTTTAGCATCGATTTGCTTCCAGGAACTCAACCAATATCCGTCCCTCCGTATAGAATGGCACCTGCCGAATTGAAGGAGTTGAAGGAGCAGTTAAAAGATTTGCTGGAGAAAGGTTACATTAGGCCCAGTACCTCACCTTGGGGTGCACCGGTACTATTTGTGCGGAAGAAAGACGGCTCGCTGAGGATGTGTATCGATTATAGGCAGTTGAACAAGGTAACTATTAAGAATAAGTATCCACTTCCAAGGATCGATGACTTGTTTGATCAGTTGCAGGGAGCTAGATGCTTTTCCAAGATTGATTTGAGGTCGGGGTACCACCAGGTCAGAGTTCGGGAAAAAGATATTCCGAAGACAGCCTTCAGGACCCGATATGGCCACATCGAGTTCCTTGTCATGTCCTTCGGGTTGACTAATGCACCCGCTGTATTTATGGACTTGATGAATAGCCTATTCCGGCCATTTTTAGATCTGTTCGTGATAGTATTTATTGATGATATTCTGGTTTATTCCCGTTCAGAGGATGAGCATGCGGACCACCTGCGAGCGGTACTCCAAACCCTCCGTGATCGTAAGTTGTATGCTAAGTTTTCTAAATGTGAGTTCTGGTTGAAGTCTGTAGCATTCTTGGGGCATATTGTATCAGATGAAGGGATAAAGGTGGACACTCAGAAGATTGAGGCCGTGAAATCTTGGCATAGACCTACCACTCCGACAGAGGTTCGTAGCTTTCTAGGCTTAGCAGGATACTATCGGAGGTTCGTAGAGGGTTTTTCTTCCCTTTCGGCACCATTGACGAAGTTGACACAGAAAGAAACTAAGTTTCAATGGACAGAGGCTTGTGAGCGGAGTTTCCAAGAGCTTAAGAACAAGTTGACCTCAGCTCCAGTTCTAACACTTCCAGAGGGTCTAGAGGGTTATGCCGTGTATTGTGATGCATCAGGTGTCGGGTTAGGATGTGTCCTGATGCAACATGGGAAGGTAATTGCATATGCTTCAAGGCAGTTGAGGAAGCACGAGAGGAATTATCCGACCCACGACCTCGAGTTAGCTGCGGTTGTCCATGCACTTAAGATATGGCGGCATTATTTATATGGTGTTCATGTTGATATATTTACTGATCATAAAAGCCTACAATATATTTTCAAGCAGAAAGAGTTGAATTTGCGACAGAGGCGATGGCTTGAGTTATTGAAAGATTACGATGTTAACATTCTCTACCATCCAGGGAAAGCTAATGTTGTAGCAGATGCCTTAAGTCGCCGATCTATGGGTAGCTTAGCACATGTAGAGCCCGAGAAAAGACAATTAGCTAGAGATATTCATCAATTGGCTTCGTTGGGGGTTCGGTTAGTAGATTCTGAGGATGGTGGAGTTGTAATCCAAAATACTGCAAAATCATCCCTCATAGCTGAAGTCAAGGAAAGGCAGTACGAGGACCCAGAGTTGGTCGAGTTGAGAGAGCGAGTTCCGCAGCAGAAGAAGCCATTGTTAGAGCTCAAGGGAGATGGGGTTCTCAGATACAAGGGTCGTTTGTGTGTTCCAGATGTAGCAGGGCTACGAGACAGGATTATGTCAGAGGCACATTATTCATGGTATTCCATCCACCCTGGATCGACGAAGATGTATCATGACATTAAGGATATGTACTGGTGGAATGATATGAAGAAGAACATTGCTGAGTTTGTCGCCCAATGTACTAGTTGCCAGCAAGTGAAGGTAGAACACCAGAAGCCCGGAGGGCTAATGCAGACTATAGAGATCCCGACATGGAAATGGGAGGCGATAAACATGGACTTTATCATGGGTTTACCTCGTTCTAATCGTAAGTTCGATTCCATATGGGTGATAGTCGATAGGCTCACGAAATCAGCTCACTTCCTACCGGTCAGATCTACATATACAGCAGAAGATTATGCAAAGTTATATATTAAGGAGATAGTGCGGCTACACGGAGTACCAGTTTCTATTATATCTGACCGTGGGGCTCAGTTTACAGCACATTTTTGGAGGTCATTTCAGAGAGGTCTAGGGACTCAGGTGAATCTCAGCACAGCTTTTCATCCACAGACTGATGGACAAGCCGAGCGCACAATTCAGACGCTCGAGGATATGTTACGAGTATGTGTGTTGGATTTTAAAAGAAGTTGGGATGAACATCTACCTCTTATCGAGTTTGCATATAATAACAGTTACCACTCCAGTATCCAGATGGCTCCGTACGAGGCTTTGTATGGGCGTAAGTGCAGATCTCCTATAGGGTGGTTTGATGTTGGAGAATCTGGGTTACATGGGCCAGACCTGGTTCAGCAGGCCATAGAGAAAGTAAAGGTTATCCGGGAGCGACTGTTGACAGCTCAGAGTCGTCAGAAGTCATATTCTGACGTGCGGCGACGAGACTTAGAGTTCAGGATTAATGACTGGGTATTCTTAAAGGTATCACCTATGAAGGGCGTGATGAGGTTTGGCAAGAAAGGAAAGCTTAGCCCACGGTATATTGGGCCTTATAGGATCATTCGGAGAGTGGGCCAACTAGCTTATGAGTTAGAGTTGCCCTCAGAATTGGAGTCTGTCTATCCGGTTTTTCACGTATCTATGCTACGGAAGTGCATTGGCGATCCTACCCGAGTGGTGCCCACGGATGATGTACAGATTACAGAGGACTTGTCATACGAGGAAATTCCAGTTGCCATCCTAGACCGACAAATCCGCAATCTACGAAATAAGGAGGTAGCTTCCGTAAAGGTTTTATGGAGGAGCAAGGATGTAGAAGAGATGACGTGGGAATCGGAGGAAGAAATGAAGTCTAAATACCCCCACCTATTTCAAAATGAAGATATGGTTCGAGATGGGACGCTACAATATAGCTCTATGTAGGCTAGCAGGTCATCAGGTAAGCTTTTATTTTTCACTTTCAATATTTATGATTTACGGTCGGTGAGGCAAATTGCTGCTATTTATAAAGATTGGCCATGTGTGGCATGCATAGTATGTTTCTGGCTACGTGCAGGTTGGTTTTAACCTAGTGTACGAAGGATACTCTGGAAAAAGTTTCCAAAGTCTCCAAGAGTAAACATTCGAGGACGAATGTTCCCAAGGGGGAGTGATGTTACACCCTATATTTTCGTATGTAAAAATGCGTCGTAAGCAAACTAATGTAGGACAAAAAAATGAGATAATATTTAAAAGTATATAAAGTAAGTTAATCATGTTACCTCTGAGGTTACAAATATTGAAGATCATGAACAACAAGTACAAAGAGGGTTGGACAGTTCAGAAGCTAAAGCAATTAAATAAAACAATGTTTCATCGAAAGTCGACAAGTTGGGAATGTTATAACATTTACCTTTGGGGTGAGACTAGGGTGATTAACATGATAAAGAGATTATGTTATGATTTATATTAGTCGTATTACATCCGTGTGTTATGTTTTTAAGTCAAGCGAGTTGTGGAACAAAAGTCGATGAAAGTCATCACAAGTTACATTCATAAGTTTTACTGAAACTTTGGGTCAAATGTAACTGTAATTTTCTCCCAATATACTTAAAGTTATGGTGTGTTCCACCCATCAAATTAAAGATCTATGAGTCTATTTTCCAACTCATTAAACCATTTGTCAATACGACATCGGAGTAGAGAGATATGTGCATTTTTGCGATACTGCGCAAGCTGCTAGGTGACAAGTAGGTGTGTCACCTACTTGCTTAAATGAAAGCCCAAAAATGGGCCATTTCGGGTCGTCCAAAGAGGCCTTTTAAGGGCCTATATTTTTCATATATTAGACTTAAAATAGAGCATAATAACCAGACATAAGCTCTGCAAAGAATCCTCCCAAAAATTTCCCACAAACCCTAATTGATTTTCTCTCCCTTTCAAGTTCCAATTGGAGGTAAAACTTAGAGTTTGAAGAACCAAGATAGGAGCTGAGTTATCCAACAAATAAGGTGAGTTTACTGCTCTCTTTCATCCATTTTTTTCTGCTGTAAATTCATGGTAAGTCGTTCTATACTTGTAAGAACTCACGGGACGGTGATCGGAAGCCGTGAGTTCGAGTTATTCACTTGTAGCGGACTGTTTTGTGGACTGTTTTGTGTTGCTGTTGGGCTGCGTGTTTTATTACTATTTTGTGGAGTTTTGGAGGAGGAAGGGGGTTTATAAACACCATATAAATGTAGGGTGGTTGGCTGGTCGTTCGTCATAACATTTTCGGGTCGTTTGACACTACTACGGTGGTCGTTTTGTGTACGAAGAGATTGGGGTGTGTTGGGCTGTTTTGTAGTATTTGATGGTGTATATAGGGCTGGAAAATGATGTATATATGTTGTTATTGTTCTGTCCTTGTATTGTTGGTGTTATCTTGATGTTGGAGGAAGGGCATATTATAGGGAAGATGCTGCCCGTTTTAATACAAAATAGGTTTGTCGTTCGTTGTGCGATAGTTGTACCTTTCGTAACTTAACGATAGTATTATTATCATTCTTGTAGATTAAGGTGCGAAGAGGTGAGTTCAACTTGGTGATTGAAAAGATTGTGATAAGGTATGTTAAGGCTAAGCCTTCCTTCATTTTGGCATGATCTCGTAGCTACATGTGTTAGTAATGAGACAAAAAGAGAAGTTCATATTCATGAATTTATTCACACTATTCTAGTCTCATAAGTTACAATATTATTCCTTATCGAGACTCTATATTCAATTTTAGTATTGTCTTCTTTCAGTCAAGAGAGCAGCAAGCCTATATATACAGTATTACAGTATTTTCATTACCATCGAGCTATAATCGATGGGCAGGCCCCTATTGGGCAACCTCTGATCAGATGGAAAGTTATATACCGAGCCTACTGTGGCCGAGCGCCTATGAGCGAGCCCAGCATGGTCGAGATACATAGCCTAGTATGGCCGAGCGCCTATAAGCGAGCCTACTATGGCAAAGCAGTTATATATACCGAGCCTTATAAGGCCGTACAATTATTTTACTTACTATATTGAAGGAGTTGAGTCAGTATCAGCAGGTAAGTATATCTCCAGATCATCTTTGACTCCCAGTTAATTTCAGTTATCATATTATCAGTTCAGTTTCAGATTTCAGTTATTTTATTGCCTTACATACTCGGTACATTATTTCGTACTGACGTCCCTTTTTGGGGGCGCTGCATTTCATGCATGCAGGTTCAGACAGACAGACGGGTAGACCTCCTCAGTAGGTGTTTTCCGAGTTCCGCCTGATCGGTAAGCTCCACGTCTTTCGGAGTTGCCAGGACTAGAGTTTTGTGTACATCTTATGTATATCTGTATATATGTTATGGGTAGGTCGGGGCCCTGTTCCGATCACAGTACATCTATCAGTAGAGGCTTGTAGGCATATCCTGTTGGTTAGTGCATTATGTTGGGTTTGTATAAATTGGTGGTTTGTCAGCTGTAGTAGCTATGACGACCTTGTCAGCCTAGCTTTATATTGATATTTAGTTAGTGCTAGTTTCCATTCAGTTTTATATTTTGCTTCGCAAATTGTCTTGCAAGGTGGCCCCATGGCCAAAGTATGACATTATGTGTTCAGAGTCCCTTAGTCGCAATTTGGTACGCCAGGTTAGGTGAGGCACGGGGTGCTTGTCTCGCTCCTAGGTTCGGGGCGTGACACTTTCTTGGGTCATGTGGTGTCGAGTGAGGGGATCAAGGTAGATTCGAAGAAGATTGAAGCAGTGTAGAGTTGGCCCATGCAGTCTTTAGCCGCTGAGATCCAAAGTTTTCTTGGTTTGACAAGGTATTACCGTCACTTCGTAGAGGGTTTCTTATCTATTGCTGCACCTACGACCTGATTGACCCAGAAGGGTGCTCCGTTCAGATGGACCGAGGAGCGTTGGAGAGCTTTCAATAGCTCAAGACTGCTCTGATTACAGCCCTAGTGTTAGTATTACCCAGAAGGGTGCTCCGTTCAGATGGGCCTTACACTCTGTATTGTGATGCGTCACGTATTTTCCTCGGCGCGGTGTTGCGGCATGACGGTAGGGTGATTGCCTATGCATCTAGAAAAATGAAGGTGCGTGAGAAGAATTATCCTTTCCACGACTTGGAATTAAATGCAATTGTTCATGCATTGAAGATTTGGCTGCACTATTTGTACGGTGTCCCTTGTGAGGTCTATATCGATCATCATAGTCTACAACATTTGTTCAGATAGAAAGATCTTAACTCACAGCAGCGGAGGTGGTTATATTTGCCTAAGGACAATGATATCACCATTCTATATCATCCTATGAAGGCCAATGTGGTGGCCGATGCCTTGAGTCGAAAGGCGTAGAGATTGGGCACTGTAGCATATCTACCGGCAATGGAGAGGCCATTAGCTTTGGAGGTTCAGGCCTTGGCCAACTAGTTTATTAGGTTGGATTTTTCAAAGACGAGTAGTGTTATTTCTTGCATGATTTATTGGTCTTCTCTATATGATCGTATCAGAGAGCGTCAGTATGAAGACCCCCATTTCCTTGTCCTCAAGGACATGGTCCAGCACGATGATGCCAATAAGGTAACTATTGGGATTACGGTGTGTTATAGATGTAGGGCCAGCTATGTGTGCCCTGTGTTGGTGGCTTGCATGAGTTCATTTTGCAGGAGGCCCACAGTTCGCGGTGCTCCATTCATCCGGGTTTCGCTAAGATGTGTCAGGACTTGAGGCAACACTATTGGTGGAGGAGGATGAAGAATGACATTGTAGAGTATGTAGCTCAGTGTCTAAATTGTCATCATGTGAAGTATGAGCATCAGCGGCCAAGTGGGTTGCAATAGAGGCGTGAGATTCTTGAGCAGAAATGAGAGCGAGTTACCATGGATTTTGTTGTTGGGCTCCCACGGACTGGAAAGAAACTTGATGCAGTATGGGTGATTGTGGATTGAAGCCAAGTCATCTTATTTCATTCTAGTGGTACATATTCTTCAGGGCAGCTGGCTCAGATCTATATTCGCGAGATTGTCCAACTTCATGGCGTGCCGGTATCCATCCTATCTAACCGGAGTACACAGTTTACATCGCGCTTCTGGAAAGTCGTACAGCGTGAGTTGGGCACAAGAGTTTAGTTGAGAACAACATTCTACCCTCAAACATACGGACAGTCCGAGCGCACTATTGATGAGTGGTGACTTTACCATTTATTTTAGTCGCTTTTTTTAGTTTCTATATTCGTTACATATGATATGAGGTTGTTTATGGTGTGTATTGCTAGATTTTCAAGTAAATGCTGCCATGGAGAGAGTTGAATTCAATTGAAGTTGAATTGAGCAAACAAGTTTAAACAAATGCAAATTCATTCAGTGATTCCGCATATGCGGAACACTGTGCGCTTATGCGACCTCTCATTTGCATGGAGAAGGTCGCATCTGCGGAGTTCAAGCAACCTTCGGTGAGATTGCACCTGCTAGTGAGGAAACGTATCTGCAGTCGTGCTTCTACGCTTGATGTCTGCATCTGCGATCGCGCTTCTGCGCGTGTAAGTCCTCTTCTGTGAAGTAAATGTTTTCCATCAAAGGTTGCTTCTACAAGAGGCTATCCACATCTGCGGAACATGTAATGACTCGGCCGGTCGTTTTGAGTATTATAACCCAGTTCCCCCATTTACTGGTCAATTTAGTCTTTACAGTTGTTTTATGACTTACCGGGTTAGTTGGTTCGGGTTCGGAAGGAAGTCAGAGTGAAATGAGACACTTAGTCTCATAATTGAAACTTTAAGTTAGAAAAGTTAACAGGACGTGGACTTATGTGTAAATGACCTCAGATTTGAATTTTGATGATTCCAATAGCCCTGTATGTTGATTTTGGACTTAGGAGCGTGTCCGAAAAATTAATTGGAGGTCCGTAGTGGAATTAGGCTTGAAATGGCGAAAGTTAAATTTTTGGGAAGTTTGACCGGGGGTTAACTTGCTGATATCGAGGTAGGAATCAAATTCTCAAAATTTGAATAGGTCTGTTATGTCATTTATGACTTGTGTGCAAAATTTGAGGTCAATCGGACGTGATATGATAGGTTTCGTTGTTGTATGTAGAATTTGGAAATTTCAAAGTTCATTAGGCTTGAATCCGGGTGCAATTTGTGTTTTTGATGTTATTTGATGTGATTTGAGGGTTTGAATAAGTTCGTATGACGTTTTAGGATTTGTCGGTAAATTTAGTTGAAGTCCCGAGGGTCTCGGGTGAGTTTTGTATGGTTTACAGATTGATTTTTTAATTTGGAAGACTGCCGAAGTTGAAGCCTTCTGGTGAAATCGCACCTGCGGAACATTGGTCGCAGGTGTGAGCTAGCAAGTACGAGCTGGGGGGCGCATAAGGGAATTGCGCAGGTGCGGACCCGCACCTGCGTGAGAAGGAACGCAGAAGCAACGTCTGGGGCTGGGGACTGTGGAGCGCATATGCGGAAGGCATCTCACCGGTGCGGACATGCCTACGCGTGGGTGATCGCAAAAGCGAGGATATTCATAGAAGTGAGGGAAAATCTGCATAAGCGGTTGTACAAAAGCGGTTAAAAATTCCGTAGGTGCGGAACCTCTGGACAGTGTACGAAAATAGATGGGTCCGTGAATTTTCTCATTTTTGGACATTCCAAACACGGGTTGAGGCAATGTTTGAGCGAGAAATCATGGGAAATCTTGAGGTAAGTCACTTGTGATCATTTCTACTCGATAATATTGAATTATTATCGAATAATCCGACTAGATTACATTTTTTTGAGGTGTACATCTGGGATTTGAACCTAGGAATTTGAAAATAAGATTTGAGGATTTGGAGGTCGAGTTGAGGTCGGATTTTGGTAAAATTGGTATGGTTAGACTCGTGGTTGAATGGCCTTCGGATTTTTTAACTTTTGCCGAATTTCGAGACGTGGGCCCTACGGGCGATTTTGAGTTAAATTTTGGATTTTTATTTGAAAATTAGTATTTTCTTATGGAATTAATTCCAATAATTTGTATTGGAATTATAGGCTGCATGATCGAAGGTAGCGATAGTTACTATATTGGAAGGATTCTGACCACAAGTCGTGGTGTAAGAAAGAGGCCTAAAGGGGGGAATGCCCTGGCCTTTGGATTTATTCACAAAATAGTTGCCTAGATGGAAAGGAGAGTACTAAAGTATTCGGAAGACATAGGTTTTGAAAATGATAAGTGCATCAGTCAACATTCGAGGACGAATGTTCCAAAAGGGGGAATGATGTTACATCCCGCATTTTCGTATGTTAAAGTTTCGTCATAAGTTAATCGACGTAAAGTTCGGGAATGAGATTATTTTGAGATTATAATCATTATGCTATTTCAAACAAGTGATCAGTAAATTCGTGAAGGTGAGAGGTAAGCAAATCGAAGAAAAGGAATTTCGTCAAAGTTTGACATTTTGGGATAAAATACGGCCCGATCTAAAATACCCGGTATTTATGGACTAGTGCCATACAAGGGACCACATGACCATAATAGTAAGGTGTACAAAGTGTGTTAAAAGTGAGTAGTATTTTAAGTAATTTGATATATTTCCTAATTATATGGATAATTGGGTAAATATTGGTCGATGGGGGATTAATATATTAATTAAGGAATTAAGTGGATAATTATTGGATAAAGGTTAACCCCCAACGTGGCATCCACCTAAGATCAACTAAGTGACACTTAAAATCACATAAAAGGTGGCAAGAAGTGGGGCCCACACCCACTAATATAGAAGCCTCTTTAAAGCACAAAATTGAGATGCTTAATCTCATCTACAAATGCAACGGATCTACCAAGAAATTTTCATACGAAATCATACAAGACTACGTAATGTTATAGCAATGGGATTTTGAGATTCTAAGGGAGTACGGTTCAATCTTTATCAAGAATATCATACGGATTTTCCCCTACTTCAATCCGCCGCCACATGTCACAATCAATGTGTGTTAGAGGGATTGTCAAAAGAATCATATAAGGTATGCAAAGGCTAAGACCTTCCTTCATTTTGGCATGATCTCATAACTGCATGTGTTTGATAACGAGGCATAAAGAGAAGTTCATACTCTCGAATTTATATACATTATCCTAGTCACATAAATTACAGTATTCTCCCTTATCGGGACTTTATAGTCAATTTAGTATTGTCTTCTTCCAGTCAACAAAACATAGGGTCTATATATATACAGTATTATAGTATTTTCACAACCATCGAGCTATAATCGGTGGGCAGGCCCCTATTGGGCAACCTCTGATCAGATGGTAAGTTATATACCAAGCCTACTACGGCCGAGCGCCTATGTGCGAGCCCAGCATGGCCGGGATACAAAGCCTAGTATGGCCGAGCGCCTATGAGCGAGCCTACTATGACAGAGCAGTAATATATACCGATCCTTATAAGGTCGGACAACTATTTTACTTACTATATTGAGAGAGTTGAATGAGTATCAGCAGGTGAGCATATCTTTAGATTATCTTTGACTCCTAGTTACTTTCAGTTATTATATTATCAGTTCAGTTTCAGCTTTCAGTATATTGTTGTACATACTTAGTACATTATTTCGTACTAACGTGCCTTTTTTAGGGGCGCTGCATTTCATGCGCGCAGGTTCAGACAGACAGACGGGTAGACCTCCTCATTAGATGTTTCCCGAGTTCATCTTGATCGGTAAGCTCCATGCCCTTCGGAGTTGCCGGGTCTAGAGCATTATATACATCTTGTGTATATATGTATATATTATATAAGTAGGTCGGGGCCCTGTTCCGATCACAGTATAACCATTAGTAGAGGCTTGTAGACATATCCTATCAGTTAGTGAAGTATTTTGGGCTTGTAGGCCTTTTATGTATTTTTTGTTGGTCTGCCAGCTGTAGCAGTTATGACGGCCTTTTTGGCCCAGCATTATATTGATGTTTAGTCAGCATTCGCAATTGTCTTGCAATGTGGCCCATGGCCAATGTATGACATTATATGTTCAGAATCCCTTAGTCGTAAGTTGGTACGCAAGGATAGGTGAGGCACCGGGTGCCGGTGTCGCCCCCCAAGTTCAGGGCGTGACACAAACTTACAACTTCCAAAACTTATGTCGAACCACGTGTAACCTACTCGTAATGACCTCAAATTTTTCACACAAGTTCAAAATGACATAGAGAACTTATTCCAACTTCCGAAACATACTCGTAAACATCAAAGTCAACTTCCGGTCAAACCTATAAACTTTCCAAACCTTCAAACTTCCAACTTTGGCCAAAAAGAGCCAAATCTACTTAGGAACCTCCAAATCCAAATATGGACATACACCTAAGTCGAAAATCACCATACAAACCTATTGAAAACATCAAAACAGAATTCCAAGGTCATTTACATGAAAGTCAAAGCTCGTTCAACTCTTACAACTTAAGCTTCCATAAATGGCACTAAGTATTCCAAATCACCCCCGACCCTTTCCGAAGCCAAACAAGCAACCCTCAAGTCATAAAACAATAAATACACATACAAGAAACCTAATATAGGGGAACGAGACTCTAATAAACAAAACGACGGCTTGATCGTTAAAAAAAAGTTTGCTTCAACCAATTATGAATTTAACGACTTCTCTACTCGTAGAACTAATCAATACTAAGGTAAAACATACATAATTCTTGTAAACATGAGGTATTTTGTTTAGTTTAGGAGAAATAAAATGGAAGATATATGTTATATTTATATTATCTAGTTCACATCAGGAAAGAATGAATACAAGAAAAAATCTTAATTGAATTCATACTCCTAAATATTTAGGACTTCTTACATAGGTCAAATAAGGAAAGATTTAAAACTCAAAATATAAGTTAATTTTAAGTCCTAAATATAAAATAACTAAATTTTAATTTTTTCTGATTAAGTTTATTTCTTTGAAGGGCAAAAAGAAATTGTTCGATTTATTTACTTGCTGCTAAAAGTCCTTCTGTTTGATTTAGTAACACTATATTTTTTGCTTAAAAGTTTTGTGTGGAACATATTGAAATTGTCAGCAAGCTTCTTATTTTGAACATTGAAGCGGTCTAAAAACTTCTTAGTTTACAAAACTTATCTATGTTATATTATAAATGGGAAGCCCTTAAGTCAAAAGTTAAATTACCAGAATACCTTTTTAAATAATTTAAATACTTTACATATAAAAATATTGCACAAAAATGTTAAATTTACTTGAAAAGATATGATCCTTCGTATTAGTATCTAATGTTAAAACTAATTTCTAACTAATATGTGCCTATTGCTTACTTTATTATCAATCATTTTTCCTTTTCAAAAAAGAATATAAAATTTATGGTGGCTTTTGAAAATTAGAACATAAAAATATATCTTCAAAAGCCTCACAAATTTCACGACCCAGAATTCCAACTGCGAGACCGTAATGGTTCCTAACATACTCTTACTAGACCAACCAAGATTAGCACAACATTAAATCAATTTCATAATTTAAAGGCAAAATATTAAGAAATTAAGAATAAAATAATTTGTAATATAATAATTTGAAACAAACGTTGTCTAGTCTAATCATATAAACTGGTATCACAAGTACATGAGCTTCTACAATACATGAGTCTGAAGTGAAATACAATTGTCTAAAACAAAACGAATAGTAACATAAATAGGAAGGGGACTTCATTATCACGACCCAAACCGATGGGCCACGACGGGCACCCAGTGCCTTACTCAACCGAGTACCAACGTTACATATCATTCTTATCATACTGTCATTGGCAAATGGGCCAAACAGGCCGTTATGGGCTAACCAAAATAAACATAATGGAATACTCAATATAAGATGACCCAATCCGACATAAAAACTTATACATGTGACATATGGCCTATAAGATCAAAATTACACTGAACATAGGTCGATAAGGCCGTACAATCTTTCACTTACACGACATATGTCTACAAGCCTCTAAGGATACATAAATTTCATAAAGGTCGGGACAGAGCCCCGCCATACCAATCAACACATGCGCTAATCATACTGACCAATGGCAACTATGGAGCAAATGGAGCGCACCAACATCTTCCGCTGAGCTGATAGCCTACTTGGAGGACTCTCGACCTATCTATCGGACCTGCGAGAATGAAACACAACATCCCAAGGCAAAAGGGATGTCAACACAAATAATGCACTGAGTATGTAAGGAATGAAAATCAGTAAACAATAGACATGAGAAAAACATGGAGTAAAAGACTCGACATGTACGTCTGAATAACTCTATGAATCATTAATATTTACAATATCATGTATATGCATATAAATATCATACAATGTTTAGGTATGTGCGTTCATAACAACATCAAGCCTCTGAGGGCATCCCATCATATCATCTCGGCCACTGTGGGCAAAATCATCAACGTATACCAGCTGATCAGGTGGTGATGCGTATATAACGACATAACCTTTTCCCATACCCCATGTACATATAATATATGCACATATAACGCCATCTGGTCATGGGTCAATGTACATGTATAAATGCACAAGAAGTGCGTTAATAAGATTTATCGGAATGTCATAAAAATAATATGCCTGTAGGATAAACTTTATCAAATACGTATTTTTCTGAGACCCATGAACAGAAGATATAATAATAATTCACATGGGGAATCAAGAATATAGACACCCCTAGTATTTCTATGAATAGAGTCATTTATGGAAGTTGTGCATTTGCTCGTTTCGTTCGTGTCGTATAGATCATGCCAAAAAGAAAGAAGGGATAGCCTTAACATACCTGAGCCGATTCTCTTGACAATCCCTCTAACACGTCTTTCGTGAAATCACGCAACGGTTGATCGAAGTAGGGAAAAATTCGTATGATATTCTTGAGAAAGATTGTACCGTGCTCTCTTAGAATCACAAAATCCCGTTGCGATTACACAGTATAACTTCGTTGCAAATCTCGTAGAATTGCAAATACGTATTAAAGCTTCATCCGTTTGCCTTTCAATCCATACAGAATTGCAAATATCTTCAAAGTGCTAATGTATCATATGTATTTTAATGAATTATGTTGAAGTCCTTATTAAAGAGAGTGGGCCCCACTCTTTGTATGACTAAGCCACGTATTCATCTTAATTATGCCACCTTTCTTTGTGAGTTAAGACTTACTATCATAGCCTCTTTGGGCTGCCACGTATTAGCTCATCCATTCCCAACCAATTAACATCTTAATTAATTGTTAAGCCCCCACCAAAATAAATAATTACCCGATTATCCACATAATCAAGAATTATCTCAAATTACATAAAATACTACTCACTTTTAACACACCTTATACACCTTACTATCATGGTCATGTGGTACCTTGTATGGTACTAGTCCATAAATACGGGGTATTTTATCTCGGGCCGTATTTTACCCCAAAATGCCAAACTTCGACGAAAATTCATTTTCTTTGATTTTCTTACCCTCTCACCTTCACGAATTTACTTATCACTTGTTTGAAATAGCATAATGCTTACAATCTCAAAATAATCTTATTCATGAACTTACGTCGATTAACTTACAACGAAACTTTAATGTACGAAAATGCGGAATGTAACATCTCCTTTCTGACGTTATCTCAATTTACTTATGGTGTACTTCTACATACAGAAACATGGGGTGTAGCATTTTTGGTCTGCGAATGCTCTGCAGCTCTACAATAAGTCTCCTAATAAAATGAGTCTGAGTACTTCCACATACGAAAACATGGGGTGTAACATCATTCCCCCCGTTTGGAACATTCGTCCTCGAATGTTGACTGATGCACTTATGATTTTCATGACTTAAGTCTTCCGAATAATTTTAGTACTCTCCTTGCCATCTGGACAACTGTTCTATGAATAATTCCAAAGGCCAAGGCATTACCCCCTTTAGGCCTATTTCTCATACCGTGACATATGGTCGGAATCCGTGTAATCTCATAACTGTTGCTACCTTCTATTATGCAGCCTGTACGACTCTGACCTTGTAAGTGCACCTATGCGACTCTTCTTCCCTTTTTCCTCCAACTTTTAGCCCTTCTCTAGGCCTCACTCTCTAAACATATACAGAGCTTGACAAGATGTCCCTCTGGGCATCTATAGGTATACTAAAGTTCTTCGCTTGGTACTTTGTCGAACTTACGAATATTGTTATATCTTATTTCATAGACCTGGTAATTCATCTGTATGACTTTATTGCATCTAGGCAAGTCATACTATACCATAACTCTTACCTCGATTTATCGTTATTGAGATCTTCTACCAAACTCCAGGTTACTTTCGTTGCTTATCCCATATGTATAAATCTAAGACCTGTAATGCTTCCTCGCTACTGTTCATCTTAAGGACGACGACCTCATCTTATCTCATACTTTATTACTTTTATCCATCCAATGTTGATTCACCTGAATATTGATCTATAATCTACCACTGATAACTTGACCTTCTAGGTAATACTGCCTCTAGGGCTCACGTCTTATCAGGGAATATTTGAAATGATTAGGCTGATCCACCTGGGTCGATACCATGCTTTCATAACCGTATTTCATAGCATCCCGATGTGATTCACCTTATGTGGGTATTTTAATCTTATACAATTCACGAAGGCCCAAACGTCATCCTTTATCTATTATAATTACACCCTCATTCTACTACCAGGGCAGGATTCCATCTCTTCTAGATGCTATTAGTCTTGACTCCTTTGAGTTCATTTAGGTTATACTGAGCTTTCTATTACTTAAAGAACCCATCAGCTCTCTTGTTTTCATATGCTTAATCCCGAGAACTTATCCATTCTCGTCACCTTCTCACTCATCTTTTCTTATCCTTACTCATGTCTTCTTAAAACCATGTTGCTTTACCATTCTTTAGCTTCAACTTGCTTGTACCATAGATTTTCTTGTGTTATTCTGGAACATCAAGTGAGACATCTCATCGTCTTTAATTCTTTTTTACTCTCTTAACTAGTCCTCTTGATACATAGAAACCATAGGCTAGATGATATGCCACTGACAACGTCGCTATAATTCCTGGATACTGATTCCCAGCGCTTCTAGTCTTCTATCTGAAGTATGAACTATTCACAACCTTTTGCATTTGAGTATCTCGTACGTTGTTCACCATTACCTTACTTGCCTTAAAATCTCGCATCATATCTTCTATCTCTTTCATAACCTCCCTTCCACATAGGTATGATTCACATCCCTAACTTGAAACTCTATTATAATACTTGTACCTTTGGTGCATACACAATCTGGTGGGAGCTTCATACTGACTTCTTATGAGGCTGGTACTCTTCTAACTGGCTTTCTTGTAGAGCCGTTATGGAATACGGTTGTTGTACTATCTCTCTTGTACCTCTGATATTATGGGTGATTCTGCAATGTTTTCAATCATGATTTCTATAATTTTCTGGGTATAATAATCAGACTCCTGGGTACTATCTCTCTTGTACCTTTAGTTTCCTCTTCCTTCTGATCAACCTTTATGTAGGCTTAAGCTATCTTTCGATTTACGGCTACTGGTATTAGTTATTACTTTTGCCTTTCATGGGCGCTATGGAATATCCATGATACAATCTTTTGACAATTCAATCCTTTGTTTCTTTCTTTTAACTTATACCGGAGTCTTCTACGGCCGTATGAATGTCAACATATATGCTGCATGGATATCACTCCGAAGTCTTAAGTGCATAATCCCTTTTTGTTCCTTCTAAGCTTCCTTTAAACGTAAGCTATTACTTTTCCTGGTCTTTCTGCCCCTCTGTTGCGTGTATACTTAGCTTATCTTAGTTCCTACGCATGCCAAAATTTTTGTGCAATTCACATGGTCTCGAATATTATGTTTGGTTTCATTTCCCGCTCATTAGCTGCGATAGGTGCCACTTTCTTATGGAGTGTATATAATGTTGTAGTGAGACTGGTATTACAAGACCATTTCTTCTTCAAGTTACTATGCTTAGGTTGAAGCCTTCTTCCTTATTTTCTCAGCTAGTCTTTCGTTGTCGTACTTATGGAGGACCCTCTGATTCTTGTAAAGCTGCGAGCTTACTATATCGTATACTCGGCAAAATTTTTGATGTCCTTCCTCACCTATAATTATCCGTGGTTACTTACCTCCATGCCCTTGTACTTGTAGGGTTGCTTCTGAACTTGATATATTTTACTATCTTCCCAGTAGCACTCTCTTTTATTTTTGTAATACTCATGTGGTACCTTTAACTACCCCGACTCATATCTGAATATTTCTCAAGTATTAAAATGTCATAACTGCGAGGCTGAATCCACTATGCTGGGTTTTACTATTTTTATCTTGCACGACCTACTGACTTGTCTGTATCCTCTTGTCTAGCCATAACTAAGATCTTTCTCAATCAACTACTAACTACTCGTTAGCCCATTCTCATATCAATATTCCGCATAATCTTTCTTGGGTTATTTCCTTTGTCTTAACTTACCTCTTACACTGGCTACTTATTTATCAATAACATCTCGGGTAGTAATCCTTACTTCCTTTCCTTGACGTCGTGTTTGCATAGTGTTCTAGAATCGTAGCATATTTGTAGGATTTGAATAAGTGCAATCTTATCCCTTTCTCATTTTTATTGCATTCTTCCTTTATTATTCCATAGTTATTAGAACCACTTAATTCTGAGTAATGCCACATCATTCCATATTCCCCCCTTTAGGGGAGTACTAAGAGTTGGAGCCACGAGGATCTACCTATAGATGTTTTACCTCTTCATCTTTGGAGTCTTTTCACATCATCGATGACCCTTACTCATCTTGCGGCAATCCTTTTGTACCAAGGATAACAAAATTCCTTATTCGTGAGGGTGACACTTAGTATAACAGGCACATACAGTCCCTTAAGCTTAACTTTGCTCACATTGCTTGCTTTAGGGAAGCGTCTTCCTGAATGACAATTCTCTGAATTACTCATGAATCTTCTTCTGTTGTCCACTCTATTATCGCCGGAACGAAATCTGAAATTCTCATGATGCTGACTATTATCCGATCACTCAGTCCCTAATTCATGTGTTAATTTATCTTATTTATCAGCCCATACAGATTTCTATTGTTCTTGGGTCTAACTTTTCCTTCTGGTAATCGCGTTGGAGTTACGAACTTATTTCTTGAAATGAGGATGTAACTTTATGGCCTATACTATTTTGTTGTCTCAAGGCCTGTCACCTCTCGTCTTTTCCTTCAATTGACTATAGACTCTTTAATACTGTCATTGTTTTGATCTACTGTTGTCATCCATGTATCACATCTTACTCACAATGCTTCATTAACCCTCTTCTTATTTCCCTACTAACATTTATGTCTATCACTTTATTCTAAAAACATCAACAAGACATTCTTTTGTTTTTAGCTCCCCTTGGTCCATCCACTGGCTCTTCAGGTTGCCTAACATTCTCGTTCTACTAGGGATGGGAGCCACACTAAGGTAATATTTATCCCTTCAAGGCTTCCAGTGCCTATCTTTGTAGTACTCATATCTAGCTGTACTATTTTAGAGTGCACCATCTGGGTGTCTCACAAGGAGATCTATTAGCACATTTGCAATATCCTTCGGAATGTCAGCTAACGCTAACAATCCATCCAACATTTTGGGTTACTTTAACCCCAACTGGATCCTGATATCCCGTCCTTCTCTTAAATTATATTTGTTGGCTCCCATTAGGGCATAACTGAGATAGGTGTGGCCGATTGTACATACCTCTGTTACTGTTGAAGGAAACTCATAATGCTTATATTTCTCGACCTGGATTGTAAATACTATTAATCTTCATTAACTGGGTACCTCGTACCCTTCTTCACCTTGCTTCTTTTACTTGCTGAAACTTGTGTCTACCTTCCGATTCTCTTATACCTTTTTACCGTAAGAGTGGATAAATATTATTTCCTTAAAGCTACTTATACAGAACCTTACACATTTTAGTACACGCATGATTTGCTGAAGACCTCACATCTACTCATCATAAGAATGATGCAAAATCGAGTTCCTCTGACTCAACTCTTCCACAGCCATATTCAATCCCTTACCAACCGTCCTTCTAGATGTAGGCATCGTCGTATTATGAATAAGATAGAGTTTAGGAAATTGAGTTCTTACAACTGAGCTCTACCATACGATCTAGAGTAATAAGAAAGAGAGACAGTCCTAAATGCCCTGTAGCCTCCTGCTCATAAGTGTGGTGCACAACACACCAATAAACAAGACTCTGCTAGATACAGCTTGTAGACTCCCTAGGACAGAACTGCTCTGATACCACTTTTGTCACAACCCAATCCGATAGGCCGCGATGGGCACCCTGTGCCTTACTCAACCGAGTACCAATATTACATATCATTCTTATCATACTGTCATTGGAAAATAGGCTAAGCGGTCCGTAATGGTCTAACTAGAATAAACATAAGGGAATACTCAATATAAGACGACCCAATCTGACATAAAAACTTATACATGTGACATAGGGCCTATAAGACAAAAATTACACTAAACATAGGCCGATAAGTCCATACAATATTTCATGTACACGACATATGTCTACAAGCCTCTAAGGATACATAAATATCATAAAGGTCGGGACAAAGCCCCGCCATACCAATCAACACATGTGCTAATCATACTAACTAATAGCAACTCCGGAGAAAATGGAGCGTACCAACATCTTCCGCTGAGCTGATAGCCTACTTAGAGGACTCTCGACCTATCTATCGGGACCTGTGGGCATGAAATGTAGCATCCCAAGGCAAAAGGGACGTCAGTACAAATAATGTACCGAGTATGTAAAGAATGAAAATAAGTAAACAATAGACATGAGAAAAACATGGAGTAAAAGACTCGATATGTACGTCTGAATAACTCTGTGAATCATTAATATTTACAATGTCATGTATATGCGTATAAATATCATACAATATTTAGGTATATGCGTTCATAACAACATGAAGCCTCTGAGGGCATCCCATCATATCATCTCAGCCACTGTGGGCAAATCCATCAACGTATACCAGCTGATCAGGTGGTTATGCGTATATAACGTCGTAACCTTTTTCCATATCCCATATACATATAATATACGCATATATAACGCCATCTGGTCATGGGTCAATGTACATGTATAAATGCATGAAATGCATAAGAAGTGCGTTAATAAGATTTCTCGGAATGTCATAAAAATATTATGCCTGTCGGATAAACTTTATCAAATACGTATTTTTCTGAGACCCATGAATAGAAGATATAATAATAATTCACATGGGGAATCAAGAATATAGACACCCCTAGTCTTTCTATGAATAGAGTCATTTATGGAAGTTATGCATTTGCTCGTTTCGTTCGTGTCGTATAGATCATGCCAAAAAGAAAGAAGGGATAACCTTGACATACCTGAGCCGATTCTCTTGAAAATCCCTCTAACACGTCTTTCGTGAAATCATGCAATTGCGGATCGAAGTAAGGAAAAATTCGTATGATATTCTTGAGAAAGATTGTACCGTGCTCTCTTAGAATCACAAAATCCCGTTGCGATTACACAACATAACTTGGTTGCAAATCTCTTAGAATTGCAAATACGTATTAAAGCTTCATCCGTTTTCCTTTCAATCCATACAGAGTTGCAAATATCTTCAAAGTGCAAATGTATCATATGTATTTTAATGAATTATGTTGAAGTCTTTATTAAAGAGAGTGGGCCCCACTCTTTGTATGACTAAGCCACATATTCATCTTAATTATGCCACCTTTCTTTGTGAGTTAAGACTCACTATCATAGCCTCTTTGGGCTTCCACGTATTAGCTCATCCATTCCCAACCAATTAACATCTTAATTAATTGTTAAGCCCCCACCAAAAACAATAATTACCCGATTATCCACATAATCAAGAATTATCTCAAATTACTCAAAATACTACTCACTTTTAACACACCTTATACACCTTACTATAATGGTCATATGGTACCTTGTATGGCACTAGTTCATAAATACGGGGTATTTTAGCTCGAGCCATATTTTACCCCAAAATGCCAAACTTCGACGGAAATTCATTTTCTTTGATTTGCTTACCCTCTCACCTTCACGAATTTACTTATCACTTGTTTAAAATAGCATAATACTTACAATCTCAAAATAATCTTATTCCTGAACATACATCGATTAACTTACAATGAAACTTTAACTTACGAAAATGCAGAATGTAACATCTCATTTCCGAGCTTATCTCAATTTACTTATGTTGTACTTCTACATACGGAAACATGGGGGTGTAACATTCATGGTCTACAAACGCTCTGCAGCTCTACCATAAGTCTCATGATAAAACGAGTCTGAGCAATCTCTGCCACGCGCCGCTGGGACCAACTCTAGGATCTACACGCGAAGTGCAGAAGTATAGTATAAGTACAATTCACCCCATGTACTCTATAAATGCTGAGCCTAACCTCGACGAAGTGGTGACCAGGCTATGCCAAGATACTCACTACCAATATGTACAGATATGAGCAGAATCACAATAACGAAATAGGGAAACATCTAAAGAACATGATTCCCAAAATAAGAAATATATAATAGAGGGCCCAAGAATATTGTCACTACTCAGTTTCACAGCACAATACGGTAACGGAAACCAACTGCCAAGAATAGCCCAAATTAATTGCATTTGTTAGCGAAAAAAATATATAGATTATGTATATTATACGTACATAATACACACACACACACACATACACACACACACACACACACACACACATATATATATATATATATATATATATATATATATATATATATATATATATATATATATATATATATATATATATATATATATATATGACTAACATAGTTTTGTGTATTATAATCTCATTCCTCTATTTATGGCCTCTTTTATGTTCATTTGTGGTTATGTTACACAACGGGGTGGTTGGATTTGTTTCGGAAAGGTCTTGGAGTAAATTGGGACACTTGGTCCCAAAGATGGAAGCTTAAGTTGAAAGAGTTGACTCGAGTTTGTTTTGTGTAGAAGGCCCCCGAAATGGTGTTTTGATGATTACAATAGTTTTGTATGATGATTTTGGACATAGGCGTTTGTCCGGATTTGGAGATCCGTAGGTTGATTTGGTTTTTTTTGGCGAACGTTGGAAAGTTGAAAGTTTGGAAGGATAAAATGTTTGACCAAGAGTTGACTTTGTTGTTATCGTGCTCAGAATTTAGTTCCGGGAGTTGGAATAGGTTTGTTGTGTTATTTGGGACTTGCATGCAAACATTGGGGTCATTTCGGGTGGATTTGATGTGTTTCGCCATGAGTTTTGGAAGTTGGAAGTTCATTAGGCATGAACTAGGGTGCGATTTATGGTTTTGATATTGTTTTATGTGATTTGAGGCCTCGAGTAGGTTCGTGTTATGTTTTTGGATTGTTTATAGTAATTGGACGGGGTCCCAAAGGCTTGGGGTGTGTTTCGGATGGGTTTCAGACCATTTCATCATGTTTTGGCATGTCAGATATCTTATGTCTGGTTTTCTCCTTCGAGATTGTCACGACCCCAATTTCCCTCTGCGTGATATCGTGATGCCACCTAGTCTCTAAGACTAGATAAGCCTAACATACATGCAAAATTTAACTTAAAAAATGATAAAAACTTTAATATAATTCAACAACTAGCCTGAAAGAACTCTACAACTCAATACAACAAAACTCCCAAAATCTAGTGATACGAAGTCACAAGCTCTACAAGAGTATACTGAACATCCTTATACAAAAATTTCTATAAAAAGGGAAAATTAAAGAGAACTAGATAGAGGGTGACACCGAGGCCCGCGTACGCCGGGAGGAATACCTTGAAGTCTCCGAATCCGAGCTCGACTCGCTGGTGCCTAGGCGGGTAAGAGGTATCCGGATCTGCACAAAACGATGTGCATAAGCGTAGCATGAGTACACCACAACGGTACCTAGTAAGTGCCAAGCCTAACCTCGATAGAGTAGTGACGGGGTCAGGTCAACATCCTACTGGAATAAATAAGAAAATTGAACAGGTATATGACAATGTGATAATTATAAACAATGGAAATGAAACAATGGAGAAAATATACCGAGAATAGCTACACTGAACTAAGGCAATTAAGGCATCACGAAAGTGAACAAGGAATAATATGCCATGGAAACAAAGCAACCAAAACACAAGTGATGTAATAGAAATGTATTATCAAGCATCACTACCAAGGTAATGCCTCATAGTCTCATATCACAATACAAATCATAATTTTCCTTTTATCACCGCGGGTGCCATGCATTTAGTTTTGAAAATCATTTTTTTTCGAAATTGCTTCCCACATTTTAGCACACCGCGTGGCTTCAAGTAGTTCCCCTACTAGCAACAAGCGTATCAAGCCTACCTTATCTCACCGCATGCGTTTCGACCCCAATCCCTATACCACCGCATGCGTATTAATATCAAAACGTATCACAAATCGCACTTCAAGTGCCCAACATCACAACTTGCCAAAGAAGTCAACAATTATAGTATTTCCATGATCAATAGCCCATGGCTCAACCACAATATGCACAAGAGTCTCAACAATAGCAACCAAAAGTTCTCCTATTTCTTGGAATATCTTATTGTTGAACTTGGTATTGACTTATAAAGGCCGTAATTCACATTGAGGCAAAGTAATAGAGAGAAAAATAATTTGAACTAAACATGTAATGACAATTAGCAAGTAAGAGTTAAGACAATTATTAACGATGACAAGTAAAGCATGTGAAGATAGACTAAAGATGATGAATGTAACATTATATGGCAACTCAATTAAAGGCATGAAATGAATCTACATAGCTAAAACCAGAGTCAATTACCACATTTAGCCTGTGTACACACTCATCACCTTGCTTACACGACTTCCACATATCACAATTAACACAAAACAATACCAATCCTAAGGGGTGTTTATTCCACACAAAGTTAGGCAAGACACTTACCTCAAAACACACTAACTCAATTCACTAGTAAGCCTTTCCCGCGATTATCCAACTCCGAACAGCTTGAATCTAGCCATAATAACTCATACCATAAATCCAAACAATAGGAAGCTATTCTGAACAATAAAGTTGCAATCTTTAAAGAGAAAAAAAAATTCAACTCAAGTCAACCTCTGGCTCGCGTCTCGGAACCCGACCAAACTTACAAAATCTAAACACCCATTCGATAACGAGTACAACCATGCAAGAATTACTCAAATCCGACTTCAACTCGCCTTTCAAATCCGTAAAATTTACTCTAAGAAGTTTCACAATTTTTCTCCAAACTCTCCAACTCAAATCACTAATTATATGACAAAAATCACATCAAACAACATCGATTCTACCAATCATAATCCAATTCAAGCCTATTGAAACTATGAACATTCGACTTTCAAAACTAATGCCGATTCATACTAAAACAACTATCATTGATCTCAAATTTTGGACACAAGTCATAAATGACATGACATACCTATTCCAATTTTCAGAATTAGAATGTGACCTGGATATGAATAAAGTCACCTCCCAGTCAAACTTCTCAACATTCCAAACCTTCAACTTTCTAACTTTCGTCAATTCAAGCCGAAACGATCTACAGACCTCCAAATCAATATCCAGACAGGCTCCTAAGTCCAAAATCACCATTCAGAACTATTGAAACAATCAAAACTCCATTCCGGAGTAGTCTACACAAAAGTCAAGCTACAGTCAACTCCCTCAACTGAAACTTCAAACTCAGGGAGTAGGTGTCCCATTTAACTCCAAAACTCACCCGAATCAAAACCAAACACTCATGGCATGTCACATAACCATAATAAAACAAACGCTCGTCCTCGAACTATTATAGAGACATACATGACGTGGTGAAAAGATGAGGATAATTTCTACGCATATCACGCTCAGTCTCCCAAGTGCCTCCTTGACTGGTTGACCCCTCCATTGAACCTTCAATGAAGCAATGCTCTTCGACCTCAACTTTTGGACTTGCTTGTCCAAGATGGCCACCAGCTCCTCCACATAAGACAAATTTGTGTCTTACTGTACTAAGCAAAATCCAACACATGAGATGGATCACCATGATACTTTTGGAGAACAGAAACATGGAATACTGGATGAATTGTTGCTAGACTAGGTGGCAATTCAAGCTTGTAGGCCACCTCTCCAATCCTCTCAAAAATCTCAAAATGTCCGATAAACTGAGGGATCATCTTGCCCTTCTTCCCAAACCTCATAACACCATTCATAGGAGAAACCCGAAGCAGGAACCTCTCTCCAACCATCAATACAACATCACAAACCTTTCGATCCGCAAAAATCTTCTCTCTATATTGGGTTGTACGAAGCAAATCCTGAATCAACTTAGCCTTTTCCAAAGCATCCTAAACCAAGTTTGTACCCAATAGCCTCGCCTCACCTGGCTCAAATTAAACCACTAGAGACCGACACCGCCTCCCATACAAGGCCTCATACAGAGCCATCTGAATACTCTAGTGGTAGCTATTATTGTAGGCAAACTCCTCAAGCGGCAAGAACTGATCGCAATAACCCCTGAACTCCATAACATAGGCACGAAGCATATCCTCCAATTTATGAATAGTGCGCTCGGACTATCCGTCCATCTAAGGGTAAAATGTTGTACTCAATTCAACCCGTGTGCCCAACTCATGCTGTACGACTTTCTAGAAGTGCGATGTAAATGGCGTACCCTTGTCAGAGATGATGGATACCGGCATGCCATGAAGTCGGACAATCTCGCGAATATAGATCTGAGCCAGCTCCTACGAAGAATAAGTAGTCACCACTAGAATGAAATTAGCCGACTTGGTTCCTATCCACAATCACCCATACTGCATCAAGTTTCTTTTCAGTCAGTGGGAGCCCAACAACGAAATCCATGGTAACTCGCTCCTATTTCCACTCGGGAATCTCAAGCCTCTGAAGCAACCCACCTGGACGCTGATGCTCATACTTCACCTACTGACAATTTAGACACTGAGCCACACACTCCACTATATCTTTCTTCATCCTCCTCCACCAATAGTGCTGCCTTAAGTCCTGACACATCTTAGTGGAACCCGGATGAATAGAGATCTGTGAACTGTGAGACTCCTGCAGAATCAACTCATGCAACCCATCAGCATTGGGCACACATAACCGGCCCTACATCTGTAACATACCGTCATCCCCAATAGTAACCTTCTTGGCATCGCCGTGTTTGACCGTGTCCTTGAGGACAAGCAAATGGGGGTCGTCATACTGACGCTCTATGATACGATCATATAAGAAAGACCGAGAAACCACAAAAGACAGAACTCGACTCGGATCTGAAATGTCCAACCTAACAAACTGGTTGGCCAACGCTTGAACCTCCAATGCTAATGGCCTCTCCGTTGCCGGTAGATATGCTAAACTACCCAAGCTCTACTTCTTTCGACTCAAAGCATCGGCCACCACATTGGCCTTCCCAGGATGATATAGAATGGTGATATCATAGTCCTTAGGCAACTCTAACAACCTCCATTGCTGCAAGTTAAGATCCTTCTATTTGAACAGATGTTGTAGACTTTGGTGATCGGTATAGACTCACAAGGGACACCGTACAAATAGTTCCGCCAAATCTTCAAGGCATGAACAATAGCTGCTAATTCAAAGTCGTGGACATGATAATTCTTCTCATTCACCTTCAACTATCTTAACGCATAGGCAATAACCCTACCGTCTTGCAGCAACACCGCGTCGAGGCAAACACGTAACGCATCACAATACATAGTGTAAGACCCCTAACCCGTAGGCAATACGAACATTGGGGCACTTGTCAAAGCAGTCTTGAGCTTTTGATAGCTCTCCAACACTCCTCGTTCCATCTAAACAGAGCACCTTTTCGGGTCAATCGGGTCATAGGTGCAGCAATAGATGAGAAACCCTCTACGGAACAACGATATTACCCTATCAAATTAGGAAAACTCCGGATCTTAGTGGCTGAAGTGGGTCTGGGCCAACTCCACAATACTTCAATCTTCTTCGAATATACCTTGATCCCCTCACTCGACACCATATGACCATAAAACGCCACCGAATCACGCCAAAATTCTCACTTTGAAACTTTTGCATAGGCCTTCTTTTCTCTCAAGGTCTGAAGCACAATCCTGAAATGCTACTCATGATCCTCCCGGCTCTGGGAGTGCACCAGGATGTCGTCAATAAACATAATGATGAATGTGTCAAAATAGGGTTGGAATACACTATGCATCAAGTGCATGAATGTTTTTGGGGCATTGGTCAGCCAAAATGACATCACAAGGAACTCGTAATGACAATACCGAGTCCTGAAAGCAGCTTTTGAAATATCCAGCTACTGAATCCTCAACTGATGATAGCCTGACCGCAAATCAATCTCTGAGAACACTCTAGCACCCTGTAGCTAATCAAATAGGTCATCAATGCATGGCAATAAATACTTGTTATTTACTCTAATCTTGTTCAATTACTGATAATAAATGCACATGCAAATAGAAGCATCCTTCTTATTCACAAACAAGACCGGAGCACCCCAAGGTGACACACTAGGCCGAATGAAACCCTTATCAAGAAACTCTTGCAACTTATCCTTTAACTCGTTCACCTCCGCTGAGGCCATACGATATGGTGGAATAGAAATAGGCTGAGTGCCCGACAACAAGTCTATGCCAAAATCGATATCCTCATCGACCAGCATGCCAGAAATATTTGCCGAAAATACATCTGGATAGTCTCTCACTAACAAAACCGACTCAACGGTAGGAGTATCAACATTGACATCTCTCACAAAGGCTAGATATTCATCACACCCCTTCCAAACCATCCGTTGTGACTTAAGGAAAGACACCACCCTATTAGGCACATTATCCAATCTACCCCTCCACTCCAACCATAATAAACACGACATAGACAATGTCACCGTCTTGGCATGATAATCAAGAATAACATGATAGGGAAACAACTAGTCCAAGCCCAAAATAACATCAAAGTCTACCATACTGAGCAACAATAGATCAACTCTGGTCTCAAACCCCGCCCAGAACAACTAAAAATGATTGATACACACAGTCAACAATAATGGAATCTCCCACAGGCATGGACACATAAATAGGAGAACTCAAAGAATCACGTGATATACAAAAATACAGAGCAATGTAAGATGATACATACGAATAAGTGGAGCCTGGATCGAATAAGACTGATGAATCTCTTTGACAAACCAGAACAATACCTATGATAATTGAGTCTGATGCAACCACCTCCGTCATACTGGGGAAAGCATAACATCTAACCCGGCGTCCCCCTCTCGGGCAACCCCTACCCACCTGACCTCCACCCCTAGCTGGCTGAGCAGGTGGAGTGGCAATTGTTGCGGTAACCACGGCCTAAGAAGTCTGGAGACCTTGTGGAATAAGTGGAGCTTGAATAGTATGTGAAGGTGCACCCATCTTGAGTCTGGGGAAGATCCTCACCATATGACAAATATCACCACACTCAAAACAAGCTCTCGGAGGACTTGACTGCTGAAACTGGCTCGTGCCTGGTTGGCTGGACTGACCACTAAATGCACCTCGTGCTGGAGGTGCACTAGACAGTGCCGGTGCATAATGGGCAACCTGAGACCAAAGAATAGCCAGAATACCACTGGAAGCTGGAAGTGCTGAATAAACTTGACGGCTCACACAGCCTCTATCACGACGGGCTGCACCTAGGGCACGAACACCACTATGTCGACCAGAATCTCGAGGACTCTTGGCCTCCCTGTCCGGTCTCCCGGCCCCGCAAACCCTCCAATCTCCGTGTGATTTCTACCACCTGCTGGTATGGAGTATCAGTCTCTAACTATCGAGCCATGCTGAATCTAATACCATAGTTGAGCCCCTTGATAAATTGACAGACTCGATCTCAAATTGTGTAAACCAAGGCAAGTTCATATCTGGACAACTTACTGAACTTCAGAGCATACTCTGATACGATCATAAAACCCTGGCGCAACTGCTCAAACTGCTTGCGCCATGTATCCCAAAGTCTCCGGGGAACAAACTCTCTCAATAACATCTCGAAAAATGGAGCCCATCTGAGTGAAGCTGCCTTGGTTGGGCTACCCACTTCCCAAGCCCGCCACGACTAGTATGCTGGTCCCGATAGCTATAAAGTAGTGAAAGAAACCCCGCTCGTCTCCACTATACCCATGTTATGGAGAATACGGTGGCACTTTTCCAGAAACCTTGTGCATCCTCAGTAGGTAGGCCAGTGAAAAAAGGAGGATGGTTCTTCTTATACCACTCGAGTCTGAGTTGCTCCTCCTTAGAAGTTGATGCCATAACCTCGGGCTGAACTGAGATAACCAGTTGCACTGGTATAACCTCTGGGACCTGCTCAACATGGAATCACTGCTCTAGGGTACGGGCTGCAGGAGTTTGCGCTCCTCCCCCAGCCTGAGATGTTGCCGTTGCAAATGAAATCAACCTCGTTTGAGCTAGATTACCAAATATGCTCCAGAACTGGGAGAGAGTCTCCTAAAGTGCAGGGGTAGCAACAAGCACCGCAAGTGCCTACCTCCCAACTGGAGTTACCGGTTGCTACTCTGTCGCAGTTCGGGCAGCTGCTCAGGCAGCACTACATGCCCCTCCTTATCCTCTCCGTGACCCCGGCCCCAGCCCCAGTCTCTTGCGGCTCTAGCAGGGGGCGGGCGTATCTGATTGTCGGATCTAGTGGTGCATGTCCTCACCATCTATGAGAGAATAGAAAGTCATAGATTTATAAATCTAAAGTCAACAAATTCGCATGATAAGGGATCAAAGAAGTCAAGTTTCCTAACAGTTCCATAGCCTCTCGAAGATACGTACAAAGTCTCTGTACTGATCCGTTAGATTCTACTCAACCTGCTTGTGACACGTAAAACCTATGTACCTAGGGCTCTGATACCAACTTGTCATTGACCGAATTTCCCTCTGTTGGATGTCGTGATGGCACCTAGTCTATAATAGTAGGTAAGCCTAACATTCATGCAGAAGTTAACTGAGAAAATGATAAAAACTTTCAAATAACTCAACAACTAACATAAAAGAACTTTGCGACTCAATATAACAAAACTTCCAAAATCTGGTGATACCAAGTCCCAAGCTCTACAAGAGTATACTGAACATCCCTATACAACATTATCTATAAAAAGGTAAATGAAATAGAACTCGAAAGAGGATGACTGCGAGGGCCGCGAACGCCGGCAGGTATACCTTGAAGTCTCTAAATCTGAACTCTACTCACTGGTGCCTATGCTAGTAAGGTTACCTGGATCTGCACAAAAAGATATGCAGAAGCGTAGCATGAGTACACCACAACGATACCCAGTAAGTGCCAAGCCTAACCTTGGTAGAGTAGTGATGAGGTCAGGTCAACACCCTACTAGAATAAATAAGAAAACTGAATAGGTATATGACAGTGTGATAAAGATATACAACAGAAATGAAACAATGAAGAAAATATACCAAGAATAGCTACACTGAACAAAGGCAATTAAGGTATCACGAAAGTAAATAAGGAATAATATGCCAAGGGAACAAAGCAACCAAAACACAAGTGATATAATAGAAAGGTATTAGCAAGAATCACTACTGAGGTACTGCCTCGTAGTCTCATATCACAAAACTAATCACAATCATCACTTATATCACCGCGGGAGCCTTGCATTTAGTTTTGAAAATCATTTTTTTCGAAATAGCTCCCCGCATTTTAGCCCACCTTATCACACCACGTGGCTTCAAGTAGTTCCCCTACTAGCAACAAGCGTATCAAGACCACCTTATCTCACCGCTTGCGTTTTGACCCCAATATCACAAATTGCCAAAGAAGTCAACAATAATAGTGTTTCCATAATAAATAGCCCATGCATAAACCACATTATGCACATGAGTCTCAACAATAGCAACCGAAAGTGAATAACTCCACAAGAATGGTATTTCAACAATTTATAACTTTACTTCAATGTAAATTACGGCCTTTATAACTCAATACAAAATTCAACAGTAAGATATTCCAAGAAATAGCAACTTCAAGTAAGGGACTCATTGTTTAAATATTAAATAAGGTATGAATGATGACAATAAAGCATGTGAAGATAAACTAAAGATGATGAATATAACATATTATGGCAACTCAATTAAAGGTATGAAAGGAATCTACATAGCAAAAACCGGTCAATTACCACATTTAGCCCGTGTGCACACTCGTCACCTTGTGTACACGGCTTCCACATATCACAATTAACACAAAACAACACCAATCCCATGGGGTAATTTCTCCACACAAAGTTAGGCAAGACACTTACCTCAAAACATGGTAACTCAACCCACTAGTAAGCCTTTCCCGCGATTATCCAACTCCGAACGGCTCAAATCTAGCCAAAAACACTTCATACCATAAATTCAAACTATAGGAAGCTATTCTGAACAATAAAGTTGCAATCTATAAAAAGATACACAAAGTCAACTCAAAAAGTCAACCCTGCACCCGCATCTCGGAACCCGACCAAACTTAAAAAATTGAAACACAGATTCGATAATGAGTCCAACAATACAAGAATTACTCAAAAGGGGAAACAAGGCTCAATTACACGAAATGACCGGTCGGGTCGTTACATTCTCCCCCTCTTAAAACAAACGTTCATCCTCAAACATGCATAGAGACATACCTAAAGTGCCATAAAGCTGAGGATAACAACTCTGCATGTCATGCTCGGTCGCCCAAGTCACCTCCTCGATCGGTTGACCTCTCCATTGTGATTTTACTTAAGCAATGTTCTTTGACCTTAACTTCTCTCTGTCCAGGATAGCCACCGACTCCTCAACATAAGTCAAATCCTTGTCCAATTAGACTAAGCTGAAATCTAATAAATATGATGGATCACCATATTACTTTCGGGGCATGGAAACATAGAACACAGGGTGAACTTCTGATAAACTAGGTGGAACTGCAAGTATGTAGGCCACCTCATCTACTCTCTACTCTCTCAAGGATCTCAAAAGGGCTGATACAGTGAGGGCTCAACTTGCCCTTCTTTCCGAACCTCATCACACCCTTCATGGGTGAAACTCTGAGTAAAGCCCTCTCACCCACCATTAATGCTACATTACGAGCTCTATTTAGTGGAAGCCATCTTGAATCATCTTCACCTTCTCCAAAGCATCTCAAACTAAATTAGTGCCTAACAACCTAGCCTCCACATGCTCAAACTATCCAATCAGAGAACGCCATTGCCTCCCATATAAGGCCTCAAAAGGAGCCATCTAGGTGCTCGACTGATAGCTGTTGTTGTAAGCAAACTCTGCGAGCGGTACAACTGATCACATGTACCTCCGAAATCAATAACACATACATGTAGCATGTCCTCCAAGATATGAATAGTGAGCTTGGACCGCCCATTCTTCTGGGGATGAAATGTCATGCTCAACTTGATCTGTATGCCTATCTCACACTACACAGCTCTCCAGAAGTGCGATATGAAATGTGTCTGTCGATTGGAGATAATAGACGCCGTCACACCATAAATATTAATAATCTTCCGAATATAAATTCGACCCAGCTGCTCTAAAAAGTAGGTAGTCATGACCGGAATGAGGTGTGCAAACTTGGACAGTTTGGCCATAATAACTCATACTGCATAATATTTCTTCATGGTCCGTGGATAGCCTACCCCAAATTCAATAGTAATGTGCTCCCACTTCCACTCTAGTATCTTTAATCTCTTAGTCAACCCTCTCGATTTCTGATGCTTATACTTCACCTATTGACAATTCAAACACTGAGAGACATACGCAACAATATCTTTCTATACTCTCCACCACCAATAGTGCTATTTCAAGTCCCAGTACATCTTAGTGATGCTTGGGTGAATGGAATAGCACGAGATGTGACCCTTCTCAAGGATCAAATCTCTCAACCCATCAACATTTGGAACAAAAACCAAAACTTGAAGCCACATAACACCATAATTACAATTCTTAACCTCCTTAGAACCACCCTGTTGCACTGTGTCCCTCAACACCTTTAAGTGAGGGTCATCTAGCTGGAAAGCCTTGATACACTATGACAATGATAATTGTGCCACAACACAAGCAAGAACTGGGCTAGGCTCTTAAATATCCAATCTCACAAACTGATTGACCAAAGCCTGAATATCCATGGCTAGTGGCCTCTCTGCTACAGGTAAATATGCCAAACTGACCATGCTCTTGGCCTTTCTACTCAATGCATCGGCCATCATATTGGCCTTCCCCGGTTGATAAAATATGGTAATATCATAGGCTTTCATCAACTCTAACCATCTTTATTGCCGCAAATTAAGGTCTTTCTACTTGAACAACTATTGGAGACTCCGATGGTCGGTATAGACCTCACATAGAACATCGTATAGATAGTGCTTCCAAATCTTATGTGCATGAACAGTGGCTACCAACTCTAAATCATGCATATGATAATTCTTCTCATGAACCTTCAGCTGCCTAAACAGGTAGGCAATCACGTGACCGTCTTGCATCAACACCGTGTGAAGGCCAATACACGGTGTAAGATCCCGAACCTGTAGGCTACACCAACATTGGGGCTGTAATCAATGCGGTATAAAGCTTCTGAAAGCTCACATCACACTCATCGGACCATCTTAAAGGAGCGCCCTCTTGGGTCAATTTAGCTAAAGGTGTTGTGAGGGATGAAAAACCCTCCATGAAACGGCGATAATAACCTGCCAAACCCAAGAAGCTCCAAATCTTTCTAGCCGAAGACGGTTTGGTACAACTCTAAACTGCCTCAATCTTCTTTGGATCCACCTTGATCCCCTCACCAGATAACACGTGACCCGAGAACGCCAACTAATCAAGCCAAATCTCACACTGGGAGAATTTAGCATATAGCTTCTTCTCCCTTAAACTATGGAGCATGATCCTCAAGTGCTGCTCATGATCCTCACGACTATGAGAATACACCACATATTATCAATGAACATGATGATGAAAAAATCAAGATATTCTTGGAATATACGGTTCATAAAGTACATGGAAGTTTCTACGGCATTGGTCAGCCCGAATGATATCACCAAAAACACATAGTGACCATATCGAGTTCCAAAAGCTGTCTTCAGAATGTCTGAATCCCACATCTTCAGCTGGTGATATCTGACTTCTAGTCAATCTTCGAGAATGCCCGATCACCCTGAAACAGATCAAACAAATCATCAATGCGCGGTAATTGCTACTTTTTCTTGATTATAACTTTGTTTAGCTGCCACATGCACGTTATGATTGGACTCATCTAAGGCTACAAGATTTTAAATCTACTAGTGAGTATAATTCTGTTATGTTCAGAACTATTTCCTAATTGAAATTATGTGGTGATAATATTACTGATCATGATATGTTGGAGAAAACTGTCACCACTTTTCATGCCTCGAATATGCTCCTACAGCAGCAATATCGAGAGATGGGATTCAAAAAGTATTCTAAACTTATATCACATTTTCTTGTAGCTGAGAAACATAATGGGCTATTAATGAAAAACCATGAAAGCCGACCTACTAGTTCTTGTCCATTCCCTGAAGTGAATGAGACGAACTTCAACCAAGTTAAGCGTGGAAGAGGACGTGGCCCCAATCGTGGTCATGGCCGTGGTTGGGGAGGAAACTCTAATCATGGTAATAATAATGCACCAAAGAACCCTCCTCACCACTAGCAGTGGAAAAGGTAGAAACAAAATCATGAAGCTGTGCAAGCAGCAAAGCCAGAAAATGCTTGCTATAGATGTGAAGGAAAAGGGCACTGGTCGCGTACATGTCGTACGCCAAAGCACTTGGTTGAGCTGTATCAAGCCTCCCTGAAGAAGATAGAGAAAAATGCTAATGCAAATTTTATTTCTGAAGATAATTTAGACTTCATGGATTTGGATGTAGCTAATTACTTTGCACTCCCATAAGGAGAAACAAATCATGTGATCGGTAGAGAATCTTTAGAAATGTAAATATTTTAATCTTAGTTGTATGTAATAGATAGTATGGTTATGTAATTATTGTAGATAAATAAAAGTTATGCTTTGATAATGATGTTTATTATAATATATTTTATTTATGTCATTTTGAAGAATATGGATAATCCTCAAATTATGTTTGGATCAAAGATCAATCATGAAGATATTTGTGTAATTTGATAGTGGAACAACGCATGCCATATTCAAGGATCATAAATACTTTTCTTACTTGCATAAGGAAAAAGCAAATGTTTCAATAATTTCTGGTAATATAAGTCTGATTGAAGGCTCCAGAAGAGCCATTATATTTTTGTCTAAGGGAAGAAAACTTATTATCGACAATGCATTGTTCTTCTCCAAGTCCCGAAGAAACTTGTTGAGTTTTATATATATCCGCCGAAATGGGATCATGTTGAGACAATAGATGAAATGAACGTGGAATATCTTTGTATTACAAAGAATATTTCTGGCCAGAAATGCATTGTAGAATAGTTACCAACTTTATCTTCTGGCTTATAGTATTCAAAAATTAGTACAATTGAAGCACACTCGATCGTAAACTAGAAGTTTGCAGATTCAAATACTTTTGGGCTTTGGGACGGCCATTTGGGCCATCCTGATCAATAATGATAAGATGAATTACTGAATATTCGAGTGGGCATCCATTAAAGAACCTGATGAGTCTTACAAATAATGAATTTTCTTGTGATGCTTGTTATTAAGGCAAAATGATCACTAGACCATCACCAATGAAGGTTAACATTGAATTCCCTGCCTTTTTAGAACGTATACATGGGGATATATGTAGAACTATTCACCCACCAAGTGGGCTATTTAGATATTTTATGGTCCTAGTAGATGCATCTTCAAGATGGTCTCATATGTGCCTACTATCATCTCGCAACCTGGCGCTTGCAAAGCTATTAGCCCAAATAATTCGATTAAGGGCACAATTCCCAGATTATCCTATAAAGGCTATTCGCCTTGATAATGCTGGAGAATTCTCATCTCAAGTTTTTAATGATTACTGTCTATCATTTGGAATAAAAGTTGAACATCCTGTAGCTTATGTTCATACTCAAAATGGCCTTGCAGAGTCATTTATTAAACACCTGCAATTGATAGCAAGACCACTACTTATGAAAATACAATTGCCCACTATTGTTTGGGGTCATGCTATCTTGCATGCAACATCACTTATTTGTCTCAGACCGACACATTATAATAAATATTCTCCGTCACTATTAGTTTTTGGTCATGAACCAAATATTGCCCATCTACAAATTTTTGGATGTGCTGTATATGTGCCAGTAGCATCACCACAACGCAATAAGATGGGCCCCCAAAGAAGGTTAGGAATATATATTGGGTTTGAATCACCCTCTATTATTCGCTATCTTGAATTATTGACGGGAGATTTATTTACTGCTCGATTTGCAGACTGTCGATTTGATGAAACAAATTTCCCACAATTAGGGGGACAGAAAAAGAAAATCAAAAGAGAAATAGTGTGGAAAGTTTCATCATTGGCTCACTTTGATCCACGTACCCCTATATGTAATCAGGAGGTCTACAAGATCATCCATTTACAGAATATAGCAAATCAAATGCCAGACACATTTACTGGTTTGAAAAGGATAACTAAGTCACATATCCGGGGAGAGAAAAAGGAAATCAAAAGAGAAATTGTGTAGATAGTTTCATCATTATCTCACATTGATCTACGTACCCATATGTGTAATCAGGAGGTCCAGAAGATCATCCATTTATAGAATATAGTAAATCAAATGCCAGACGCATTTACTGATTTGAAAAGGATAACTAAGTCACATATCCCTGCAGAGAATGTGCCTATCCGAATTGATGTCCCAGCAGGACTATTTACTAGCATGAGATCTAGTGAACCTAAAGCACACCTGAAGCGTGGTATGCCTTTAGGTTCTAAGGATCGAAATCCTATAAAAAGAAAATCGAAAAATGATCAAAATGATATTATGAAGGCATCTTCTGAAGAGACCCAAGATCTGATTACTTTTGAGATTCCTGAACAAATCAATGAACCTGAGACTTAAGTGAGTGAGGAACTTTTAATAAGTTCTACTGGTGATGGGATTAATTTAAATAGATCTGAAATAGTGGTGGATAATATTTTTGCATATAATGTTGCACTTAACATTATGCAAGATAGTGAAAATCTTGAACCTCGATCTGTCTAAGAATGTCGACAAAGATCTGATTGGCTAAAATGGCAAGAGTCAGTTCAATCGGAATTGAAGTCACTTGCTAAAAGAGAGTTCTTTAGACCAATAGTCCAAACACCTGTTGGTATAATGCCAGTTGGTCGTAAATGGGTTTTTATGCGAAAAAGGAATGATAAAAATGAAGTTGAAAGACACAAGGCTCGCCTTGTTGCACAAGGATTCACACAACGACCTGGAGTCAATTATGAAGAAACATATTCACCCGTTATGGATTCCATAACATTTCGATATCTCATCAGTTTAGCCTTATGTGAAAGGCTTGAAATACATCTAATGGATGTGGTTACAGCTTATCTATATGGCTCACTTGATAATGAAATTTACATGAAAATCCCTGAAGGATTTAAAATGCCTAAAGCATATTCAAAATCTCGGGAAATGTACTCAATTGGATTACAAAGATCTTTGTATGGTTTAAAACAATCTGAGCGCATGTGGTATAATCGCCTCAGTGAATATTTGCTGCAAGAGGGTTACATAAATGATGTTATTTGTCCATGTATTTTTATAAAGAAAATGGCTTTAGAATTTATTATACTTGTTGTTTATGTTGATGACATAAATCTTGTTGGAACTCCAGAAGAGCTCCAAAAGGCAATTGAATATCTTAAGAAAGAATTTGAGATGAAAGATCTTGGAAAGATAAAACTTTGTCTTGGTCTGCAAATTGAACATTTAGCAAATGGTATCTTTATCCATCAATCTGCGTATACAGAAAGGGTCTTAAAACACTTTTACACCGACAAAGCGCACCCATTGAGTACACCAATGGTTGTTCGATAACTTGAAGTGAATAAAGATTTGTTCCGACCTCCAGAAGAGGATGAGGAACTCCTTGGTCCCGAAGTACCATATCTCAGTGTAATTTGTGCACTAATGTATCTTGCTAATGCTACAAGGCTTGACATAGCATTTTCTATTAATTTACTAGGAAGATATATTTCTTCTCCTATATGGAGACATTGGAATGGGATTAAGCATATATTGCAATATTTAAAGGGAACTCTTGATATGGGTTTGTTTTACGCTAACAAAGATAGTGCAGATCTTGTTGGTTATGCAGATGCAGGTTATTTATCTGATCCCCATAAAGCTAGATCTCAAATCGGGTACGTGTTTACATGTGGAGGTACTATCATATCATGGAACACCACAAAGAAATCTATAGATGCTACTTCTTCAAATCATGCTAAAATAATAGCTATTCATGTAGCAAGTATGGAATGCATATGGTTTAAATCAATAATTCATTTTATTCGAGAAAAATGTGGTTTGGAATGTGAGAGAAGACCCACAATTTTATATGAAGACAATGTTGCATGCATAGCCCAATTGAAGGGAGGATTGATAAAAGGAGATAGAACGAAGCACGTTTCACCAAAATTATTCTACACACACGATCTTTAGAAAAATGGTAACATTGATGTGCAACAAATCCATTCAAATGACAATCCGACAGATTTATTCACTAAATCTTTACCAACTTCAACTTTTGAGAAGATGGTATACAAGATTGGAATGTGGAGAATCAAATATTTGAAATAAGGTTTTCATCAGGGGGAGTAAACTACGCTATGTACTCTTTTTTCCTTACTAAGGTTTTTTCCACAGGATTTTCCTTATAAGGTTTTTGATGAGGCAGCTAGCAATGCGTATTACTAAATATGTGTACTCTTTTTTCTTCACTAGGATTTTTTCCCATAGGGTTTTTTTCCTAGTAATGTTTTAATGAGGCACATTATCCTTTAATGAATATCCAAGGGGGAGTGTTATAAATATATTATATTATAGATGTTCATTTAGTACTCCGTTGTAAATAAGCTTCTTGAAGAAGCTTATCCATATGAGACTCTGCTGTAAATATGTTTATCTATTTAGTACTCTATTGGAAATAAGCCTCCTGAAGAAGATTATCCTTTCGGTACTACGTTATGGATAAATATTACCCATGGTAAAAGATTATCTATATCTGGTACAGTAGCAGCTTACACAGCAGCTTAGAGTAGCAGCTTACAAGCAGCTTGCAGCAGCAGCTTACACAACAGCTTCCTTTCTTCTATAAATAGAGGAGAATTCAGTTCATTATGTACATAAGTTTTAAGTTTGAATAATATATCAGTTTCTATCTATACTTGTCTTTACTTTAAAGCCTTTATTCTATAATAGTTTTCACAATAAATAGCCCATGGCTTCACCACAATATGCACAAGAGTCTCACAATAATAACCGGAAGTGAATAACTAACTCAACAAAAATAGTATTCCACAACTTTACAACTTTACCTTAATGCAAATCACGACCTTTGTAACTCAATACCAATTTCAACAACAATATGTTCCAAAAATAACAACTTCAAGTAAAGAACTCCACAGTGAAATCATGAATAAGGAATAAAGGAAATAATACTTCAACTGAACATGTAAAGGCAATTAACAAGTAATAGATAAGAAAAGTAGAGCATGTGAAGATAGGCTAATGATGATGATGATTATAACATGTTAGGGTAACTCAATTAAGGCATCAAAGGAATCTACATAGCTAAATCCGGTAAAATTCCATATTTAGCCCGTGTACACACTTGTCACCTTGCGTACACTGCTTTAACATATCACACTTAATGCAAACCAACACCAACCCTAAGGGGTAATTCCCCTAACAAAGTTAAGCAAGACACTTACCTTAAAACATGCTAACTCAATCCACTATTAAGCCCTTCCCTCGATTACCCAACTCCGGACAATTCGAATCTAACAAAAACAACTTCATACCATAAATATAAACTATAGGAAACTATTTCGAACAATAAAGTTACGATCTTTACAAAGAAACAAAAAGTCAACCTGGGCACGTGACTTCGAACCTGATAAAAATTCAAAAATCCTAACACCCATTCTATAACGAGTCCAACCATATAAGAATTACTCAAATCGCATTTTTAATACCCAAAATTTAGCCTAAGAAATTTTAACAATTTCTCCCCAAATTTCCAACTCAAATCACTAAATAAATGATAAAAGTAACAATAGATATGTGTAATATAACCAATAGCAAGTTAGAATCTCTTACCCCGATGAATTTCTTGAAGATCTCTCAAAGGTTCATCACAAACCGAAATCTCTAGGTCGAAAAATGAATAATGAAATCAAACCCTAGAACTTAGCCCTTTTCTGCCCAGCAATTTCGCTTTTGCGGGCAAGGGATCGCGTCTACGATGTCACACATATAGAAAATCCATTGCAGGTGCGGTTCCAACTAATGCACATAAGGATCACACCTACGGAGCCATAAGCATTTCTGCGCAAACGTTTCTGCACAAGCGCATCTGCGGAAGGTCCTCCACTTCTGCGACCCCAGGTTGGCTAGCCCATTCAACTTTTGCGATGCATTCCCCGCATCAGTGAGTCTGCTTCTGCAAACAAATGACCACACGTGCGGTACCAGCTGGGCAAGGCCAACTTCGTTTTTGCGGCTCGAAACCCGCTTCTGCGGTGCCTCACTTGTGGCCTGAAATGTGCATGTGCGATTGCACCAGAGATTCAACAATGCCTAAGGACCAAATTTGTTCCTGATTCAATCTAAATCACACCCGAGGCCCTCGGGATCCCGTCCGAACATACCAACAAGTTTCAAAACACATAAAGGACCTACTCGAGGACAAATATCACATCAAACAACATTGATTCTATGAATCACAACCCAATTCAAGCCAATTGAAACGATAAACTTCTGAATTCCAAAGTCAATGCTGATTCATACCAAAACAACTCCGATTGACTTCAAATTTTCCACACAAGTCATAAATGACATGACATACCTAGTCCAACTTATGGAATTAGAATCCGACCCCAATATCAATAAATTCAACTCCCTATAAAACTTTCCAACCTTCCAAACCTTCAACTTTCTAACTTTCGGCAATTCAAGCCGGAACGATCTACCTTCAAATCAATATCCGAACACGCTCCTAAGTCCAAAATCACCATACAAATCTATTGGAACCGTCAAAAATTCATTCCCGAATCATCTGCACAAAAGTCAAACTACGGTCAACTATTTCAACTTAAGCCTCCAACTTAGGGACTAAGTGTCCCGTCTCACTTCGAAACTCAACCAAAACCAAAACCAAACACCCCAAAAAGATAAATAACCACTATATAACATAGAGGAGGCAATAATTAGGGGATCAGGGCTAAAATACTCAGAATGACTGACCGGGTCGTTACAATTTAACCTCGGGTCTGCCCAGTCAAAACCCGAGTCCAAGGATAGATCTCGACTACACAGAATCAAACGAGTCCATATATGTGTTTTAGTTTTAAATCCGAGTCGGATTCGACTCTCAAATCTCAAATTTTTATTTTTCAAAACATATACAAAATCCCCCAAAACTTCTACTAAATTCCCTATATTAGAGGTTTAATCTCTTAACTAATCATGCAATAAATTTAAATAGATTAAGATCACTTACCAAATTGTTGTAAGTAAAACTCCCTTCGAAAAATCGCCTCTTACTGAGTCTAGGTTTCTAAAATATGATAAACGAAGCTAAGTCCCGGTTTCTTCAGGTGCAGAAGCCACAAATGCAACTTTGGTTTGGCATTTGCTAACCCTCACAATTGTGAAATAGGGATCACAAAAGCAAACTCTGATAGCTCATTCAGATGTCGCAATTGCGACTAAGGCTTCGCAATTGTGATGGTAGCCTACTTCGCAAAAGAGACACAATGGTCACCAATACGACCAAACCCAACTCTATATGGTCTTTGCAAATGCGATAATTGTGTCGCATCTACGATATCTTGACCTCCCCTGCCCTATTCGCAATTGCAACAACTGTAACACCAATAATCTGTAACCAGCTCAATCCAATCTAAACCACCTTCGAAACTCACCTGAGCCCTCGGGGCCCTACACAAATTATTCATACAAGTCTAAAAACATCGTACAAACTCGCTCGCACCATCAAAGCACCGAAATAAAATCTAGAACCACGAAACGGACATCAAAATGCATGAAATTGCACCATGAACTCAAGAATCATTAGAATCAATACCAAACGTCTGATTCATATCAAACCAACTCGAATGACACCAAATTTTACAGAAAAGTATACAGAAGAAGGCAAAGAAATAAGGAAATTATATTTCACAAAATTACCAGAACCTTTTAATTCTAAAATAATAAAAGATTGGAATGAAGCAGGAGTAACAGATACTTTAGGAGCTAGGATAAAATTTCTACAACAATGGTTTGTACAGTTATGTGAAAAATATAAAGAAGAAACAAAAATAGAAAGAATATTAATAAAAAACTTAAGATGTTGTAAAAATAAAACAGCACCACAATTTGGATGTACAGATACAGATAAATATAATAAAAAATGGAAAACAAAGAAATATAATAAATATAAGTCAAAATATAAAAATAAAAAACCAAGAAAAAGATATTTTTGATTCCAAAAGACTTCGTAAAAGTTGTAAGTACAGATTAATAGTATAAACAACATATGATTACCGAATTAGGATTATCTACTACTAGGTCTAATGTTTCTTTTAATCCTATGTTTTTTAGGCTTGCCTAGATTATCTACATGATTCAAAATATAGAGTAAAATATTCAATCAAATATGGTAAGTGCTATATACATGCGTAAAACAATAATGAACGTAAATAAAGAAGTAGAAAGGAAGTAGTGACTTTGGTTTGGGCCTGAAGAGAGGTAGGCCCAGCAAATAGTAGAAGCGGACATCAGCAAACTTCAGACTTCAAAATGCACAGGTACAGGACTTGGGTCTGAGTTCTTTGAGAAATCAGCAGGCCCAATGGTAATAGATGTTCAAAAAGAAAGAAAGAAGGTCATTAGATATGCTACTTTATGTGTAGAATCATACTTGAAATAAACTAGTAAAGGCCCAATGAATTATAATAAACAATAGGAATAATCAAGAATATGAAAATCATACCAATGTCGGGTCACATATGGCAAAGTGATTCATATTGAAAGCCTTTTGTTGTCATTAAAAACTAAACCTAAAAGGAGTAATGAATGTCAATAGGTTATAGGCTAAGGGTAGAAGTCCATTGAAGGCCAAAGCACTCTTTGGATCCCTGACCCTTCAAAGTTCCCAAGGATCTAAGGGCCTAGGGAAGTGCTTATGTCAGGGAGAGTAACCCAAACAGGAACTAAACTCTTCTCACAAATACCCCTAACCACTCATGCTCATTCTTCCCTACAGGTCTAAGTTCTAATGGCAGACTTTCAATGCAAACCCCAACATCACAGTGATACCATACCACAAAAGTGTATATACATTTTCCATGATAATTAATGCAGAATACCATAGGACTACAAGACAGCCTATTCACATTGTTCTAACCACATTTCAGAAGCAAAGTGTATGATTCGCTGTAAATGACATGACATGTTAGGTATGATAAAAAGAAATCAACTTCAAGCATACATAAAGACAAGGGCATCATCAGATTTCTCTTAGAAAACCAAACACCTAAGATCACATGTTTTAGGAGTAAAGTAAATGCATTTTGTAAAATCCATGATCACATATACACTTCTCCATAAGAACTTTTAGTTAGATTAATAAAATATTGGTTTTAACTTAAGTCTGGTCTTCTAGCACACACACAAGTTAATAGTTTAAGTGGGAACTCCTAAAGAATGTTAACATTGATGTAAGTTAGCAGCTTCAATTGAATTTCTTAGTATCACGACCCAAATCCTAACTTGTTGCGATGGAGGCAAACGTCGTACTAGGTAAGCCGACATTTCACAATATTCCAACACTTTTAACAGCAAATGAGTTTTAGCAGTTTTAAATAATGAAAATGTTTCATAAATGGGATAGAAAACCCAAAACATAACGCGGAAACTCCCAACATCGGGCTGCCACCGAGTTCAGGAGGATCTAAATATCACAAGCCTGGAAAAAATACTATTTATGATAGTCTGAAACTAAATAGAATAAATGGAAATATAGGGAAGGAGAAACAAGGTCTGTGAACACCGGGCAACTAACTTGAAACTTCCAAAGGAACAACTGCGCAGAGAATAAATACACACCGTGTTCGGAAACACCTCGATCTGCACACGAAGTGCAGGGTGTAGCATGACTACAACTAACTTAGTAAGTAACAAGACTAAATAAATAACTGAAAGTAGTGACGAGCTTCATAGTTATAGTTCAATTGCAGAAATCTCAATATAAGTAGGTAGGCATGCTTTCAAGTCCGACAATTTTAGTCAAATAAGTTAATTTATGTCAAATTCAAGTAAAACAAAATGTAATACCTCTCAAAAAATTCAAGATAGTGATATATGGCAGCTAAGTATAACAATAATGAAATCAAATGCACCTTCTCAGAGCAACAGTCACTCTGTACTCGGTACTCGACCCTCGCACTGAGTAGGTACTTGCACTCACTAGGGGTGTGTACAGACTCCGGAGGGGCTCCTTCAGCCCAGGAGCTATAATCTGCACGGACAACTTAGGTGCTGCATGGACAACTCACGTGCTATAGTATCAATATCAGGATCCGCGCGGACAACTCACGTGCTACACTAACAACTCACGTGCTATAGTATTAATATCTTCACAATCAGGCCCTCTGCCTCACTCATTCATCAATCTCTCCAGTCTCTCGGCTCATAACAGTTATGTTGAGCAGCCCAAATCGATGATATGAGATGTGACAATATACAATTATAGAGACTGAGATATAATATGTAATAATGAATGCGACTGAGTACATGACTGCAATTAAGCAAATAATGCAACAACAAATAACGACCACAATGGGTCCCAAAAATACCAGCATATAGCCTAAACAAGATTTCTAGCATCAATTATAGCTTAGGTGCTCCAACACACGGAGTACAGCAGAAATGTTCAGATAAGATAGCTACACAATTCCATGAAAACAACTAAATCATAATTATGCGGTGCACATCACACGCCTGTCACCTAGCATGTGCGTCACCTCAAAACCAACCACAACACATAATACGGGGTTTCATACCCTTAGAACCAGATTTAGAACTGTTACTTATCTCGAGCCGAGCAAATGTCTACTCCAACACACCTTTGCCTCGTGAAATGGCCTCTGAATGCCTCGAATCTAGCCACAAACAATTCAATACAATCAACACGATCTAAAGGAATCAGTTCCATGAGAAAATACTAAGCTTTAAATCAAAAGTGAAAAAGCCAAGTCAAAAGTCGGCCCTCGGTGCCACATCATGGAACCGGATAAATGTCATAAAATCCAAACTCTCATTCGACCATGAGTCCACCCATACCAAAATTACTCAAATCCGATTCCAAAACCGTAATCAAAACCTCAAAATCTAGCCTAAGAACTTTTCTTCATTTTCTCCAGTTTTCCACCCCAAATCACAAATTTAATGATGAAATCAAAGGCATAATCATGGAAATTAACCAAAACTAGGAAGGAATCACTTACCCCAAACACCCATGTGACATTCTCTCCAAAAATTGCCTTCCACCGAGCTCCCAAATCAATTTTTGTGTTATGAACTCAAACCCTCATTTTTGAAACTTATAAATCTGCCCAGTTAAGACTTCATCGTGAACGCGACCTTCACCTCGCGTTTGCGTAGCACAATTAAGTCTACTTCCCAAAACATTCTATGTGAATGCGTTCAACCACATGCGAACGCGTTGCTTCACTGACCCCATACTTCGCCAAAGCGACCTTCCTTCCGCGAATGCGTAGACCAAATGTGTGGGGTCCCAGCTGCCTCCTCTCCTTTTCGCGAATGCGTCACCCTTCTCGCGTTCCCGATTCACCTACTGCCCAAACCTTCGCGAACGCGGCCCCCTCTTCATGAATGCGAATAAACTACCCTCACCTGCCACAAGCTACCTTTCGTGAAAGAAGAACTCCCCTTGCGAATGTGAAGAAGGCAACCAGAACTGGACACTAGAAAATTCTTCAGCAGTTTCCCAAGGCCAAAATTGATCCGTTAACCATCAAAAACTCAGTCAAGGCCCTCGCGACCTCAACTAAACATACCATCAATTCCCAAATTATCATACGAACTTATTTGAGCCCTCAAATAACAAAAAATAAAAAAAAACACGAATCTCACATAGATTCAAGCCTAATGAACTTTGGACTTCCAATTTCTACAAACGATGCCGAAACGTATCAAATCACGCCCGATTTGCCCTAAATTTTGGACACAAGTCACAAATGATACCACGGACCAACGCCAACTTCCAGAATTGGAATCCGACCCCAATATCAAAAAGTCCACTCCCGGTCAAACATTTCTAAAAATCCAACTTTTGCCATTTCAAGCTTTATTTAATTACGGACCTCCAAATCACATTCCGGACATGCTCCTAAGTACAAAATCACCCAACAGAGCTAACAGAACCATTAAAACTCCATTCCGGAGTTGTTTACACATAAGCCAACATACGGTACACCTTTTCAACTTAAGCTTCCAACCTTGAGACTAAGTGTCTCAATTCATTCCAAAATTCCTCCGGACCCGAACCGACTACCCAACAAGTCACATAACAGCTATAAACAACAGAATGAGCAGTAAATGGGGGAACGAACCTACAAATCTCAAAATAACTGACCGGGTCATTACATGCTCCCCCTCTTAAACAAACGTTCGTCCTCGAACGGGTCTAGAAACGTACCTGGAGCCTCAAATATATGTGGATATATTCTCCGCATCTCCCGCTCGGTCTCCCAAGTAGCCTCTTCAACTGGCTAACCTCTCCAGTGCACCTTCACATAAGCTATGTTCTTTGACCTCAACTTTCGAACCTGCCGATCCGAAATGGCCACCGGTTTCACATTGTAAGTCAAATCACTATCTAACTAGACTCTGTTAAAATACAAAACATAAGACGAACCACCGACATACTTCTAGAGCATATAAACATGAAATACTGGATGCATATTAGACAAACTAGGTGGAAATGCAAGATTGTAAGCAACCTTTTTAATCCTCTTAAGTACCTCAAACGGTCCAATATACCGAGTGCTCAACTTGCCCTTCTTCCCGAACCTCATAACACCCTTCATGGGTGAAACCTTGAGAAGAACCTTATCCCCAACCATGTAAGCAACATCACAGACCTTCCTGTTGGCATAACACTCCTGCCTAGACTGCGTCGTGCGAAGCTGCTATTGAATCAATTTAACTTTTTCCAAAGCATCCTGTACCAAGTCAGTACCCAATAGCCAAGCGTCACCCCTCTCAAACCAACCCATAAGAGATCGACACCATCTCCCGTACAAAGCCTCATACGGAGCCATCTAAATGCTTGACTGGTAACTGTTGTTGTAGGAAAACTCTACGAGCGGCAGAAACTAATCCCATGAACCCCTGAAATCAATGACATAAGTGCGTAGCGTGTCCTCCAATATCTAAATAGTGTGCTCGGATTGTCCGTCCATCTGAAGGTGAAATGTTGTACTCAACTAAACCTGGGTGCCCAACTCTCGCTACACAGCTCTACAATACTGCGGTGTAAATTGTGTGCCCTGATCTGAAATGATGGACACTCGCACACCGTGAAGGCAAACAATCTCGCGGATGTAAATCTCAGCCAACCGCTCTGAAGAATGAGTAGTCCCAACTGGAATGAAGTGCACAGACTTGGTCAGCCGATCCATAATCACCCTAATAGCATCGAATTTCCTCGAAGTCCGTGGGAGTCCAACTATAGAATTCGTGGTGATCCGCTCCCATTTCCACTTCGGAATCCCTAGCATCTAAAGCAATCCACTGGGTCTCTGATGCTCATACTTTACCTGCTGACATTTAAGTCACCGAACTACAAACCCCACTATATCTTTCTTCATTCTCCTCCACCAATAGTGCTACTTTAAGTCCTTGTACATCTTCGCGGCACCCAAATGAATGGAATACCGCGAACTGTGGGACTCCTCAAGAATCAACTCAACACCCCATCATCGCCAATAGTAACATATCCAGACCTACATCTTCAACAACCCATCATTGCCAATAGTAACATCTCTGGAATCACCGTGCTGGACCTTGTCCTTGAGGACAAGCAAATGAGGATCATCAGACTGGCGATCTCTGATGCGATCCAATAAGGAAGACTAAGAAATCACACAAGGCAGAACCCGACTGGGCTCCGAAACATCTAATCTCATGAACAGGTTGGCCAAGGCCTGAACATCTACTACAAGCGGTCTCTCACCAACATGAATGAATGCAAGGCTACACATACTCACTGCCTTCCTACTCAAGGCATCGACCACCAGATTGGCCTTCCCGGGATGATACAAAATAGTAATATCATAGTCATTTAGTAGCTCCAACCATCTCCGATATCTCAGATTTAGATCCTTTTGTTTGAACAAGTGCCGGAGGCTCCGATGATTTGTAAATACCTTGCAAGATACACCATAGAGATAGTGCCTCCAAAGCATCAATGCATGAACAATGGCAGCCAACTCCAAATCATGAACATGGTAGATCTTCTCATAGGTTTTCAATTGGCATGAATCATAAGCAATCACTCTACCCTCCTACATTAAGACACACCCAATGTCGATCTGAGAAGCATCATAATACACTGTATAAGAGACTGATGCTGAACGCAAAACTAGAACATGAGTTGTGGTCAAGGTAGTTTTGAGCTTCTGAAAGCTCTCCTCACACTCATCCGACCATTCGAAAGGAGCACCCTTTTGGGTCAATTTGGTAAAGGGTGATGCAATAGATGAGAAACTCTGCACGAAGCGACGATAATAACCAACCAAACCAAGAAAGCTCTGAATCTCTGTAGCTAAGAACAGGCTGGGCCAACTCGGAACCGCCTATATCTTCTTTGGATCCACCTGAATCCCTTCATTGGATACCACATGCCTAAAGAACACAGCCAAAATTCACATTTAGAGAACATGGCATAAAGCTTCCGATCACTCAACCACTATAATACAATCCTCAAATGTTGCGCATGCTCCTCCTGGCTACGAGAGTACACCGATATATCATCAATGAATAATATGACAAACGAGTCAAGATAAGGCTGAAATACATTGTTCATCAGATGCATGAACGATGTTGGGGCATTGGTCAACTCAAAAGACATCACAAAGAACTCATAATGATCATAATGGGTACTGAATGCTATCTTAAGGATATTCGAGTCCCGAATCTTCAACTGGTGATACCCAGACCTCAAATCAATCTTAGAGAACACCCTCTCCCTGAAGCTGGTCAAATAGATCATCAATGCATGGCAAATGATACTTGTTCTTGATTGTAACTTTGTTCAACTGCTTATAATTAATGCACATACGCATAGTACCATCCTTCTTCTTCACAAACAGAACCAGTGCACCCCAAGGCGACGCAGTAGGCCTAATAAAACCCTTATAAAGAAGATCCTAAAGTTTCTCCTTCAACTCCTTCAACTCAGCTAATGCCTGTCATGCCCCAATCTCGGGGAGTGCGACCGGCGCTCAACCAAGTGAACTCGGCCGAGCAAGCCTGTCAGATTTCCTTCTACCCAAACTCATCCATGAATAAAGAGGAGATGCACTCCATTAATCAAGCACTAATATATTTTATTAACAACTCACATTTCATTTCTATTAGCAGCTTCATTCATAATTTCCAAATTATTACAAGTTTATAGATATAATGAAAAACATATTTGCCAAATACCAATATTTGTAGTTCAATTCCCTATATCAAACACCACACACAACCTGTCTACGGAGCATCTAAGTACAACAAAAGGGTAGTATGGAAGTGTTAAAAACAAGGCCCCGACTATACCTTTTTATGTACAATTAGAGGCTTGTAGACATATGTCATGTGTATGTATACTTGTATGGCCTTTTTGGCCTATGTTTTGAGTATACAAATGTTCATTTCGGCCTTATAGACCCATATGTCACATGTATAATTTTCTATATCATGTTGGCTCGTCATATGTCTAGTATTCCCTTATGTTTTACTCCGTTTATCTCATGACGACCCCTCTGGCCCATTTACCCCTGATGGTGTGATAAGAAAGATACGTTACATTGGTACTCCGTTAGGTAAGGCACTGGGTGCCTGTCGTGGCCCATCAGTTTGTGATGTTTTAACTTCAATACCATACAAGAGGGGAGGGGGGGGGTGATTTGTATGGTGTCCTCTCTATTCAACAGGTTTTGTTGAGCCCTACTCCATTCCGGGCTTTAAGTCATCTTATGTTGTTTTTTGTACAATGAAGTATAGTCGGGGTCTTGTCTCCGACACATCCATTCTTCACTTTTGTTGAACTTAAAGGCTTCGTAGATAGGTTGTGGGTGGTATTCGATGTTGGCAATCGAACTAGAAATGTTGGTCTTTGGAAAACATGTTTTTTATTATATCTATAAACTTGTAATAATTTGGAAATTATAAATGAAGCTGCTAATGGAAATGAAATGGGAGTTGCTAATGAAATTTGTTCAATGTTTGACTAATGGAGTACATCTCCTCTTTATTAATGGATAAGTTTGGGTAGAAGGAAATCTAACACGCTTGCTTGGTCGTGTTCATTCAGTTGAGCGCCGATCGCGCTCCTCAATTTCGGGGCGTGACAATCGTGCTATCAGAGCCAGCTTTTAAAGTGTCCTAGAATGGCACGACCCAAAATACATTAAAGGTCGTGATGGCGCCAGACATCACTATCAGGCAACCCAAAAATAAATAGTTAATTTGGTTTCAATTTTAATATTTTTGAAATCATATTTCCTTCAATTAAATAGTAAACGATGGAATTTAATAAGTAAATAATAATATTTTTAACCATTTCAATACACTACAACCCATAATCACCCCAAAACCCGATGTCACAAGTGCATGAGCATCAACTAGGAAGTAAAATAAAATACAGCATTTGTCCGGAATACAAATTGGACAGAAAAAATATAAATACTCTGAAGGAGACTCTGCTGGTTGCGCATCGTAGTATAGAGTGTATCTCACTTAAGTCCTCGCAATAACCGCGCATTTGCACCCACAATGCCACTAAACATATATGTACCTGCAAAAACATGTGCAGCAAGTGTAGGTTGAGTACGTAAATCAACGCGTACCCAGTAAGTATCCCGCCTAACCTTTAAGAAGTAGTGACGAGGGGTCGACTCCGACACTTACTATGGGCTATAAATAAAACACCAATGATATAATTAAGCATGGATCACGTAGAACGGTTGTAAGCTCAATATCGTGAAATAAGTAAACAATTCTTTTGTTAATAAAAAATTTCCCAAATTCATTTTTCATCATTTAACAATTTATATCTCCAACCAATAAAGCAGCATCAATTATTATTAGTTTCAAGGAGTTATCATGCGCAAGTCATGTCGAGGTCGTATGGCCCGATCCAACATATAAATATAAATTGTGCACTACCGAGGGTCAAATGGCACGAACCAACATATAAATATAAACCTGTCGAGGCAAACAACCCGCTCCCATGAGAGTAGTGGAAATTTACCCCTCGCGCAATATATTTGCGACGTGGTTGCACATAGATTTCTTAAATTATTTTTCAAAAATATGAAATTCAATGAAAACTTTCAAGTCTCGAAATCCTCAATTTCAACTATTTTCAAGGCAAACAAAATAAACATAATAAAATAATTGTATCAACACATCATGGTGTAAGCCTAAATCTACCCAGACATAAGCATAATTAGCAGCTACTCACGGACTCTTGTCATCTCATGCGTACGTAGACCCCGCAAGTAGAAGCACATTAGCTCGAGCAAATCTGAAGATCCTCGCACTTATTTAGGCAAATAAGACTTAAGCCAAATTCCAACATCCAAAATTCTCTACTAGGACTGCTTCCAACATACGAACACCGTTTCAATCACTGCACGATGTACCAATTCATGATTGTATACCCTTACTAAATTATTATCATGCACCGTGTAACTCACATGACGATAATAACATCCTCCGACAATGATAGTCAAAACCTTACGAATTGATGCCCACAACGCACCCCACAAAGCATATAAGTCCCGTTTCCCGCTCTCGTAATACTGCCACGATAGAAGAAATGTGTAGAAACTGATAACCACCTGCCGAATCACAATGCATGGAGTCTCTCTTCACGACAAGAACCATTACCTCATTTTGGAATGAATAACAATATTTACCCCTTCAATATGCCTTATATAAATCTAATCGCACTGATCCCATGTCCAATAATCTCGTCTCACCCCAGTACAAGCTGCTCAGGCAATAAGCCACCTCAGAAACTGCAAAATCCTCATATAATGCCACAATGTGCTAACAAGCTACAGACTTGAATGCGATACATAAGGAAAACGAACTCTAGAAAGAGCTACTCAACCAACGTAGCTAATTTAAACAACCAAAAAGATGTTATGAGATTTCCCCAGAAAATGTGAAACAAAACACATATAGATAGATATAGGGAACTGTACTCAACATCACACTGTTGCGGCATGCAACCCGATCCACACATGATACCATTGCGGCGTGCAACCCAATCCAACCATGATACATATGGCAGCGTGTCACCCGATCCAAATAACATATTCATGGTAGCTGCCGATCCAACTATATACCCGTGGCGGCATGCCACACGATCCACACATAATAATCTAAAGAAAACACACATCGAGCCATAACGCTTATACCCACGAAATGCCTGAATATCAACCATAAGCACGCGAAGTGCATAATACAAATCCTGGGGGGACGTGTAGTGTCATATGCTATAAAACTCAAGCACAACTAAGGTGCGATATATGATCTGTATCTTGAGAGCCATCCTGCTCATATAATACCACAAACTATATGGGATCTCAATACGGGTGCGAATAATCAAACTGTCTCACAACCCACATGGCCCAATAGAGTATTACATGAAATAGCTGACGACAGAAATAACATCCAAGGGCCGAAGACCCCTCCGAAAACAATACTATGCTGAAATGAACACATCCAGCCTGATATAGAGCCCACATTCACACTTAGATCCATCCACGGACCTCAAGACGATTTTGATCGTACCGCACTGGGCTAATAATCTTTCAAGGATCCACAATAACCCTTTTTTCCCATGACACACAAGAACAGCCATCAATCCGGAACAAACACACATGGTCCACAGGCCAAGGAATAGAACGCCTCTCAGGCATAAACTCTCGCACTTGCGATATTAACATGACCTCCATATTTGGTCTCAATCTTTAACAATAAAGTGACTGACATGTCACACTTATATAAATCTCCCCATGGGGCATGCTCCCAGGACCATTCCGCTCAGGTAGCAAGGTTTGCACATCCATACCACCAACCATACAAATTCTGTAGAGTGAGTCAAAAGTTTGCAAGTCAATACACAAAGCCCCTTCCACAAGACACCGATCTAAGGTGACGCTAAAGACAATACCAGCTTACTCTAAACATCTGAATTCTTTCCTTCTCATCCAAGATCTTGACATTCTTGTCAACACAGAACCGCAACCTTGATCCTCAGCTTCCAATTTCCCATGCCGCTCACTGCACCTAACATGCCAATATGTGAGAGTACCAGAATTCCATAATAACCCCTGATCCACTAATAGAATAAACAGTTCATCATATAGAAACCTTTTACTTAGCTCATTACAGAAGAACCAATGCAACACGCAACTAAATTCTCAAACCATAGCAAAATACAAACCTCGAGTTGTGGTCTAAACCACCACAATTCTTCCGGGTTCCATCTACACATAACATGCCATAATACTCAAATGCCCCCAAATAAAATCAATTACGGCGGTCATCAAGCCTCGTATGTACCGCCATAAATCACATGTATAAATCAACACGCTGAAGGAACTGATAATTGCCACCATCATGCCACTTCAATCATTGCTAACCGAACCGACTTCCCCTAATTTACTCGGGACTCGCCCTAGAAATAATAATAGCTCCATTCAAAACATCAGGAACTGAATTCCGCACTCAACCTGAGTGACCTTATTTCACAAGACCATGTTGTCTCCAAAACCCACAAACCATCACATACTCTCCTTGTGCGCATATTCGCATCTTTAACGGGTACACCCATTTTGAAAATTATTCCATGAATCCGAAGTTATTTTATCCCATTCCTCCAATGCCACACCGTAGACCGAAGATAACGTAGAACACTCCAAGACACTTTTCATAATCCACTACAAAAGCTCAATACTTAACCATACTGCTGGCTCGAAATCCTTAGGCACCGCACTTTAATTAATTTTTTAAAACCTACTAGGACCATTGTTGAGAGTCACCCACTTTGAGTTGTCCCCTAATATAATCAAACTCCAAGGCCCTGTTAGCACATGAAAATCCTCTCGAAGAAGCAACCGGCTGAATTTCATTCCTTATACATCATATCCACAGGAAGCATAGAATCTGAGTCTTCCCAAAACCTAAACTTGAATCGATAAGGCCAAATATAACACACATTCCTCAAATCCTTATGTTAAATATTTCATGAACATTCTGAATCACTAGCCATATTCACATATTCGACCTTTTACTAAATAGCCAGTAAAATTTTTCGTAGAAGCTTCATTAACACCATGCAACCGCTAACCTGCTCACATGAGATATCGCAACTACGGAAATTCCATGCCGACATCCTCCAACAACGCTGCACTGAGTACAATTAACACGAAGCCAATAAACCATCCTGAGCCCGTGCTCATTCACTAGCTATACAAGTCCGTTCAATCCTCATGGACATCAACTAAAGGTGCGACAATACATTCCAATCCAAAGTCATGTTGTATCTTGCTTCATATTAAGCAACTCCCTCCTGTCACACCCAATCTTCCTCAATATAGCATCCAATATTCTATATTAAGCCCGTAGACCTAGTCCCTCTCCACCATGAATCCCAAATCACTCTAACTTCCCCCAAGGTGTGTGGCTCTCCTACCACAGAACTTGTATGCTATTCTGCCACTCTCCCACTTTGGTCTCTCTTTTAAGAAACTACTCGACATCTGTTTCCTTACACTTGGCCTTCTAAAAGTTTAACCACCGCAAGACACCTCCCACATGTCCTTCCTCATCCTTCGCTGCCCAGTTGTTGCCTTAACTCAAAATTCATCTATGTAGCACCCGAACCAACAGAGTACCGCCAACTCTAAACCTCCCCGACGATCATCTTCCTTGAGCCATCAATATTTAGATTATCGATTCGATTTTGAACCACAGCACACTGCGACATCTGACAGTCGCTTCCCTGGCACCATTCACAATACTCTGCCCCAAAGGCGATTAGAAGAAGGCCATAATACCGGCGAACATAACACGTTCAATCAAGGACGACGACACCACATCTCGGATGAAGATTCCACCACACTTGAAAATACTAAGTCTCATTACTCCATCAATCCAAACTGAACATTCTTAGTCCAATTGCCTTTCCCTATTCTAGAAATAAAACACTGAACCTCAGAATCACGCATTGAGAAAAACCTCCTTTCAATTCATTCACTGCCCCTACACGTAGACAAGTATCCTACTATTACTTTAATACTGTGTGATAACAACTCATGAACATCATAGCAATTGGGGCATAGCCCCAAAACCATCAGAAATACAGCTACTGAGCTGAGATGACATAACATCCTCCCACAAGGCGACGACATTAGCCCAATCGAATATGCAGGGAGAAACATCCTACTCTACATCAGTAGTACCATTAAAATTCCTCGATTCCAAATTTATAACAAGCGCTTCACATCGCATAAGATTGAATAGGAAAGAAATGAAGGCATAAGAATCAAAGGAATTAAATCGCACGATGAGGAATCAAGAAGGGAAGTGCTCCTATCAGCCTAGTAGCCTCTTGAAGATAAGTATAGATGTCCCCATACCGATCTACAAGATTCTACTAGACTCGTTCATAACTCGTGAGACCTAAGTGAACCTAATGCTCTGAAACCATGTTGTCACGACCCAAAATCCATTAAAGGCCGTGATGGCGACGGACACCGCTGTCAGGCAAGCCAAAAATGAATACTTAATTTGGTTCTCATTTTAATATTTTTGAAATCATATTTCTTTCAATTAAATAGTAAAAGATGGAATTTACCAAGTAAATAATAATATTTTTAACAATTTCAATAAAGGACAACCCATAATCACCCCAAAACTCGGTGTCACAAGTGCATGAGCATCAATTAGGAAGTAAAATAGAATACAGCATTTGTCAAGAATATAAATTTGATAGGAAAAATATAAATACTCTGAAGGAGACTCTGCTGGCTGCGGATCATAGTATAGAGTGTAGCTCACCTAAGTCCCCGCAATAACTGCACCTCTGCGCCCACAAGGCCACTAGACATATATGTGCCTACACAAACAAGTGCAACAAGTGTAGTATGAGTACGTAAATCAACGCATACCCAGTAAGTATCCCGCCTAACCTCGAAGAAGTAGTGACGAGGGGTCGACTCGGACACTTACTATGCGCTATAAATAAAATACCAATGATATAATTAATCATGGATCATGTAGAACGGTTGTAAGCTCCATATCGTAAAATAAGTAAACAATCGTTTTGTTAATAAGAATTTTTCCAAATTCATTTTTCATCATTTAACAATTTATATCTCTAGCCAATAAAGCAGTGTCAATTATTATTAGTTCCATGGAGTTATCATGCACAAGTCATGTCGAGGTCGTACGGCCCGATCCAATATATAAATATAAATTGTGCACTGCCGAGGGTCGAACGGAACGAACCAACATATAAATATAAACATGCCGAGGCGAACGACCCTCTCCCATGAGAATAGTGGAAATTTACCCCGCTCGCGGAATATATTTGTGACGCGGTTGCACATAGATTTCTTAAATTCTTTTTCAAAAATATGAAATTCAATGAAAACTTACAAGTCTCGAAATCCTCAATTTCAACTCTTTTCAAGGCAAACAAAATAAACATAATAAAATAACTGTATCAACACAGCATGGTGTAAGCCTAAATCTACCCAGACATAAGCATAATTAGCAGCTACGCACGGACTCTTGTCACCTCGTGCGTACGTAGAACCCACAAGTAGAAGCACATATTTAATCAATTCACCTATGGGGTTGATTCCCTCTTACAAGGTTAGAAATGAGACTTACCTCGCTCCGCAATTCCATAACCTGCTCCAAAGCCTCTCTAACAAGTCAAACTGATGCGTGTCACTCCAAAACTAGTCAATAAATGTGCAAACCCATAAATATATACTCTAACACTCATTATAATTTAATTTACATTAATTTCCAACTCCGCTCGAAAAGTCGATAAAATTACCCTCGAGCCCACGTGCCCGTATTCCGAAAAGTTTTGAAGATAACCATTACCCATAACCTCACGAACTCAAATATATGATTTATTTCCAATTACATGCCCAAATTTGTGGTCAAAAATAAAAATTTTCCAATTCTAGGTTTTCAATCAAAATCTCACAATTTCTACCAATTTCCATGCTTGAATCCATATAAAAACCATGTATTTGACTCAAAAATAGGTGAGGATAACTTACTTTGCCATTGATGAAAAAAACCTACACCTGCACCTCTCCAAGAATCACCCAAACCAAGAGAAAATGAGAGAAAATGGGCCAAATCATGCAACCTGTCGCACCTGCGGAAATTCCATCACAGGTGCTGCTCCAACTCGGCCCAACAGTCTCGCATCTGCGCTCCATATAGCGCATCTGTGCGTCCGCTTCTGCGGTCCATGCGCCGCACCTATGCCCATCGCCCGCTCCTGCGTTGCACTCTTAGCACCTCCACCTTCGCAGGTGCTCCCAAATATTCCGCACCTGTGGTTGCTAGCCAGCCTACTCTCCTTCGCACCTGGGACTCTTGGCTCGCACCTACGAGCTCGCACCTGTGGTCCTTTTAACGCAGGTGCGATTGCATCAGATATCATTTGCCTCAGCATTTCATCCAAGCCCAAACTCGATCCGTCAACCATCCGGAATCCACCCGAGGCACTCGAGACCTCAACCAAATATACCAACACGTCCCACAACATATTATTAACTTAGTCGAGTCTTTAAATCACATCAAACAACACTAAAAACACAAATCACCCTCCAATTCAAACTTAATGAACTTTGAAACTTCAACTTCTACAATCGATGCCGAAACCTATCAAATCATGTCCGATTGACCTCAATTTTTTCATACAAGTCATAATTGACATTACAGACCTATTAAAACTTCCAGAATCAAAATCCGACCTAGATATCAAAACGTCCACCCCGGTCAATCTCTCCAAAAACATTCAAATTTCTATCTTTTGCCAAATGACACCAAAATGACATACGGACCTCCAAATCCACATCCGGATGCACTCCCAATACCAGAATCACCATACGGAGCTATTCCCAGGCTCAGAATCCTAGACGGACATTGATAACATTGAAATACACTTCAACTCAAATTTATGAAATTCTTCCAAAATGCCAACTTCCATAATAGGCGCCGAAACGCTCTCGGGTCATCCAAAACCCGATTCGGACATACGCCCAAGTCCAAAATCATCGTACGAACCTGTTGGAATATTCAAATCCCGATTCCAAGGTCGTTTACTCAAAATTCACACTTTAGTCAATTCCTTCAACTTAAGGCTTCCGAAATTAGAATTTTCTTTCCAAATGAACTCCGAACATCCCGAAATTAAATTTTGACCATGCGTACAAGTCATAATACCTGAAGTGAAGCTGCTCAGGGCCTCAAACCGCTGAGCAACACTCTAAAGCTCAAAACGACCGGGCGGGTCCATACATAGAATGTTTTGGAGCCGTGCCTAGTAGAGTCCTTCTTATAGGTGTGTTTTCAACCACATCTATAATGAGGAGACTACTTGGAAATTTAGGAATTTCACACTTCTTTGGTACTCCAGATCATGCGATATAGCTCAAGATAGGAAGCTAATTTCCACGTCATGTGTCATTTTCTATATGAGTAACCCATGAGTTTGAGCTAGCAAAGAGGGGATGAAAGAACCAGTTGCTAGGAGAAAATATCCTTATATCTTTTTTTTTTACCACGCCACCAGATCATGTAGTGAGAACACCTAAGAAATGAAAGAGGTTTGTTTGTTCCATTAAGCCGGAATGCTATATTTGTAAGAAGCACTAATTGGGGACGTGTTGGATGACTCTTGAAATATGTTGTGGTAGTGGAATGAGAGGGCACAAGGAGAACAAATGCCATAGGTTGGGTACACCTAGACCGTTTTGCCCGATATGCAGGCGAGAACATTTTACGCCGTGTTGTGAATATGCTCAGGAGTGTGTTAAGGGTGGTAGGCTTGGGAAATTCCTAAGGCCCATACAGAAAACCGTTATATAGATTTTAACTCCCGATGTGAAGGCCTGGAGGAAACATAAGAGGATTTCTTATGACTTATGCAAAAAGGGTAAATATCAGGTTAGTGGGGCGAGTCAGCTTAGCGGACCTCATACCAGTTGCGTGAAAGGTAGGAGATGTCATTCGGGGGGTATGTCACTATGGTACCAATGCGTGTTACGGATGTGGATTCGAGGGGCATCAGTTAAGGTACTGTCCTGTCAACCTAAAGTCATCAAGTCACTCCTTAGTACATCATTATGAACATGCATAATTTATCCTTGTTGTATATGTACATAAATATGGTCTTAACAAGACGCTGAATCACAAAACATTCCATGTACTTACTTTCTGAATGAGACGCATTATTCGTGAAGCCACTCATTCACAAATTCACTTATTTACAACATCTTGTGGAATTGAGCTCTATAATTATTTCCTTGAAGTCAGTTATAACCCTAGGCTAATACTACCCATTTATTTCCCCAAGTTCTCAACAAAGGGCTATACCTGATGAATTTCTTATAGGACCTTCTAATTCAAATGGATAACATCTGCTCACTTATGCTTATGCATGCACCGTCATAAAGTTTACCTATGTGGTATCAAATCCAATGTATAGCGGCCTAGTATTAAGATCCTTCTTGAGCCACTATTTTTCTCTCCGGTGTATGTAGCTCCTATGGTTTAAACAATCACTTTATTCCTTTGTGACTATTATCATGAATCATTTTCACTATGTAGTAACATGAGAGCATGTCTCAGTGCCTATCATATGTGTACACGTCAATTGAAAGGGGTCACTTGTCCGCAAAAATGTTTCTGGGAAATGTGAGATTTTCACAAATTCGTCACAGGAAGATGTTTTGTTGGCCCATCTCAGTATGACTTTCATTTCCATTTAGAACATTCCGCAGTAAGTGGCGCACTTTGTTCCTAGTATTGCAGTTTCCCATGATCTCATAGTAAATTGTTCATTCTCTCTAACCAATATATGATTTTACCCAAATATTAAGATGTCCTGGCTACCTGGTTTCACTCGTGAAAGGTTGAAATTAGATGTTTTCAGATTTTGGCACATATCGTGGGCATATTGATTTGAAAGACAAGTTTTTCGTATCTCTAGTCCTCTCATATAGGATCAACTATTGGCAAGGGTTAAACTGTCAGAATGATAATAATCTCACAAGTGTTCAACTTCTTTTTTTCATCCTCATTGGCTTGTGGCATATCTATTCCTTGTGTTAGTTAATGTTAAGAGCGTAATGCAACTACATGTATTTTGAAACCCACATCACATTCAGGGTGCCAGAATATTCTCACTTCGAGTTAAACTAATTTTCTCTACATTCCAAGAGGCGACTGGTGTCACGTACTTGGCTATTTCTCTTTGACGCCTACTATTGCCGAACAAGGCACATATGGAATGAAATAATTGTTGTTGTCCTTTTCATGACTCATAGTCTTCCAGGAATAATAGATGCTAATGTCTTTATCCTCTTGATCATGCCTCTCATAGATCACATGTCTAAGATGATTCACTTATTTTACATCTTAAGATCATGTATATGGTCCCTACATTATTAATGCCTACTAGTCAACTCTATGCCTCATTTGTTGAATCAATGATATCATCACAATGATTAACCATGTCAGCGGTATTGATAATATCATGCATGTCTCTTAGGATATAACCACCTGAAATGCCCTGCTAGTATATTGATGGAATCTTGAAATAAAAAACAATTACAGCCCAATCTCGGACCTCGTTTTTCCTATTTATAGTAACCTATGGGGGTTATTCAAACATGTCAAAGAAGAAGCGTCATCCCCTAATCAAATATATTAGATAGGAAGTTTTATGTTCATATGCAAGCTACCACACCTTAGAGTAATTATTGGAGGTCGCCAAAGGTTTAATTGGGTGTTCAACGTAGGGATTTAGAATTGAAGAAAGTGAACGATTTATTCTCAAGATTTTCATTATGAATATATTGGGTGAATTGATAAGGAAGGTAAAGTATGTTTAGTCACATTAGGCCTTATGAAATCTTGAAGGAAATAGGCCAAACTATGAGTATAATGTGTCCCTATTATTGTCCTTCGTGTACCCGATGTTTCATGTGTCTATGTCTAAGAAGGTAGTTGAAAATACTTTGTCTGTCATTGAGGTGACAACTTGTGAAGGTTAAGTTAATGGATAATTGGATTGTGAGGGGTATCTATTTGCCATCTTTGTTAGATAAGTCCAGGAGTTGAGATTGTCTACGTTGATGTATTATGGCATAGTCTGTAAGTCGAGGAGGCCACCTTGAGGGCCAAAAGTGTTAAAGAAATAAAATCTTCTCACCTGAGCGTATAGTCAAATGACTGTGGATCGAAAGGTTCTTTCTTTGTGTTACAATTGAAATATGTGCAGTTCATGTCCAGATGTTACTTTTAATAATGTAATGCCGGTAATGTTGAAATTTATATTATTTATATGTTATGATGCTTTGTTGAGTTGTGGATGTATTGTTAGGAGTTGTTTTGGTGTTATTCTGGCAGGTGGATAGGCCCAGTTACAAGGGAGACTCTGCCGAAATATCTAAAACAATTGGGAGTTAGTAAAATTTGGGAGCTTAAGATGTGTGGAAGAAGAAACGAGTTATGTTAAGTGTTTGGGGACGTACACTACTCCTCATTCGAGGATGAATGTTCTTAAGTGGGGGAGAATGTAGCACCCCAAAAAAATTTTCAGTACATAAGAGCTATTAAGAAAGTTGATGTGTGCTAATTATATTATTTTGTGTGCAGTCGAGGACTATTAATATGATGGATATCAATTGGATATGATAATAAGTGTACGCGGCACATTATAAGTGATGTAGGGTCTAAGGAGAGCCTTAAGTCAAAGTCAAGTTGAAAATTACATAATAGACTAAAGTTCCAAATGAGTACGCACAAGACAAAATATTGGATAATGTTATTTACATATATATATATATATATATATATATATATATATATATATATATATATATATATATATATAGGGATCTAAGTGATCTTTGAGTCTAGTTTCTAACGCTTCAAACCGTTCATCAGTTGGACAATCCTACAAGAAGTTATGACTCAATTACTAAAGGCTGGCAGAATGTGATTCTGCTGTCAATTCTGCGACCGTAGAATGGTCGCAGAACTGACAAGTTTAGCCCAGTTCTGAGCACCAGTTTTGCAGACAGCATACGCGTTCTACAGTCTATTTTGCGATCGTAGATCTGAGTTTGGAGAGTTCATTTTCCGATTTTTATAACCTGATCCCATTTTGATAAATAGCTTTTGGGGCTCATTTTGAAGACAAAAACCTGATATTTTTAGAGAGAAGTGAGAGTGTTCTAGAGAGAGGAAGAAGCTCAAGTGCTTAGTTCATCAAGATCTTGTCCATGCTTTGAAATCCAACAAGGAAATCTCACAAGATCTTCACTCAAGAGGTAAGAATCAAACCCTAATCTTTAATTTCGAATTTGGGGAAAAAGATGGGTGATGAGGAGTATGATTCTTGGGTGTAAGAGTATTATTCATACATGCATGTACTAATAAGGTTTGTGGGAAGATTGTTGAGCTCAAATAAGTAATGATTGGGTTGTGAATTGAAATAAATCTTGTGGAAGAACCTTGTTGGTTAATGCCTTGTGTTAGTTAATGTTAAGGTCATGTACATGGTCCCTACATTATTAATTCCGACTAGGCAACTTTATGCCTTATTTCTCGAACCAATGATGTCATCACAATGATTAACCATGTTAGCGGTATTGGTAGTAAACTTCATGTCTCTTAGGATATAACCACCTGAAATTCCCTGTTAGTACATTGATGGAATCTGAAATAAAAAACAATTCCAACCCAATCTCGGACCTCGTTTTTTCTATTTATAGTAACCTATGGTGTTGAAGATTCAAACATTTCAAAGAAGAAGCGTCATCCCGTGATCAAATATATAGGATAGGAAGTTTATGTTCATATTCAAGCTAGTACACCTTAGAGTAATTGTTGGAGGTAGCCAAAGGTTTAATTGGGTATTCGGCGTAGGGATTTAGAGTTGATGAAAGTGAACAGGTTATTCTCAAGATTTTCACTATGAATATATTGGGTGAATTGTTAAGGAAGGTAAAGTATATGTAGTCACATTAGGCCTTATTAAATCTTGAAGGAAATAGGCCAGACTATGAGTATGATATGTCCCTATTATTGTCCTCCGTATACCGTGTTTCATGTGTCTATGTCTAAGAAGGTAGTTGGAAATACTTGGTCTGTCGTTCCGGTGAAAGCTAGTGAAGGTGAAGTTAATGGATAATTGGATTGTGAGGGGTATCTCTTTACCATCTTTGTTGAATAAGTCCAAGAGTTGAGATTGTCTACGTTAATGTGTTATGGCGATGTCTGTAAGTCGAGTAGGCCACATTGAGGGCCAAAAGTTTTAAGGAAATAAAATCTGCTCACTTGAGTGTATAGTAAAATGACCGTGGATCGAAAGGTACTTTCGTTGTGTTACGATTTAAATATGTGCAATTCATGTCCAGATCCTACTTTTAATAGTGTAATGCTGGTAATGTTTAAATTTATATTATTTGTATGTTATGATGCTTTATTGAGTTGTGGATGTGTTGTTAGGAGTGGTTTTGGTGTTACTCTGGCAGGTGGATAGGCGCAATTACAAGGGAGACTCTGCCAAAATTTCTGAAAACTTTGGGAGTTAGTAAAATTTGGGAGCTTAAGATGTGTGGAAGAAGAAACGAGTTATGTTAAGTGTTTGGGGACGGACTCTACTCCTCATTCGAGGACAAATGTTCTTAAGGGGGGGGGGAGAATGTAGCACCCCGAAAAATGTCGCAGTACATAAGCGCTATTAAGAAAGTTGATGTTAGTTAATTATATCATTTTTTGTGCAGACGAGGACTATTAATATGATGGATATCAATTAGATATGATAATAAGTGTACGAGGAAAATTATAAGTGATGTGGGGTCTAAGGAGAGCCCTAAGTCCAAGTCAAATTGGAAATTACATGATAGACTAAAGTTTCAAATGAGTACGCACAAGACCAAATTTTGGACAATCATATCTACATATATATAGGAATTTATATGATTAACAACATATTAAATGAAAGATCTTCGAGTCTAATTTCTAATGCTTCAAACCGTTCATCAGTTGGACAATCCTACAAGAAGTTATGACCCAATTACCAAAGCCTGGCAGAATGTCATTCTGCGGCCAATTGTTAGATCGCAGAATGGTCGCAGAACTAACAAGTTTAGCCCAGTTCTGGGCACCAGTTTTGCGGTCCATTGTGCGGACCGCATACCCGTTCTGCAGTCCATTATGCGACCTTAGATATGAGTTCGGAGAGTTCATTTTCTTATTTTTATAACCCGATCCCATTTTGATAAATAGCCTTTGGGACTCATTTTGATGACAAAAAACAAATATTTTTTGAGAGGAATGAGAGTGTTCTAGAGAGAGGAAGAAGCTCAAGTGCTTTGTTCATCAAGATCTTGTCAAATCTTTGTAATCCAATAAGCAAATCTCACAAGATCTTCACTCGAGAGGTAAGGATCAAACCCTAGTCTTCAATTTCGAGTTTGGGGTAAACGATGGGTGATGGGGAGTGTGATTCTTGGGTGTAAGAGTATTATTTATACATGCATGTACTAATAAGGTTTGTGGGAAGATTGTTGAGCTTAAGTAAGTAAGGATTGGGTTGTGAATTGAAATAAATCTTGTAGAAGAACCTTGTAACAAATTAGATTTAAGTTGCTAGGATTTACGAAACATTGTAGAAATTTAAGGAAAGCTCAAAGCAAAATATGTTGGCTAAACTAATATCTTTTAATTGAATTCCATAACGTTCCCGTAAGTTTCAAGTATGGTTGGTTCAAGTTCCTTATTCTCATGTTTTGAGTTATTCCCAATAAATTCAATCGTCCTGAGTTAGCAAAGTGTTGATAATTATGTATTCAAAATGTGTTTCGAATGGTCCTATCATATTAATTTCTCATATGTGTATCTAAAGTCTTGATTGGAAATGTCTTATTGTTGATAATCTATAAAGAAGTATGGAAGTGAAATAACTGAATTGGGGATATAAATTGTGGCCAACGTGCCAAGAGTGAAACTTATACTTGTGGCCAAGGGTGCCAATGAAATGAAATGATGTGAGAAAGATTATGAAAGGAGTTTTGATTCAACTATTCCAATTGGTATTGTGAACATTGGTATTGTGAACGGTGATATTGTGAACAATGGTATATCGGTGCTAAAGATCTCCCAATCAAAAATAATATGATCTTCGTATTTTTAAAATTAATATGTCTTAACTTGGAAATTGGATATCATTGATTGTTGTTGGTTGATTGTTGTTTTCATGGTTTTCCCTTTTATGTTGGCATTCTATTTTGAAAGAGGACAGTTAGCTTTACTTACTAGTACTATTCCATATGTACTAACGTCCTTTTTTTCGGGGGCGCTGCATCTTCAGTTGATGCAGGTGGTTCATCAGCAGGCAGCTTTGGTCCTCATTATCAGTCACTCTCTCTTCAGCAGGTTTTGTTGAGCCCTACTCTATTGCGGGCTTTAAGTCATCTTACGTTGTATTTTGTACTATGAGCTATAGTCGGGGCTTTGTCGCCAACATTATATTCTTCACTTATGTTTCACTTAGATGCTCCGTAGAAAGGTTTTGGGTGGTATTCGATGTTGGGAATCGAACTAGAATTATTGGTTTTTGGAAAAAAAGTTTTTTATTATATCTATACACTTCTTATAATTTGGAAATTATAAATGAAGTTGCTAATGGAAATAAAATGGGAGTTGCTAATGAATTCATTTCAATGTTTGATTAATGGATTACATCTTCTCTTTGTTCATGGATGAGTTTGAGTAGAAGGAAATCTAACAGGCTTACTTGGCCGGGTTTATTCGGTTGAGCGCCGGTCGTGCTCTTCGATTTCGGGGCATGACATGTTGATTGTTGATTATTGACTAAGGGTGTTGTTTATCTTATGGGTGATTAAGAATATTATTGATTATAATAATTTGAGATTTTGGAATTATCTAGGAGCAAGTGGATGGGTTGTTGGGTGTAGAAACACCATTAATAAAGGCTATGGTGCTTTATGCCCACCAACTGTTTGATAAAATATCTAAGTGACTAAAACATGAGCATTATTGCTAATATTGGTTCCTCTTGATATATATGCCATAGTTTATTGTTGAAAGAAGCAACGAACATTTTGATACGCTTAAAAAGGCCAAAGTAAAGGTATATCAGGCAAAGTCTCTATGTTTGTGAATGTTTATGAATCTCCCTTCGTCTCATTCTTTATGACTATTACGAATTGCATCATAAAGTAATTATACCTCAATTCCATGAATAGTAGTAGAACTTTTCTTCTCTAGATAACATAGTTTCATAATTCATTCAATATCCCATGAGCCTTAATTATGACATATCAATTTATTATGAATACGTGTCTAAGTCTAGTTCTATTAGACATTCCAGTATCATGTAACTCAATATGATTCAGTATTTCACTATCATGTATTGCAGTATGAATCTCAGTTCCTGATTTTATAACCCTGAATGTTGAACACTTGTATTTGGGCCTGATGCCGCAATTTATGCTTTATGAATCTGTGGGCCTGAGGCCGTTGTTTATGCTTTATGCATCTTTAGGCCTAAGGCAGCAGTTATGTATATGTATAGTTGGGCCCGAGGCCGCAGCCTATGCACATACATATTGAGAAGTAGGTAAAACAGGTTGTAGAGAAGTCTTCTCAGAATGCATGACCCATCAAAGCCTTGGAGCACAGGTTAACAAGCTTGCAGTATGATATTTGTCCGCTGAGTACTTCTCTTTTCCATTTCTTCTAGCAGCAGCAAAAATAGATGGTGTGTTTAACAGAACAAATACACCACTTGAAAAGTGTTCACTTTGTGCCCTAGAATCCCTGAAGTCTTTAAGTCACTTCTCTTCCTCCCATAAGTACATTCTCACCCCAAAGATGTTCCCCTCCTCGGCTTGATTATCCTTTTTCTAGATTTTTCTCTCCCCAAAGAAAAAGCCATATAGCTGCTCATAACCCATTTGCTCAAACTATTAAAGAACCCAAATTTGACATTGCAAAATTAGTTTGGGAAAGTAAAGATGCACTTGCAGCCTAGAGAGACCTGAATAGAAGAGGGAGGTAGGAGAAAGCTCAAAACATGCCAACTATGAGAACCTCGTGATCTCTACCCTCCAAATACCAAGCCTCTATGTTGCTGAACCACAGAGTGATTTAGAGGAGGTAACATCTCAAGGGTCTAATCCCAACAAACAGAGCAGCTTACTTATATTTCTATCCAAGAAGTTCCAACAGATGATAGTTTCAAGGTAAGTATTCAATAAACATAATGACGAATGAGTCAAGATAGGGCTTAAATACATTGTTCATCAAGTATATGAATGTTGCTGGTGCGTTGGTCAGCCAAAATGGCATCACAAGGAACTCATAATGACCATACCTAGTATTGAAAGCAGTCTTTGAAATATCTGGATCCCAAATCTTCAATTGATGATAGCATGACCGCAAATCAATCTTTGAGAACACTCTGTCACCCCGCAGCTGATCAAGTAGGTCATCAATGCGTGGCAATAGATACATGTTCTTTACTCTAATCTTGTTCAATTGCCGATAATAAATACACATGCGCATAGAACCATCATTCTTCTTCATAAACAAGACTGGAGCACCCCAGGGTGACACATTAAGACGAATGAAACCCTTATCAAGGAACTCTTGCAACTGCTCTTTTAACTCCTTCACCTCTGCTGAGGCCATACTGTATGATGGAATAGAAATGGACTTAGTGCCGGACAACAAGTCCATGCCAAAATCAATATCCCTATCGGGCAGCATGCCTGGAAGATCTGATGGAAATACATTTGGATAGTCTTTGACTACCGGAACTGACTCAACGGTAGGAGTATCAACACTGACATCTCTCACAAAGTCTAGATATGCATCACACCCCTTCCCAACCATCCGATGTGCCTTAAGGAAAGACACCGCCCTATTAGGCATATAATCCAAAGTACCCCTGCACTTCAACCACAGTAAACATGGCATAGCCAATGTCACCGTCTTGGCGTGACAATCAAGAATAGCATGATAGGGCGACAACTAATAAATGCCTAAAATAACATCAAAATCTATCATACTGAGCAATAATAGATCAACTCTGGTCTCAAACCTGCCAATAACAACTAAAAATAACTAATACACACAGTCAACAATAATGGAATCTCCCAAAGGCGTGGACACATAGACAGGAGAACTCAAAAAATAACTGGATATACAAAAATACATAGCAAAGTAAGATTATACATATGAATACGTGGAGCCTGGATCAAATAAGACTGATGCATCTCTATGATAAACCGGAATAATACCTCTGATAACTGAGTCTAATGCAACCGCCTCCGTCCTACTCGGGAGAGCATAACATCTATCTTGGCATCCACCTCTAGTGCGACCCCTACACACCTGACCTCCACCCTTAGCTGGCTGAGCAAGTGGAGTGGCAACTAGTGCGGTAACCACGGGGACCCTCTGGACTAAGTTGAGCTTGAGTAGTATGTGGAAGAGCAGCCATCTTCAGTCTGGGGCAGTCCCTTACCAAATGACGAGTATCACCACACAGCATGCTCGGGCCTGGTTGGTTGGACTGACCGTTGAAAGCCCCTTGTGCTAGAGGTGCACTAGACAGTGGTAGTGCATAATGGGCAACTTGAGACCTAGGAGTAGCTGGCATACCATTGGAAGATGGAAGTCATGAATGAACCGGACAGCTCACATAGCGTCTACAATGACAGGTTGCAATTGGGGCACGGGAACCACTATATCCTCAAGAATCTCGAGGCCTCTTGGGCTCCCTGTCCTCTCTCTCTCTCTCTCGGCCCCGTAAATCCTCCAATCCTCATGTGATCTCTACCACCTGCTGGTATGGAGAATCAGTCTCCAACTCTCGAGTCATGCTGAATCTAATATCATAGTTTAGCCCCTTGATAAATTGACGGACTCGATCTCTAATTATGGAAACCAAGGTAGGTGCATACCTGGACAACTCATTGAACATGAGAGCATGCACTGATACTATCATATCACGATGGCGCAGCTGCTCAAACTCCATGCGCCATGAATTACAAAGTTTGTGGGGAACAAACTCTCTCGGGAATATCTCTGAAAACGGATCCCATATGAGTGAAGTTGTCTCGGCGGGTCTACCCTTCTCCCAAGCCCACAACTACTGGTATGCTGGTCCCGATAGCTAGAATGTAGTGAAAGCAACCCCGCTCATCTCCACTATACCCATGGTATGGAGAATTCTGTGGCACTTCTCCAGAAAGCCATGTACGTCCTCTGTAACTAGGCCATTAAACCTCTGGTACATGCTCTACATGGAATCCCTGCTTTAGGGTATGGGCTGCGGGAGTAAGTGCTCCTCCCCCAGCCTGAGATGTTGCCAGTGCAAGTGGAATGAACCTCGCCTGAGCTAGAGTACCAAATATGCTCAAGAACTTGGCGAGAGTCTCCTGAAGTGTAGGGGTATCAACAGGCGCCGCAAGTGCCTACCTCCCAACTGGATCTACTAGTGGATCCTCTGTTGCAGCTTGGACAGGTGCTCTGGCTGCACTACATGCCCCTCCTCGGCCTTTTATCATCCCCGGTCTCTCGCGACTCTAGCAGGGGGCAAGTATCTGATCATCGGATCTAGGGGTGCGTGTTCTCACCATTTATGAGAGAATAGAAAGACATAGATTCATAAATCCAAAGTTAACAAATTCGCACAATAAGGAATCAAAGAAGTGAAATTTCCTTACAGTTCCATAGCCTCTCGATGATAAGTACAAAAGTCTTCGTATGGATCTGTTGGACTCTACTAAACCTGCTTGTCACTCGTAACACCTATGAACCTAGGGATCTGATACCAACTTGTCACCGACCCAATTTCCCTCCGTAGGACGTCATGATTTTACCTAGTCTCTGAGAGTAGGTAAGCCAAATATTTATGCAGAATTTAACAGAGCAAATGATAAAAACATTCAAATAACTCAACAACTAGCATAAAAGTACTCCGCAAATTAATAGAACAAGACTCCCAAAATCCGGTGATACCAATTCACAAGCTCTACAATAGTTTACTTAACATCCCTATACAACAATATCTATAAAAAGGGAAAATGAAATAGAACTAGATAGAGGGTGACTCCGAGGAAGGCGGACTCTGGCAGGTATACCTTGAAGTCTCCAAATCTGAACTCTACTCACTAGTGCCTGGGCTGGTAAGAGGTACATGGATCTACGTAAAAAGATGTGCAGAAGCATAGCATGAGTACACCACAGCGGTACCTAGTAAGTTCCAAGCCTAAACTCGGTAGAGTAGTGACGAGGTCGAGTCAAGACCCTACTGGAATAAATAAGAAAACTAAACAGGTATATGATAGTGTGATAATGATAAACAATGGAAATGATACAATGAAGAAAATATACCAAGAATAGCTACACCAAACTAAGGAAATTCAAGGAATAATACGCCAAGGACACAAATCAACTAAAACACAAGTGATGTAATAGAAAGGTATAAACAAGAATCACTACCGAGGTACTACCTCATAGTCTCATATCACAACAAAATCATAATCTTTCCTTAAATCACCACGGGAGTATTGCATTTAGTTTTGAAAATTATTTTTCCCAAAATAGCTTCCCACGTTTTAGCCCACCTTATCACACCACGTAGCTTCAAGTTGTTCCCTTGCTAGCAACACGTGTATCAAGCACACATTATCTCACTGCATGCGTTTCGACCCTAATCCAAATACCACCGCACGCGTATTAATATCACAACATATCACAAATTGCACTGCAAGTTCCCAATATCACAAATTACCAAAGAAGTCAACAATAATAGTTTTTCCACAATAGATAGCCCATGGCTAAACCAGTATATGCAAATGAGTCTCAACAATAGCGACCGAAAGTTAATAACTTCACAAGAATGGTATTTCAATAATTTACACCGTTACCTCAATGTGAACTATGAATTTTATAAATCAATATCAAATTCAACAATAAGATATTCCAAGAAATAGCAATTCAAGTAAGGGACTCATCGGTTAAATAATGAACAAGGAATAGAGAGGACAACTTCAACTAACATATGAAGACAATTAGCAAATGTTAAGGCAGGTATTAATGATGACAAGTAAAGCATGTGAAGATAGACTAAATATGATGAATATAACATATTATGGCAACTCAATTAAAGGCATGAAAGGAAACTACATAGCTAAAACTGGTCAATTACCACATTTAGCCCGTGTACACACTCGTCACCTTGCGTACACGGCTTCCACATATCACAATTAACACAAAAAACACCAATTCTATGGGGTAATTCCCCCACACAAAGTTAGGCAAGACACTTACCTCACAACATGCTAACTCAACCCACTAGTAAGCCTTTCCCATGATTATCCAACTCTGGACAGCTCGAATCTAGCCAAAACAACTTCATACCATAAATACAAACCATTGGAAGCTATTCCGAATAATGAAGTTGCAATCTTTAAAAAGAAACACAAAGTCAACTTAAAACGTCAATCCTGCGCCCGCCTCTCGGAACTCGACCAAACTTACACAATCCGAACACCCATTCGATAACAAGTCCAACCATACAAGAATTAATCAAATCTAACTTCAAATCGCCTTTCAAATCCCCAAATATTAGTTTAAGAAGTTTCACAATTTTTCCCAAAATTTTCCAAGTCAAATCACTAATTAGATGACAAAAATAATAATGGAATCATGTAATATAGCAAAATCCATGTTAGAATCACTTACCCCGATGATTTCCTAAACAATACCTCAAAACATCGCCATAAACTTAGCTCTCTAGGTCCAAAAGATGAAAATGAGATAAAACCCTCGAACACCCCCTTTTTTGCCCAGCGATTTTCGCTTTTACTGGCACACTGTCGCACCTACGGAAAAATCCATCGCAAATGCGATTCCAACTAATGCCATGAAATTCCGCTTCCATGGACAAAATGCTCGCACCTCTGATCCCGCTTCTGCGGAGCCTCGACCATACCTGTGGTCCTTCACAAGCTCTTTACAGTTCTGCTTCTGTGAAATATCACTCGCGCATGCGGATGCGCATCTGCACCTAGGTGTCTGCACCAGTGAAGCCAGGCCTGGCCTAGCCTTCTCCGTTTCTTGGATGTACCCTCACACACCTGCATGTCTGCACCCGCAGCCAAAGCCTCCGCCAGTGCGATGGCATCAGAGGAACATACTTCATCAATTCAACTAAGTCCAAAATTATTCCGAATTCAATATTAATCACACCCGGGGCCCTCGCGACCCCTTGCTAATATATCAAAATGTTCCAAAACATATAACAGACCTACCTGTCATGCCCCAATATTGGGGAGCTTGACCAGTGCTTAACCGAGTGAACCCGGCCGAGCAAGCCTGTTAGATTTCCATCTACCCAAACTCATCCATAAATGGAGATATACATATTTTGATTTATTAGCTAATAAAGTGATCGTGTCTACAATACCAATTCATTACCAATAGTTTCATCATTTTAAAGTCTCAAATTTCACACACATTTTTCATAACAAGTAATACAACCACAACATAACATTGTTTGACCTTCCCAACACCAATATACAACCCACACTATGTCTACGGAGCCTCTATAGATAAAGAAGAGTACTATGATAATGTCGGCAACAAGGTCCCGGCTATACCTCAAACACATTACACAAGGAACAAACGATACATGGCCCCGAAATGAAGTGGGGCTCACCAAATCAGCTGGGAAGAGGGTGTACCACTGTCACTGACCAATATCTCTTGTTGTGGAAAAACCTACATCCATTAAAGATGTAGTGCCCATGGCAAAACGGACGTTAGTACCGTTGAATAGCGCTAGTATGTATAACTAAACACCTTCTAAATAGAATGAATAATATTACGGGGAGGAACAATCATAAAATCAATGGAAGCCTCGAACAATACCAAAATATCAAGTTAGAACCACATAAACATTCAAGTAAATTTCCATATTTTTATGTTGGAGATCCTTAGTAACGATGTATCCACACTCACAATACCATTATTCACAATTCCAATACCACTGTACTTTTAGCACGGAGTCCGATCATAACCCGATCGACTAGTCTATCTCATTAGAGACATCAACCACAATCACTCTCAATACCAATACCAATGTACCTTTAGCACGGAGTCCGATCATGACCCGATCGGCTAGGCCATCTCATAAGAGACATCAACCACAATCACAATTTCTATTACAATTTCCAACACAATCACCACCATATGTGCGGTAAGGCATCTGATCATGACCCGATCGGCTAGGCCGTCTCATTCGAGACATCAATCTTTTTATATCACTAATTTCATTTCATACTTCTTTCACATGTTTACATTTCATTGGCACTAGTGGCCACAATTATAAAATCATTCTTGGTTTGATGTGTTGGAAACTAGACTCAAAGAGCTTTAATTTGATAGGTAGATCACCTCCTAAGTCTTTATAGTTTGGTAGCAGCATGCGTTTGAAGTAGGATGTTGTGCGAATTGAGACATCCTTTCCACTTAATGTATCCAACTTGTTCCACACAAATTCTTGCCATTCACAAAACTCCTTAGTATGTTCCAACACATCTTAAACACATATTTTCATTTCAAAATGATGTGGTTCTATCGCATGGGTCTCCTTTAATACTCGAACACGTTATTCCCAAATATTGTTGGCGAACCTTAAAATCTTGAATCATTAGGAAATTTTAACGAGGCCTTACATTCTCCCCTGCTCAGGATCATTCGTCCTCGAGGAGTCCCCTATAGAAACCTATTGTGACTTAAATCTTTATCTACACACCAAAAGCTCAAAAATTTGGCTAACTCCACTAATTTCCAGAAATGTTGACAGAGTCTCCCCCTGTAACTGGGTCTATCACATGTCAGAGAATCCCATAAACCATTCCTAACAACATATACATAATCCGATGACACAATATAACATAAAAACAACACCAATCGTGGCGTCATAAGCAGTATATTACCAGAAAGGAACACCCTTAGATTAAGCTGTACAAATGATATGTAATTCATAGGGAACAATTTCATAGAACGATAACATAGCTATTCAAATAAATAAGGGTGCTTCTTCTTCATTTCTTCCTCGGCCTCCCAGGTGGCCCCTTCAAACTGCTGGTTTCGCCATAACACTTTCACAGAGGCATTTTTTTTTAATTCTTAACTTTCGGACTTGTCGATCAATAATAGAAATTGGAATCTCTGCATAATTCAATTCCTCATTAACCTCAATAGTCTCAACTGGAACAATGAGTGTCGGGTCTCCAACCACTTTCTTCAACATAGACACATGAAATACCAGGTGCACTAATGACATCTCAGGTGGTAGCTCAAGCTTGTACGACACCTCACCGATCCTCTGAATGATTCTGTATGGTCGAGCATACTCGGGCTCAATTTCCCTTTCTTACCAAATCGCATTACATATTTCATAGGGGAAACTTTCAAGAATACCCAATCATCTTCTTTGAACTCCAAATCCCTACGACGAATATTTGAATAGGACTTTTGATGACTCTGAGTAGTCTTCAACCACTCCTTAATGATATTAACTTTTTCCATGGCCTGATGCACGAGGTCTGGCCCTATCAAATATGCTTCTCCAATCTCGAACCACCCAATGGGAGATCTACATCTCCTTCCATATAAAGCCTCGAACGGTGCCATCTGAATGCAAGCATGATAACTATTATTGTAGGCAAATTCTATGAGTGGCACATGATCATCCCAGCTACTTTTGAAGTCTAGAACATAAGCGCACAAGATATCCTCAAGTGTCTGAATAGTCTGCTATGCCTGCCTATCAGTCTGCGGGTGAAAGGCTGTATTAAGATTCACCTGAGTACCCCGACCTTGCTGAAATTTCTTCCAAATATTAGCCATGAACTGTGCCCCCCGATCATAAATGATAGAAACTAGAGTGCCATGCAACTTGACTATTTCATTTATATACAACTGAGCATACCGTTCCGCCGTATTGATAGCCTTAACCGGCAAGAAGTGTGCTGATTTTGTGAGTCGATAAACAATCACCCAAATTGAGTCAAACTTACGAGGAGTACAGGGTAATCCTACCACAAAGTCCATATTAATCATTTCCCACTTCCACATTGGACTTTCTATGTTATGCGCCAACCCACCGGGACTTTGGTGTTTGGCCTTCTCTTGGTGACAATTTGGACACTTTGCCACAAAGTCCGCTACATTCCTCTTCATATCATTCCACCAATAGATTTCCTTAAGATCATGATACATTTTTGTAGAACGTGGGTGCACAGAATACCTAGAAGTGTGACCTTCAGTCATAATTCTTTCTCGAAGACCATCCATATTTGGAACACATAGTCGTCCTTGGTACCTTAGTGTACCATCATCAATGCCAAGAGAAAAGGCCATGGTCTTATGTTTATGAATTCCCTCTTTCAGTTTTGCCAACAATGGATTGTTTTATTGCTTCTCCTTCACTTCTGCAATAAGTGATGATTCAACCCTTTTTTGCCCAATCACCCCTCCTTCACTAGCGTCCACAAGACAAACTCCCAAACTAGTCAATCAGTGAACTTCCTTGGCCAATGGCCTTTGATATGCCTCCAAGTGTGTTAAACTACCCATAGATTTCCGGCTAACAGCATCCGCCACAACATTAGCCTTCCTCGGATGATATAAAATATAAATGTCATAATCCTTCAGTAATTCAAGCCATCTTCCCAGCCTCAGATTCAACTCCTTCTGTTTGTTCCGGAACTCCATTTTAGGGTTTTTAAAACCAGACCCTATTTCGTTAAATACACTCTTTGGGTCATTTTTGAGCTATTATCTGACATTTTAGAGTGAGAGAGGGTGCCCTAGAGTGAGAAGGTGTTATCCAAAATTTGTCCTTCAATTCTTGCCCAAGTTTTGGAAAATTAAGAAGGGAAAACTCACTAGGTCTTCATCATAGAGGTAAGATTTTACACCCTAACCCTCACTTTCGAATTTTGTGTAGGAATGGATAGTTAGCAAGATAATATTTGGGTAGTAGGGTTGTTTATTTACATACATGTGATATCAAGGGGTGTAGGAAGATTGTTGAACTAGGCATGTAAATATTGGGTTGTGGGATGATGGAATTCTCCATTAAAAGGGCCTTGAAACTGTAATGCACAACTAGTGTTTGATAAAATGCTCAAATGAGCTAGAACCATACTCATCTTCCTAATTTTGGTTCAATTTGTTATATTTCTAAAATAGATTGAAGTTGCTAAGAATTACCGAACATTTAGAGTGTAAGGAAGCTCAAGTGAAGTATGTTGGCTAAAATCTTCTTTAATAGTTGAAATTCCCAATATCCTTGTAAGTTCCGAGATGTTGATTATAAATGGAGTATTCCAATAAGTTTTGTGATGAAGATATATGTTCAATTCATGTTTCAAATGCTCTTATCATATTGCATTATAAATTGGGGATCTGTCCCAAACTATGGATTATGTATCCGCATGTTAAAATTTCTAGTCATGATCTATGTGAAAGTTGTTATGACAAGTTGTGTAGAGATTGTGATTATGATACACCTCCACCCGCATACATTGGGGTGAGGCATCATGACCGTTTTGTGTGGGGATTATGGTATAGAGATTGTGATTGTGATACACCTCCACCCGCATATATATATTGGGGTGAGGCGGCATAACCGCTTTGTGTAGGGATTATGGTGTTGTGGGACCGCACCTCTACCCTCATACATTGGGGTGAGGCGGTATAGCCTCTTTGTGTAGGTTCTTGGTACTGTGGTTATACATCCACCCGCATACATTGGGGTGAGGTATCAGGGCCTCTTGATTAGAGTTGCGGTATTGTATGTACACCTCAACCTGCATACGTCGGGTGAGGCGGCGGGGCCGCTTTGTGTGAAGATGTTTATAGAGGATCTCATCTTAAATCCAATAAATGTTGTTGTTAGCTTTTAATAAGCTTGCTATGGTTAAGACGGTTATCAATATTATTCTATTGTCGTACTGGTTCATCATAATTATCTTGTATTCCTAAATTCTTAAATTGGTGTTTAGTTTTCATACTAGTACTATTCGATGGCACTAACATCCCTTTTGCCGGGGGCGCTACATCTTTAAATGGATGCAGGTGGTTCCACAGCAGGAGACATTGATCAGTGATAGCAGTACACCTTCTTCCCAGCTGACTTGGTGAGCCACACTTCATCCCGGGGTCATGTATCTTTTGTTCTTTATGTATTATGGTTGAGGTATAGCTGGGGCATTGTTGTCGGCATTATCATTGTACTCTTCTTTATCTATAGAGGCTCCGTAGACATAGTGTGGGTTGTGTATTGGTGCTGGGAAAGACAAACTATGCTATGTTGTGGTTGTATTACTTGTCCATTTGAGACTTTAAAAATGGTGAAACTTATGGTAAGAAATTGGTAATTGCAGACATGACCACTTTATTGTTTAATTAAGGAAAACATATATTCTCTTTATTCATGAATGAGTTTGGGTAGAAGGAATCATAGGAGCTGTGTCAGAAGAGTCCCTCTTATTGGTGTGTTGCCGGCTACACTTATAATAGGGAGGCTACAATGACATTTAGGAAATATTTCTCTTCTTCTCTCCTCGGTCGTGCGTTAAGATTCTGAGTTAGTCTCTGATTTCCCTTGTTAATATCAAGGAATGTTTGCACATCGTGCCACAAAATGATATAGGCGTAATGATTAAAGGAATGATGCACATGATAGGCACAATGCATGAGGTTCCCAATTCTCCTCGTAATGGAGGAAGGAAAAGTCAAGGATACGACCATGGTAAGAAAGGTCATACAGTTAGCCTCGAGTGACATGGTTGTTGATTTCATGTGTATATGGTGCAATGTGGTGTTATCTATATATTGTTTAGGATTGATTTCTAGGATTCTCTGATTGGTGGATAGGCCTAGTTACAGGGGAGACTCTGTCAAAATTTCTGAAACATTTTGGAGCTAGTCAAATTTGGGGGATTGAAATATTTGAAAGAAGAGTCGAGTTATGTTAGGTGTTCGGGCGGACTCTACTCCTCATTTGAGGATGAATGATCCTAAGAGGGGGAGAATGTAAAGCCCCGTTAAAAATTTCCTAATGATTTAAGATTTCAAAGTGATCCAACGGTATTCAGGAATAACATATTCGAGTATTAAATGAGACCCCTGAGATAGAACCACATCATTTTGAAATGAAAATATATATTTAAGGTGTGTTAGAATATACTAAGGAGTTTTCTGAATGGCAAGGATGTCTCAATTTGCATAACATCCTACTTCAAACGTGTGCTGGTACCAAACTATGAAGAATTAGGAGGTGATCTACTTATCAAATTAAATCCCTTTGAGTCTAATTTCTAACGCATCAAACCCTTCATCATTTGGATATTTCTGCAGAAAGTTATTGCCATTGTACAGGACCTATGTCATATGTGCACAAATGTGGGGCCGCACGTATTTGGGAGTTTCTAGCTTGTGTGCACGGCCACTTGCCCAGCAGCGCAGTCGCGCATGTAGGAGCCCATTAAATAACTCCAAGGCCGGGTAGAGAGAGGGGTTAAGTTATTTTAAAGCTAAAACCTGATATTTTGAGAGTGAGCGAGTGCCCTAGAGTGGGAGACTGATCTTCAACAAATTGTCCTTTGATTATTGCTCAAATATTTGAAGATTAACAAGAAAATCTCAAAATCTCTTAACTCAAGAGGTAAGATTCAAACCCCTAGTCTTCAATCTCAAGTTTGGGGTAAAATATGGATGATTGGGAGTATGATTCTTGGGTGTAAGAATATTATTTATACATGCTTGTACCAACAAGGTTTGTGGGAAGATTGTTGAGATCAAATAAGTAAAGATTGGGTTGTGGAATGAAAGAAATTTGTAGAAGAACCTTGTAGCCAAATTCGCACACCTAGTGTTTGATAAAATGCTCAAATGAACTAAAACCATGAATATCTTCCTAATTTGTTTTCAATTTTTTTATGTCTCAAAATAGATTGGGATTGCTAGAATTTCCAGAATGTTGTAGTAATTTAAGGAAAGATCAAGGCGAGGTATGTTGGCTAAACTTCTTTCCTAGAATTGAATTTCATGATGTTGTTGTAAGTCCCGAGTTATTCTTTATAAATAAACTATTCCGAATAAGCTTTGTTTTGGAAGGTATATGTTCAAAATGTGTTCCGGATGCTCTTAACATATTATGTTATCCTTCGGGAATGTGATCAAAGTATGAGTTGGGTATAAAAATATTACGACTCCAGGTAGTGTTTCAAGTGAAGGCTATTATGCCAAATTGTGTAAGAAGTGTCTTTGTGCACAAAACTCTTTATTGCTCATAGGTGTACTAAATGTCGTGATTAGGGATTCCTTGTTGTCAGTAATCTATATAGATTCTTGAAAGCGAAAGTAGTCAGTTGGGGATATAAAGTCTGAAGTAGTGAGTTGGGGATATAAAGTGTGAAGTAGTGAGTTGCAGATATAAAGTGTGAAGTATTTAGTTGGGTATATAAAGTGTGAACACCGTGCCAAGAGTGAAAGTTATACTTGTGGCCAATAGCGCCAACAAAATGAAATGATGTATGAAATATTATGAAATGAGCCTTGATTCAACTATTCCAAATTGACTCCTAAAATAGAATTACCCAAAATCTTATGTATTCAAGTCATGTCCAAATGTGGTTGTTCTAACTAATGCTATGCTTGGTAGATATTTCCAATGTGTTTTGATCTTTTATATATTTATGAGTTGAAATTGCGTATTGCCCTTTTGGGGAAAGGTACTTCAAGAATATTCTCTATGTTGATTTTTATAATGATGAGCCTTGAAAGTAATGAAATGAAAGTATGGAATATGAGATACTGCCATCGTGCCATGAATGAAGAATAATATGCATGGAAAAAGGGATCCTATGAAATAATGATGTTGTAAATAGTTGAAAGTACTATTGAAGTGATAATATGAACATGGAATGTGGTCGTTTGCCTTAATGAAATTTATGAGGTGTTGTATGTCCCAATAGTTTTAACTATAGTTGTATGCTTCTGAAATAATGTATGTAAATGACTTCGATGTCAATTCATCAAGATTCATGAACCTTGTGGACGGGCTATGAAACTCATATGTGTATAATATGTGAAACACTGTGAACGGTCTATGAAATGCACATGTGTATTGTATGGGTACATATGAATCCTGTGAACCGTCTATGAAACGCACAGGTGCATCAGGCCATGGAAAATGTTAAAATCATTAAGGAGCGGTTGAAGACTGCTCAGAGTCATCACAAATCCTATTCGGATTTTTGTCGTATGGATTTGGAGTTTAAAGAAGATGATTGGGTATTTTTGAAAGTTTCCCCCATGAAAGGGGTAATGCGATTTGGTAAGAAAGGGAAATTGAGTCTGAGGTATGTCGGACCGTACAAAATCATTCAGAGGATCGGTGAGGTGGCGTACAAGGCTGAGCTACCACCTGAGATGTCATTAGTACACCCGGTGTTTCATGTGTCTATGTTGAAGAAAGCAGTTGGAGATCTGACACTCATTGTTCCGGTTGAGACCATTGAGGTAAATGAGAAATTGACTTATGAAGAGATTCTGGTTTCTATTATTGATCGGCAAGTCCGAAAATTGAGAAATAAAGAAAAAGTATCCTTATTTGTTTGAATGACCATGTATTAAAAATTGTGATCTAGGAAAAAATTATAAGACTTACTTTTTATGAATTTTATATCATGTGAACAATTGGCATTAAGGGTGTTCTTTTCTGGATATATATTGCTTATGAGACAACATTTGGTGTTGTTTTGTATTATGTTACGTCATTGGAATATGTATATGTTGTTAGGATGTGTTTCTGGGGCTCTCTGACAGGTGGACAGGCCTAGTTACAAAGGAAACTCTAGCAAACTTTTTGGAGATTTTGGGAGTTTGTCAAATTTGGGGCTATTGATGCTAATGATGGATAAGATGCTAATGATGGATTTTTACCCTCATTCTAGGACGAATGATCTTAAGCGGGGGAGAATGTAACACCCCGGAAAATTTCGAAGTACTTAAGTTTAAAGCCTGGTAAAGTTTGCAAAGAAAATAATGTTTCATGGTGCCGGACTAGGCTTACGTGTTTGAGGATTGTAGAAATTCTCCACAGCTCACAAGCTCGCCGCGGCTCAGACGTTTTTGGTTGAACAATGCACCAGAAAGTAAAGAAATATTTTTGGTGGAAAAGTGCATTTCTGCGGTCCATTATGCGACCGCAGAACCACTCTGCGGACTGCATAATGGCCGCAGAGTGAGGCAGTTAATTGGGTCAGTTGCAAGCAACTATGCGGTCGACTATATGACCGCAAAACTGTTATGCGGTGCATTATGCGACCGCATAACAGTTATGCGGACCGCATAGTGACCGTATACACAGACAGTTCTTTTGTCTATTTTGTAACCAACTATACGAACAATATGCGGTCGCATATCAGTTATGCGATCGCATACCTTGTTCCGGAACTCCATTTTAGGGTTTTTAAAACCCAACCCTATTTCGTTAAATACACTCTTTGGGTCATTTTTGAGCTATTATCTGACATTTTAGAGTGAGAGAGGGTGCCCTAGAGTGAGAAGGTGTTCTCCAATATTTGTCCTTCAATTCTTGCCCAAGTTTAGGAAAATTAAGAAGGGAAAACTCAGTAGGTCTTCATCATAGAGGTAAGATTTTACGCCCTAACCCTCACTTTCGAATTTTGTGTAGGAATGGATAGTTAGCAAGATAATTTTTGGGTAGTAGGGTTGTTTATTTACATACATGTGATATCAAGGGGTGTAGGAAGATTGTTGAACTAGGCATGGTAAATATTGGGTTGTGGGATGATGGAATTCTCCATAAAAAGGGCCTTGAAACCGTAATGCACACCTAGTGTTTGATAAAATGCTCAAATGAGCAAGAACCATAATCATATTCCTAATTTTGGTTCAATTTTTTATATTTCTAAAATAGATTGAAGTTGCTAAGAATTCCGGAACATTTAGAGTGTAAGTAAGCTCAAGTGAAGTATGTTGGCTAAACTCTTCTTTAATAGTTAAAATTCCCAATATCCTTGTAAGTTCCGAGATGTTGATTATAAATGGAGTATTCCAATAAGTTTTGTGATGAAGATATATGTTCAATTCATGTTTCAAATGCTCTTATCATATTGCATTATAAATTGGGGATGTGTCCCAAACTATGGATTATGTATCCGCATGTTAAAATTTCTAGTCATGATCTATGTGAAAGTTGTTATGACAAGTTGTGTAGAGATTGTGATTATGATGCACCTCCACCCGCATACATTGGGTTGAGGCATCATGACCGCTTTGTGTGGGGATTATGGTATAGAGATTGTGATTGTGATACACCTCCACCCGCATATATATATATTGGGGTGAGGCGGCATGACCGCTTTGTGTAGGGATTATGGTGTTGTGGAACCGCACCTCCACCCTCATACATTGGGGTGAGGCGGTATAGCCTCTTTGTGTAGGTTCTTGGTACTGTGGTTATACATCCACCCGCATACATTGGGGTGAGGTAGCAGGGCCTCTTGATTAGAGTTGCGGTATTGTATGTACACCTCCACCTGCATACGTCGGGTGAGGGAGCGGGGCCGCTTTGTGTGAAGATGGTTATAGAGGATCTCATCTTAAATCCTATAAATGTTGTTGATAGCTTTTAATAAGCTTGCTATGGTTGAGATGGTTATCAATATTATTCTATTGCCGTACTGGTTCATCATAATTATCTTGTATTCCTAAATTCTTAAATTGGTGTTTAGTTTTCATACTAGTACTATTCGATGGTACTAACATCCCTTTTACCGGGGGTGCTACATCTTTAAATGGATGCAGGTGGTTCCACAGCAGGAGACATTGATCAGTGATAGCAGTACACCTTCTTCCCAGCTGACTTGGTGAGCCCCACTTCATCTCGGGGTCATGTATCTTTTGTTCTTTATGTATTACGGTTGAGGTATAGCCGAGGCCTTGTTGCCGGCATTATCATTATACTCTTCTTTATCCATAGAGGATCCGTAGAAATAGTGTGGGTTGTGTATTGGTGCTGGGAAAGACAAACTATGCTATGTTGTGGTTGTATTACTTGTCCATTTGAGACTTTAAAAATGGTGAAACTTATGGTAAGAAATTGGTAATTACAGACATGACCACTTTATTCTTTAATTAAGGAAAACATATATTCTCTTTATTCATGAATGAGTTTGGGTAGAAGGAATCTAACAGGCTTGCTCGGTCGGGTTCACTCGGTTGAGCGCTGGTCGAACTCCTCGATTTTGGGGCGTGACAGGAGCTGTGTTAGAAGAGTCCCTCTTATCGGTGTGTTGCCGGCTACACTTATAATAGGGAGGCTACAATGACATTTAGGAAATATTTCTCTTCTTTTATCCTCGGTCGTGCGTTAAGATTCTGAGTTAGTCTCTGATTTCCCTAGTTAATATCAAGGAATGTTTGCACATCGTGCTACGAAATGATAAAGGCGTAATGATTAAAGGAATGATGCACATGACAGGCACAATGCATGAGGTTCCCAATTCTCCTCGTAATGGAGGAAGGAAAAGTCAAGGATACGACCAAGGTAAGAAAGGTCATACAGGTAGCCTCGAGTGTCGTGGTTGTTGATTTCATGTGTATATGGTGCAATGTGGTGTTATCTATATATTGTTTAGGATTGATTTCTAGGATTCTCTGATTGGTGGATAGGCCTAGTTACAGGGGAGACTCTGTCAAAATTTCTGAAACATTTTGGAGCTAGTCAAATTTGGGGGATTGAAATATTTGAAAGAAGAGTCGAGTTATGTTAGGTGTTCGGGCGGACTCTACTCCTCATTCGAGGACGAATGATCCTAAGATGGGGAGAATGTAAAACCCCGTTAAAAATTTCCTAATGATTTAAGATTTCAAAGTGATCCAACGGTATTCGGGAATAACATATTCGAGTAATAAATGAGACCCATGAGATAGAACCACATCATTTTGAAATGAAAATATATGTTTAAGGTGTGTTAGAACATACTAAGGAGTTTTGTGAATGGCAAGGATGTCTCAATTTGCATAACATCCTACTTCAAACGTGTGCTGGTACCAAACTATAAAGAATTAGGAGGTGACCTACCTATCAAATTAAATCCCTTTGAGTCTAGTTTCTAACGCATCAAACCGTTCATCATTTGGATATTTCTGCAGAAAGTTATTGCCATTGTACTGGACCTATGTCATATGTGCACAGATGTGGGGCCGCACGTATTTGGGAGTTTCTAGCTCGTGTGCACGGCCACTTGCCCAGGTGCGCAGTCGCGCATGTAGGAGCCCATTAAATAACTCCAAGGCCGGGTAGAGAGAGGGGTTAAGTTATTTTAAAGCTAAAACCTGATATTTTGAGAGTGAGAGAGTGCCCTAGAGTGGGAGATTGATCTTCAACAAATTGTCCTTTGATTATTGCTCAAATATTTGAAGATTAACAAGAAAATCTCAATATCTCTTAACTCAAGAGGTAAGATTCAAACCCCTAGTCTTCAATTTCAAGTTTGGGGTAAAATATGGATGATTGGGAGTATGATTCTTGGGTGTAAGAGTATTATTTATACATGCTTGTACCAATAAGGTTTGTGGGAAGATTGTAGAGCTCAAATAAGTAAAGATTGGGTTGTGGAATGAAAGAAATTTGTAGAAGAACCTTGTAGCCAAATTTGCACACCTAGTGTTTGATAAAATGCTCAAATGAGCTAAAACCATGAATATCTTCCTAATTTGTTTTCAATTTTGTTATGTCTCAAAATAGATTGGGGTTGCTAGAATTTTCAGAATGTTATAGTAATTTAAGGAAAGTTCAAGGCGAGGTATGTTGGCTAAACTTCTTTCCTAGAATTAAATTCCATGATGTTGTTGTAAGTCCCGAGTTATTCTTTATAAATCAACTATTCCGAATAAGCTTTGTTTTGGAAGGTATATGTTCAAAATGTGTTCCGGATGCTCTTAACATATTATGTTATCCTTCGGGAATGTGATCAAAGTATGAGTTGGGTATAAAAATATTATGACTCCAGGTAGTGTTTCAAGTGAAGGCTATTATGCCAAATTGTGTAAGAAGTGTCTTTGTGCACAAAACTCTTTATTCCTCATAGGTGTACTAAAAGTCGTGATTAGGGATTCCTTGTTGTCAGTAATCTACATAGATTCTTGAAAGTGAAAGTAGTCAGTTGGGGATATAAAGTCTGAAGTAGTGAGTTGGGGATATAAAGTGTGAAGTAGTGAGTTGCGGATATAAAGTGTGAAGTAGTGAGTTGGGGATATAAAGTGTGAACACCGTGCCTAGAGTGAAAGTTATACTTGTGGCCAATTGCGCCAACAAAATGAAATGATGTATGAAATATTATGAAATGAGCCTTGATTCAACTATTCCAAATTGGCTCCTAAAATAGAATTACCCAAAAGCTTATGTATTCAAGTCATGTCCAAATGTGGTTGTTCTAACTAATGCTATGCTTGGTAGGTATTTCCAATATGTTTTGATCTTTTATATATTTATGAGTTGAAATTGCGTATTGCCCTTTTGGGGAAAGGTACTTCAAGAATATTCTCTATGTTGATGTTTATAATGATGAGCCTTGAAAGTAATGAAATGAAAGTATGGAATATTAGATACTGCCATCGTGCCATGAATGAAGAATAATATGTATGGAAAAAGGGATCCTATGAAATAATGATGTTGTAAATAGTTGAAAGTACTATTGAAGTGATAATATGAACATGGAATGTGGTCGTTTGCCTTAATGAAATTTATGAGGTGTTGTATGTCCCAATAGTTTTAACTATAGTTGTATGCTTCTGAAATAATGTATGTAAATGACTTCAATGTCAAGTCATCAAGAGTCATGAACCTTGTGGACGGGCTATGAAACTCATATGTGTATAATATGTGAAACACTGTGAACGGTCTATGAAATGCACATGTGTATTGTATGGGTACATATGAATCCTGTGAACCGTCTATGAAACGCACAGGTGTATTGCATAAGTAAACACTGTGAATGGTCTATGAAATGCACCTGTGTATTGTGTAAGGCCCCGTTAAAAATTTCCTAATGATTTAATATTTTAAAGTGCGCCAGCGGTATTTGAGGATAATGTATTCGAGTATTAAAGGAGACCAATGGGATATGACCACATTACTTTGAAATGAAAATATATGTTTAAGGTGTGTTGGAACATAATAAGGAGTTTTGTGAATGGTAAGAATTTGTGTGGAACAAGTTGGTTATATCAAGTGGAAAGGATGTCTCAATTAGCACAATACCCGTCTTCAAACGGATAGAAATCCCTCAATATAAAGACTTAGGTTATGTTATACCTATCCATTTCTAACTCTTCAAACCGTTCGTCATTTGGACATTTCTACAAGAAGTTATGACCAAATTACCAAAGGCTGGCAGAGGAGTGAACTACGGATGCGAAGCATCCGAGGTCGCATCCGAAAGAAGGGATGGCAGTGAAGTGTTGCCATAGCATACGGGGCAGCATCCGAACCCCAGATTTCGGGGTTCGTTTTACCCACTTCACTTGGACGAATTTTGGAGTTCTTCTTCACTCTCTCAAGACTACCAATTCCCCTCTTTTTCAAGGTAAGCAATCACCATTATCATGGTGTAAAATTCCATCATTTCTAGACTAGTATTGATGAAATCTACACATAAAATACTTTAATCTTCAAGAACTCAAAGGAGGGTTTTGCAAGATTTCTTCCAAAAGGTAATCCTACACCCTTAGACCTATATGTATGGATATATTATGGGTACATGAGTATGAATTAAGCATTAGAACTTATGGTATGGTGATTGGAAGCCATAAGTTCCCAATTTAAATACATAACCATTATAGAGATTGAAAGGTGATTATTTTATTGAATTTTGTTGGTTGGGTGTGGATGGATGGTCATTTATATGATGTTGGAAGTAATGAATTATTTAAGAATGATAGTGGGATAAATTATTGGTAAATGGTAGTAGTTGGATGAACTAATTCTATGGTTAAGAGATGTAGAGATTCATGCCTACTAGGTGTTTGATAAAATGCCTAAATGGCCTAAACTATGGAATTGTTTACTAATGTTGTTCCCATTGGGTGTTGTTATTGTAGATTGATGTTTCTTAGTGTAGTGAATCATTGTAGTATCATTAAGGGGCGAATTTCAGGTATGTTGGCTAAACTAATCTCTTAGAATTGAATTCCACGATGTTCCCGTAAGTTTCAAGTATGGTTATCTCAAGTTCCTTATTCTTCATTCCGAGATGTTCCCAATAAATTTGATTGTCCCGAATAAGCAGAGAGTCGAGAATTATGCATTCAAAACGTGTTACGAATGTTCCTATCACATTATGTCATCCTTTAGGAATGTGTTCAAGAATGATATGTGTATTAAAATGCTATGTCTTTGAGTCATGTTTGAAATTAAGGCTATGATGCCAAATTATGTGAGAAAATCTCAATATGCTTAAGACCCTTAATTGCTCACATGTGTACCTAAAGTCTTGATTGGAAATGTCTTATTATTGATAATATATAAAGATAGTTGGAAGTGAAATAAATGAATTGGGGATATAAAGTGTGGCCAACGTGCCAAGAGTGAAAGTTATACTTGTGGCCAATGGTTCTAATGAAATAAGATGATGTGAGAAAGATTATGAAATGAGCTTTGATTCCACTGTTCCAAAACTGACTTCGAAAATAGAATTGCCTAAAAGCTTATCAACTCAAGTCATGCCCATTTGTGGCTGTTTTAACAAATGCTATGATTTGTGAGTATTTTCAATGTGTTTTGCGTTCTTATATATTCGTGAGTGGAAATTGTGTATTGCCCTTTTTGGAAAAAAGTATTTCAAGAATTAATGGTGTGTTACTTGTTGATGATTTTAACTTGCGCATCAATTGCCTATTATTTTACTCCATTTCTCGGAAAGAAATATATTATGCTTAAATTGTTCATTTCTAATGAACTTGAAGTTGTAATTTCCCGAATATTATATATATTGATATTTATGATGATGACACATGAGAGGGAAGAAATTAAAGTGTGGAATATCAAATACGACCACCGTGCCTTGAATAAAGAATCTTGTGAATGGCCAAAAGAGCCAAGGGAATATTGTTGTTATTATTGGTTGAAAATACTAGTGGAGATTCATACAATGTGAAAGATGGTGAGATAAATATATTTGTACCTATGTTACCTTTGTGTGCAAAAACAATAATAATATTTTTGGGAGTATCGATAGTCACCAAGGAAGGGTAGGTTGAAATAACCTAATCCCGAAACTACACGTGCCGGTGTGTTACACCCTATATTTTCGTACGTAAAAATGCATCGTAAGCAAACTAATGTAGGACCAAAAATGAGATAATATTTAAAAGTATATAAAGTAATTTAATCATGTTACCTCTGAGGTTACAAATATTGAAGATCATGAACAACAAGTACAAAGAGGGTTGGACGGTTCAGAAGCTAAAGCAATTGAAGAAAATAATGTTTCGTCGAAAGTCGACAAGTTGGGAATGTTATAACATGTACCTTTGGGGTGAGACTAGGGTTCTTAACATGATAAGGAGATTATGTTATGATTTATATTAGTCGTATGACATCCGTGTGTTATGTTTTGAAGTCAAGCGAGTTGTGGAACAAAAGTCGATGAAAGTCATCACAAGTTACATTCATAAGTTTTACTGAAACTTTAGGTCAAATGTAACTGCGATTTTCTCCCAATATACTTAGAGTTATGGGGTGTTCCACCCATCAAATTAAATATCTATGAGTCTATTTTCCAACTCATTAAACCGTTTGTCAATACAACATTGGAGTAGAACGATATGGTCATTTGTGCGATACTGCGCAAGCTGCTAGGTGACAAGTAGGTGTGTCACCTACTTGCTTAAATGAAAGCCCAAAAATGGGACATTTCGGGTCGTCCAAAGAGGCCTTTTAAAGGCCTATTTTCTTCATATATTAGACTTAAAATAGAGCATAATAACCATACATAAGCTCTGCAAATAATCCTCCCAAATATTTCCCACAAACCCTAATTGATTTTCTCTCCCTTTCAAGTTCTAAGTGGAGGTAAAACCTAGAGTTTGAAGAACCAAGATAGGAGCTGAGTTATGCGACAAATAAAGTGAGTTTACTGCTCTCTTTCATCCAATTTTTCTTCTGTAAATTCATGGTAAGTCGTTCTATACTTGTAAGAACTCACGGGACGGTGATCGGAAGCCGTGAGTTCGAGTTATTCACTTGTAGCGGGCTGTTTTGTGGACTGTTTTGTGTTGCTATTGGGCTGCGTGTTTTACTACTGTTTTGTGGAGTTTTGGATGAGGAAGGGGGTTTATAAACACCATATAAATGTAGGGTGGTTGGCTGGTCGTTCGTCATAATATTTTCGGGTCGTTTGACACTACTACGGTGGTCGTTTTGTGTATGAAGAGATTGGGGTGTGTTGGGCTGTTTTGTAGTATTTGATGGTGTATATAGGGCTGTAAAATGATGTATATATGTTGTTATTGTTCTGTTCTTGTATTGTTGGTGTTATCTTGAATTTGGAGGAAGTAAGGATTATAGGGGAGATGCTGCCCGTTTTAATACAAAATAAGTTTGTCGTTCGTTGTGCGATAGTTGTACCTTTCGTAACTTAACGATAGTATTATTATCATTCTTGTAGATTAAGGTGAGAAGAGGTGAGTTCAACTTGGTTATTGGAAAGATTGTGATAAGGTATGTTAAGGCTAAGCCTTCCTTCATTTTGGCATGATCTCGTAGCTACATGTGTTAGTAATGAGACAAAAAGAGAAGTTCATATTCATGAATTTATTCACACTATTCTAGTCTCATAAGTTACAATATTATTCCTTATCGAGACTCTATATTCAATTTAGTATTGTCTTCTTCCAGTCAAGAGAGCAGCAAGCCTATATATACAGTATTACAGTATTTTCATTACCATCGAGCTATAATCGATGGGCAGGCCCCTATTGGGCAACCTCTGATCAGATGGAAAGTTATATACCGAGCCTACTGTGGCCGAGCGCCTATGAGCGAGCCCAGCATGGTCGAGATACATAGCCTAGTATGGCCGAGCGCCTATGAGCGAGCCTACTACGGCAGAGCAGTTATATATACCGAGCCTTATAAGGCCGTACAATTATTTTACTTACTATATTGAAGGAGTTGAGTCAGTATCAACAGGTAAGTATATCTCCAGATCATCTTTGACTCCCAATTATTTTCAGTTATTATATTATCAGTTCAGTTTCAACTTTCAGTTATGTTATCGCCTTATATACTCGGTACATTATTTTGTACTGACGTCCCTTTTTTGGGGACGCTGCATTTCATGCATGCAGGTTCAGATAGACAGACGGGTATACCTCCTTAGTAGGTGTTTTCAGAGTTCAGCCTGATCGGTAAGCTCCACATCCTTCGTAGTTATCGGGTCTAGGTTTTCATGTACATCTTATGTGTGTATGTATATATATTATGGGTAGGTCGGGGCCCTGTTCCGATCACATTATATCTATCAGTAGAGGCTTGTAGACATATCCTGTTGGTTAGTGCAGTATGTTGGGTTTGTAGGCCTGGTATGTATAATTTGGTGGTTTGTCAGCTGTAGTAGCTATGACGGCCTTTTCGGCCTAGCTTTATATTGATGTTTAGTTAGCGCTAGTTTCCATTCAGTTTTATATTTTGCTTCGCAAATTGTCTTGCAAGGTGGCCCCATGGCCAAAGTATGACATTATATGTTCAGAGTCCCTTAGTCGCAATTTGGTACGCCAGGTTAGGTGAGGCACCGGGTGCTTGTCTCGCTCCTAGGTTCGGGCGTGACACGGTGTAGGAATGGATTGTGATTATTACTCATATTTGGGATGATATTGATGTGACAAAATTATTTCCCTTAATTGTGATGAGATTATTGATAGAAAAGGATGATGTCGATCCACACGACATTGTGTTGAGATGGCCTAGCCGATCGGGTCGTGATCGGACACTATGCCGCACATATGATGGTGATTGTACTGGAAATTATAATTGAAATGGTAATTGTGGTTGTTGTTTCTAATGAGATGGCCTCGTCAATCGGGTCCTGGTTGGACTCCGTGCTAAAAGTATAGTGGTATTGGTATTGTGAATATTGGTATTGTGAATATTGGTATTGTGACCATTGGTATTGTGAACATTGGTATTGTGGACATTGGTATTGTGAACAGTAGTATTGTAAAAATTGGTATATGGGTGCTAAAGATCTCCTAACCAAAAATAATATTATCATCATATTTTGGGAATTATTATGTTTTTAACTTGGCATTTGAATATCATTGGTTGTTGATTGTTGTTTCCATGGTTTTCCCTTTCTTGCATTGACATTCTAATTTGAAAGAGGATAATTAACTCTACATACTAGTACTATTCCATATGTATTAACGTCCCCTTTACCGGGGGCGCTGCATCTTTAATGGATGCAGGTGGTTCATTAGCTGGAAACTTTGGTCCTCGTTAGCAGTCACTATCTATTCAACAGATTTTGGTGAGCCCTATTCTATCTTAGGCCTGATGTCATTTGAGTTATACATTGTGTTTTAAGATAAAGCTTGTTGCCGGCATTTTAATATTACTCTTCTGTTGTACTTAGAGGCTCCGTAGATAGGTTGTGGGTGGTGTTTGATGTGGGGAATTGAACTAGAAATGTTGGTGCTTGGCAAACATGTTTTTCATTATATATATAAACTTGTAATATTATTTGGAAATTATAAATGAAGAAGCTAATTGAAATGAAATGGGAGTTGTTAATGAAATCTTTTCAGTGTTTGATTAATGGAGTACATCTCCTCTTTATTCATGGAAGAGTTTGGGTAGAAGGAAATCTAACAAGCTTGCTTGGCCGAGTTCATTCGGTTGAGCGCCGGTCGCGCTCCCCGAGTTCGAGGCGTGACAAACATGGTATCAGAGCCTAAGGTTTTAAAGTGTCCTAGGATGTCCCGGAGCCGTGTCTAGTAGAGTCATTCTTATCGGTGTGTTGTCGACCGCATCTATAATGAGGAGGCTACTTGGACATTTAGGAATTTCACACTTCTTTGATACTACGTATCGTGCGATAGAGCTCAAGATAGGAAGTTAATTTCCTCGTCATATCTCATTTTCCATATGAGTAACCCAAGGGTTGGAGGCAGCGAGGAGGTATTGAAAGAACCAGTTGCTAGGGGAAGTGTCCTTGTTCCTATTAATGTAACCACGCCATCCAAATATGTGGTGAGAGTACATAAGAAATGAAATAGGATTATTGGTATCAATAAGTCGGAATTAATATTAAAGAAGAGCCACTTGGGTTTATCTTGGATGATTCGTGAAATATATTATGGTTCTGGAAAGAGGGGGCACAAGAAGAACAAAAGCCCTTAGGTCGGTTACACACATCTCGGTCTGCCCGATATGCGGACAGGAACATTTTTCGTCGTGTTGTGAGTACGCTCAAGAGTGTGTTAGGGGTGGCAGGCTTGGGAAATTCCAATGGGCCACATAACAAACCGGTTTAGAGATTGTTACTACCTCCATGAAGGCTTGGAGGAAGGATAGGGGGAATATTTTTGATGCATACAAAAAGGGTAAATATCAGGTTAGTGGGCGAGTCAGTTTAGTGGACCTCGTGCCCATTGCATGAAGTGTAAGAGATATCATTCGGGGGTATGCCACCATGGTACCAATGCATGTTATGGATGTGGAGTCGAGGGGCATCAATTAAGGTATTTCCATATCAATCTAAAATTAAAAAGTGAGTCACTGCTTGCTACCTTATTGTGAACACCACATTATTTTCCTTGTTATATATGTACATCCTTATTGAAGGGGCCTAAACAAATATGGTCTTAACCAAAATGTTGAAACACAAAACATTGTATGTACTAACTTTCTGAATGAGACGCATTATTCGTGATGCCACTCTATCACAAATTCTCTTACTTACAATCTCTGGTGGAACTGAGCTCTGTAATTATTTCTTTGGATTTAGTTATAACTCTAGGATTAATACTTCCCACTTGTTTTCCTAAATTATCAACAAGAGACTATACCTAATGGATTTGTTACAGAACCTTTTTATTCAAATGAATAACATCTGCTCACTTGTTCTTATGCATGCACAATTATAAAATTAAGGAGCAGGTTTTGGGGAAGTTACCTTGGATGATGGAGGGACCTTGGGGAAGTTAGGTTCTTGAGAGCTTCCCTTTCTAGAGTAGGTTTTCGTGTTTGGGATGTGGGGGAACGAGGTAGGGCTTTTAAATAAGTGAACACGTCCCAAAATTAAGGAGGAAACTAAGAGTAGCTCAGATAAACCTCGTCGGCACGAGGCATCGGCAGAGGTGCCGAAATAACTGTTCAAGGCACCATCGGAGGCGCCAAAACTATAGTGCCTTGCGTTGTTTGGGGCGCTGAGGTTGATGCCCTGGACAATGCCTTGTACTATCTGGGGCACTAAGTTTATATGGCCTTGCACTGTCTATGGCCGTGAGTTTTCATGGCCTTGCACTATTTAAGGCTATAAGATGGACCTCCCATAAACTTAGTCAATTCTATTGAATATTATACAACTAAGTCTCGGTCTTGATTCTAAAACAATTGTTTCCACCCATACTCATCTCAATAGGACTTTACATGTCTAAAAGGTCACATTAATACTCATTTAACGCATCCACAACTAATCCGGATTTACTGAGTGTTACATCTTGTGGTATTTATAGGTCTCCTATGTGCGCGGTTGCACACCTGGGCAAGTGACCACACACATAAGGCAGAACCCCCTTATATGCACGATAGTGCATATGTCATAGGTCCGGTAAAATGACCATAATTTTCTATAGAAATATCCAAATGACGAACAGTTTGATGAGTTGGAAACTAGACTCAAAGGTATTTAATTTGATAGGTACATCACCACCTAAGTCTTTATATTTTTGTAGTGGAGTTCATTTGAAGCCAGTTCTTGTGCTAATTGAGACATCCTTTCCACTTAATGTATCCAACTTCTTCCACACAAATTCTTGCCATTCACAAAACTCCTTAGTATGATCCAACACACCTTAAACATATATTTTCATTTCAAAATGATGTGGTTCTATCCCATAGGTCTCCTTTAATACTCGAATACGTTATCCTCAAATACCGGTGGTACACTTTAAAAACTTAAATCATTAAGAAATTTTAATGAAAAACTACATTCTCCCTCGCCTAGGATCATTTGTCCTCGAATGAGGGTTAGAGTCTGCCACAAACACCCAATGTGACTTAAATCTTTATCCACACACGAAAAGCTCAAAAATAACCACTTGCCAGAGAACCATCAAAACAACTCTTAACAACACATCCACAACTCAACAAAGCATCAAAAAATATATTAATAACACCGACCTCAATATTAAGGGTATTACGTTATCAAAAGTGGTACCTTGACATGAACTGCACCCATTTAAATCATAACACATACAAAATACCTTTTGAACCACAACTATTTGGCTCTACAAACAAGTGAGAATAGTTCATTTCCATAACACACTCAGCCTTTGAGACCTCCTCGACTCACTGACTTTGCTATAGCTTTTTGACGGAGGCAATCCCTACTTCCGGACTTATCTAATAAGTATGACCTACCTCTCACAAGCCAATTATCTACTTTACCTTCAATAGCTTCCACTTGAACGATAGACAAAAGGTCTTCCAATTACCCTCTTTGACGTAGACACATGAAGCACCGGGTGCATAGAGGATAACGATGGGGAAACATCATACTCGTAGTTTGGCCTATTTCTTTCAAGATTCCACAAGGCCCAATGTGCACCACACCTACTTTACTTTTATTAACAATTCACATAATATCTTCATGGAGAAAATCTTGAGAATAAGCTGTTCACTTCCTTCAACTCCAAACCTCTATATCGGACACCCAAACTAAACCATTGGCGACGTTCATCCATTATTCTAGGATGTGATAGAATGAATATGACCATATATTTCCTACCCAATAGGTTCTATCATGGAATGATACTTTCTCTTTGACAGGCTGGACCTACTACTATCGGTAGATTTAATACAAAGAGCAACAACGGGGTTCGAGATTTAGCTTGAATTGTTTTTAGGAATTCATCAATGTGTTGAGCAGGGCATTGTAGGAGGCTATATCCTAAGGTATGTGAAGATTACTACCAATAGTGCTAACATGATTAATTATTGTGATGTCATCATTGATTAGACAAATGAGGCATAGAGTTAAGTAGTACACACGGATAATGTGGAAACCATGTACATGATCCTATGATATAAAAGAGGTGATCATTAGCATCAGTTATTCTTGGAAAGAGACGAGTTATGCAAAGGATAATAACAATTGTTCCATTCCATATATGCCTTTCCCGACAATAGTAATCTCTAAGGAGAAGTAGTCAAGTACGTGACACCAGTTTCCTCCTTGAGTGTAGGGAAAATTAGTTTAGCTCAAAATGAGAAGATTCTTGCACCATGAATATGTTAGTGATTTCAAAAATACATGTAGTTTAGTTATGCCATTGACAGTATTTGACACAAGAAAACTATTCCCCAGGCCTACCCAACTGAAAAAGAGGTTGGTCACTAGTGGGACTCCGTGCTAATAGTACGGTGGTATTGGTATTCTGAACATTGGTATTGTGAATACTGGTATTGTGAACAATGGTATTTCTGTTCTAAATATCTCCCAACCAAAAATTATATTATCATCATATTTAGATTATCACTTCACAATGTTATCTTCATATTTTGGGAATTATTATGTTTTAACTTGGCATTTAAATATCATTGGTTGTTGATTGTTGTTTCCATGGTTTTACCTTTCTTACATTGACATTCTAATTTGAGAGAGGATAGTTAGCTTTACATACTAGTACTATTCCATATGTACTAACGTCCCTTTTACCGGGGGCTCTGCAACTTTAATGGATGCAGGTGGTTCATCAACAGGCAGCTTTGGTCCTCGTTAGCAGCCACTCTCTATTCAACAGATTTTGGTGAGCCCTACTCTATTCCTGGCCTGATGTAATTTGAGTTGTACATTTTGTTTTAAGGTATAGCCGGGGCCTTGTTGCTGGCATTTCCATATTACTCTTTTGTTGTACTTAAAGGCTCCGTAGATAGGTTGTGGGTGGTGTTTCATGTGGGGAATTGCAATAGAAATGTTGGTACTTGGCAAACATGTTTTTAAACTTGTAATATTTTGGAAATTATAAATGAAGCTGCTAATGGAAATGAAATGGGAGTTTTAATGAAATCTTTTCAGTGTTTGATTAATGGAGTACATCTCCTCTTTATTCATGGATGAGTTTGGGTAGAATGAAATCTAACAGGCTTACTTGGCTAGGTTCATTCGGTTGAGCGTTGGTCGCGCTCCTTGAGTTCGGGGCGTGACATATTGTATGGTATATGTAAGTCCTATGAACGGTCTATGAAACGCATATGTGTATTGTGTAAGTAAATCCTATGAACGGCTTATGAAACGCATAAGTGTATTGTGTATGAAATCCTATGAACAGTCTATGAAACGCATAGGTGTATTGTGTGTGGAATCCTATGAACAGTCTATGTATAATATGATATGTGAACACTAAGGACGGTCTATGAAATGCATAGGGGTAAGATAAGAGAGGGATATGGACGGTCTAGTAAAACGCATTGTGAACGCAGACATTATGTGCCATTTTCATTGGCCTTGTTTGTACATGTTGATTGAATTACTTTATATTATGTATTCAACGCATAGTTCATATGGCTAAGTTAATCCTAAAAGAATTTTAAAATGATGTAAACATAACGAGACTTGAAAATGTTAATCTATTGGATGTACTTCATATTCCTCTTATAAAATTACCTTACATGCGAGTACTATTTGACATGTACTCACGTCCCTTTTGCCGGGGGCGCTGCATCTTTTAATGGATGCAGGTATATTTCTACTAGATGATATGGATCTTATATAGGAATCTTCTACACAACAAATTATGGTGAGCCCGCTACAATTCCAGTGGGCATTCGAGTCTAGTTGGTTTTATGTACTTAGGTATCTATTGTCATAGAAGCTTCATGTATTTTGTGGGTCATGTACTTAATTTTTGAGTTTCGTCATGTGTAACCATCATGAGAAAAATATATATGGGACATTGAGCTAAATGTATAATATGAAAGTCAAGATCTAATTATATTTTGATAAATCATGCAGAAGTTATGACGAGAGGTTGATGTGACGTAGGCTTGCTCGACTGGGTTCACTCGGTTGAGCGCCGGCAACACTCCCTAAGTTCGTGGCGTGACAGTACCGAAGTAGAGACCTTGAAGTCTCCGAAAAGATAACCGAGCAATCACTGGCATCCGAAATGAGTAAATGTACCTGGATCTGCACAAGAATGTGCAGAAGTGTAGTATGAAGACACCACAATGGTACCCAGTAAGTATCAAGTCTAATCTCAGTAGAGTAGTGACGAGTCCAGGTTAAGGCACCTACTAGGATAAGAAAAAAAACTAAACAAAGAATAGTGCAGTCTAACAATGAAAACGATGAAATAATGACAATAGAGCAATACAATAAGGTAAGCTAACAACAAAAATTAAGGAAATAAATCCAACAAGAAATGAACAAACGATGAGAACACCAAGTAATCAAATATAGACAAATACATGTAAGACAAGAAGGAAGCATCAAGAACTGGTCAATCAACAAGCCTTTTTAACATAGAATGTACCACAAGAATCATAATCGAGGTACCACATCTCATAACCTCATTTCAAAATCACAATCACAATCACAATCTTTCCTTATACTGCCGCGTGAGCCTTACATTTTGATATTTTTTAAAATATTTTTCCGAAATAGCTACACGCACTTTATCCCCCTTATGTCACCACGTGGCTTCAAATAATTCCCCTACTAGCAACATGCACATAAATTCCACCTTATGCCGCCACATGCACATAAACCACTATCCTTATACCGCCACATGCTCATCAATATCACAACATAATAACAACTCGCACCAAAAGTAACCATATGCCACAACTTGCCAAAATCAACAATACCAAAGTTTCCACCACATATAGCCCACAGCTCAACCACAATGTGAACAAGAACCTCAATAATAAAAAAAGAATAAGAATTACGCAATAAGGGAAGATATATCATTATTCAACAACTTCAACCTCAACGTGATAATAGCTTTCATAACATCAACTTTAGTAACTCAAAATGAATGTATTTCCACAAAATGACAATTTCCTATTTAAATGTACAACGTCAACTTATCAATAAAAGGGATGGTGTGAAATAGTATCTCGATCTAAATGCATGGAATAAATCGATACGAAAAGATTTCATGAAATAACAACTCCAAATAAGAATAACTCGACAATAAAAGAAGTAACATGAAAATAAGAGATATAACAACTCCAAATAAGAATAACTCTCCATATAAGAGCATGTTTGACAATAAAAGATACAGAGTGTGATAACAACATAAAGTAAAGCATTTAATTTAACAATGTATGATATAACATGATATTACTATTTCTAATCAAATGTATGAAAGATCCTACGAGTCTAAACCGGTAAAAATACCACATATAAGCCTGTGTACACACTCATCACCTCATGTACACATCTTTCACGTAATCCAAATAATAAAAATTAACCCAAGTCATAAGGGGTAGTTCCCCCACACAATGTTAGGCAAGATACTTACCTCAAACAAGCTAAATTAGTCCACGAATAAGCCTTTCCCGGGAAAATCCAACTCTAGACGGCTCGAATCTAGCCTTAACACCATAAATACAAGCCATATGAAGTATTTTTGGATAATAACGTTTCAATCTTTAAAGAAAATAAAAAAAAAATTCAACCCTAAGCCCGCACCTCGGAACCCGATAAAACTTATAAAATTTGAATACCCATTCAATTACGAGTCCAACCGTATAACAATTACCCAATTCCGACCGCAAATTGACCTTCTAACCTCAATATATGATTTAGGAAAAGTTTTACAAAACCCCCCAATTTCTCCAACTCAATTCAGTAATTAAATGATAAAAATAATGGTTGAATCATGAATAATAAACAAATATAAGTCAAAAACACTTACCCCGATCTAATCCTTTAAAATACCCTCAAACATAGCCCAAAACCATGCTCTCTAACTCAAAATATGGAAAATGAAATAAAACTCTCGATCTTCTCTATTTCTGCCCAAAAACGTTTCACGTGTGGGCCAATAGCCGATTCTGTGGCTCTATATCTGCAGAAAACAATCACTGCTATGGAAGAAGGAAATAAGGTGATCACTTTATTCATGGATGAGTTTGGGTAGAAGGAAATCTAATAGGCTTGCTCGGTTGAGTATGTAAGGTATGAAAAGAAGTATATAAAAGATGTGAAAGAAACATGGAGTAAAGGACTCAATTTGTAAGTCTAGATAGCTCAGTAATCGTGAAATCTTCATAGTGTCATATATATGGGTATAAATGTCATACCATGCATAGGTATATGCGTACATAACATCATCAAGCCTCTGAGGGCATCCCATCATATCATCTCGGTCTCAGTGGGCGAAATCATAAATGTATGCAAGCTGATCAAGTGGTTGATGCGTATATAACACCGTAACCTTTACCCATACCACATATACATATAATATACGCGTATATAACGCCATCTAGTCATGGGTCAATGTACATATATATATATATGAATGCAATGCATAATGAATAAGTCAATAAAATCGGAATGCCATAAGATAAATATGCCTTCTTAAAAAAAATATCATGAAATAAAATTTATCAACTTATGTATTTTCTGCGACCCATGAACAGACAATATAATAACAGGACATAAGGGGAATCAATAACATAGGCATCCATATTATTCTAAGAATAGAGTCATTTGTGAAAGTTGCATGTTTGCTCGTTTCGTTTGTATCATATGGATAATGCCAAAAGGAAAGAAGATCTAGCCTTAACATGCCTTATCACAGTCTATCCAATGACCACGTTGAAATCATCTCATCGCACTTTAATCTACAATAACGATAATAATGCTATTGTTAAGCTACGAAAGATGCAACTATCGTTCAACAAGCTTATTTATTATTAAAACGGGCAGCGTCTCCCTTGTTTTCCTTTCTTTCCCCAAGTCCATAAAAACAACAAGATCATATACGACCTTCAACTATATACTTTCAGTGCCACAACACACCTAACGGCCCAAAAACGCAATTCACCCTACATAACAACAAGTGCACAAATGTCACCAACATAACTACTACTTAACACGAAGAGCGGTAAGCTTGGATTGGAACCAAAACCCAACTCTTTTTACCATCTCCGCTATACTTAAAACACCTTTCAAACAGTCCAGAATATAAAAATATATATTGGTATGACATTATAACCTTATGTCCATAATAAAAGTAACATCAAACAACCCAACAAGATATTAAAACAATATGGACAACTTCTAGGTATTGTGTGGTTGCTTATTCTCCTATTTAAAACATAATCAACATAATAAAAATATTTTCCAGCATAACAACAATACAAAAATTATAACCAAGCCATTCCCCGCAATTTCCAGCCATATGAAGTCATATACACAACTCCAAAATAATCCAATAAGAGACAACAACTTCTTATACAACTTCAAGTTCTACATTGTAATTATTCATCCAAATAACTTAACCAATGCATATATAAGCTACAGTCCAAGAAATAGAGTGTTATAAATATCTTAAATAATCAGAAAAAACTCAAATCAAAGCTTCCCTTATCTTACAAGCACCCTTAATGGCATCACAACACCATAAAGACTCTTTTCTTTATTTAGGCTAATTTTTAAGGATAGGTCTAGGTAAAACCACCTTGGAATAGACTAGGAACCTTTGAGAGCTGTTAGAGAGCTGTTGAGAGAGTTTGGAAAATTTCCTTGGTCAAAAATAGCCAAAATGACTTATTTTACCAGCTTTAGGGTGCTAGAGTGTGCTCGAAGATTGATTTGAGGTCAGGGTATCATCAGTTCAAACTCGTGAATCAGAATTCCCGAGGACTGCTTTCAGGACTTAGTATGGTTAGTATGAGTTTCTAGTGATGTCATTTGGGCAGGCCAATACTCCAACAACATTTATGCACATAATGAACAGTATGTTCTAGCCATGTCTTGATTCTTTAACCATCTGTTCATTGATGATATTTTGGTGTATTCTCGTAGTCGGGAGGATCATGAGCATAACTCGAGGATCCTGCTCCAAACCTTGAGGGAGAAGAAGTTATATGCAAAATTCTCCAAGTGTGAGTTTTGGCTTGATTCAGCGGCATTTTTGGGTCACATGATGTTTAATAAGGGGATGAAGGTAGATCCGAAGAAGATTGAGCTAGTTTAGAGTTGGCCCAGACTATCTTCAGTTACTGAGATCTGGAGTTTCCTGTGTTTGGCCGGATATTATCGTCGTTTTGTTTAGGGCTTCTCATCCATTTCTGCACCTTTGACTAGATTGTCCTAGTTTTGGTGTTGCCTACAAGTTTTGGAGATTACACTTTGTATTGTGATACGTCACGTATTGTCCTTGGCGCGGTGTTGATTCAAGTCGGTAGGGTGTGTTACACCCTATATTTTCGTATGTAAAAATGCGTCGTAAGTAAACTAATGTAGGACAAAAAAATGAGATAATATTTAAAAGTATATAAAGTAAGTTAATCATGTTACCTCTGAGGTTACAAATATTGAAGATCATGAACAACAAGTACAAAGAGGGTTGGACAGTTCAGAAGCTAAAGCAATTAAATAAAACAATGTTTCATCGAAAGTCGACAAGTTGGGAATGTTATAACATGTACCTTTGGGGTGAGACTAGGGTGATTAACATGATAAAGAGATTATGTTATGATTTATATTAGTCGTATTACATCCGTGTGTTATGTTTTTAAGTCAAGCGAGTTGTGGAACAAAAGTCGATGAAAGTCATCACAAGTTACATTCATAAGTTTTACTGAAACTTTGGGTCAAATGTAACTGCAATTTTCTCCCAATATACTTAGAGTTATGGTGTGTTCCACACATCAAATTAAAGATCTATGAGTCTATTTTCCAGCGCATTAAACCATTTGTCAATACGATATCGGAGTAGAGAGTTATGTGCATTTTTGCGATACTGCGCAAGCTGCTAGGTGACAAGTAGGTGTGTCACCTACTTGCTTAAATGAAAGCCCAAAAATGGGCCATTTCGGGTCGTCCAAAGAGGCCTTTTAAGGGCCTATTTTCTTCATATATTAGACTTAAAATAGAGCATAATAACCAGACATAAGCTCTGCAAAGAATCCTCCCAAAAATTTCCCACAAACGCTAATTGATTTTCTCTCCCTTTCAAGTTCCAATTGGAGGTAAAACTTAGAGTTTGAAGAACCAAGATAGGAGCTGAGTTATCCAACAAATAAGGTGAGTTTACTGCTCTCTTTCATCCATTTTTTCTGCTGTAAATTCATGGTAAGTCGTTCTATACTTGTAAGAACTCACGGGACGGTGATCGGAAGCCGTGAGTTCGAGTTATTCACTTGTAGCGGACTGTTTTGTGGACTGTTTTGTGTTGCTGTTGGGCTGCGTGTTTTATTACTATTTTGTGGAGTTTTGGAGGAGGAAGGGGGTTTATAAACACCATATAAATGTAGGGTGGTTGGCTGGTCGTTCGTCATAACATTTTCGGGTCGTTTGACACTACTACGGTGGTCGTTTTGTGTACGAAGAGATTGGGGTGTGTTGGGCTGTTTTGTAGTATTTGATGGTGTATATAGGGCTGGAAAATGATGTATATATGTTGTTATTGTTCTGTCCTTGTATTGTTGGTGTTATCTTGAAGTTGGAGGAAGGGCATATTATAGGGGAGATGCTGCCCGTTTTAATACAAAATAGGTTTGTCGTTCGTTGTGCGATAGTTGTACCTTTCGTAACTTAACGATAGTATTATTATCATTCTTGTAGATTAAGGTGCGAAGAGGTGAGTTCAACTTGGTGATTGAAAAGATTGTGATAAGGTATGTTATGGCTAAGCCTTCCTTCATTTTGGCATGATCTCGTAGCTACATGTGTTAGTAATGAGACAAAAGAGAAGTTCATATTCATGAATTTATTCACACTATTCTAGTCTCATAAGTTACAATATTATTCCTTATCGAGACTCTATATTCAATTTTAGTATTGTCTTCTTCCAGTCAAGAGAGCAGCAAGCCTATATATACAGTATTACAGTATTTTCATTACCATCGAGCTATAATCGATGGGCAGGCCCCTATTGGGCAACCTCTGATCAGATGGAAAGTTATATACCGAGCCTACTGTGGCCGAGCGCCTATGAGCGAGCCCAGCATGGTCGAGATACATAGCCTAGTATGGCCGAGCACCTATAAGCGAGCCTACTATGGCAGAGCAGTTATATATACCGAGCCTTATAAGGCCGTACAATTATTTTACTTACTATATTGAAGGAGTTGAGTCAGTATCAGCAGGTAAGTATATCTCCAGATCATCTTTGACTCCCAGTTAATTTCAGTTATCATATTATCAGTTCAGTTTCAGATTTCAGTTATTTTATTGCCTTACATACTCGGTACATTATTTCGTACTGACGTCCCTTTTTTGGGGGCGCTGCATTTCATGCGTGCAGGTTCAGACAGACAGACGGGTAGACCTCCTCAGTAGGTGTTTTCCGAGTTCCGCCTGATCGGTAAGCTCCACGTCTTTCGGAGTTGCCAGGACTAGAGTTTTGTGTACATCTTATGTATATCTGTATATATGTTATGGGTAGGTCGGGGCCCTGTTCCGATCACAGTACATCTATCAGTAGAGGCTTGTAGGCATATCCTGTTGGTTAGTGCAGTATGTTGGGTTTGTATAAATTGGTGGTTTGTCAGCTGTAGTAGCTATGACGGCCTTGTCGGCCTAGCTTTATATTGATATTTAGTTAGTGCTAGTTTCCATTCAGTTTTATATTTTGCTTCGCAAATTGTCTTGCAAGGTGGCCCCATGGCCAAAGTATGACATTATGTGTTCAGAGTCCCTTAGTCACAATTTGGTACGCCAGGTTAGGTGAGGCACGGGGTGCTTGTCTCGCTCCTAGGTTCGGGGCGTGACAAACTTGGTATCAGAGCAGTTCTGTCCTAGGGAGTCTACAAGCCGTGTCTAGTAGGGTCTTGTTTATAGATGTGTTGTGCACCACATTATATAAGCAAGGAGCTACAGGGCATTTAGGAGTTGGTTACACTTCTTTGAAATCTAAATCGTGCTATAGAACTGAGTTATAGGAAATTTGAATTAAACTTATGTGTTGGTGTTTGCATGCACAGATGACGGTGACTAGGAAGACTACGGCTAGCCAGAGGAGAGATACAGTAGTAGGTGAGGGGACCAACAGGGTACCCCCAGTAGATGGGGCCCAGTCTGAGGCTCAAGGGGAGACCCCTACTCAGCCATTACCGGCTCCTCCACCAACTACGGAGATTCCTAGGGAAACCGCACATCCAGTTCCCCCTCCACTTCCATCAGATCAGGACTTAAGGAGTGCGGTGCATTTGTTAACACAGTTGGTAGCTACCCAGCAACATGCTAGGGCATCAGCTAGTGCAGGAACTTCTGAGGGGTCTGGGAGTTCAAGGGTCCGAGAGTTTATTGCTTTGAGTCCCCAGAGTTCACGGGGACAGATCAGAGGGAGGACCCGCAGGATTTCATAGATCAGCTTCACAGGATCTTTCATGTTATGCATGCCATGGAGAAAGAGGCAGTTGAGCTAGCAGCTTTTCGACTCCGAGATATAGCCATCCTTTGGTATGAGGGATGGGAGAGGTCCAGGGGACGTGATACACCTCCAGCTATTTGGGAGAATTTTTCAGATGCTTTCCTTGACCAGTACTTACCGCGGGAGATCCGACAGGCTCGAGTCGATCAGTTTCTAGCCCTCAAGCAGGGTAATATGAGTGTTCGAGAGTATAGTCTCCGTTTTGACTCATTGGCCAGATATGCACCATCCATAGTTTCTACTATGCGGGACAGGATTCACAGGTTTATAGCAGGGTTAGCCCCAGAGTTAACCGAGGCATGTGCCACCGCTGCATTGCAGGATAGTATGGATATCTCCCGGATTCAGGCATTTGCCCAGAATATAGAAAGGGGTAGGCGTCGGCAGCAGGGTACAGAGAGGGCTGAGCAAGGGCAACGTAAGAGGATGAGATTTCCCAGGTCTCAGGAGCAATCTCAGGGTAGTTATAGGACCCAGTACTTTGGACGGCCACCTAGGCCTCCGCCACCTCAGTTACAGGGTTACGGGTATGACCGCTATACTCAGTCAGGACCAGGTGAGAGCTCACGGGCGTCGGGTTTGCAGCGACAACGAGGTTCTGCGCAGACATGGTCATTTCCTCCGCGGTGTGACATCTGTGGTAGAGGACACTTGGGTCAATGCCGAGCAGGTTCTGATGCTTGTTATACATGTGGGCGTCCGGGGCATATGATGCGAGATTGCCCAAATAGAGATTCTGGGGGAATGGCACAACCAGCGAGTTCAGCAACAGGATCGTCTATGTCCGTGCATCCTTCAAGGCGTGAGTCTCAGTCTTCGGCTGGTAGAGGTCGAGGCAGAGGTAGAGGTTCCAGTTCAAGTGGTAATCAGAACCGTATCTATGCTTTAGCGGGTCGACAGGGCCAGGAGTCTTCACCAGACGTTGTGACAGGTATATTAACCATTTTCTCTCACGATGCTTATGCTTTGATAGACCCAGGATCTACTTTATCGTATATTACCCCATTTGTCGCGAGGAAGTTTGGTATAGTGCCTGAAATACTAAGTGATCCTTTTGCGGTATCTACACCGGTCGGAGAATCGATTATTGCTAGACGGGTTTACCGAGGTTGTACGGTGACAATTTGTAGTCGTCAGACCTCAGCTGACCTAGTTGAGCTAGAGATGATGGACTTTGATGCTATCATGGGCATGGACTGGTTGGCAGCTTGCTATGCCACAGTTGATTGCCGAGCAAAGGTAGCCAAATTTCATTTTCCGGGTGAGCCAGTCCTTGAATGGGTAGGTAATACACCAACACCCAGAGGTAGGTTTATTTCCTATCTGAAGGCGAGGAAAATGATCGCAAAAGGGTGCATTTATCATATTGTGCGAGTTAGAGATGCAGATGCTGAGATACCTACACTTCAGTCTATTCCCATAGTCAAAGAGTATGCAGATGTGTTTCCAGATGAGCTTCCAGGTATTCCTCCAGAGCGAGAGATTGATTTTAGCATCGATTTGCTTCCAGGAACTCAACCAATATCCGTCCCTCCGTATAGAATGGCACCTGCCGAATTGAAGGATTTGAAGGAGCAGTTAAAAGATTTGCTGGAGAAAGGTTACATTAGGCCCAGTACCTCACCTTGGGGTGCACCGGTACTATTTGTGCGGAAGAAAGACGGCTCGCTGAGGATGTGTATCGATTATAGGCAGTTGAACAAGGTAACTATTAAGAATAAGTATCCACTTCCAAGGATCGATGACTTGTTTGATCAGTTGCAGGGAGCTAGATGCTTTTCCAAGATTGATTTGAGGTCGGGGTACCACCAGGTCAGAGTTCGGGAAAAAGATATTCCGAAGACAGCCTTCAGGACCCGATATGGCCACTTCGAGTTCCTTGTCATGTCCTTCGGGTTGACTAATGCACCCGCTGTATTTATGGACTTGATGAATAGCCTATTCCGGCCATTTTTAGATCTGTTCGTGATAGTATTTATTGATGATATTCTGGTTTATTCCCGTTCAGAGGATGAGCATGCGGACCACCTGCGAGCAGTACTCCAAACCCTCCGTGATCGTAAGTTGTATGCTAAGTTTTCTAAATGTGAGTTCTGGTTGAAGTCTGTAGCATTCTTGGGGCATATTGTATCAGATGAAGGGATAAAGGTGGACACTCAGAAGATTGAGGCCGTGAAATCTTGGCCTAGACCTACCACTCCGACAGAGGTTCGTAGCTTTCTAGGCTTAGCAGGATACTATCGGAGGTTCGTAGAGGGTTTTTCTTCCCTTTCGGCACCATTGACGAAGTTGACACAGAAAGAAACTAAGTTTCAATGGACAGAGGCTTGTGAGCGGAGTTTCCAAGAGCTTAAGAACAAGTTGACCTCAGCTCTAGTTCTAACACTTCAAGAGGGTCTAGAGGGTTATGCCGTGTATTGTGATGCATCAGGTGTCGGGTTAGGATGTGTCCTGATGCAACATGGGAAGGTAATTGCATATGCTTCAAGGCAGTTGAGGAAGCACGAGAGGAATTATCCGACCCACGACCTCGAGTTAGCTGCGGTTGTCCATGCACTTAAGATATGGCGGCATTATTTATATGGTGTTCATGTTGATATATTTACTGATCATAAAAGCCTACAATATATTTTCAAGCAGAAAGAGTTGAATTTGCGACAGAGGCGATGGCTTGAGTTATTGAAAGATTACGATGTTAACATTCTCTACCATCCAGGGAAAGCTAATGTTGTAGCAGATGCCTTAAGTCGCCGATCTATGGGTAGCTTAGCACATGTAGAGCCCGAGAAAAGACAATTAGCTAGAGATATTCATCAATTGGCTTCGTTGGGGGTTCGGTTAGTAGATTCTGAGGATGGTGGAGTTGTAATCCAAAACACTGCAAAATCATCCCTCATAGCTGAAGTCAAGGAAAGGCAGTACGAGGACCCAGAGTTGGTCGAGTTGAGAGAGCGAGTTCCGCAGCAGAAGAAGCCATTGTTAGAGCTCAAGGGAGATGGGGTTCTCAGATACAAGGGTCGTTTGTGTGTTCCAGATGTAGCAGGGCTACGAGACAGGATTATGTCAGAGGCAAATTGCTGCTATTTATAAAGATTGGCCATGTGTGGCATGCATAGTATGTTTTTGGCTACGTGCAGGTTGGTTTTAACCTAGTGTACGAAGGATACTCTGGAAAAAGTTTCCAAAGTCTCCAAGAGTAAACATTCGAGGACGAATGTTCCCAAGGGGGAGTGATGTTACACCCTATATTTTCGTATGTAAAAATGCGTCGTAAGTAAACTAATGTAGGACAAAAAAATGAGATAATATTTAAAAGTATATAAAGTAAGTTAATCATGTTACCTCTGAGGTTACAAATATTGAAGATCATGAACAACAAGTACAAAGAGGGTTGGACAGTTCAGAAGCTAAAGCAATTAAATAAAACAATGTTTCATCGAAAGTCGACAAGTTGGGAATGTTATAACATGTACCTTTGGGGTGAGACTAGGGTGATTAACATGATAAAGAGATTATGTTATGATTTATATTAGTCGTATTACATCCGTGTGTTATGTTTTTAAGTCAAGCGAGTTGTGGAACAAAAGTCGATGAAAGTCATCACAAGTTATATTCATAAGTTTTACTGAAACTTTGGGTCAAATGTAACTGCAATGTTCTCACAATATACTTAGATTTATGGTGTGTTCCACCCATCAAATTAAAGATCTATGAGTCTATTTTCCAACGCATTAAACCATTTGTCAATACGATATCGGAGTAGAGAGTTATGTGCATTTTTGCGATACTGCGCAAGCTGCTAGGTGACAAGTAGGTGTGTCACCTACTTGCTTAAATGAAAGCCCAAAAATGGGCCATTTCGGGTCGTCCAAAGAGGCCTTTTAAGGGCCTATTTTCTTCATATATTAGACTTAAAATAGAGCATAATAACCAGACATAAGCTCTGCAAAGAATCCTCCCAAAAATTTTCCACAAACGCTAATTGATTTTCTCTCCCTTTCAAGTTCCAATTGGAGGTAAAACTTAGAGTTTGAAGAACCAAGATAGGAGCTGAGTTATCCAACAAATAAGGTGAGTTTACTGCTCTCTTTCATCCATTTTTTCTGCTGTAAATTCATGGTAAGTCGTTCTATACTTGTAAGAACTCACGGGACGGTGATCGGAAGCCGTGAGTTCGAGTTATTCACTTGTAGCGGACTGTTTTGTGGACTGTTTTGTGTTGCTGTTGGGCTGCGTGTTTTATTACTATTTTGTGGAGTTTTGGAGGAGGAAGGGGGTTTATAAACACCATATAAATGTAGGGTGGTTGGCTGGTCGTTCGTCATAACATTTTCGGGTCGTTTGACACTACTACGGTGGTCGTTTTGTGTATGAAGAGATTGGGGTGTGTTGGGCTGTTTTGTAGTATTTGATGGTGTATATAGGGCTGGAAAATGATGTATATATGTTGTTATTGTTCTGTCCTTGTATTGTTGGTGTTATCTTGAAGTTGGAGGAAGGGCATATTATAGGGGAGATGCTGCCCGTTTTAATACAAAATAGGTTTGTCGTTCGTTGTGCGATAGTTGTACCTTTCGTAACTTAACGATAGTATTATTATCATTCTTGTAGATTAAGGTGCGAAGAGGTGAGTTCAACTTGGTGATTGAAAAGATTGTGATAAGGTATGTTATGGCTAAGCCTTCCTTCATTTTGGCATGATCTCGTAGCTACATGTGTTAGTAATGAGACAAAAAGAGAAGTTCATATTCATGAATTTATTCACACTATTCTAGTCTCATAAGTTACAATATTATTCCTTATCGAGACTCTATATTCAATTTTAGTATTGTCTTCTTCCAGTCAAGAGAGCAGCAAGCCTATATATACAGTATTACAGTATTTTCATTACCATCGAGCTATAATCGATGGGCAGGCCCCTATTGGGCAACCTCTGATCAGATGGAAAGTTATATACCGAGCCTACTGTGGCCGAGCGCCTATGAGCGAGCCCAGCATGGTCGAGATACATAGCCTAGTATGGCCGAGCGCCTATAAGCGAGCCTACTATGGCAGAGCAGTTATATATACCGAGCCTTATAAGGCCGTACAATTATTTTACTTACTATATTGAAGGAGTTGAGTCAGTATCAGCAGGTAAGTATATCTCCAGATCATCTTTGACTCCCAGTTAATTTCAGTTATCATATTATCAGTTCAGTTTCAGATTTCAGTTATTTTATTGCCTTACATACTCGGTACATTATTTCGTACTGACGTCCTTTTTTGGGGGCGCTGCATTTCATGCGTGCAGGTTCAGACAGACAGACGGGTAGACCTCCTCAGTAGGTGTTTTCCGAGTTCCGCCTGATCGGTAAGCTCCACGTCTTTCGGAGTTGCCAGGACTAGAGTTTTGTGTACATCTTATGTATATCTGTATATATGTTATGGGTAGGTCGGGGCCCTGTTCCGGTCACAGTACATCTATCAGTAGAGGCTTGTAGGCATATCCTGTTGGTTAGTGCAGTATGTTGGGTTTGTATAAATTGGTGGTTTGTCAACTGTAGTAGCTATGACGGCCTTGTCGGCCTAGCTTTATATTGATATTTAGTTAGTGCTAGTTTCCATTCAGTTTTATATTTTGCTTCGCAAATTGTCTTGCAAGGTGGCCCCATGGCCAAAGTATGACATTATGTGTTCAGAGTCCCTTAGTCACAATTTGGTACGCCAGGTTAGGTGAGGCACGGGGTGCTTGTCTCGCTCCTAGGTTCGGGGCGTGACAGGGTGATTGCCTACGCGTCTCGATAGTTAAAGGTCCATGAGAAGAATTACCCTGTGCATGACTTAGAATTGGTATCGATTGTTCACGCATTGAAGACTTGGAGGCAATATCTATACGGTGTTCCATGTGAGGTCTATACCGACAATCGGAGTCTCCAGTATCTATTTAAGCAGAAGAACCTTAATTTTGAGCAGTGAAGATGGTTAAAGTTGCTGAAAGACTATGAGATCACCTTTTGAATCATCCGAAGAAAGCCAATATGGTGGTCCATGCCTTGAGTACAAAGGCTCAGAGTATGGGCAATTTGGCACATTTTGCAGCAGCAGAGAGACAATTAGCCATGGATTTTCAGGCTTTGCTAATCAGTTTACGAGACTAGATTATTCGGAGCCTAGTCGGGTTCTTCTTATAAAGCCTCGTAAAACCTTTCCTAATAGAACCTGAGGTTTCGTTGTGCCGAGGTAGGAATATGTGTTAATGATATTTGTAGGAATATATTTGGCAAAATTGGGCATTTTTGCAGCCTGTTATGCGGCCGCAGAATTACTCTACAGGTCACAGCATGGCCGTAGAGTGAGGCAGCCATTTGTGCCATTTTTGGATGTCATTTCACAGCCCATATGCGACCGCAAAATAATTTCACGGGTCGCACACTAATTGTAAAGCCGGCTTGGAAAGTTTGCGGAGGTAGGTTTTGCGGCGCATTATGCGACCGCTGAATGGGTCTGTAGACCGCATGATGGCCACAGAGTGGGGCAGACCAGCCGAGTTCCAGAGGGCCATTTCGCGGACCACAGAAGCAGTATGCAGTCGCATATGTGACCACATATCCCATTTCAAATCTTCATTTTTGGGTTTTTATAACCCGACCCCATTTCATTATTTAGACCCTATGGACTATTTATGATGGGAGAATATGATATTTGGAGAGAGATAAAAGGCTCTAGAGAGGGAGAGAAATCTTCAATCAATTATTCCCCAATTCTTACTCAAACTCTTGGAAGAATTAACAAGGGAAACATACTAGGTCTTCATCTTAGAGGTAAGATTATACACCCTATCTCTTAATTTAGAAATTTAACTATAAATGGGCAAGTAGTAAGATAATTCATGGGTATGGGAGTGGCTTATTTTGCATGCATGATTGATCATGGGGTGTAGGGAGATTGTTGAGCTAAAATAGTAAAGAATGAGTTGTGGGATGAAGGAATCCTCCATAAAAGGACCTTGAAACCTTAATGTACACCTAGTGCTTGATAAAATGCTCAAATGAGCTAGAACCATGCTCATCTACCTAATTTTTGTTCAGTTTTCTACTTTTCTAAAATATATTGAAGTTGCTAAAATTTACGGTACATTTAGAGTTAAGGAAGCTCAAGAAAGGTATGTTAGCTAAACTCTTCTCTTAAAATTTAACCCCACAATATCCATGTAAGTTCCGAGTTGCTTATTGTGAATCGATTACCCGGATAAGCTGGTGTCAAAAGACATCTATGATCAATATGTAGTTCAAATGATCTTGTTATGTTGTACTACTATTTGAGAATGTGTTTAGAGTAGGGCTTGTATATCTAAATTCCATGACCTCAAGTTGTGTTTCAAAGGAAAGCTAATGAAAGCCTATGTAAGAAATTGAAATGTGCCTAAACCTCCTATTTGCTCAAATGTGTGCTTAAATGTCTTGAATAGAAATGCCTTGTTGTTTGAAAGTCCATGGTGATTGTTGAAAGTAAAAAGGTGTGCATGAAATACGAATCACGTAATGCAAATTGTGAAATATGAAACACAAAAAATGTGCCAAGAGAAATAATACAGTTGTGACCATTAGTGCCAATGAAAAAAACAGATGTGCAAGAAATATGAAACAAGGTGATTGATAGAAAAGGGTGATGACTCACATGAGACGGCCTACTCGATTGGGTCGTGATCGGATGCCATGCCACACACATGGCGGTGAGTGTGTTAGAATTGTAATTGACATTGTTATTTGGTTGATGTATCGCATGAGACGTCCTAGTCGATCAGGTCATGATCGGACGCCATACCGCACACATGGGGGTGACTGTGTTAGAATGGTAATTAAAATTGTGTTATTAGGTTGATGTCTCGCATGAGACGTCTTAGCCGATCGGGTCATGATCGGATGCCATACCGCACATATGGTGGTGACTGTGTTGGAAATCATAATCGAGATTGTGAATAGTGGTATACCGGTACCATATATTTCCCATCTTAAAATTTGGAAATTTATTTAAAACTTATCTTATCTCTAATTTGATATTTGGTAATTGTCTTTAACTGATATTATGACTGTCCTTACTTGCATTACTGCTCATTTCATTGAGAGAGTGTTTAGTCATATATAATAGTACTATTCAATAGTACTAACATCCATCTTGCCGAGGGCGCTGTATCTTTAATGGATTTATGTGGTATCACAATAGGCGACACTGATAAGAGATATCACTACACTCTTTTCTCAGTTTATTTAGTGAGCCACACTTCACCCGGGGTCATGTATCTTTTGTTCATTTTATGACCATGTCTTGAGGTATAGATGGAGCCTTATTTTCGGCACTATCATTATACTCTGTTGTATCTAATAGAGGCTCTGTAGACATAGCGTGGGTGGTATATTGGTACGGGGAAAGTCAAATTGGTAATGTTGTAACTGTATCACACGTTCCACATCAAACTATGAAAGAGTATGTATTTTGAAACTTATAAATGATGTAACTACTGATAATGAGTTTGAGTTGTTGTTTACTTGATCCTCATCACCGTTTAATTAATGAATTGGATTTTACTGTTATTCTTGAATAAGTTCGGGTAGAAGGTAATGTATAGGCTTGCTCGGTCGGGTTATCTCGGTTGAGCGTCGGTCGCGCACCCTGAGTGTGGGGCGTGACACTTGCTTGCGTGGTTTCTCGATCTTCTCTGTATGAGCGCATTAGAGCACGTCAATATGACGATTCCTATTTGCTAGCCCTTAAGGACAGAATACAGAATGGCAAAAAAGGAGGTTTCTATTAGACATGATAAGGTGTTGCGGATGTAGGGACAGATATGTGTGCCCAATGTGGATGGGTTTCATGAGTCAATCATTGAGGAGTCTCACACTTAGCGCTATTCCATTCATCCATATATCACCAAGATGTATCAGGATTTGATTCAACACAATTGGTGGAGAAGAATGAAGAAAGATATAGTAGAGTATGTGGCTCGTTGTTTGAGCTGTCAGTAGGTGAAGAACGAGCATCAGAGGTCGGGCGATTTGTTTTAGAGACTTCAGATTCCAAAGTGGAAGTGGGATCGTATTATCATTGATTTCATTGTTGGGCTCCCATAGACTTTGAAGAAATTTAATGTGGGTTATTGTGGATAGACTGACCAAGTCTGCACACTTCATTCCGGTTCTGACTACATATTCTTCAGAGTAGCTAGCTTAGATCTATATCCGTGAGATTGTTCGTCTCCATGGTGTGCCGGTGTACATTATCTCCGATCAAGGCACGCTCTTCACATTTTATTTTTGGAGTGTTGTGCAATATGTGTTACGCACACAAGCTGAGTTGAGTAGAATATTTTACACCAGACAGACGGGCAGTCCGAGCGCACCATTCAGATCTTGGAGGATATGTTATGTGTATGTGTTATGGATTTTGGGGGTTCTTATTGTCACAACTGAAATCGGAGGGTCGCGAAGGGCACCTTATGCCTTACTCAATCGAGTACCAGCGTAACGTATCTTTCTTATCACACCATTATGGGTAAATAGGATAGAAGGGCCGTCATGAGATGAGCAGAATAAAACATAAAGGAATAGTAGACATAGGACGATCCAGCATGATATAGAAACTTATACATGTGACATAAAGTCCTATAAGGCCAACATGATCATTTGTACACTCAAAACATAGGCCGATAAGGCCATACAAGTACCCATATACATGACATCTGTCTACAAGCCTCTAAGAGTACATAAAAAAAAATAATGCTCGTGACAGGGCCCCGCCATACCAATCAATACATGCCCAAAGCACACTGACCAAATAGGCAACTCCGGAGCAAGTGGAGTGCACCAACACCATCCACTGAGTAGCTAGCCTACTAAGATGACTGTCAACCTGTCTATCGGGACTTACGGGCATGAAATAGAGCATCCCCATGCAAAAGGGACTTCAGTACTAGTAAAGTACTGAGTATGTAAGGCATGAAAAGAAGTATGTAAAAGACGTGAAAGAAACATGGTGTAAAGGACTCAATTTGAAAGTCTGAATAGCTCAGTAATCATGAAATCTTCATAGTGTCATGTATATGGGTATAAATGTCATATCATGCTTAGGTATATGCGTACATAACATCATCAAGCCTCTGAGGGCATCCCATCATATCATCTTGGCCTTAGTGGGAGAAATCATAAACGTATGCCAGTTGATCAGGTGGCTGGTGCATATATAACATAGTAGTAATCCCCATACCACATATATATAAAATATACGCGTATACAACGTCATCTAGTTATGGGTCAATGTACATGTATATATGAATGCAATGCATAATGAAGTAAGTCAATAAGATCTCTCGGAATGTCATAAGATAAATATGCCTTCGTTTAATATCGTGAAATAAAATTTATCAACTTATGTATTTTCTGAGACCCATGAACAGACGATATAATAACAGGACACATGGGGAATCAAGAACATAGGCATCCATATTACTTCTAAGAATAGAGTCATTTGTGAAAGTTGCATGTTTGCTCGTTTCTTTTTTATCATATGTATCATGCCAAAAGGAAAGAAGAGATAGCCTTAATATGTCTTATCACAGTATATCCAATGACCACGTTGAAATTGTCTCATCACACTTTAATGTACAATAACGATAATAATGCTATCATTAAGCTACGAAAGATGCAACTATCATACAATGAACGACAAGCTTATTTATTATTAAAATGGGCAGCATCTTCCTTGTTTTCCGTTCTTTCCCCAAGTCCATAAAAAGAAAAAGATCACATACGACCTTCAACTATATACTTTCAGCACTACAACTCACCGAGCATCCCAACAACACAATTCACCCTACACAAAAATAAGAGCACAAATGTCACCAACAGAACTACTACTTAACACGACGAGTGGTAAGCTTGGATTGGAACCAATTGCCATATCCCTATACTTAAAACACCTTCAAAGAGTCCAGAATATAAAAAAATATATTGGCATGACATTCCAACCTTATATCCTTAATAAAAATAACATCAAACAACCCAACAAGATATTACAACAATATGGACAACTTTTAGGTATTGTGTAGTTGCTTATTCTCCTATTTAAAACATCATCAACATAATAAAAATATATTCCAGCATAACAACAATACTAAAAATATAACCAAGACATTCCCCGCGATTAACAGCCGTATGAAGTCATATACACAACTCCAAAATAGTCTAATAAGAGATGACTTCTTATACAACTTCAAGTTCTATATTGTAATTCTTCATCCAAATAACGTAACCAATGCATATATAAGCTGCAGCCCAAAAAATAGAGTGTTATAAATACCTTAAATAATCAGAAAAAGCTCAAACCAAATCTTCCCTTAGCTTACAACCACCCTTAATGGCATCACAACTCCGAAGAGACTCTTTTCTTCACTTTTGCTAACTTTTGAGGATAGGTCTTTGTAAAACCACCTTGGATTAGAATTGGAACCTTGGAGAGATGTTAAGAGGTGTTGAGAGAGTTTGGGAAATTTCCTTGGTCGAAAATAGCCAAAAATTAGGCGTCCAACCCCGTTAAAATGTTCTAGGGTCGTCCACCACCTAAGTGAGTCGCATTGGGAGCTGCTAGTGAAGTCTTGCAAAAATATGAATATCTCTATTCTCTGATGTTGTATCGACAAATGGTTTAATGTGTTAGAAACTAGACTCATTAAATTTTCATTAATGTGCTACATTTGACCTCATTTTCCGTACATTAATGAATGTAACTTGTGATGACCTTTGCCAACTTTTATTCCACAACTCGCTTAGCTTCAAAACATAACACAAGACTATCATATGACTAAAATAAATCATAACATAACCTCCTTATCATGTTAATAACCCTAGTCTCACCCCAAAAGTACGTGTTATAACATTCCCAACTTGTCGACTTTCGACGAAACTTATTTTCTTCTATTTGTTTAGCTTCTAAGCCTTCCAAACCTCTTGGTACTTGTTATTAATGATCTTAAATATTTGTAACCTCCAAGGTAACATTATTAACTTATTTTATGTACTTTCAAATATAATCTCATTTCTGAGCTTACATCAATTGACTTACGATGTACTCTCACGTATGAAAACATGGGGTGTAACATCATTCCCCCTTTGGAACATTCATCTTCGAATGTTGACTTATGCGCTTATCAGTCTCATAACCTATAGCTCTTATGAATACTTTAATATTGTCCTTGCCATCTATGCAACTGTTCTATGAATAAATCCGAAGGCCAGGGCATTCCCCCCTTTAGGCCTCTTTCTCACACCATGACATGTGGTCGGAATTTATCCAATCTCGTAACTATTGTTACCTTCTATCATGCAGCCTGTACGACTTTGTCCTTGTATGTGCGAATATGTGGCCCTTCTCTTCTTTTTCCTCCATCCTTTAGCCAATCTCTAGGCCTCACTTTGTAACATGTATAGAACTATGACAAGCTATCCTTCTAGGCATCTATAGGTGTACTGAAGTCCTTTGCTTGGTACTTTGTCGAACTTACGTCAATTTCTATTTCTTGTTTCATAGCCTCGGTTATCTATGTTATACTATATCATAACACTTACTTCAGTTTAATATTACCGATATCTACTGCCCAACTCCAGGTTACTCCCTATCAGCTTATCCTATATGTATAAATCTAAGTCCTCTAATGCTTCCTCATCACTTTTCATCTTAAGAATGATGGCCTAATCTCTTCTCATATCCTAATCTCATCTCATACTTTGTAACTTTTATCCATCCATTGTTGATTCAGCTTAATGTTGATCCATAATTAAACACTAATAACTTGAAACCTCTTATGTAATACATTGTCACTAGGGTACAAGTCGCATCAGGGAACATTTGAAGTAATTTGTCTGATCCACCTAGGGACGATACTATACTTCAATAACCTTAGTACATAGTATTAGACTCCTCTGAGTTCATTCAGGCTATACTAAGCTTTTTATAACTTAAGGAAACCAACAGCTCTATTATTTTGATGGGCTTAATCCCGAGGCCATGCCTATTCTTGTCACCTTCTCACTCATCTTTTCTAATCCTTACTCTTATCTAGCTAAAACCTTGTTTCTCTACCATACTTTAGCTTGCGGTCTACACATATCTGTTCATACTACTCGCAACCATCCTTTCACTTGCTAGCACAATATACTTCCTTCCATGCCTTCTCAGTTGTCTTTAAATGTAAGCAATTACGTTTCATGGTCGTTCTGCCACTTTCTGCATTGATACTTAGCTTATCTTAGTACCCGCGAACACTGGAATTCCCTGTAACTCATATGATTTCAAATATCACTTTTGACATCCGTTCATTAGTCACGATAGGTGCCACTTTCTTATGGAGTGCACCAAATGTTTTAGTGAGACTGTTGTTACAAGACCATTTCTTCTTCAAGTTACTATACTTAGGTTGAATCTTTCTTCCTTATTTCCTCTGCTAGTCTTTCCTTGTAGTACATAAGGGAGACACTCTAAGTCTTGTAAAGCTGCGAGCTTATTACATCATATACCGAAGGGGAGGTGGCTTGGTGTATGTTGTTTGCTAATGATATAGTTCTTATTGATGAGATGATAGGCGGCGTTAATGAGAGGTTGGAGGTTTGGAGACAAACCCTTGAGTCTAAAGGTTTGAAGTTGAGTAGGACTAACATTGAATATCTGGAGTGCAAGTTTAGCGACCTGACGTGAGAAGCAGACTTGGACGTGAGGCTTGAATTACAGGTCATCTCCAAGAAAGGTAGTTTCAAATACCTTGGGTCAATAATCCAGGGGGTGGAGAGATAGATGTGAATGTCATGCATCGTATAGGGGTGGGGTGATTGAAATGAAGGTTATCGTCTACAGTACTGTGTGACAAGAATGTGCCACTGAAACTTAAGGGTAAGTTCTATAGAGAGGTGGCTAGACTGGCCATATATTATGGGGTAGAGTGTTGGCTAGTCAATAATTCCCATATCCAGAAGATGAAAGTAGCAGAGATGAGGTTGTTTAGATGGATGACAAGATGCGGGAAGTGAGGGTTAGATGGTTTGGGCACGTGCGGATGCGAAGCCGAGATGATCTGGTTAGGAGGTTTGAGCGGTTGGCTTTGGCGGTTATGAGAAGAGGTAGAGGGAGGCCTAAGAATTATTGGGATGAAGTGATCAGGCATGACACGACTCAACTTCAGATTTTCGAGGACATGGCTTATTATAGGAAGGTGTGGAGGTCGAGCATTAGGTTTGAAGGTTAGGAAGGAGTCGAGCATTTTTCTCCTTCGTTCCGAAGGGGGGATTAGTCTCTTAGGGTATTGTCTTGGACTATTAGTGGTGTATGTTAACTCCGCACTATTTTTCCACTTTTTCATTGTACTGTGGCATTATTACGGGTTGTTGTTATTACTTTTCCATATATTTTCTTTTTCCTATGATGCTTATATTAATTTTCTGATTTTTCTTGTTGTCACAAACTCTGTTGTCTATTTTTGTCTCCTTGAGTTGAGGATCTCCTAGAAATAGCTTTTCTACCCCTTTGGGGTAGGGGTAAGGTCTAAGTACATTCTAACCTCCCAGACCCCATCCGTGGGATTTTACTGGGTTGTTGTTGTTGACAAAATTTCCCTAATATTCTCTTCAAATTCCATGGATTAGATGTTAAATCAGGTACCCAATAATTTGTATGAAAATGACTCTGCAAAATCGCCTTCCATCGAGTTTAGGGCTCAAAAATGTGATGAATGAAGCTAAGTCCCGAAATACACTACATATAATCAGCTGCAGAGGTCGTATTTGCGACAACAGGTTCGCAAATGCGACACAGGCATCGCAAATGCAAAGCCTACCCCAACCCTGAGCCTATCGCAAATGCGACAACTGGTCCGCAAATACGAACCAAGAAGGCTCGCAAGTGCGAGAAAGCAATCGCAAAAGCGACCTGCTCCAGTCGCAAATCCACGTTACAAATACGATCAGGTGTTCGCATATGCAAACCCAAAACCCATCGTAAATGAGATATTAGTTCCTAAATTACAAAAGTTGGCCCCCTAGCGCAACATTATAAAAGAGAGAAGGATCTCATAAATGCGGTAATCGCAAATGTGACCATTTCCTCGCAAATGTGAGAACAAAACACCTGGAAAAATCCTAACCTCTCTCAAACTCTCCGGGACGCGTCCAAAACTCACCCGAGCCCTCAGGGCTCCACTCCAACCATTTGCACAAGTACAAAATCATCATACAAACTCACTTGCGCAATCAAAATACCAAAATAACATCCAAAACCATGAATCAGACAACAAAACACACGAAAATTACAATGAAACTTAACAATTGCAAAAAGACAACATATATCTAATTCCTATTAAACAAACTCAGAATGACACCCAATTTTGCAAACATGTTCCAAATGAAAAAATTGAGTCGTACAAAGTCACAAAACCAAAATATGACCCCGATAGACATAAGTCAAACCATGGAAACTTAGGAAAATTCTAAACCTTCAAATTGTCAACTTTCGCCAAAGGTACCAAATCAGCCTAGAAACCTCCGAATCAAATTTCGGGCATATGCCAAAGTCCAAAATTACCATATGGCCCTTTTGGAATAATAAAAACTTTATCCCAAAGTCAAATACACAAAATTCAATCTTGGTCAACTCTTCCCACTTAAAGCTTCCTAGTTGAGAATTATTCTTCCAAATCAATCAAGAACTGCCAAGGAACCAAAACAAACGATACACACATGTCATAATACACCATACATTTCTACGCATGACCTCAAACCACCTAACTCAATACGGTCCCAGTGTTTGAGATATGGGAGGACTCCCGTGAGGAGGGGAGCCCTTCGGCGAGGTGGAGTGAGTTTGCCGACGCTTTCATGGATCATTCTTTGCCTGCCGATACTAAGGCAACCCATGCTGCGGAGTTTGAGAACCTGACAGCATAGCAAGAGTGTGTGGGAGTACCATATGTAGTTTACGCTCCTGTCCAAGTATGCTATTCACATGTTGCCCACTATGGAGGCTAGAGTGTGTCGGTTTGTGCAGGGCCTTAGCCCTTTGGTTATAAATGAGGCCGCTACAAGTGCCTTTAATTCTAACATGAACTATGGGAAGATGGTAGCATTTGATCAAGCTACATAGAACCGTAAGTTGATGAATAGAATTGAGGGAGATTGTAGAAGTAAGGTCCGGTCCGTAGGCAACTTTGGGAATTCATTTGGTGGTGGTAGGTCAACATTAAGGGAAGGGTCATCAAGGACATCCCAGTCTTTTGCTCAGTCGTCAGCCAGTACACCTAGTGCTTGATAAAATGCCCAAATGAGCTAGAACCATGATCATCTTTCTAATTTTGGTTCAATTTTGTTACTTTTATAAAAAAGATTGAAGTTGCTAAGATTTCCGGAACATTTAGAGTTAAGGAAGCTCAAGTAAGATATGTTGGCTAAACTCTTCTCTTAAAATTTAACCACACAATATCTATGTAAGTCCCAAGTTGCTTATTGTAAATCGATTATCTGGATAAGTTGGTGTCAAAAGACATCCGTGATTAGTATGTAATTCAAATGCTCTTGTTATGTTGTACTACTATTTGAGAATGTGTTCAAAGTAGGGCTTGCATATCTAAATGCCTTGACCTCAAGTTGTGTTTCAAAGCAAAGCTAATGAAAGCTTGTGTAAGAAATCGTAATGTGCCTAAAACTCCTATTTGCACAAATGTGTGCTTAAATGTATTGAATAGAAATGCCTTGTTGTTGGAAAGTCCATGACGATGGTTGTAAGTAAAAAGGTGTGCATGAAATACGAATCACGTAATGCGAAATGTAAAATATGAAATGTGAAATATGAAACACGGCAAATGTGCCAAGAGAAATAATATAGTTGTGACCATTAGTCCCAATGAAATGAAGAGATGTGCAAGAAATATGAAACAATGTGATTGATAGAAAAGGGTGATATCTCACATGAGACGGCCTACCCGATCGGGTCGTGATCGGACACCATGCCGCACACATGGCGGTGACTGTGTTAGAATTGTAATTGAAATTGTTATTTGGTTGATGTATCGCATGAGATGGCCTAGCCGATCGGGTCATGAACGGATGACATGCCGCACACATGGCGGTAACTATGTTAGAATAGTAATTGAAATTATGATTTGGTTGATGTCTCGCATGAGACGTCCTAGCCAATCGTGTCGTGATCGGATGCTATGCCGCACACATGGTGGTGATTGTGCTGAAAATCGTAATTGAAATTGTGAATAGTGGTATACCGGTACCAAAGATTTCCCAGCTTAAAATTTGGAAATTTATTTAAAACTTATCTTATCTATAATTTGATATTTGGTAATTGTTTGAGGCTTTAACTGATATTACAACTGTCCTTACTTGCATTACTTCTTGTTTCTTTGAGAGAGTGTTTAGTATATATACTAGTACTATTCAATAGTACTAACGTCCTTATTGCCGGGGGCGCTTCATCTTTAATGAATGCAGGTGGTTCCACAGCAGGCAACACTGATCAGCGATAGCAATACACTCTTTTCCCAGCTGATTTGGTGAGCCCCACTTCACTCGGGGTCATGTATCTTTTGTTCATTTTGTCACCATGTTTAGAGGTATAGCCGGAGCCTTGTTGCCGGCACTATCATTGTACTCTTTTGCATCTAATAGAGGCTCCGTAGACATAGTATGGGTGGTATGTTGGTATTGGAAATGACAAATTGGTAATGTTTTAATTGTATCACATGTTCCACATCAAACTATGAAAGAGTATATATTTTGAAACTTATAAACGATGTAACTACTGATAACGAGTTTGAGTTGTTGTTTACTTGATCCTCCTTACCGCTTAATTAATAAAATGGATTTTACTGTTATTCTTGAATAAGTTCGGGTAGAAGGTAATTTACATACTTGCTTGGTTAAGCGTCGGTCGCGCACCCTGAGTTTGGGGCGTGACACTTGCTTGCGTGGTTTATTGGTCTTCTCTGTATGAACGCATTAGAGCATGTCAGTATGACGACCCTTATTTTCTTGCTCTTAAGGACACAATGCAGCACGACGATGCCAAGGAGGTTTCTATTAGAGATGATGGGGTGTTGTGGATTCAGGGCCGGATATGTGTGCCCAATGTTGATGGGTTTCATGAGTCTATCCTTGAGGAGGCTCACACTTAAGGGCCGGATAAGTGTGCCCAATGTGGATGGGTTTCCTTGCGGATTTACGCAACGTATATTTCTTATCACACCATCATGGGTAAATCGTAAAGAAGGGTCGTCATGAGATAAACAGAATAAAACGTAAATGAATACTCGACATATGACAATCTAGCATGATATAGAAAACTATACATGTGACATAAGGGCCTATAAGGGCAACATGATCATTTGTATACTCAATACATAGGCCGGCAAGGCCATACAAGTACCCATATACATGACATCTGTCTACAAGCCTCTAAGAGTACATAAAAATCATAATGGTCGGGACAAGTCCCCGCCATACCAATCAATACATGCCCAGAGCATACTGACCAAGTAGGCAACTCCGGAGCAAGTGGAGTGCACCAACACCTTACACTGAGCAGATAGCCTTCTAGGAGGAGTGCCAACCTGTCTATCGGGACTTACGGGCATGAAACGCAGTGTCCCCAGGCATAAGGGACTTTAGTATTAATAAAGTACTGAGTATGTAAGTCATGAAAAGAAGTATATAAAAGACATGAAAGAAACATGGTGTAAAGGACTCAATTTGTAAGTCTTAATAGCTCAGTAATCATGAAATCTTCATAGTGTCATGTATATGGGTATAAATGCCATATCATGCATAGGTATATGCGTACATAACATCATCAAGCCTTTGAGGGCATTCCATCATATCATCTCGGCCTCAGTGGACGAAATCATAAACGTATGCCAGTTGATCAGGTGGCTGGTGCATATATAACACAGTAGTAATCCCCATACCACATATACATATAATATACGTGTATATAATGCCATTTGTGAAAGTTTCATGTTTGCTCGTTTTGTTTGTATCATATGGATCATTCCAAAAGGAAAGAATAGATAGCCTTAACATGCCTTATCACAGTCTATCCAATGACCGAATTGAAATCATCTCATCGTACTTTAATCTACAACAACGATAATAATGCTATCGTTAAGCTACGAAAGATGCAACTATTGTACAACGAACGACATGCTTATTAATCATTAAAACGGGCAGCATCTCCCTTGTTTTCCTTTCTTTCCCCAAGTCCATAAAAACAACAAGATCATATATGACCTTAAACTATACACTTTCAGAACCACAACACACCGAACAGCCCAACAACACAATTTGCCCTATACAACAAAAAGTACACAAATGCCACCATCAAAACTACTACTTAACACGACGAGCGGTAAGCTTGGATTGGAACCAAACCCCAACTCTTTTTACCATCTCCCCTATACTTTAAACACCTTCAAACAGTCCAAAATAGAAAAACATATATTGGCATGACATTACAACCTTATATCCATCATAAAAGTAACATTAAGCAACCCAACAACATATTACAACAATATGGAAAACTCCTAGGTATTGTGTGGTTTCTTATTCTCCTATTTAAAACATCATCAACATACTAAAAATATTTACCAGCATAACAACAATACGAACATTATAACCAAGCCAATACCCATGATTTCTAGCCATATGAAGTCATATACACAACTCCAAAATAGTCCAATAAGAGACAACAACTTCTTATACAACTTCAAGTTCTATCTTGTAATTCTTTATCCAAATAACATAACCAACGCATATATAAGCTTATGCCCAAGAAATAGAGTGTTATACATACCTTAATTAATCAGAAAAAACTCGAACTAAATATTCCTTTAGCTTACAAGCACCCTTAATGGCATAACAACACCATAGAGAATCTTTTCTTCACTTAGGCTAACTTTTGAGGATAAGTCTAGGTAAAACTACCTTGGATTAGATTTGGAACCTTGGAGAACTATTAGAGAGGTGTTGAGAGAGTTTGGGAAATTGTTTTGGTCGAAAATAGCCAAAAATGAGGCGTCCAACCACGTTAAAATGTTCAAGGGTCGTCCACCACCTAAGTGGGTCCCATTGGGAGCTGCTAGTGCAGTCTCGCGAAAATGCGAATATCTCCATAATCTGATGTCGTATCGAAAAATGGTTTAATGTGTAAGAACAATAGTGTAACCTATACACCTTGGGATTTGACTCAAAGGAACCACGCATTATTTATAACCCGCTCACTTCCTCTAACATAGAGATCAACGACATTGCCTTTCCTTCTTCAGTGAAGTTCCCTCACACAACAATAGAGAGTAGTTCCACGTAATAAAATTTATGAACAATTAGGAACTCAGGATAGAAAGAATTTGCTCACTCTCAGAAACAACATTCATATGCCACAAAAGATGAACCATACGGTTGCCCGTAGTGTACTACTCTACTAATCTAGTTTATTCAGTCAAGGATCAAGTGGGATTTTAATTGGTTGTAATGTAGGCTGCGGGACGGGTATGATACATTTAGATATAAGAGTGACTACACCTCCCTAAGAACTTTAACATATGTACTCTAACATTCAAAACCCCACACTTATGTCAAAACAAAACTCCACCTTCACATCAATATACATCAACTCCCAAATTATTTAAGCACAATTACATCAATAGTTACCACTTATCCATGAAAGTTTTTCCCAACAATACAACTATCTTTTCTTTTTTTTTTTTCAATTTAAGTGGCTCTTACGTTTTCAAAACAGTGCACATTTCTCCTTATTTCATTAGTTCCACTCAAAAGCCAAACCAACCACCCCACACTTCAACTTTTACAAAGTTCATAATAATTTCAAGTGCTCACAAGAGGTATAAGGTTCAAATAGATGGTCAATTCAAATAAATGAGTAAAACTTCTAATGTGATTGCAAAAGAAACAGGATTACAGGCTCAAAGGGGTTAACTAAGTTATATAACAATTAGGTGGTTAAAAGCATATAATTGGCTCAACAAAGAAATGCCTATATCACTTCTAAGATTGAACAAAACTACTATTTCTCTTTGCAAACACACGTGGCAAGTTCTATACATCAAATTCAATGCATATAATAACACAAAACCTCACACACACATGGCACATAACTCAGTCAAGATCAGATTATCAAGATACTCTAGTGAAAGAAGTTAAGTAAAGTTAAGCTCATACCATTTAAGGCACTTATACAAGAGTGAAAAACTAAGCCTAAGCATCACAACTAAAGCACTCACTATTCTCAAGGCAAAATAAAGTCCAGAGGTATTGCTTTCCTTTCAAATCATAACACAAGGTTTCCTACTTCTACAAAATAAAAATTAATTACACCCAAACCAAACAAAACCCTTGGAAAAGAATCGCGGCACAAAGAAAAACCAAGGGGGAATTGATACACTACCTAACAAACGATTTTTTTTTTCTTTTTTCTTTCGACTTTAATCCCTCGAGAAACTTGTCGAATGATATCCATTGCCAGGAAAAATCAAAATTTTTAAAATTTGTATGTTTTTTTCAATTAGTTTCTACTACTCAGACTAAAAAAACCAAAGGCAATATCAAACTAACTAAAGAAACAACAAAGACTAATACACATACAACATACAAATATCCCTGTTTATCCGAAAAATCGGATAGAGTTAAGTTTGTACGTAGTTCTAAGGGTATGTGGTATAACTTGACACAAACCGTAAAGAGAAATAGAAATATCCAATCTTGACTATAAAGAATGAAAAATAAACTCAGTATAAAAGAGGAAAATGAAAGAACAAAATAAGATGAAGTAATGGAGCTCAAAAGGTTAATCTTTCAATATATGAAAATAGGATTCTTGTTACAATGTGAATGTCTCTCCCTTTTATAGAAACAACAATCATCCCTTTTATAGTGGAGAGATCGTACATTAGATATAATAAAAAATACATGGTGGGGAACCCATGATGAATTAGCTTTTCCCTAATTCCTACCAGCATTCTCTCTCCTAGTGCGGTTGTAACTGCTCTTGTCTGTGAGCTCGATATTGACTCGAGCTCGATTCTGACTCGGAGTATGATATCGATTCGAGGTCGGTGTTGGTCGGCTTATGAATCTTAAGCTCGATAATTTTGCTCTGCCTCGCAGCTCGATTTGGATTCCAGCTTGATAATCATATCGAGCTTGACATTGATCGGTCCTATAACTAGAAGCTTGATGACCTGACTTCGAACCTTAATCTAATATTATGAAGACTCTCTTCGATCAAAGTATTACCATCTCGACCAGTTCGTACGATGGACTAATCGGTTTTGGCCGTACACAGATAGTCCCCTCATTTCTCGGGAAGGATATAACGAGAAACGACATGATTTTCCAACAGTGCGATTAGATATATACTGACGTTTGCATCGAGTCCGATTATGACGTACATGATACTATCCCGTCGGTTCAATTTACTGAGGCATTTAATGCGTGTCAGACGATGGTCAGCCATTACCGATATTGAACATCCATTGTTTAGACAATAAATAGCCCGCTCCTTCATTGAATAAAAATTTACTTTTTGCTCTAATCAAACCTCTTAATCTTCTCAATCTTTTTGTCTCCTTTTCGCCACCTGTAGAGCCATCTTCATCAGCCTTGAAATCACCATCTTTTTATCTTCCTTCGCTCCTCTTTACTTATACAAATGGCAAAAATCTCAATAATTGTACCGCAGAAGGAGAAAACTTCTTGCTCCTCTTCCCGGCCGTCCGGCGGCAAGGCGTCAGCGAAGCCTCTTCCGTACGGGTATGTTCCCGGCCCATGTACTCTAAAATCTGATTTCAAAGTCGAAAACCCTTCATCGATCCTAAGCCGATGTGAGCATGTGTCGATGTACATGTGCTCGATAACAAAGGGCCACCTCAAGGCAGTAAGAAGGGACTACAACTGGGGTCCCGAGGTCGTGTTGCAAATTCCTTCTCCCGAAGAGAGCATTACCGCTCATGTGGAGGGGTTCTTAAGTGTTTATACTTACCCCTTCACATTGGGTCCCCTCGACCCAGTGATTGTTGATTTTTGTAAAAGATATCAGGTCACTCTTGGCCAAATTCACCCCTCTCTATGGCGCATAGTAATCATATTGCGCTTCTTCTGTAGCAAGGCCGGGGGTCTATATTTTACTCCAAATCACCTTATGCGGTTGTATCAGCCTTGAATCTATCAAGGACTAATCAGGATCCAATGCTGAGCAATGAAGGCCTAAATCTTGAGCATCGACGAAGATAATGATCGCAGTTGGATGAGCCATTTTGTACGGGTAAGGACCCGTGACATCATTCCGGAAGAGAAGATGTCGCTCCCTGAGGAATGGAACTTTCACCGTAGGTGATCTTTTAAACTTTATTCTTAATACCTTCTTCGACTTCGCCCGATGCCTCTTTCGATATGCAACTGTCCCTTGGATACCTCAAGCGGTGCCCGACCTTGAGGATTGGGTTAGGAAGTTAGCATCGACTTCAGCTTATGATGAACGCGCATGGCGTGATTTGGAAAAAGGCAGATGGGAGGCAAAGAATCATGGTAAGGACCTCTTTTTTTCACGTCTTTGGAACACTCTTTACTTCATTCGTCACTAACTATCTTTTATGCAGGCCTGACTAAGGATGCCATTTTGAGGCCTTCAAGTGGCGAGGAAGGGACCAAGTCACCGGTTCCAAAACCCAAGCCTCGCACTCCGAGGACCCCAAACCCAAGCCTCGAAGGGTAAGGAGAAAGGCAATCACCTTTACGATGGACTCGGTCTAAAGAATGAGAGATGAAGAATAGGAAGAAAAGGAAAATGCCTCGGCACTGATGGTTCGATCTAGAAATGCTATCCAGATTTCCAAACATTCCGAGTCGACAGCGGCTGCTAAATCAAGCCTCGTATCGATGAGGCTTCCAAAAAGAAATCGGGTGAAGGTCCCGAATTAACATAGGTCGAGGTCATTTCTCGGCCATCTACGACCACACCAGACGGGGCCGGTTCTAAGACCCTGAAGATTGATCAGAGCATCCCAAGTGACTTGCTTGGGACCATGACAACAGGCCACTTGCCGTCTCTTCTAACTTTCTCTAAGGCGGCATTAATGGAAGCTTGAGAGTTGAAGACCCTCGATATGGGCGGAGGCTCTAGTGTAGAGGATCTCTTTCGGGATTTCTTTACTGGAGTCGATGATGCCTCTGATATTAGTGACGCTTCTATTCTCCTAGAAGAGGTCCAACGCCTCATTTCTTGGGTAATAATCTGTTTACTATGCTTTGTTTCTTTACTCTCTTCTAAATCTGACTTGCGTTTTCCCTTTTTGTGTAGGCCCATGCCAAGCTTTGAGCTGATCTCAGCCAGTGTGAGACCGAGCTCTAAAAGGTCTCGGAGGATAGGAATGCTCTGAAGCTTCTTTGCGGCCAAAAGGACGAGAGTATACAGGATCTTCAAGCGGATTTGACCAAGGCTCGTGAGGAAGAGGCTGAGCTAGATAAATAGGTGAGCATCCTTTTGATAGAGTATGGACTCGACCCAACTGTGCAAGTTAATACTTCGTTATCTCAACTGCAACAAAAAGTTGAAAAGATCGGGTTGCTTAGGGGAGAAGTCGATCAGGTCAAGGCCAAGTGTGATCGGTGGAAGGAGACCATGGACCGCCTGGCTGCATAAAAAGAAGCTACCTTGGACAAACTATTATCGGTCGAGGTCCAACTTTGGGGCGTCAAATAGAAAAGTTCAGCCCAAGCCAAGAGGATCAAGGAGCTCGAAACCGGGCTTGCTAAGGCCAAGGTGGAGATCGAGAGGAAGAAAGTCATGGCAGATAAGTCCATTGTTATGTACGGGGCCGATGCTGAGGCTGCTCAAATGTAGCTAAGGGAGGCTTTTGACCGAGATCAATGGATCATAGACTAGGAAAAGAGCCAATCCCGGAGGGAGACCCTCGAGGAAATCCATACTCGAGGTTTTGACCTCTCCGAGGAGATAGCTCAAGCCAAGGTGCTTGAGTCTAAAGCCAGACAGCTTGCCTCCTTCGATGACGAAGATGATGATGAAGAAGGCAGTCGAGGCGGATCCGATGAGGAGCCTGAAGGATAAGTTGCTCTCGAAGAAGAGGTCAAAAATCGGCCGTAGTTAGGACCTAGTTTCATTTTTTGAAAGTCCTTGATCGGTCTTTTGTACATAACCTTTTTTATCAATATATAGTACAAAAACTTCTCTTGAATGCCTTCTCAGTATTATGGTCAAAACATGTTTTGTGTTTTTCCTTTTGAAAATTTTGTTGTTTGCAGCCTCTGTAATCAAGCGAATATAAGTTCGAACTTTAGAACAAAACCCTTAGGCTTTTTAGATGCGCAAGGGTGAGTCCCTGAGTTAAATAATATGTTCGGGATTTCGGATAGCTTGATCGACGCCATGACCGAATTATTTTTTATAACTAAGTTCTAGTATGTTTTGAACTTGGAATAGAATAAACCCTTAGGTTTTTATCAAATAATGGGTAACTTTCGAATCTTGTAGTAACATACCCATATTGGTCCTAAGGCTTAATAGTTGAGTGAGTGATTGCTGGAACTTAAACTTGAAGTATTGTAGCCCGTAGGCTATTATGGTCAAGTGAGTGATTGTTCGAACTTGAAGTAAGATAGCCCTTGGGCTCAATAGTCGAGTGAGTGATTACTTGAACTCGAAGTAAGACAGCCCTTAGGCTCAATAGTCGAGGGGTGATTGCCCGAACTCGAAGTATTGTAGCCCGTAGGCTTTATGGTCGAGTAAGTGATTGCTCGAACTAGAAGTAAGATAGCCCTTAGGCTTAATAGTCTAGTGAGTGATTACTCGAACTCAAAGTAAGATAGCCCTTAGGCTTAATAGTTGAGTGAGTGATTGCTCAAACTCAAAGTAAAATATCCCTTAGGCTCAATAATCGAGTGAGTGATTTCTCGAACTCGAACTCGAAGTAAGATAGACCTTAGGCTCAATAGTCGAGTGAGTGATTGCTCAAACTCGAAGTATTGTAGCCCGTAGTCTTTATGGTTGAGTGAGTGATTGCTCGAACTCGAAGTAAGATAGCCCTTAGGCTTAATAGTCCAATGAGTGATTGCTCAATCTCGAAGTAAGATAGCCCTTAGGCTTAATAGTCAAGTGAGTGATGGCTCGAACTCGAAGTAAGATAGCCCTTAGGCTCAATAGTCGAGTGAGTGATTGCTCGAGCTTGAAATATCATAGACCGTAGGCTTTATGGTCGAGTGAGTGATTGCTCAAACTAGAAGTAAGATAGCCCTTAGGCTTAATAGTCTAGTGAGTGATTTCTTGATTGCGAACTCGAAGTAATGTAGCCCATATGCTTTATGGTGTAAGTTTTTCAAAACTCCTTCGGGAGTGGTCGCCCTTTAAGTCTGTTGGAATCATGAAGCAGAATGAAAATTTTAAAATATGAGTTATCAGTAAAGGGGTCATTATACATGTGTTCGTATTTTGTGCCAGGACTCGAGCAAAACTATGCAGGCATGGTTCGTTTTGACCACTTGGCCCTTACACTTTTCCCTATCGAGACCCTGTTTGACATGACTTTGGTATGAAATAACTTTACGGTATCGAACTCGATTCCTTCGATGGTAAAGCCCCCCAGTATTCGAGGTTGATTGCAAAGAAGCCTTGGACACTATTGAATTGTCCTCAGGTAGCACATAATTGTTGTCTCATTAAAAACCTTGCCGGAAAAACCCAGTTGGGATAAAAACCAATCCAAGGGAAAAAAAGTGCAACACGTACTTTAAAACCTGAGGTCTCAATGTTTTTGGTCAAACTCCTACAATGAGTTAGCATTGAATATATATAGACGAAAGAAGGGAGAAAATCCTACCTTAACAATAATATCGTTTAAGGAGTGATATGTTTCAGTTGTTTGGAAATAGTTTGCCATACATCGTTCAGAGTTTATAAGACCCTCCTCCAACTATATCAAGGACTTGATAGGGTCCTTCCCAATTCGGGCCAAGCTTCCCTTCATTAGGATTTCGAGTATTGGCGGTGACCTTCCTTAGGACTAATTTCCCGATCCTGAAGTGGTGGAGGTTGGTTCTTCTATTGTAGTACCTTTCGATTCATTGCTTTTGTGCAGCCATTCGAACAAGTGCCTCTTCTCGTTTTTCATCTAATAATTCGAGGCTAGTACTCACAACCTCGTGGTTTGATTCCTCCGATGTATGTCGAAACCTTGCACTGGGTTCTCTGACTTCGACTGGAATTAATGCTTCGGAACCATACACAAAGGAAAATGGAGTTCCCCCCGGAATGGACTTTGAGGTTGTTCTATATGCCCAAAGGACTTCAGGCAGAATTTCTCTCCATTTCCCTTTAGCTTCGTTCAACCTTTTCTTCATTTTTTGGATGATACTCTTGTTTGTTGATTCGGCCTATCCGTTCCCACTGGGGTGATATGGGATTGAACTTATCCTTTTTATTTTATGGTCTTCAAGAAATTTTGTCACTTTACTGCCGATGAATTTCTTACCAATATCGCATACTATTTCTACAGGTATCTTAAATCGACACACGATGTGATCCCAGATTCCCATTTAGAGAAATAGTCAGTCACAAAAAAAATGAATTTAGCTTTATCTGGGGCCGACGGTAGAGGGCCGACAATATCCATCCCCTATTTCATGAATGGCCATGGGGATAGGATTGAATGAAGTCGTTCTCCGGGCTGATGGATCATCGGTGCAAACCTTTGGCATTTATCACATTTTCGAACAAACTCCTTAATGTCTTTTTCCATGCTATCCCAGTAGTATCCTGCTCTAATGATTTTGTGAATTAGTGATTCGGCACAGGAGTAGTTCCCACAAGTGCCTTCATATACCTCTCGTAAAATATAATCGGTGTCTCCCCGTCCTAAACAAACTGCCAATGGTTCATCGAATGTTCTTCTGTATAATGTTCCATCTTTAGCCAACAGAAATCAAGCTGCTTTAGTTTGTAGGGCCCTCGATTCTTTAGGGTTTGATGGGAGTTTTTCGTTCTTCAAGTATTCAATATACTTATTTATCCAATTCCAGGTTAAGCTTGTAGAATTTATCTCGTCATGACCTTCCTCGATTACAAATCGCGAGAGTTGAACAATAGTCCCCAAGTCGATCTTATCTTTCTCGATCGATGACCCCAAACTTGCGAGTGTGTCGGCCTCACTGTTTTGTTTTTGAGGAACATATGGCAAAGTCCATTCCTTGAAACTGTACAAAGTTACCTGTAATTTGTCCAAATACCTTTGCATCCTATCTTCTCAAACTTCGAAGGTTTTGTTTACTTGGGTGACCACTAGTAGGGAGTCACATTTGGCTTAAATGCTTTCTGCTCCCAAGCTTTTAGCTAGTTCGAGACCTGCAATCATGGCCTCATACTCGGCCTCATTGTTAGTCAACCTGGAAGTTTTGATAGATTGCCTAATAATGCCACCTGTGGGGAGTTTCAAAACGATGCCAAGCCCGGACCCCTTCACATTCGAAGCACCACCTGTTAAGAGGGTCCAAACCCCCGATGATGTACCCGATTTTATCAAGAGTTCTTTTTCAACTTCGGGTATGAGGGTTGGCGTGAAAACGGCCATGAAGTCCACTAAAATTTAAGACTTGATGGTTGTACGGGGTTGATATTTGATATCGTACACGCTGAGTTTGACAACCCATTTGGCCAATCGGCCCGATAGTTCGGGCTTGTGCAAAATATTACGAATTGGGTAGGTGGTTAACACACATATGGGGTGACATTGAAAGTATGGTCTTGACTTTCTAGAGGTGCTTATCAGTGCAAGTGCCAATTTCTCTAAGTGTGGATATCTAGTTTTTGCTTCTCCTAAGGTTCGACTTACATAATAAATAGGAAATTGCGTACCTTGCTCTTCTCGAATTAGTACGCCACTCACCGCGATTTCCGATACTGCCAAGTATAAGTAAAGTTTCTCATCTACCTTCGGTATGTGAAGTAGTGGAGGGCTCAACAAGTATCTCTTCAATTCTTTAAATTCATGTTGGCATTCCGCGGTCCAGGCAAAATCATTCTTCTTTTTGAGTAGAGAGAAGAATCTATGGCTTCGATCCGACGACCTCGAAATGAATCGGCCTAAGGTGGCTATCCATCTGATTAGATTTTGCACGATTTTTACACTATCCACGATGGCAATGTCTTCGATGGCCTTGATCTTATTGGGGTTGATCTCAATTCCCCGATTCGATACCATGAACTCGAGGAACTTGCCCGAACCAACCCCTAAAGCACATTTCTCGGGGTTGAGCTTCATGTTGTATTTTCTTAAAATCTTGAATGTCTCCTGCAAATAAATCAAATGGTCCTCTGTGCACAGGGACTTAACTAGCATGTCATCAATATAAACATCCATTGACTTACCTATTTGTTCTTCGAACATTTTATTTACTAGGCATTGGTAAGTAGCTCCTACATTTTTTAGCCCGAAGGGCATTAAACTATAACAATACGTTCCATACATGGTGATAAATGAAATCTTTTCTCGGTCCCTCGGGTTCATTTGAATTTGATTGTACCCATAATAGGCATCGACAAAAGTAAGGATCTCGTGGCCGGCCATGGCATCGATCATGCGATCGATGTTATGTAGTGGAAAAGAATCTTTGGGGCACGCCTTATTTAAATCCTTATAATCTACACATATCCTAAGTTTTTTCCATTTTTAGGGACTACAACTACATTGGCTAACCATTCAGGATATTTTACTTCCCGAATCGACCCTATTTTGAGAAGTTTAGTTACCTCGTCCTTTACGAATGCGTGTTTTACCTTAGACTGAGGTCTTCTTTTTTGTTGTAATGGTTTGAACCTAGGGTCCAGGCTCAGCCGATGCATTGTTATCGACAGTGGAATCCCTGTCATGTCTAAATGCGACCAAGAAAAATAATCTATGTTATCGATAAGAAATTGAATAAATTTTGTCCTAAGTTCGGGGGTCAACCCCGTCCCCAGGTATACCTTTCTCTCAGGCAGATACCTGATCAATATAACCTGTTCCAGCTCTCCAACCATCTATTTGGTAACGTTAGAATCTTCGGGGATGATAAAAGTTCAAGGGGTCAGAAAATCCTCCTCCTCTTCTTCTATTTCATGCTTCCCCGATTCGGTCGGGGATGGCGGCTGTGATTGCTATTTATTCTCGTTTACCTTTGATGTTTGACCTTTCTGAGGTTGATAGTGTTGATATCGGCATTACCTCATCGACTACAAATATTTCCTTCATAGCATGCTGCTCCCCGTACACTTTTTTTACACCATCCGACGTCGGGAATTTTATTACTTGGTGGAGAGTTGAAGGTACCACCCTCAGATTGTGGATCCAAGTCCTTCCGATTAGGGAATTGTACCTCATATCACCCTCGATTACGTTGAACTTGGTATTTTGGATGGTCCTACCCACATTTGCCGGTAGAATAATATCCCCTTTAGTTGTTTCACTTGCCATGTTGAAGCCGTTTAAGTCCCGTGCTGCGGGCACGACTTTATTTTGCATACCGAGCTGCTCGACGACCCTTGATCGGATGATATTTGCAGAGCTACCTGGATCCACTAAAACACGCTTAACTTGAACTTTATTTAATAAAATAGTAATTGCCAGAGCATCGTTGTCGGGCTGAGAGATGCCTTCAGCTTCTTCGTTGTTGAATGATAAAGTGTCTTCGGGCACATAATCTCAGGTTCATTTTTCTCTAGTGATCGATATCTTTGTGCGTTTGAGTATGGGTTCTTTTGGAATGTCGAACCCACCGACGATCATATGAATGATATGTTGAGGTTCCTCCTATTCATTATTTATATTGGCGTCTCTCTCTCAGAAATGGTTCTTGGCTCGATCGCCGAGGAACTATCGAAAGTGGCCCTCTTTGAATAAACGAGCTACCTCCTCCCTTAATTGCCTGCAATCCTCAGTCTTGTGGCCATGTGTGCCATGATATTTGCACATTGAATTTGGGTTTCTTTGGGATGGATCGGTTTGTATTGGTCTGGGCCACCTAGTATCCTTGATCCTTCCGATTGCCGATACAATGCCTGATGCATCGATGCTAAAGTTATATTTCGATAATCGAGATGCCTCTATAGGATTGGCGTATTTGTCGAAACCACTTTTTCTCATAAGTTCCGAGAATTCTTTCCTTGATCACTCCTTCAATTGTTCTAGGCAGAATTTTGTCCCAAACCATTGTTCCTTCGATTTGTGGTGTATGGTTGATATCATTCTCCGTTTGACCTTGGCTCTCCGTCGATGTCCCTCTGGTTTTTAATAACTGACCCGTTTGGATATACTGATCCAGAACGAGCTCCTAATTGGTCGTCTTCGACCCTGATTTTTGACTGATATCGATTGTGCACATCTGCCCAAGTTACAACTGGATATTCGATCAAATTTTATTTCAGCTGACGTGATGCTATCGATTCACTCGTTCAACCCTTGGGTGAAAGCTTGAACGGCCCAATCATCTGTGACCGGTGGCAACTCCATGCATTCTATTTGAAATCGGGATAGAAACTCCCTCAGCATTTCATTATCCCTTTCTTTTACTTTAAAAAGGTCTGATTTCCTTGTTGTGATTTTTATGGCTCTGGCGTGTACCTTTACAAAAGAATCTGCTAGCATGGCAAATGAGTCGATTGAATTTGGTGGCAAATTGTAATACCAAATCATTGCTCCCTTCGAGAGGGTCTCTCCGAATTTTTTCAACAACACAGATTCGATTTCTTCATCTTCTAAATCGTTATCCTTGATGGCACATGTGTAAGAGGTGACGTGTTCGTTGGGCTCGGTAGTTCCGTTATATTTGGGAATCTCGGGCATACAAAAATTTTTCGGGATTGGTTTTGCGGCTGCACTCGAGGGAAAAGGCTTTTGCACGAATTTTTTGGAATCCAACCCTTTTATCATTAGTGGTGCCCCCAGGATCTGATCGACCATGGAGTTATATGTTTCTACTTTTTTATCGTTTGCTTCAATCTGCTTTGTGAGATCCTCGAGTATCTGAGCAATTTTGGGAGTAGTCCCAGATTCTTACATATTTGACCTTACTATGGGTGGCTCCGTTCTGCGGGCAATTTCTCAAGGCGGAGCTTGCTTGGTACCTGGGTTTGGCTCTACAACTGAGCTATCGCTACCTGTTGGGCTTGCAGTATTTCAAAAATCATACACAAGCTGACTATGTTTTCCTCACCTCTATGAGTGTCTCGAGCTACAGATTGAGTACCGCCATGAACGCTATTTTTAGGTTCAGAATGTTGGTTTGACTCAAGGGCCACATGCAAATTAACGTCTAGTGGTACTTCGACCCGAGTTTCAGGTACTCGGACTCAAGCTTCCACGGCATCGACAAGCGGCCTTCCGTCCCTGGCCGTCAAGATGTTGGTTTCATCTTGAAGGTCGGCTTCATTTTTGATAGGTAAAGCCATTAATCAAAGGTTTGCCATTGCTAATCCGAAGGTAAAGACACTTTCAAAAGACAAGCGTAAATTGGTGTGTGTTGTAGATTTGTATCAATTAACCACTGTTATCCTTATCCCCATGGTGGGCGCCAAACTATTTACCAAGAAAATCGGATAGAATTGAATTTGTACGTAGTTCTAAGGGTATGTGGTATAACTTGACACAAACCGTAAAGAGAAATAGAAATATCCAATCTTGACTATAAAGAAAGAAAAATAAACATAGTATAAAAGAGGAAAATGAAAGAACAAAATAAGATGAAGTAATGGAGCTCAAAAGGGTATTCTTTCAATATGAGAAAATAGGATTCTTGTTACAATATGAATGTCTCTCCCTTTTACAACAACAACAATCATCCCTTTTATAGTGGAGGGATCCAAACTTTAGATATAATAAAAAATATATAGTGGGGAACCCATGATGAATTAGGTTTTCCCTAATTCCTGCCAGGATTCTCTCTCCTAGTGCGGTTGTAACGACTCTTGTTTGTGAGCTCGATATTGACTCGAGCTCTCGATCTTAACTCGAGCTCTATTCCGACTTGGAGTCTGATATGAATTCGGGGTCGGTGCCGGTCAGCTTATGAATCTTAAGCTCGATAATTTCACTTCGCCTCGCAGCTCGATTTGGATTCGAGCTTGATAATGATATCGAGCTTGACATTGATCGGTCCTAGAACTCGAAGCTTAATGAACCAACTAATAGAAAATATGCACTTTTGCCCATATGGGGCCTTATATGGTGCCATATTATACTACTATGGTAGTTGTTGTTGTTAGCAAATTCAATGAGTGGTAGATGATCCTCCCAATATCCCTTGAAGTACAGGACACACGCCTGTAGCATGCCCTCGATTATTTGAATAGTGCGCTTGGCCTGGCCATCGTCTTGTGGAAAGAAGGTTATGCTAAGGTTGATATTTGTTCCCAATCCTTTCTGGAATGATCTCCAGAAGTTAGGTGTAACTAGGCACCCCTGTCTTGTATGATGGAAATCGGAACCCCATGGAGTGGAACTATCTCCTTAATGTATATCTTAGCATAATCTTCCAATGAGAAGGTAGTCTTAACTAAAATAAAGTGATCCCACTTGGTGATCAATCCACGATAACCTATATATAGTTAAACTTTCACCATTATTGTGGTAATCCGGTAATAAAATCCATATTGATCACTTCCCATTTCCACGTCGCAATTTCCATATTCTGTAATAACTCTCCCAGTTTCTGATGTTCGGCCTTGACTTTCTGACATTTTGGACATCGAGCGACGTACTTGGCGATGTCCCTATTCATGACATTCTACCAGTATAGTTATCTGTAAATCCCTATTAAAAATTTCCTAATGATATAAGATTTTAAAGTGATCCAACGGTAGTCGGGAATAACGTATTCGAGTATTAAAGGAGATCCATGGGATACAACCACATCATTTTGAAATGGAAATATATGTTTAAGGTGTGTTGGAACAGACTAAGGAGTTTTGTGAATGGCAAGAACTTGTGTGGAAAAAACTGAATACATTAAGTGGAAAGGATGTCTAAATTCGCACAACGTCCTAATTCAAACGCATTTTTCAACCGAACTGTAAAGGCATAGGAGGTAATCTACCTATCAAATTAAATCCCTTTGAGTCTAGTTTCCAACGCATCAAACCGTTCGTTATTTAGATATTTCTACAGACAGTTATGGCCATTTTACTGGACCTATGTCATATGAGCGCAGATGCGCGGCCGCACATATTTGGGAGTGTCTGCCTTATGTGCACGGCGCGCACGTAGGAGCCCATTAAATAACCCCAAGGCCGGGTAGAGAGAGGGTTTAAGTCATTTTTGAGCTAAAACCTGATATTTTAAGAGTCAGAGAGTTACCTAGAGTGGGAGAGTGATCTTCAACAAATTGTCTTTCGATTCTTGCTCAAATATTTGAAGATTAACAAAGAAATCTCAAAAGATCTTAACTCAAGAGGTAAGATTCAAACCCCTAGTCTTCAATTTTGAGTTTAGGGTAAAAGATAGATAATTGTGAGTATGATTCTTGGGAGTAAGATTATTATTTATATATGCTTGTACCAATAAGGTTTGTGGGAAGATTAATGAGCTCAAATAAGTAAAGATTGTGTTGTGGAATGAAGGAAATCTTGTACAAAAACCTTGTAGCCAAATTTGCACACCTGGTATTTGATAAAATGCTCAAATGAGCCGAGACTATGAATATCTTCCTAATTTGTGTTCAATTTTGTTATATCTCAAAATAGATTGGGATTGCTAGAATTTTCGAAACGTTGTAGTAATTCAAGGAAAGTTCAAGGCAAGGTATGTTGGCTAAACCTCTTTCCTAGAATTAAATTCCATGATGTTGTTGTAAGCCCCGAGTTATTCTTTATAAATAACCTATTACGAATAAGCTTTGTGTTGAAAGGTATATGTTCAAAATGTGTTCGGATGCTCTTATCATATGATGTTATCCTTCGGGAATGTGCTCAAAGAATGAGTTGGGTATAAAAATGTTGTGACTCCAAGTAGTGTTTCAAGTGAAGGCTATTATGCCAAATTGTGTAAGAAGTCTCAATGTGCATGACTCTTAATTGTTCATAGGTGTACTAAAAGTCGTGATTAGGGATTCCTTGTTGTCGGAAATCTATATAGATGCTTGAAAGTGAAAGTAGTGAGTTGGGGATATGAAGTATGAAGTAGTGAGTTAGGGATATAAAGTGTGAAGTAGTGAGTTGAGGGTATAAAGTGTGAAATAGTGAGTTGGGGATATAAAGTGTGAAAACCATGCCAAGAATTAAAGTTATATTTGTGGCCAATAGCGCCTACGAAATGAAATGGTGTGAAATATTATGAAATGAGCCTTGATTCAACTATTCCAAATTGACTCCGAAAATAGAATTACCCAAAAACTTATGTATTCAAGTCATGTCCAAATGTGACTGTTCTAACTAATGATATGCTTGTTAGGTATTTCCAATGTGTTTTAAGCCTTTACATATTTATGAGTTGAAATTGTGTATTGCCCTTTTAGGGAAAGGTACTTCAAGAATATTCTCTATGTTGATGTTTATAATGATGAGCCTTGAAAGTAATGAAATGAAAGTATGGAATATGAGATACGGCCACCGTGCCCTGAATGAAGAATAATATGTATGGAAAAGGGGATCCAGTGAAATAATGATGTTATAAATAGTTGAAAGTTAGATGAAGTGCTAGTATGAACATGAAATGTGGTCGTTTTCCTGAATGAGATTTATGAGGTGTTGTATGCCCCAATGGTTTCAACTATAGTTGTATGCTTCTAAAATAATGTATATAAATTACTTCGATGTCACGTCATCAAGAATCATGAACTTAGATAATGACCTCAAGATGTCAAGTGAGGGAATAGCGAGATGAAAGGGAGATGTCCTATGGTAAATGATGATGAACCTTAAGAAAAGAAATTGGGCTCATGTGCCATTGAAATTGACTTATTGATTCACTATGCATGTGCTAATGTAATGAGTTATGTTTCTCTATGATGAGCATGAACATGAAGTGTTCCAATGATCCGGGAACTTACGACCTTGATATAATGTTAATCATGCCACTTTGAGTTTATAAACGGTTATGTGCATAATGATGTGTTATGAACCCTATAGACGGGCTATGAAACACCTATGTGTATAATATGTGAACCCTATGGACGGGTTATGAAATATATAGGTGTATAATATAATATGAATGAACACTGTGAACGGTCTATGAAACGCACAGGTGTATTGTATGGTATATGTGAATCATATCAATGGTCTTTGAAACGCACAAGTGTATTGTGTAAGTAAAAACTGTGAATTGTCTATGAAATGCACAAGTGTATTATGTAAGTAAACACTGTAAACGGTCTATGAAAAGCACAGGTGTATTGTGTAAGTAAACACTGTGAACAACCTATGAAACGCACATGTGTATTACATGGTATATGTGAATCCTGTGAATAGTCTATGAACGCACAAGTGTATTGTGTAAGTAAATCCTATGAACAGTCTATGAAATGCATAGGTGTATTGTGTATGAAATCCTATGAACAGTCTATGAAATGCATAGGTGTATTGTGTTTGGAATCCTATGAACGGTCTATGTATAATATGATATGTGAACACTAAGGACGGTCTATGAAATGCATTGGGGTAAGATAAGAGAGGGATATGGACGATCTAGTAACACGCATTGTTAACGCAGACATTATGTGCCATTTTCACTGGCCTTGTTTGTACATATTGTTTCAATTTCTTTATATTATGTATTCCACGCATAGTTCATATGTCTCAGGTAATCCTAAAAAAGTTTAAAATGATGTAAGCATAATGAGACTTGAAAATGTGAATCTATGGGATGTTTCATAGTTTTTGATGTCCTTCATATGCCTCTTATTGAATTACCATGATTTCATATGTTGTTCTGTTGGCCTTACATGCGAGTACTATTCCACATGTACTCACGTCCTTTTTGTCGGGGGCACTACATCTTTTAATGGATGCAGGTATACTTCTATAGGATGATATGGATCTTTGATAGGAATCTTATGCGCAACAGATTATGGTCAGCCTGCTACAATTCTTGTGGGCATTCGAGTCTAGTTGGTTTTATGTACTTAGGTATCTATTGTCATAGAAGCTCCATGTACACTATGGGTCATTTACTTAAGTTTTGAGTTTCGTCATGTATTTATGTTCACATTATTTACAGCTATTTATAAAGATGTGTAACCATCATGAGAAAAGAATTTTTGGGCCATTGAGTTAAATGTATTGAATTTGAAAGTATGTTTTAATAAATGGCCATTGGGTCATTTAATAAAGATGTGTAACCATCATGCTCTAATTATGTTTTGATACATCATTCATGAGTTATGATGGGAGGTTGATGTAACATAGGCTTACTCGACTGGGTTCATTCGGTTGAGCGCCGGTAACGCTTCCCAAGTTCGGGGCATGACAAACTTGGTATCAGAGCATGGTTTAGGAGTCCTAAGGTGTCATAAAGCTGTGTCAGTAGAGTCCCAATCATTGGTGTGTTGACGGCCACACTTGTAATAGGGAGGCTACAACGACATTTAGGAAATGTTTCTCTTCTTCTATCCTCGATCGTGTGTTAAGGTTCTGAGTTAGTGTCTGAGTTCCCTTATTAATATCAAGGAATGTTTGCACATCGTGCTACGAAATGATAAAGGCCTAAGGGTTAAAGGAATGACGCACATGATAGGCACAATGCGTGAGGTGCCCAATTATCCTCGTAATGGAGGAAGGAAAAGTCAAGGATACGACCAAGGTAAGCAAGGTCATACAGTTAGCCTCGAGAGTCATGATTGTTGATTTCATGTATATGGTGCAATGTGGTGTTATTTATATGTTGTTTATGATTGATTTCTAGGATTCTTTGACTGGTGGATATGCCTAGTTACAGGGAAGACTGTGTCGAAATTTCTGAAACATTTTGGAGTTAGTCAAATTTGGGGGCTTGAAATGTTTGAAAGAAGAGTCGAGTTATGTTAGGTGTTCGGGGTGGACTCTACTCCTCATTCGAGGATAAATGAACCTAATCGAGGGAGAATGTAAAGCCCCGTTAAAAATATCCTAATAATTTAAGATTTTAAAGTGATCCAACGGTATTCAGGAATAGCGTATTAGAGTATTAAAGGATACCCATGGGATAGAACCACATCATATTGAAATGCAAATATATGTTTAATGTGTGTTGGAACATACTAAGGAGTTTTGTGAGTGGCAAGAACTTGTGTGGAACAAGTGTGATACATTAAGTGGAAAGGATGTCTCAATTCGCACACCATCCTACTTCAAACGCATGATGATACCAAACTATAAAGGATTATGAGGTGAGATACCTATCTAATTAAATCCCTTTGAGAATAGTTTCCAACGCATCAAACCGTTCGTCATTTGGATATTTCTATAGAACGTTATGGCCATTTTACTAGACCTATGTCATATGCGCGCAAATGCGCGGCCGCACATATTTTGGAGTTTCTGCCTTGTGTGTGTGGCCAGATATGCGGCCACTTGCCCCGGTGTGCGGCCGTGCATGTAGAAGACCATTAAATAACCCCAAGGCTGGGTAGAGAGAGGGGTTAAGTCATTTTTCAGCTAAAATATGATATTTTGTGAGTGAGAGAGTGCCCTAGAGTGGGAGAGTGATCTTCATAAAATTTTCCTTCGATTCTTGCTCATATATTTGTAAATATACAAGGAAATCTCAATAGAGTTTAACTCAGGAGGTAAGATTCAAACCCCTAGTCTTCAACTTCGAGTTTGGGGTAAAAGATGGATGATTGGGAGTACGATTTTTGGGTGTAAGAGTATTATTTATATATGCTTGTACCAATAAGGTTTGTGGGAACATTAATGAGCTCAAATAAGTAAAGATTGGGCTGTGTAATGAAAGAAATCTTGTAGAAGAACCGTGTAGCCAAATTTGCACACCTAGCGTTTGATAAAATGCTCGATGAGCTGAAACTATGAATATCTTCTTAATTTGTGTTCAATTTTGTTATGTCTCAAAATAGATAAGGATTGCTAGAATTTCTGGAACTTTGTAGTAATTTAAGGAAAGCTCAAGGCGAGGTATGTTGACTAAACTTTTTTCCTAGAATTTACTTCCATGATGTTGTTTTAAGTCCCGAGTTATTCTTTATAAACCAACTATTCCGAATAAGCTTTGTGTTGAAAGGTATCTGTTCAAAATGTGTTCCGGATGCTCTTATCATATGATGTTATCCTTCGGGAATGTTTTCAAAGCATTAGTTGGGTATAAAAATATTATGACTCCAAGTAGTGTTTCAAGTGAAGGCTATTATGCCAAATTGTGTAAGAAGTCTCAATGTGCAGAAGACTCTTAATTGCTCATAGGTGTACTAAAAGTCGGGATTAGTGATTTCTCGTTGTCGGTAATCTATATTGATGCTTGAAAGTGAAAGTAGTGAGTTAGGGATATAAAGTGTGAAGTAGTGAGTTGGGGATATAAAGTATGAACTAGTGAGTTGATGATATAAAGTGTGAAGTAGATAGTTTGGGATATAAAGTGTGAACACCGTGTCAAGAATGAAAGTTATAGTTATAACCAATAGCACCAACGAAATGAAATGGTGTGTGAAATTTTATGAAATGAGCCTTCATTTAACTATTCCCAATTGACTCCGAAAATAGAATTACCCAAAAGCTTATGTATTCAAGTCATGTCCAAATGTGGTTGTTCTAACTAATGCTAGGCTTGGTAGGTATTTCCAATGTGTTTTAACCCTTTACATATTTATAAGTTGAAATTGTCTATTGCCCTTTTGGGGAAAGGTACTTCAAGAATATTCTCTATATTGATGTTTATAATGATGATCCTTGAAAGTAATGAAATGAAAGTATAGAATATGAGATAAGGCCATCGTGCCATGAATGAAGAATAATATGTATGGAAAAAGGGATCCAATGAAAGAATGAAGTTTTAAATAGTTGAAAGTACTAATGAAGTAATAGTATAAACATGAAATGTGGTCGTTTGCCTGAATGAAATTTATAAGGTGTTGTATGTCCCTATGGTTTAAACTATAGTTGTATACTTTTGAAATAATGTATGTAAATGACTTCGATGTCAAGTCATCAAGAATCATAAACTTAGATAATGATCTCAAGATGTCAAGTTAGTGAATAACGAGATGAAAGGGAGATGTCCTATGCTAAATGATGATGAACCTTACGAAAAGAAATTGGGCTTATGTGCCATAGAAATTGACTTATTGATTAACCATGCATGTGCTAATTTAATGAGCTATGATTCTCCATGACGAGCATGATCATGAAGTGTCCAATGATCCGGGAACTTACGACGTTAATGTAATGTTATTCACATCGCTTTGAGTTTATAAATGGTTATGTTCATAATGATGTTTTATGAGCCCTATGGATGGGCTATGCAACACATATGTGTATAATATGTGAACCCTATGGACGGGCTATGAAATTTATAGCTGTAAAACATAATATGAATCAACACTATGAACGGTCTATGAAACGCATAGGTTTATTGTATGGTATTTGTGAATCACGTGAACGGTCTATGAAACGAACATGCGTATTGTGTAAGTAAACATTGTCAACAATCTATGAAATGCACATGTGTATTGTGTAAAGCCCCATTAAAAATTTCCTAATGATTTAAGATTTTAAAGTGCACCAGCGGTATTTGAGGATAACTTATTCGAGTATTAAAGGATACCTATGGGACATGACCACATCATTTTGAAATGAAAATGTATGTTTAAGGTGTGTTGGAACATAATAAAGAGTTTTGTGTATGGTAAGAATTTGTGTGGAACAAGTTTGATATATTAAGTGGAAAGGATGTCTCAATTAGCACAAGATCCGACTTCAAACGAATAGAAATCCCTCAATATAAAGACTTAATTTGGTACCTATCCAACTAAAGCCCTCTGAGTCTAGTTTCTAACTCTTCAAACTGTTCGTCATTTGGAAAGTCCTACAAGAAGTTATGACCAAACTAACAAAGGGTGGCAGAGGAGTGAACTGCTGATGCGAAGCATCCGAGGCTGCATCCGAAAGAAGGGCTAGCAGTGAAGTGCTACCATAGCATCCGGGTGAGCATCCGAAACCCAGATTTTGGGGTTCATTTTCCCCACTTCACTTGGACGAATTTTGGATCTCTTCTCCACTCTCTCAAGACCACCAACTCCCCTTTGGTTCAAGGTAAGCAATTCCTATTATCTTGGTGTGAAATTCCATGATTTATACACTAGTATTGATGCAATCTACACATAAAATACTTAGATCTTCAAGAACTCAAAGGAGGGCTTTGCAAGATTTCTTACAAAAGGTAATCCTACACCTTAAGAATTACTTGTATGGATATATTATGGGAACATGTGTATGAATTAAGTATTAGAACTTATGGTGGTGATTGGAAGCCATAAGTTCCCAATTTAAATGCATAACATTGTAGAGATTAAGAGGTGATTATTTGATGGAATTTTGTTAGTTGGGTGTGGATGGATGGTCATGTATGTGATGTTGGAAGTTATGAATTGTTTAAGAATGATGGTGGGATAAATTATTGGTAAATGGTAGTAGTTGAATGAACTAATTCTATGGTTAAGAGATGTAGAGATTCATGCCTACTAAATGTTTGATAAAATGCCTAAATGGCCTAAACTATGGAATTTGTTACTAATGTTGTTCCCATTGGATGTTGTTATTGTATATTGAAGTTTCTTAGTGTAGTGGACCACTGTAGTATCATTAAGGGGAGAATTTAAGGTATGTTGGCTAAACTACTCTCTTAGAATTGAATTCCACGATGTTCCCGTAAGTTTCAAGTATGGTTGTCTCAAGTTCCTTATTCAACGTTCCAAGATGTTTCCAATAATTTTGATTGTCCCTAATAAGCATAGAGTCGAGAATTATATATTCAAAACGTGTTACGAACGTTCCTGTCACATTATTTTATCCTTTGGGAATGTGTTCAAGAATGATATGTGTAATAAAATTCTATGTCTTTGAGTCATGTTTCAAATGAAGGCTATGATGCCAAATTGTGTAAGAAAATCTCAATATGCTTAAAACTCTTAATTGCTCATATGTGTACCTAAAGTCTTGATTGGAAATGTCTTATTGTTGATAATATATAAAGATGGTTGGAAGTGAAATAAGTGAATTGGGGATATAAAGTGTGGCCAACGTGGCAAGAGTTAAGACTTCTTAGCAGCTTGTGACTTGCGGGTTTTTGGGTTTTGGGAATGTTTTCATACTTCTTCAGAGGTGATAATTGTATATGCTGAGTGGCATTCAGTTTCTTATTAGATATTTGTTACTGTTAGTAGTTAATGTTCATGATTTTGTTTCATTTCCGCAAAGTGTTCGGCTTAACTAGTCGTAGAGATTAGGTGCCATCATGATGGTTCACGGAGCGAGAAATTGCGTCGTGACAGATTGGTATCAGAGTTCTAGGTTCATAGAAGTCGTGAGACACAAGCCGGTCAAGCAACCTCCCCAACACGCCAATGGCTATATTGGACAGGCAGGTCAGAAAACTAAGGTCAAAGAACATTGCTTCAGTAAAGGTCCAGTGGAAGGGTTGGGAAACCGAGCGGGATATGCGCAAGTGTTATCCTCATCTTTTCACGGCTTCAGGTATGTCTTTATGCTTGTTCGAGGACGAACGATTGTTTTTAAGGGGGAAGGATGTAACGTCCTGGCCGGTCATTGTGAGAGTTATAGACCCGATCCCTTATTAACTATTTCCCCCTTATCTTATTCTGCTATTTTGCGTTACCGGGAGAGTTTGCATTAATTTTGAAGTGAATTGAGACACTTAGTCTCTTATTGGGAAGCTTAAGTTGGAAAAGTCGACCGGATGTCGACTTATGTGTAACGACCTCGCATTTGAAGTTTTATGACTCCTTTAGCTTCGTAAGGTGATTTTGGACTTAGGGGCGTGTCCGAATAGTGTTTTGGAGGTTTTTAGTAGATTTAGGCTTGAATTTGCGAAAGTTGGAATTTTGGCAATTTTTGTCGGAAGTGACAATTTTGATATCGGACCCAGAATGGAATTCCGAAAGTCGGAGTAAGTTCGTTGTGTCATTATTGACTTGTGGGTAAAATTTGAGGTCATTCAGACAAGATTTGATAGGTTTCGACGTCGTTTGTAGATTTGGGGAATTTAAAAGTTCCTTAGGCTTGAATCCGCGCGTAATTCGTGTTTTTGATGTTGTTCGATGTTATTTGAAGGCTCGATTAAGTTCGTATGGTATTTAGGATTGGTTGGTATGTTTGGTTGAGGTCCCGGGGGCCTCGGGTGAGTTTCGGGTGCTTAAAGAGTTGATTTGGACTTAGGTGAAACTGCTGATGTTGATGTACCTAGTGTCACCACACCTGCGCACTTTGGGCTGCAGGTGCAGAGCCGTAGAAGCGGCTATGGAACCGTAGAAGAGGAAATGGGAAGGAGGTCTAGGATCTCAAGTGCGAGTGTTGTTCCGCATCTGCGATGCCTGCAGGTGCGAGTGAAGGAACCGCAAGAGTGGTCTGGGACTACAGAAGCGGACAAAGGTCCGGAGGTGCGACCTCTTGATCGTAGATGCAGACAAGGTACTTTAAGTGAAAAGCCGCACATGCGATGGGAATATCACAGGTGTGGAACTGCAGATGCAATCCTTGGCCCGCTGGTGCAATAATCGCTGGGCAAAAAAGGGCAGATTCGAGGGTTGAAATTTCATAACACAAAATTTGATTGAGAGCTCGGAGGAAGGCGATTTTTCGAGAGTCTTTCCGAGGAAATAAGTGGGTAACGATTCCTAATCCTATTTGGATCATATGTCATTAATCCATAGTTGTTTTCTTCATTAATTCTGGGAAATTTGAGTGAGGAAATTGGGGAATTGGGGGAAAAGTTCCCTAACCAAAAATCTGAGTTTTGAGTGGGAATTAGGCGTCGGTTTTGGATGATTTTTGTACGAGTGAACTCTTGAGTGAATGGGTGTTATTATTTGGTAACATTTACCCTATTCTGAGACGTAGGCCCGGGGAGACTTTTTGGGCATTTTTCTAATTTCTTACCTTAGCTTTGACTTCGTTAGCCAGATTAGTTTCTTGTAGCTATATTTATGTTATGTAATTGATGTTGGCTAGATTTTGGCCACTCGGAGTCGGATATTTGTGGAAAGAGCATTGTGATGGATTAATTTGAGCTTAGTTTGAGGTAAGTGTCTTGCCTAACCTTGCGTGGGGGAATCCCCCTTAGGATTGGTACTGTTTGATATGTGAGCACCGTGTACGTGAGGTGACGAGTACGTACATGAGCTATTTTATGTAAAACTCCATTTTTCACTAAGTCATAACTTGTTTTCTCCTTATTTGAAACACACTAGCATATGCAACTATCCTGTTTAGACTAGAATAGCATGCCTACTTCTTTAACTGCCTATTTGAACTCTGTACAACATGTTTAGTGAAATTTCCTGCTTTCCTTGACTTGAACTTAGTTTGAACTGTAGGATTTCTTGTTGTAACTGTTATTTCGGTTTGTTGCGCTGCATATTTACTTTGGGACTACGGAACGGTATTCCGGGAGATCCCCCTGTACTCCATATTTACTTTGGGACTACATAACGGTATTCCGGGAGATCCCCCTGTACTGCATATTTACTTTGGGACTACGGAACGCTATTTCGGGAGATCCCCCTACTCAGCATATTTATTTTGGAACTACAGAACGCTATTCCGGGAGATCCCCCTGCACATTTATGTTTGGGACTACGAGACGGTATCTCGGGAGATCCTCTGTTGTTATCACTGTGTTATGAGCTGTTGTCTTTCATTGATTCTATTCCTATTAGATTTCCGTATTTATTTTTACTCCGATATTTCATTCTATCTTATTTCATTATATTTATTCCAGTATGGTCCTGACCTGATCTCGTCACTACTCGAGGTTAGGCTTGGCACTTACTGGGTACCGTTGTGGTGTACTCACTCCCTTTCCTGCACATGTTTTTCATGTGCAAATCCAGGTTCATCTTACCATCCTTATCACTCGTTGCAGTTGCTGCTGCTTATTGGAGACTTCAAGGTACATATACCTCCGCCTGCAAATCCTCAGAGTCCCCCTCTATCCCCCCTATGTTCATTTTTATTTCCTTCTGTAGAAATGATGTATAGAAGAGTTAAGACTTCTTAGCAACTTGTGACTTGCGGGTTACCGGGTTTTGGGAATGTTTTCGTACTTCTTCAGAGGTGATAATTGTATATGCTGAGTGGCATTCAGTTACTTATTAGATATTTGTTACTGTTAGTAATTAATGTTCATGATTTTGTTTCATTTTCGCAAAGTATTAGGCTCATCTAGTTATAGAGACTAGGTGTCATCACGACGGTTCACGGAGGGAGAAATTGGGTCGTGACAACCTCTGACAGGTGGATAGGCCCCAATTACAGGGGAGACTCTGGCAAAAATTTTGGAAATTTAGGGAGTTAGTCAAAAATTTAGAACTGTTGGTGTGTGTTATAGCAACTGAGTCACGTTGGGTGCTAATGGTGAATTTTTACCCTCATTTGAGGACGAATGATCCTAAGCGGGGGTGAATGTAAGGACCCATTAAAAATTTCCTAATGATTTAAGATTTTAAAGTGCGCCAGCTGTACTTGAGGATAACGTATTCGAGTATTAAAGGAGACCTATGGGATAGGACCACATCACTTTGAAATGAAAATATATGTTTAAGGTGTGTTGGAACATAACAAGGAGTTTTGGGAATGGTAGGAATTAGTGTGGAACAAGTTGGATACATTAAGTGGAAAGGATGTCTCGATTAACACGAGACCCAATTTCAAACAAATAGAAATCCCTCAATATAAATACTTATATTGTGATATACCTATGAAATTAAAGCCCTATGTGTCTAATTTCTAACGCTTCAAACCGTTCCTCATTTGGGTATTTATACAAGAAGTTATGAGCAAATTACCAAAGGATGGCAGAGGAGTGAACAACGGATGCGAAGTATCCGAGGCCGTATCCGAATGAAGGGCTGGTAGTGAAGTGCTGCCACAGCATCTTGTGCAGCATCCGAAACCTAGAAATCTGGGCCTATAACTATAATTTTGGGGTTCATTTTTCCCACTTCACTTGGACAAATTTTGGAGCTCTTCTCCACTCTCTCAAGACCACCAACTCCTCTCTTCTTCAAGGTAAGCAATCCCCATTATCTTGGTGTGAAATTCCATCATTTCTACACTAGTATTGATGAAATCTACACATAAAATACTTAGATCTTCAAGAAATTTCTTCAAGAACTCAGAGGGTTTTGCAAGATTTCTTCCAAAAGGTAATCCTACACCCTTAGACTTACATGTATGGATATATTATGGGAACATGAGTATGAATTAAGTATTAGAACTTATGGCATGGTGATTGGAAGCCATAAGTTCCCAATTTAACTACATAACCATTTTAGAGATTGAAAGGTAATTATTTAATGGAATTTTATTTGTTGGGTGTGGATGGATGGTCATACATGTGATGTTGGAAGTATGAATTGTTTAGGAATGATGGTGGGATAAATTGCTGGTAAATGGTAGTAGTTGGATGAACTAATTCTATGGTTAAGCGATGTAGAGATTCATGCCTACTAAGTGTTTGATAAATTTCCTAAATGGCATAAACTATGGAAATTTTTACTAATGTTGTTATTGTAGATTGAAGTTTCTTAGTGTAGTGGATCATTGTAGTATCATTAAGGGGCGAATTTCAGGTATGTTAGCTAAACTACTCTCTTAGAATTTAATTACAGGATGTTCCCATAAGTTTCAAGTCTGGTTGTCTCAATTTCCTTATTCTACGTTATAAGATGTTCCCAATAAATTTGATTGTCCCGAATAAGCAAAGTGTCGAGAATTATGTATTCAAAACGTGTTAAGAACATTCCTATCACATTATGTTATCCTTTGGGAATGAATTCAAGAATGATATGTGTTTTAAAATGCTATGTCTTTGAGTCATGTTTCAAATGAAGCCTATGATGCCAAATTGTGGGAGAAAATCTCAATATGCTTAAGACTCTTAATTGCTCATATGTGTACCTAAAGTCTTGATTAGAAATGCCTTATTGTTGATAATCTATAAAGATGGTTGGAAGTGAAATAAGTGAATTGGGGATATAAAGCGTGGCCAACGTGACAAGAGTGAAAGTTATACTCATGGCCAATGGTTCCAATGAAATAATATGATGTGAGTAAGATTATGAAATGAGCTTTGATTCAACTGTTCCAAAGTTGACTTCGAAAATAGAATTGCCTAAAAGCTTATGAACACAAGTCATGCCCATATGTGGATGTTTTAACAAATTCTATGCTTTGTGAGCATTTTCAATGTGTTTTGCGTTCTTTCATATTCGTAAGTGGAAATCATGTATTTCCCTTTTTGGGGAAATGTATTTCAAGTATAAATGGTATGTTAGGTGTTGATTATTTTAACTTGCGCATCAATTGCCAATTATTTTACTCCATTTCTCGGAAAGAAATCTATTGTGTTTAAATTGTTCATTTCTAATGAACTTAAAGTTGTGATTTTCGGAATATTATATATGTTGATATTTATGATGATGATGCATGATAGGGAAGAAATTAAAGTGTGGAATATCAAATACGGCCACCTTACCTTGAATAAAGAATCTTGTGAATGGGAAAAAAAACCAGGGAATATTGTTGTTGTTATTGGTTGAAAGTACTAGTGGAGATTCATACAATGTGAAAGATAGTGAGGTAAATACATTTGTACCTATGTTACCTTTATGTGCAAAAACAATAATAATATTTTTGAGAGTATCGATAGTCACCAAGGAAGAGTATGTTGAAATAAGCTAGCCCTGAAACTACACGTGCCGGTGTAGGAATGGATTGTGATTATTCCACTTATTTGGGATGATATTGATGTGATAAAATTATTCCCCTTAACTGGGATGAGATAATTGACAGAAAATGATGATGCCGATCCACACGACATTGTGGTGAGATGGCCATGCCGATCGGGTCGTGACCGGACACCATGTCGCTTACATGGCGGTGATTGTGCTGGAAATTGTAATTGAAATTGTGATTGTGGTTGATGTCTCTAATAATATAGCCTAGCCGATCGGGTCATGATTGGACTTCATGCAAAACATACGGTTGTATTGTTATTGAGAGTGATTGTGGTTGATGTCTCTAATGAGATGGCCTAGCCGATCGGGTCGTGATCAGGCTCCGTGCTAAGTGTATGGTGGTATTGGTATTGTGAATATTGGTATTGTCAACATTAATATTGTGAACATTGGTATTGTGAACAGTGGTATATCGGTGCTAAAGATCTCCCAACAAAAAATAATATTAGCATCATATTTTGATTATCACTTCGCAGTGTTATCTTCATATTTTGGGAATTATTATGTTTTAACGTGGAATTTGAATATCATTGGTTGTTGATTGTTGTTTCCATGGTTTTCCCTTTCTTACATTGATATTCTAATTTGAAAGAGCACATTTAGCTTTACATACTAGTACTATTCCATATGTACTAATGTCCTTTTTGCCGGGGGCGCTGCATCTTTAATGGATGCAGGTGGTTCTTTAGTGGGCAACTCTGGTCCTTGTTAGCAGTCACTCTCTATTCGGCAGATTTTGGTTAGCCCTACTCTATTCTGGGCCTGATGTCATTTGAGTTGTACATTTTGTTTTAATGTATAGTCGGGGCCTTGTTGCTGACATTTCCATATTACTCTTTTGTTGTACTTAGAAGCTCCGTAGACAAGTTGTGGGTGGTGTTTGATGTGTGGAATTGAACTAGAAATGTTGGTACTTGGAAAACATGTTTTTCTTTATCTCTATAAACTTGTAATATTTTGGAAATTATAAATGAAGCTGCTAATGGAAATGAAATGGGAGTTGTTAATGAAATCTTTTCAGTGTTTGATTAATGGAGTGCATCTCCTCTTTATTCATGGATAAGTTTGGGTAGAAGGAAATCTAACAGGATTGCTTGGCCGGGTTCACTCGGTTGAGCGCCGGTCGCGCTCCCCGAGTTAAGGGCATGACATATTTTATGGTATATGTGTATCCTAAGAACGGTCTATGAAACGCACAAGTGTATTGTGTAAATAAATCCTATGAACGGTCTATGAAACACATAGGTGCATTGTGTATAAAATCCTATGAACAGTCTATGAAACACACATGTGTATTGTGAATGGAATCCTATGAACGTTCTATGTATAATATGATATGTGAACACTAAGGACGGTCTATGAAATGCATAGGGGTAAGATAAGAGAGGGATATGGACGGTCTAGTAAAACGCATTGTACACACACATTGTGTGCCATTTTTATTGGCCTTGTTTGTACATGTTGTTTTAATTACTTTATATTATGTATTCCACGCATAGTTCATATGGCTAAGTTAATCCTAAAAGAAGTTTAAAATGATGTAAGTATAACGAGACTTGAAAATGTTAATCTATGGGACGTTTCGTAGTTTTTGATGTATTTCACATGCCTCTTATTGAATTACCATGATTCCATATGTTTTTCTATTTGCCTTACATGTGAGTACTATTCCACATGTACTCACGTCCTTTTTGTCGGGGGTGCTGCATCTTTTAATAGATGCAGGTACACTTCTACAGGATGATATGGATCTTTGATAGGAATCTTCTGCACAACAGATTATGGTGAGCCCGCTACAATTCCAGTTGGCATTCGAGTCTAGTTGGTTTTATGTACTTCGGTATCTATTGTCATAGAAGCTTCATGTACACTGTGGGTCATGTAGTTTATTTTTGAGTTTCGTCATGTATTTATGTTCACGGTATTTATAGCTATTTATAAAGTTGTGTAACCATCATGACAAAAACATTTATGGGCCATTGAGCTAAATGTATTCAATATAAAAGTCAAGATCTAATTATGTTTTGATAAATCATGCATGAGTTATGATGAGAGATTGATGTAACGTATGCTTGCTCGACTGGGTTTACTCGGTTGAGCGCCGGTCATGCTCCCCAAATTTGGGGTGTGACATTGTCGAAGCAGAGACCGTGAAGTCTCCCGAAAGATAACTGAGCGATCACTGGCGTCCGAAATGAGTAAATGTACCTGGATCTACAGAACAATGTGCAGGAGTGTAGTATGAGTACACCACAATGGTACCCAATAAGTATCAAACTTAACCTCGGTAGAGTAGTCATTAGTCCAGGTCAAGACACCTACTAGGATAAGAAAAAAAAACTGAAATAAGCAAATGATGAGAACAACAAGTAATCAAATACAGACAAATACATGTAAGACAAGAAGGAAGCATCAAGAATTGGTCAATCAACAAGCCTTTTTAGCATAGAATGTACAACAAGAATCACAATCGAGGTACCATAGCTCATAACCTCATTTCAAAATCACAATCACAATCTTTTCTTATACCACCGCGTGAGCCTTACATTTTGATATTTTTGAAAATATTTTTTCCGAAATAGCTACACGCACTTTAGCCCCCTTATATCGCCGCGTGGCTTCATATAACTCCCCTACTAGCAACACGCACATAAATCCCAGTTTATGCCGCCACATGCACATAAACCGCTATCCTTATACCGCCACATGCTCAACAACATCACAACACAATAAAAACTCGCACCAAAAGTGACCATATGCCACAACTTGGCAAAATCAACAATACCAAAGTTTCCACAACATATAGCCCACGTCTCAACCACAATGTGAACAAGAATATCAATAATAAAAAAAGAATAAGAATTACTCAATAAGGGAAGATATCTCATTATTCAACAACTTCAACCTCATTGTGATAATAGCATTCATAAAATCAACTTCAGTAACTCAAAATGAAGGTATTTCCACAAAATAACAATTTCCTATTTAAATGAACAACGTCAACTTATCAATAAAAGGGATGGTGTGAAATAGTATCTCGATCTAAATGCATGGAATAACTCGATACGAAAAGATATCATGAAATAACAACTCTAAATAAGAATAACTTGACAATAAAAGAGGTAACATGACAATAAGAGAGATAACAACTCCAAATAAGAATAACTTGCCATATAAGAGCATGTTTGACAATAAAAGATACAGCGTGTGATAACAACATAAAGTAAATCATGTAATAGCAATTTAACAATGGATGATATAACATGATATTACGATTTCTAATCAAATGTATGAAAGGTCCTAAGAGTCTAAACCGGTAAAAATACCACATATAGGCTTGTGTACACACTTGTCACCTCGTGTATACGTCTTTCACGTAATACAAATAATACAAATCAACCCAAGTCATAAGGGGTAATTCCCCCACACAAAGTTAGGCAAGATACTTACCTCAAACAAGGTAAATTAGTCCGCGAATAAGCCTTTCCCGAGAAAATCCAACTCTGGACGGCTCAAATCTAGCCAAAAAAACTTAATACCATATATTCAAGCCATATGAAGTAATTCCAAATAATAAAGTTTCTATATTTAAAGAAAATCAAAAATTCAACACTAAGACCGCACCTCGGAACTCGACCAGACATATAAAATTCGAATACCCATTCCGCTACGAGTCCAACCGTATAACACTTATCCAATTTTGTCCTCAAATCGACCTTCTAACCTCAATATAAGGTTTAGGAAAGTTTTTACAAAATCCCCCAATTTCTACAACTCAAATCACTAATTAAATGATAAAAACAATGATTGAATCATGAATAATAAACAAATATAAGTCAAAAACACTTAACTTGATCCAATCCTTGAAAATACCCTACAATTAACCCAAAACCGAGCTCTCTAGAACAAAATGTGGAAAATGAAATAAAACCCTCGATCTTCTCTATTTCTGCCCAAGCATTTTGCACATGCAGGCCAATAGCCGCTTCTGCGGCTCTGTTTCTGCGAAAAACAATCGCAGGTGAGGCCCCTCACTAACTCAGTGAATTCCAGTTCTGCGCATCAGCTTCTGTGAAAAATGACATCACCAGCGGTCATAAGCCAACAAACCAAACTCTGCTGCTACGGAAGAAATTCTCATATGTGGTTGCGCACTTGAGCAAGATCCAACGCACCTACGGCCCCAGCTCATCTAGCCCCTTCTCGCATATGCAGCCAGTGGGCCACTTCTATGGTTCCGCACCTGCGGCCCAATTATCGCTGGTGCGGTTGCACCAGACTCCAACATTCTTCAGCATTCCTTCTAAGTGCCAATAGGTCTGAACTCAACCCGATACACACCTAGGGCCCCCAGGGCCAAGTCCAAACATACCATCAAGTCCCAATATAAAACACGAACCTATTTGAGGCCTTTAATCACATCAAACAACATAAAATCTATGAATCACCCCAATTCAAGTCTATTAAACTAATGAACATTCAACTTCCAAAACTAATGCTGAATCATACATAACCTACTTCGAATGAGCTCATATTTTGCATGCATATCCCAAATGATAAAACCAACCTACACCAACTACCGGAATCACAATCCGAGCCCGATATCAATAAAGTCAATCCTCGGTCAAACCTACTTCCAAGCCTTCAACTTGCCAACATTTGCCAAAAAGCAACAAATCAACCTACAGAACTTCAAGTCAATATTATGACATACGCCTAAATAAAAAATTACCATACGAAGCTATTGAAACCACCAACACTACATTCCGAGTCATCTACACAAAAGTCAAACTCCAGTCAACTCTTTCAACTTTAAGACTATGTGTTCCAATTCAATCTGAAACACACCCGAAATGAAACCAATTACCCCGATAAGTCACATAACCACAATTGAACATAGCGGAGCAATAAATATGGAATGGGGCTAAAATATTCAAAACTTCCTATGCTTCATGCATGTCTACTTTCATTATACATGATTTATTGGACCACTACTAAGTGTCAATGTCGACCCCTCGTCACTACTTCTTAGGGGTTAGACTAGATACTTACTAAGTACGTGTTGATTTATGCACTCATGCCACACTTCTGCACTAATTCTGCAGGTATTGAGATAGGCACGTTTGGTGGTTATTTGGGTGCGTAAGTGCAGTTGCTGAGGAGACTTTGTGGTGAGCTGCTTTCTATGTACGATCCGCAGCACACAAAGTCCCTGATCTATCCATTTATTGTATTCTGTCTACTTCCAATTCCAGATAGTTGTTGTAGTAGTATCGTATATTCTGGTAGATGGTCATGCACTTGTGACACTGGGTTTTTGAGATTTAAATTTTTGCTCTTAATTGTATTCGGCTATGATTTTCTGGTTTCTATTTTAACCTTTTTCTAACATTGAAAATAATAATATTTATATTATCTTTAAAACGAATGTTATCCACTCCTTATTTCTTTAATTGTTTCGAATAGCATTTTGGATTAAATATCAATGTGATGATTTAATTATTTGCTTGCCTAACGACAACGGTAGGCACCATAACGGTATATAGTGGGATTTGGATCGTGACACAAAACATATATGTTATTCTCATGTACTTTGTACATTTGTTCAATTTCTTAAACCACTGGTTTCCCTTGAATTCTCAAAGCTAATTCGTACCGAACCATATATATTTTATGTACAACTTTTTAATGGTAAGACAAGTGAGTCTTTTCATTTAGATGATGCTAGAGGTATTAATGAATATTATATTTACGGTTTTGACTTTGACTTTTAAGTGTTTGAAGAAGAAAATTTAACTAACAATACACAAGTTTTTTTGTTGTAAATATATCAATTATATATAATAATACATGGCAGAATTAATCAGATCGTCAAGGAATATTTGGTTACTCCGTAAAGATTGATTTTCTCTTATAAATTTAAGACATTATTCTCTCTTATAATTTTAAGACATTATCTATATTTCATATTTTATTTTTGATTTAAGATTGCGCAAAACGTGGATAAAAGTTTTTAGTATATATGAAAGAGGGCACTAGGAAAGTGAGGTAGCATCTCTCTTAAGCCAAACATATAGTATTTATCTTTTTTTCTGCTTTTATTGGGTATTCATTATTTTTTATTTAATATGTTGTTTGAAAAATTCTATCTTCATAACTCACACCTCTTTATCTTGGTAACATATATTTTAATAATCTCAATAATTCTCATGTGTCTCTTATCCCAAACCCCTAATTGTTTAATGTCACGACCCAAACTAATGGGTCGCGACGGGCACACCGTACCTTACTCAACCGAGTACTAACATAACTTATCTTTCTTATTACATTATCATAGATAAATGGGCCAGAAGGCGTGTCATGATACAACCAAAGTAAACATGAGGGAATACCCGACATAGAACAACCCAACCTGATATAGAAATTTATACCTGTGACATACGGGCCTATAAGGCCAACGTGATCTATTATATACTTTAAATATAGGCCGACAAGGATATACAAATATCCGTACACATGACATCTATGTAAAAGCCTCTAAGAGTACATACTTATCATAAAGGTCGGGACGTACCCCGTCGTACCAACCAATACATGTACTAATCATACTGACCAAATAAGCAACTCTGGAGCAATGGAGTGCACCAACATCTTCCACGGAGCTCATAGCCTACTTGGAGGACTCTCAACCTATCTATCAGGACCTGCGGGCGTGAGACGTAGCGTCCCCAGGCAAAAGGGACGTCAATACAAATAATGTACCGAGTATGTAAGGAATGATCCCCAGGACTTCATTGATGAGATACACAAGACTCTTTGAGTTATGCATGCTACTGAGAAAGAGGGAGTGGAATTGGCCTCCTACCGCCTCAAAGAGGTGGCATATTCTTGGTTTGAACTTAGGGAGGACTCCCGTGAAGAAGGGAGCCTTCTGGCAAAGTGGGGCGAGTTTTCTGATACCTTCATTGATCATTTCTTGCCTGATGAGACTAAGGCAGCCGGTGCTCCTGAGTTTGAGAAGTTGAGGCAAGGTAGCCTGAGTGTGTGGGATTACCATATGAGATTTGCGTACCGGTCTAAATATGCTATTTACATGCTGCCCACTGTGGAGGCTAGAGTGCGCCGATTTGTACAGGGCCGTAGTCCCTTGGTAATTAATGAGGCTGCTACAGCTACCTTGAATTCTGATAAGAACTATGGAAAGATAGTGACATTCTCTCAAGCCACAGAGACCCGCAAATTAAGGAACAGAATGGAGCGAGAGGGTAGTAATAAGGCCCGGTCTACGGGCAACTTTGGTGGTTCTTCTGGTGGTGGCAGGTCAGCCTTCAGAGGAGGGTCGTCAGAGCCATCACATTCCTTTGCTCAGTCTTCGGCTAGTGCTCCGCCATCATGTCACAATCAGCAGTAGCAGTGGAGTCGTTTCAGGCCCAGTCAGGGCAACAGGGGCTAACATCAGCAGGGTCGTCATGGTGGTAGATTCTAGCAGCAGAGGAGGCCCTTATGCCCTATGTATGGAAAGATACACATAGGAATATGCTACATGGACTTACCCATATGCTACGGATGCAGATTGAGGGGTCACATTCAGAGGAATTGCCGTTCGTCCCACCAAAGTGCGGGCAGGGCAGCCATCCAGTTTTGCAACTACTAAATCCGCAACACCTCCTCCAGCTCGAGGCACTCCAACACCCACAGGGGGTGGTGCAGCTAGGGGTGGATCACAGAGTTCGGGAGGATCTAACCGTTTCTATGCTCTGAGGGGGCACCAGAATTTAAAGGCTTCTCCAGTTGTTGTTACAGGTATATTAACTGTCCAATCTCATGATGTATATGCTCTTATTGATCCCGATTCCACTTTGTCATATGTCACACCTTATGTTGCTATGGAATTTGGGATAGAACCAGAACAGCTTTATCAACCGTTCTCTGTATGTACTCCGGTTGGTGAGTCTATTTTGGTCGTGCGGGTGTATAGGGATTGCATTGTCACGTTGCATGGTTGGGACACCGTGGTCGATCTTATTGACTTAATAATGGTTGATTTTGATGTGATAATGGGGATGGATTGGCTTTATTCTTGTTTTTCCAAGCTTGATAGCCGAACCAGAACTGTTAGGTTCGAATTTCCAAATGAGCCAGTTATTGAATGTAAGGGTGATGATGTAGTGCTGAAGGGTAGGTTTATTTCTTACCTTAAGGCCACGAAAATGATCAATAAGGGATGTATTTACCGGGAGTGTATCCGGATGAACTCCCTGGGATCCCACCAGACAGGGAGATTGATTTTGGTATTAATGTAATGCTAGACATGCATCCTATATCTATTCCACCTGGCACTGGCAGAATTGAAAGAGCTAAAGGGGCAATTGAGAGATTTGTTAGAAAAGGGTTTTAGCCAGCCAAGTGTGTCACCTTGTGGCACACCGGTCCTTTTTGTAAGAAAGAAAGATGGGTCTCTGAGATTGTGTATTGACTATCAGCAGCTTAATAAGGTTACAATTAAGAATAAGTACCCACTACCAAGGATAGATGACTTGTTTGATCAATTGCAAGGTGCCAGGTACTTCTCCAAAATTGATTTACGATTCGGGTATCACCAATTGAAGATCATGGAGTGGGATATTCCGAAAATAGCTTTCAGAACCCGTTATGGGCACTTTGAATTTTTGGTGATGTCTTTTGGGCTAACAAATACCCCAGCAGCCTTCATGGATCTTATGAATCGAGTTTTTAAGCCATTCCTCGACTCTCTTGTGATAGTGTTTATTGACGATATTTCTTGTGTATTCACGAAGTCGAGAAGACCATGCCGATCATCTCAGGGTAGTTCTGCAAACCCTACATCAGCATCAGTTATATGCAAAGTTTTCAAAGTGTGAATTTTGGCTTGAATCGGTCATATTCTTGGGTCATGTAGTTTCTAGTGAAGGAATTAAGGTTGATCCTTAGAAAATTTCAGCTGTGAAGAATTGGCCAAGGCCTACAACTCCAACATAGATTCGCAATTTCTTAGGCCTAGCTGGATATTACAGAAAGTTTGTGGAGGGATTTTCCTCTCTTGCCTCTCCATTGACTAAATCGACACAGAAGGCAATTAAGTTCCAATGGTCAGATACTTGTGAAAAGAGTTTCCGAGAATTGAAAGCAAGATTGACTACCACACCGGTGTTGACTCTACCAGAGGGTATAGATGGATTTTTGGTATATTGTGATGCTTCAAGAATCGGGCTTGAATGTGTATTAATGCAACATGGGAAGGTGATAGCTTATGCTTCTACGCAACTAAAGAATCATGAAAAGAACTATCCAACACATGATTTAGAACTTGCGGCGGTGGTATTTGCATTGAAAATTTGGCTTCATTATTTATATGGGGTCCATGTGGATATATTCACGGACCATAAGAGCCTTCAATATATTTTCAAACAGAAGGAATTGAATCTGCGGCAGAGAAGATGGCTTGAATTACTCAAGGATTATGTCATTGATATTTTATACCATCCGGGGAAAGCTAATGTTGTGGCGGATGCTGTTAGCCAAAAATTTATGGGTAGCTTAGCACACTTAGAGGCATATCAAAGGACATTGGCCAAAGAAGTTCACCAATTAGCTAGTTTGGGAGTTCTTCTTGCGGACTCTAGTGAAGGAGGGGTAATTGTGCAAAATAGGGTTGAATCATCGCTTGTTGTGGAAGTCAAAGAGAAACAATACAACGGTCCATTGTTGGCAAAATTGAAAGAGGGGACTCATAAACATAAGACCATGGCCTTTTCTCTTGGCATGGATGATGGTACACTAAGGTACCAAGGGCGACTATGTGTTCCAAATGTGGATGGTCTCCGTGAAAGAATTTTGACTGAAGCTCACACTTCTAGGTATTCCGTACACCTAGGTTCTACAAAATTGTATTATGATCTTAAGAAAGTCTATTGGTGGATTGATATGAAGAGGAATGTGGCGGACTTTGTGGCAAGATGTCCGAATTGTTAGCAAGTGAAGGCGGAACACCAAAGGCCTAGAGGGTTAGCAGAAAACATAGAAATTCCAATGTGGAAGTGGGAAATGATTAATATGGACTTTTTGGTAGGATTACCGCACACTTCGTGCAAGTTTTACTCAATTTGGGTGATTGTGGATCGACTCACGAAGTCATCACACTTTTTGCCAGTTAAGTCTACGGATACAGCGGAGCAGTATGCTCAGCTGTATATCAAAGAAATAGTCAGGTTGCATGGCACCCCAGTTTCCATCATTTTTGATTGGGGGGCACAATTCACTGCTAATTTTTGGAAGACATTTCAGCAAGGTTTGGGTACTCAAGTGAATCTTAGTACAGCTTTTCACCCGCATACTGACAGGCAGGTAGAGCGGACTATTTAGACGCTTGAGGATATATTGCGTGCTTGCGTTCTAGACTTCAGAGGTAGTTGGGATAATCATTTACCACTCATAGAATTTGCCTACAATAATAGATATCACGCTAGCATTCAAATGGCACCGTTCAAGGCTTTATATGGTAGGAGATGTAGATCTCCCATTGGGTGGTTCGAAAATGGGAAAGCATAGTTGATAGGGCCATACCTCATGCATCAAGCTATGGAAAAAGTTAAAATCATTAAGGAGGGGTTGAAGACTGCTCAGAGTCATCAGAAATCCTATTCGGATGTTCGTCGTAGGGATTTGGAGTTCAAAGAAGATGATTGGGTATTCTTGAAAGTTTCCCCGATGAAAGGGGTAATGCGATTTGGTAAGAAACAGAAATTGAGTCCGAGGTATGTCGGACCGTACAAAATCATTCATAGGATCGATGAGGTGGCGTACAAGGTTGCGCTACCACCTGAGATGTCATTATAACACCCAGTGTTTCATGTGTCTATGTTGAAGAAAGTAGTTGGAGATCCGACACTCATTGTTGCGTTTAAGACTATTGAGGTAAATGAAAAATTGACTTAAGAAAAGATTCCGGTTTCTATTATTGATCGGCAAGTCCGAGAATTGAGAAATAAAGAAATTGCCTCCGTGAAAGAATTGTGGCGAGGTTGAAGAAGCTACTTGGGAGGCCGAGAAAGAAATGAAGAAAAAGTATCTTTATTTATTTGCATAACTATGTATTTATAAAGTTATGATCAAGGAAAATTATAAGACTTACTTTCTATGAATTTTGTATCAACTGTACAATTGGCGTTAAGGGTGTTCCTTTCTGGAAATACATTGCTTGTAAGGCCACAATTTGTGTTATTTTGTATTGTGTTACATTGTTGGATTACCTATATGTTATTAGGATGTGTTTCTGGGGCTCTCTGACATGTGGATAAGCCTAGCTACAAAGGAAACTCTGGCGAAATTTTAGGAAATTTAGGGAGTTAGTAAAATTTGGAGCAGCTGGTGTGTGGTATGAAAAACTGAGCTGCATAAGATGCTAATAACAAATTTTGGCCCTCATTTGAGGACGAATGATCCTAAGTGCATTTCTGCGATTCATTATGTGACCGGAGAATCACTCTGAGGACCGCATAATGGCCGCAGAGTGAGGTGGTTAATTGGGTCAATTGGAAGCAATTATGCGGTCGACTATGCGACCACATAACTGTTATGTGGTGCACTATGTGACCGAAGAACAGTTATGCGGACCGCATAGTGACCGCAGACTCGGGCAGATTTTTGGTCATTTTGGACATCAATTATGCGACCGATATGCGGTCGTATATACGACTGCAGAACCTGTTCTGGAGCTTCATTTTTGGGTTTTTAAAACCCAACCCTACTTCGTTAAATACACATTTTGGGCCATTTTTGAGATATAATATGAAATTTTAGAGTGAGAGAGAGTGCCCTAGAGTGAAAAGGTGTTCTTCAATAATTTTCCTTCAATTCTTGCTCATGTTTTGGACGATTAAGAAGGCAAGCTCACTAGGTCTTTATCCTAGAGGTAAGATTCTACACCCTAAACCCTAATTTCAAAATCATCTGAATCTGGGTAATTAGCGAGATAAGTTTGGGCATGAGAGTTGATTATTTGACATGCATGTGATATCAAGGGGTGTAGGAAGATTGTTGAACTAAGCATGGTAAAGATTGGGTTGTGGGATTATGGAATCCTCCATAAAAGGACCTTGAAACCTTGTGCACACATAGTGTTTGATAAAATGCTCAAATGAGCTATAACCATGATTATCTTCCTAATTTTGATTCAATTTGTTATATTTCTAAAATAGATTGAAGTTGCTAAGAATTCCGGAACATTTTGGTGTTTGAGGAAGCTCAACTGAGGTATGTTGGCTAAACTCTTCTCTTAGAATTGAATCATACGATATTCATGTAAATTATGTATGTCTCGAGTGATTCATTATGAAATTGGCAATTCCGAGTAAGATTGGGTTGAAAGATATATGTTCAACATACATCCCAAATGCTCTATTCGTGTTATGTTACCAATTGAGGATGTGTTAAAATATGGGCTGTGCATTAATAATGTTTCGGCTTTAAGTCAAGTTCAAATGAAGGCTATTATGCCTCTTTATGTGCATTAGACTCTAAATTGCTCACATGTGTAAAACACACTTTGATTTGAATTGTGTTTGTTGTTGACGATGAGGATGATATTTGAAATTGATAGAGTGAGCATGAAATACTGAATATGGCCAACGTGCCAAGAATGATCTTATAATTATGGCCACTAGTGCCAATGAAATGAAAAGATGTGAAAGTACTATGAAATGCGATGATTGATATAAAAAGGTTGATGTCTTAAATAAGACAGCCTAGCTGATCGGGTCATGATCGGACACCATGTCGCACACATGGTGGTGATTGTGCTGGAAATTATAATTGAAATTGTGATTTTGATCGATGTCCCTAATGGATAGCAATCGGGTCGTAATCAGACTCCGTGTTAAAGACGGTGGTATTGATATTGAGAGTAATTGTGGTTGATGTCTCTAATGAGATAGCCTAGCCGATCGGGTCGTGATCGGACTCCGTACTGAGAATACGGTGGTACTGGTATTGTGTACAATGGCATATCGATACTAAAAATCTCCCAATGTGAGATATGGAAATTAATTTGAACTTTGTCTTGATCCTAAATTGAGGTTTGATGTTAATTAATGCTTTCATTGTATTATTTGTCATTCTATTGAGAGGGTGTTTAGTTATACATACTAGTGCTATTCGACAGTACTTATGTCCCTTTTGCTGGGGCGCTGCATCTTTCAATAGATGCAGGTGGTTCCATAGTAGGAGATATTGGTTAGTGATAGCAGTGCACCTTCTTCCCAGCTGACTTGGTGAGCCCCACTTCATTTCGGGGTCATGAATCTTTTGTACTTTGTGTAATCGGTTCGAGGTATATCCGAGGCCTTGTTGTCGGCATTATCATTGTACTCTTCTTTATCTATAGAGTCTCCGTAGACATAGTGTGGGTTGTTTATTGGTGCTGGGAAAGACAAACTATGATATGTTGTGGTTGTATTACTTGTCCATTCGAGACTTTAAAAATTTTGTAACTTTTGGTAAGAAGTTGGTAATTACAGACATGATCACGTTATTGTTTAATTAAGGAAAACATATATTATCTTTATTCATGAATGAGTTTGGGTAGAAGGAATCTAACAGGCTTCCTCGGTCGGGTTCACTCGGTTGAGCACCGGTCACGCTCCTCGGTTTTGGGGCGTGACAGGTGCATGACTCGATCGTCTAGGAAATAAGTGCAACCATTCATGCCAGAAATAAAGAGACAACTGCGACAGTTGACGAAGGAAAGAAATCTCCTTGAGAATATAGAGAAGGTTGGGAAATCCTCAACCAAAGAAAACATGGCCGGAGATGATGATAATGTAGATTTGTCTACGATGGAGGCAGCCCAACGAAGAGAAAAAGCTGCAAGGGATGCTGAAGAAGTAGCTATTAGAGATACAGAAATTGCATATGAAGAAGAAAGGACTGAGAGAATGTCATAGAATCAACCCTTGGGGGTGAGACCACCCCAGTTGCAGCTAATAATTTCGAGTTAAAGCAAGGGTTACTTCAAACACTTCAAAATTGTTGTGCTTTTAGAGGAAAGTAGAACAAAGATCCAAAAAATCATCTAATGGACTTCGAGGAGATCATGAACACCTTTCAATATAATGATGTGTCACAAGATGCAGTTTAACTAAGGGCATTCCCCTTCAATCTCAAAGATGATGCAAAGCATTGGATTCGAAGCTTGACCCAGGGATCAATTAGAACATGGGATGAGGTGACCAGAAAATTTCTTGCTAAATATTTCTCCTCAGCTAAGACGGGCAAGTTTAGAAGAGAAATCCATAACTTCTACCAAAGCGAAACTGAAACTGTGTTTGAAGCTTGGGAGAGGTTTAAGTAGATTGTGCGAAAGTGTCAACATAGCGGAGTTAAACTCTGGATGCAACTTCCAGGACTTTTGGGATGGATTGACACCTACCTCACATTAAACATTAAGCAATGCAGCTGGAGGTCCGTTGATGAAAAAGTCTCTAGAGGCGATAGTCACAATTCTAGCTGAGTTATCTGAAGATGCAAATCAGTGGCCCTCGGAGATTGCTGAAAGAAGAAGATCAACTGGTGTTCAACGAGTTGATACTAACACATATATGTAGGTACAGCTTGATGCCATGGCCAAATAAATAAGGAATCTGACCTTAGCCTCGATACATAACGAGCCTCATGCAGCCTGTGATATATGTCGAAGAGGACACCCTACTCATGAGTGTCAAGCTACCATGGAGGAAGTGAATGTTGTGGTAATTATAATTTCAATGCAATGGGTCAGAAGCACCCCGGTTTTTCATGGATTTCACTTGGAGGTACAGAAAGTGCATGGCAACAAAATAATTCCAGATTTCAGTAGAGAGGCCGCAGTTTCAGTCTCAACAACCAATTGAGAGATTAGATGCTCATGGTGAAACTATTAAAGAACTTGGAACAGATTTGCGTAACTAGGAGAGACAAGTGCGACAAGTTGCAAATATATTGTCTGAAAGAATCCCAAGTACTCTGCCAGCTGATACTGAAAAGAATCCCAAAGAAACGGTAAATGTTGTGACCCTGAGAAGCACGCAAGTATTGAAAGATCCCACTCCAATCCAAAAAGAGGTGATACTTGAAAAAGAAAATAGGGAGGAGCTGAAAATTGAAGATGGTAAGAAGAAGAAAGGTAAGAAGGTAGTAGAGAAAAAGAAGAAGGAGGAAACTTCAAGAAGGGAAGACTCTAATGAAACGACCAAGCACATGCCTGCTCTACATTTTCCCTAAAAGCTCTATAGAGAAAAGTTGGACAAGTAGTTTAAGAGATTTTTAGATATGCTGAGACAGGTTAATTTAAACCTGCCATTCACCGAAGTTCTCTCACAAATGCAAGCTTATGCAAAGTTCTTGAAGGAGATCCTTACAAAGACGATGAAGATAGAAGAGACATCGGTAGTCAAGCTCACAGAGAATTGCAGTTCAATCATGCAAAACAAACTCCCACAAAAGTGTGGAGATTCAGGAAGTTTTACTATACCTTGCTCTTTAGGAACTCTTAATTTTGATAAATCTTTATGTGATTCAGGTGCCTCAATGAATCTAATGCCTTTGTAAATTTACAAGAAACTAGAGGATGAGATTGGAGAGATAAGGTCTGCACCAATATCATTGCAGCTGTTAGATAAAAAATAGATAACACCCGATGGGTTAGTTGAAGATGTCTTAGTATGGGTGGATAAGTTTGTATTTCCAGTAGACTTTATAGTGGTGAAGATGGAGGAGAATAAGGAGATACCCCTCATCCTAGGAAGACCATTATTAGTAATAGGTAGACCAATATTAGATATACATGAGACAAACCTCATGCTTATAGTGGAGGGACAGACTGTAACGTTCAAGATGGATGTAGAAAAAGGGGTGAAAAAGGAGAAGCCAGCTGCAAGTGTTGAGTGAAGGTGACGAATGTGAAAGAGAAGGCTGCATTGAGTGAAAAAGATAAGTGTGGGATGTACCCCAAGAAGGCTGCAAAGAAGTTGTCTGCATGGATGTTTGCACTAGTTCGGGCGCGTGGAATGGATCCCGACTTTGATTCAGACCTCGACTAGATATTCATGTAAGTTTCCTCTACCTTATGCTTTTTAATTGTGTGCCATGGGGACATGCCACAACTTAAAGTGTGGGGTGGGGGATATTTGTATATTGTATGTATATTAGTCTTAGTTTTTGCTTTAGTTAGTTTGATTATTTTTGCTTTTGTTAGTTTGAGTAGTAGAAACAAATTGAAAAAAAATAAAAATTTTAAATTTTTTGATTTTTCCTGATGATGGATGTCATTCAACAGGTTTCTTGAGGGATTAAAGTCGAAAGAAAAAGACAAAAAATAATCTTTTGTTAGGTATTATGTCAATTCCCCCTTGGTTTTTCTTTGTGCCGTGATTCTTTTCCAAGGGTTTTGTTTGAATCGGGTGTAGTTAGTTTTTATTTTGTAGAAGTAGGAAACCTTGTGCTATGATTTGAAATGAAAGAAATATCTCTTGACTTTATTATGCCTTGAGAATAGTGAGTGCTTTAGTTATGACGCTTAGGATCAATTTTTCACTCTTGTATAAGTGTCTTAAATGGTATGAGCTTAACTTTACTTCATTGCTTTGACTAGAGTGTCTTGATAATTCGATCTTGAGTGAGTTATGTGCCATGTGTGTGTGAGGTTTTGTGTTATTATATGCATTGCATTTGATGTCTATAACTTGCCACGTGTGTTTGCAAAGCGAAATATTAGTTTTTTTCAGTCTTGGAAGTGATATATGCCTTTCTTTGTTGAGCCAGTTTTATGCTTTTACCCACCTAATTGTTATGTATCTTAGTTAACCCCTTTGAGCCTGTAATCATGTTTCTTGGGCAACCACATTAGAAGCTTTACTCATTTGCTTGAATTGACCAGCTATTTGAACCTTGTACCTCTCGTGAGCACTTGAAATTGTTATGAACTTTATAAAATTTGAAGTGTGGGGTGGATGGTTTGGATTTTGAGTGGAATTAATGAAATAATGAGAAAGGTGCACTATTTTGAAAATCTAAGAGCCACTTGAATTGAAAAAAGAAAGAAAAAATAGTTGTATTGTTGTGAAAAACATTCATGGATAAGTGGTAACTCTTGATGTAATTGTGCTTAAATAATTTGGGAGTCGATGTATATTGATGTGAAGGTGGAGTTTTGGTTTGACATAAGTGTGGAGTTTTGTATGTTAGAGTACATGTATTAAAGTGCTTATGGAGGTGTAGTCTCTCTTATATCTAAATGTATCCTACCCGTCCAGTAGCCTACATTACAACCAACTAAAGTCCTACTTGATCCTTGACTGAATGAACTCGATTAGTAGAGTAGTACACTAATGGTTTATCTTTTGTGGCATGTGAATGTTGTTTCCGAGAGTGAGCAAATTCTTTCTATCTTGAGTTCCTAATTGTTCTTATATTTTATTGTATTGAACTACTCTCTGTTATTGTGTGAGGGCACTTGATTCAAGAAGGAAAGGCAATGTCGTTGACCTCTATGTTAGAGTAAGTGAGCGGGTTATAAATAATGCGTGGTACTTTTGAGTCAAATATTCAGGTAAAGATGTTACACTATTGTGCTTACACATTAAATGGTTTGTCGATACAACATCAGAGTATAGAGATATTTGCATTTTTGCGAGATTGCACTAGCATCTCCCAATGGGATACACTTAGGTGGTGGACGACCCTTGAACATTTTAACGGGGTTGGACGCCTCATTTTTGGCTATTTTCGACCAAAGAAATTTACCAAACTCTCTCAACACCTTTCTAAGAGCTCTTCAAGGTTCCAAGTCTAATCCAAGGTGGTTTTACCTAGACCTATCCTCAAAAGTTAGCCTAAGTGAAGAAAAACGTCTCTATGGTGTTGTGATGCCATTAAGGGTGCTTGTAAGCTAAGGGATTCTTTGGTTCGAGTTTTTTCTAATTATTTAAGGTATGTATAACACTCTATTTTCTGGCCTTAAGCTTATATATGCGTTGGTTAAGTTATTTGGATGAAGAATTACAAGATAAAACTTGAAGTTGTATAAGAAGTTGTTGTCTCTTATTGGACTATTTTGGAGTAGCGTATATGACTTCATATGGATGGAAATCGTGGGGAATGGCTTGGTTATAATGTTCATATTGTTGTTATGCTGGTAAATATTTTTAGTATGTTGATGATGTTTTAAATAGGAGAATAAGCAACTACACGATACCTATAAGTTATCCATAACGTTATTATATGTTGTTGGGTTTCTTGATGTTACTCGTATGATGGATATAAGGTTGCAATGTCATGCCAATATATGTTTTAATATTCTGGACTGTTTGAAGGTGTTTTAAGTATAGGGGATATGGTAAAAAGAGTTGGGGTTTGGTTCCAATCCAAGCTTACCGTTCGTCGTGTTAAGTAGTAGTTCTGTTGGTGACATTTGTGCCCTTGTTGTTGTGTAGGGTGAATTGTGTTGTTGGGCTGTTCGATGTGTTGTGGTACTGAAAGTATATAGTTGAAGGTCATATGTGATCTTGTTATTTTTATGGACTTGGGGAAAGAAAGGAAAACAAGGGAGATGTTGTCCGTTTTAATAATAAATAATCTTGTCGTTCGTTGTACGATAGTTGCATCTTTCGTTGCTTAACGATATGGGGTCCATGTGGATATATTCACGGACCATAAGAGCCTCCAATATATTTTCAAACAGAAGGAGATGAATCTGAGCCAGAGAAGATGGCTTGAATTACTCAAGGATTACGACATTGATATTTTATATCATCCGGGAAAGGCTAATGTTGTGGCGGATGCTCTTAGCTAGAAATCTATGGGTAGCTTAGCACACTTGGAGGCATATCAATGTCCATTGTCCAAGGAAGTTCACCGATTAGCTAGTTTGGGAGTTCGTCTTGTGGACTCTAGTGAAGGAGGGGTAATTGTGCAAAATAGGGTTGAATCATCACTTGTTGTGGAAGTCAAGATGAAGCAATACAACGATCCATTGTTGATATAACCGAAAGAGGGAATTCATAAATATAAGACCATGGTATTTTCTCTTGGCATGGATGATGGTACACTAAGGTACCAAGGATGAATATGTGTTCCAAACATGGATGGTCTTCTTGAAAGAATTATGACCGAATCTCACACTTTTAGATATTCTGTGCACCTGAGGTCTAAAAAATGTATCATGATGTTAAGGAAGTCTATTGGCAGAATGATATGAAGAGGAATGTAGCCGACTTTGTGGCAAGATGTCCGAATTTTCAACAAGTAAAGGCCGAACACCAACGACCAGTGGGTTGGCACAGAACATTGAAATTCCAATGTGGAAGTGGGAAATGATTAATATGGACTTTGTGGTAGGATTACCTCATACTCCTTATAAGTTTGACTCGATTTGGGTGATTGTGGATCGACTCACGAAATCAACATACTTCTTACCGGTTAAGGCTACCGATACAGTGAAACAATATGCTCAGTTGTATATTAAAGAAATTGTCAGGTTGCATGGCACTCTAGTTTCTATAATTTCTAATCGGGGGGCACAATTCACGGCTAATTTTTGGATGAAATTTCAGCAAGGTCTGGGTACTCAGGTGAATCTTAGTACAGCCTTTCACTCAGAGACTGACGGGCAGGCAGAGCGGACTATTCAGACGCTTGAGGATATGTTGTGTGCTTATGTTCTAGACTTCAAAGGTAGCTGGGATGATCATTTTACACTCATAGAATTTGCCTACAATAATAGTTATCATGCTTGCATTCAGATGGCACTGTTCAAGGCTTTATATGGATGGAGATGTAAATCTCCCATTGTGTTGTTTGAGATTGGAGAAGCATAGTTGATAGGGACAAACCTCGTGTATCAGACCATGGAAAAGGTTAAGATCATTAAGGAGCGGTTGAAGACTGCTCATAGTCGTTAGAAGTCCTATTTGGATGTCCGTCGTACGGATATGCAGTTCAAAGAAGAAGATTGGGTATTCTTGAAAATTTCCCCCATGAAAGGTGTAATGCGATTTGGTAAGAAAGGGAAATTGAGCGCGAGTATCTCAGAGCATACAAAATCATTCAGAAGATCGGTGAGGTGGCGTACAAGCTTGAGCTACCACCCGAGATGTCATTACTGCACCCGGTATTTCATGTGTCTATGTTGAAGAAAGTTTTGGATACCCGACACTCATTGTTCCGGTTGAGACTGTTGAGGATAATGAGGACTTGACTTATGCAGAGATTCCAGCTTCTACTATTGATCGGCAAGTCCGAAAGTTGAGAAATAAATAAATTTCCTTAGTGAAAGTGTTATGGCAAAACTAGTAGTTTGAAGAGGCTACATAGGAGGCCGAGGAAGAAATAAAGAACAAGTACCCTTATTTGTTTGAATAGCGATGTAATCATTCTATGAAATTGTTCCCTATGAATTACGTATCATCTGTTCAGCTTATGCTAAGGGTGTTCCTTTCTGGTAATATACTGCTTATGAGGCCACAATTGGTGTTGTTTTTATGTTATATTGTGTCATTGGATTATGTATATGTTGTTAGGAATGGTTTATGGGATTCTCTGACAGGTGGCTAGGCCCAGTTACAGGGGAGAGACTCTGTCGCAATTTCTGGAAATTAGTGGAGTTAGCCAAATTTTGGAGCTTTTGGTGTGTATATAAAGATTTAAGTCACATTATTTGTCTATGGCGCACTCTAACCCTCATTCGAGGAGGAATGATCCTAAGCAAGAGAGAATGTAAGGCCCCGTTAAAATTTCCTAATGATTTAAGATTTAAAGGTGCGCCAATAGTGTTTGGGAATAATGTGTTCGAGTATTAAAGGAGACCCATGGGATAGAACCACATCATTTTGAAATGAAAATATGTGTTTAAGGTGTGTTGGAACATACTAAAGAGTTTTGGCAATGGCAAGAATTTGTGTGGAACAAGTTGGTTACATTAAGTGGAAAGGATGTCTCAATTCGCACAACATCCTACTTCAAACACATGCTGCTACCAAACTATAAAGACATAGGAGGTGATCTACCTATCAAATTAAAGCTCTTTGAGTCTACTTTCCAACGCATCAAACGAAGAAAGATTTTATAATTGTTTCCACTAGTCCCAATGTAATGAAAAGATGCGAAAGAAGCATGAAATGAAATGACTGATATAAAAAGGTTGATGTCTCGAATGAGATGGCCTAGCTGATCGGGTCATGATCGGATGACATACCGCACACATGGTAGTGAATGTATTGGAAATTGTAAATAAAATTGTGATTGTGGTTGATGTCTTTAATGAGATGGCCTAGCCAATCGGGTTATGATCGGACTCCGTGCTAAAGGTATTGCGGTATTAGTATTGAGAGTGATTGTGGTTGATATCCCTAATGAGATGGCCTAGCCGATCGGGTCATGATCGGACTCCGTGCTAAAAGTACAGTGGTATTGGTATTTTAAATAATGGTATTGTGAACGATGATACATCAGTACTATGGATCTTCAACTTACAAATAAGGAAATTTACTTGAATATTTATGTTGTTCTAACTTGATGTTTTGGTATTGTTCGAGGCTTCCATTGATTTTATAATTGTTCATCCTCGTAATATTATTCATTCTATTGAGAAGGTGCTTAGTTATACATACTAGTGCTATTCGACGGTACAAATATTCCTTTTACCGGGGGCGCTGCCTCTTTAATGGATGTAGGTGGTTCCACAGCAGGAGACATTTATTAGTGACAGCAGTACACCCTTCTTCCCAGCTGACTTGGTGAGCCCCACTTCATTTCGGGGTCATGTATCGTTTGTTCCTTGCGTAAAGTGTTTGAGGTATAGCCGGGGCCTTGTTTCCGGCATTATCATAGTACTCTTCTTTATCTATAGAGGCTCCATAGACATAGTGTGGGTTGTATATTGGTGCTGGAAAGGTCAAAAAATGTTATGTTGTGGTATTATTTCAGACTATGAAAAATATGTGTGAATTTTGAGACTTTAAAATGATGAAACTATTGGTAATGAATTGGTACTGTAGACAAGATCACCTTATTGGCTAATTAATAAAAATATGTATTATCTCAATTTATGGATGAGTTTGGGTAGAAGAAAATCTAATAGGCTTGCTCGGTTGGGTTCAGTCGGTTAAGCGCCGGCCATGCTTCCCAATGTTGGGTCATGATAGGTAGGTCCGTTATGTGTTTTGGAACATTTTGATATATTAGGAAGGGGTCTCGAGGACCCCGGGTGTGATTCGGAATGAATTCGGAATAATTTTGGACTTGGTTGAATTGATGAGGTCTGTTATTCCAGTGTCATTACACCGGCGGAGGCTTTGGCCACTGGTGCGGACACGCATGTGTGTGAGGGTGCATCCCAGAAACAGAGAAGGCCAGCCTAGGCCTCGGTTCACTGGTGCAGACACCTGGGCATAGATGCACATCTGCAGGTGCGAGTATTATTTCACAGAAGCAGAACTGTAAGGTGCTTTTGAATGACCGCAGGTGCGGCCGAGGCTCCGCATAAGTGGGCTCGTAGGTGCGAGCATTTTATCCATAGAAGCAAAATTTCATGGCATTAGTTGGAATCGCATCTGCCATGGGATTTTTCCGCAGGTGGGACAGTGTGCCCGTAAAAGCGAAAATCGCTGGGTAGAAAAAGGGGTGTTCGAGGGTATTATCACATTTTCATCTTTTGGACCTAGAGAGCTTTGTTTATGGCGATATTGTGAGGTATTTTCTAGGAAATCATCGGGGTAAATGATTCTAACCCGGATTTGGCCATATTACATGAATCCGTTGTTATTTTTGTCATCTAATTAGTGATTTGACTTGGAAAATTTTGGGAACAATTGTGAAACTTCTTAAACTAAAATTTGGGGATTTGAAAGGCGATTTGAAGTCAGATTTGAGTAATTCTTGTATGGTTGGACTTGTTATCAAATGGGTGTTCGGATTTTATAAGTTTGGTCGGGTTCCGAGAGGCGAGCACGGGGTTGACTTTTTGAGTTGACTTTGAGTTTCTTTTTAAAGATTGCAACTTTATTGTTCAGAATAGCTTCCTATAGTTTGTATTTATGGTATAAAGTTGTTTTGGCTAGATTCGAGCCGTTCAGAGTTGGATAATCATGGGAAAGGCTTACTAGTGGGTAGAGTTAGCATGTTGTGAGGTAAGTGTCTTGCCTAACTTTGTGTGGGGGAATTACCCCATAGGAATGGTGTTGTTTTGTGTTAATTGTGATATGTGGAAGCCGTGTACGCAAGGAGACAAGTGTGTACATGGGCTAAATGTGGTAATTGACCGGTTTTAGCTATGTAGTTTCCTTTCATGCCTTTAATTTAGTTTCCATAATATGTTATATTCACCATCTTTAGTTTATCTTCTCATGTTTTACTTGTCATTGTTAATACATGTCTTAACACTTGCTAATTGTCTTCACATGTTTAGTTGAAGTTATTGTCCTCTCTATTCCTTGTTCATTATTTAACTGATGAGTCCCTTACTTGAAGTTGCTATTTCTGGGAATATCTTATTGTTAAATTTGGTATTGAGTTATAAAGGTCGTAGTTCACATTGAGGTAACGTTGTAAATTGTTGAAATACCATTCTTGTGGAGTTATTCACTTTTGGTCGCTATTATTGAGACTCATGTGCATATAGTGGTTTAGCCATGGGATATTTATTGACGAAACACTATTATTGTTGACTTCTTTTGCAATTTGTGATATTGTGCACTTGAGGTGCAATTTGTGATATGTTGTGAAATTGATACACATGCGGTGGTATTAGGATTAGGGTCGAAACGCATGCGGTGAGATAAGGTGTGCTTGATACATGTGTTGCTAGCATGGGAACTACTTGAAGTCACGTGGTGTGATAAGGTGGGCTAAAACGCGGGAAGCTATTTCGGGAAAAAAGACTTTCAAAACTAAATGCAATACTCCCACGGTGAGTTAAGGAAAGATTATGATTTGTTTTGTGATATGAGACTATGAGGCGGTACCTCGGTAGTGATTCTTGTTTATACCTTTCTATTACATCAATTGTGTTTTGGTTACTTTGTGTCCTTGGCTTATTATTCCTTGTTTTCTTTCGTTTTGCCTTAATTGCCTTAGTTTAGTGTAGCTATTCTTGGTATATTTTCTTCATTGTTTCATTTCCATTGTGTATCATTGTCACGCTGTTATGTACCTGTTCAGGTTTTTTATTTATTTCAGTAGGGTCTTGACCCGATCTCATTACGACTCTACCGAGGTTAGGCTTGGCACTTACTGGGTACCGTTTTGGTGTACTCATGCTACTCTTCTACACATCCTTTTGTGCAGATCCAGGTACCTCTTACAAACCTAGGCACCAGTGAGTAGAGTTCAGATTTGGAGACTTCAAGGTATAACTGCCAGCATCCGCGTGCCTCGAAGTCACCCTCTATCTAGTTTTATTTCATTTTCCCTTTTTATAGATGTTGTTGTATAGGGATGTTCAGTATACTCTTGTAGAGCTTGAGACTTGGTATCAACGAATTTTGAGAGTATTGTTCTGTTGAGTTGCGGAGTACTTTTATGCTAGTTGTTGAGTTATTTGAATGTTTTTATCATTTTCTCAGTTAAATTCTGCATGAATTTAGGCATACCTACTGTTAGAGACTAGGTGAAATCACGACATCCTATGGAGGGAAATTGGGTTAGTGACAAGTTGGTACTAGATCCCTAGGTTCATAGGTTTTACGAGTCACAAGCAGGTTTAGTCGAGTCTCACAGATCCGTATAGAGACTTTTGTACTTATCTTTGAGAGGCTATGGAACTGTTCGGAAATTTCACTTCTTTGATCCCTTATCGTGCGAATTTGTTGACTTCAGATTTCTATATCTATGTCTTTCTATTCTCTCACAGATGATTAGGACACGCACCGCTGGATCTGATGATCAGATACCCGCCCCCTACTAGAGTCGCGAGAGGCCGGAGCTGGGGCCGGGGCCGGGGAAAGGCTGAGGAGGGGCATGTAGTGGAGCCAGAACACCTGCCCAAGCTGCAACAGAGTATCCACTAGTAGATCCAGTTGGGAGGTAGGCACTTGCGGCGCCTGTTGATACCCCTACACTTCAAGAGACTCTCGTCCAGTTGTTGAGCATATTTGGTACTCTAGCTCAGGCGGGGTTGATTCCACTTGCACCAGTAACATCTCAGGCATGGGGAGGAGCACAAGCTCCCGTGGCCCAAACCCTAAAGCAGGGATTCCATGTAGAGTAGGTACCAGAGGTTAAGTGCAACCGGTTATCCCAGTTCGGCCCGATATTTGGGTAACAGCATATGAGAAGGAGGACCTCATGCTCGAGTGGTACAAGAAATACCATCCTCCTACTTTCAGTGGCCTAGTTACAGAGGACGCACAAGGCTTTCTGGAGAAGTGCCACCGAATTCTCCGTACCATGGGCTCCGTTTTCAGAGATGTTCTTGAGAGAGTTTGTTCCCCACAACATTTAGGATGCATGGGCGCGCGGAGTTTGAGAAGTTGCTCCATGGTGCAATGATCGTATCACAGTATGCTCTCAGGTTCAATGAGTTGTCCAGGTATGCACCTACCTTGTTTTCCACAATTATAGATCAAGCCCATCGATTTATCAAGGGCTCAACTATGGTATTAGATTCAGCATGGCTCAAGAGTTGGAGACTGATACTCCATACCAGCAGGTGATAGAGACCACACGGGGATTGGAGGATTTGCTGGGCCGAGAGAGAGAGGACAGGGAGGCCAAGAAGTCTCGAGATTCTGGTGGATAAAGTGGTGCCCGTGCCCTAGTTGCAGCCTATCATGGTAGAGGCTATGTGAGTCATCCAGTTCCTTCAGAACTTCCATCTTCCATTGGTATTACGGCTACTCCCAGGTCTCAGGTTGCCCATTATGCACCACCACTATCTAGTGCACCTCCAGCATGGGGTGCTTTTAGCAGCCATGTCCTCCGATAGCTTGTTTTGAGTGTGGTAATACTCGTCATTTGGTAAGGGACATCCCCTAACTCAAGATGGGTACACCTCCACATACTACTCAAGCTCCACTTATTCCACAAGGTCCCCGTGGTTACCGCAGCAGTTGCTCTCCTGAGGAGGACGGAGGCGGTTGCATTAGACTCAGTTATCAAAGGTATTGTTTTGTTTGTCATAGAGATGCATCAATCTTATTTGATCCAGGCTCCACTTATTCATATCTATCATCTTAATTTGCTCTGTATTTATGTATATCCAGTGATTCTTTGAGTTCTCCTATCTATGTGTCCACGCCTGTGGGAGATTCCATTGTTGTTGACTGTGTGTATCGGTCATTTTTTGTTGTTATTGGAAGGTTTGAGACTAGAGTTGATCTATTATTGCTCAGTATGGTAGACTTTGATGTTATTTTGGGAATTTATTGGTTGTCGCCCTATCATGCTATTTTTGATTGTCATGCCAAGATGGTGACATTGGCTATGCCATGTTTGCTGTGGTTGGAGTGTAGGGGTACTTTGGATTATGTGCCTAATAGGGTGGTGTCTTTCCTTAAGGCACATCGGATTGTTGGGAAGGGGTGTGATGCATATCTAGCCTTTGTGCGAGATGTCAGTGTTTATACTCCTACCGTTGAGTCATTTCCGGTAGTGAGAGACTATCCAGATGTATTTCTATCAGATCTTCCGGGCATACCGCCCGATAGGGATATCGATTTTGGCAGTTGTCGAGAACTAAGCCCATTTCTATTCCACCATATCGTATGACCTCAGCAAATGTGAATGAGTTAAAAGAGCAATTGCAAGAGTTCCTTGATAAGGGTTTTATTCGGCCTAGTATGTCACCTTGTGGTGCTCGGGTCTTGTTTGTGAAGACTAAGGATGGTTATATGCATATGTGTATTTATTATCGGCAATTGAACAAGATTAAAGTAAAGAACATGTATCTATTGCCACACATTGATGACCTATTTGATCAGCTGCAGGGTGCCAGAGTGTTCTCAAAGATTGATTTGCGGCTAGGCTATCATCAGTTGAATATTCGGAATTCAGATATTTCAAAGACTACTTTCAAAACTCGGTATGTTCATTACGAGTTCCTTGTGATGTCATTTTGGGTGACCAACGCACTAGAAGCATTCACGCAAGCCCTATCTTGACTCATTCATTATTGTGTTTATTGACGACATCCTGGTGTACTCCCAGAGCCTAGATGTTCATGGGCAGCATTTGAGGATTGTGCTTCAAACCTTTAGAGAAAAGAAGTTGTATGCAAAATTTTCAAAGCGACAATTCTGGCTTGACTTGGTGGCATTTTTGGGTCATGTGGTGTCGAGTGAGGGGATCAAGATAGACTTGAAGAAGATTGAAGCAGTGTAGGTTTGGCCTAGACCATCTTTAACCACTGAGATCTAGAGTTTTCTTGGTTTGACATGGTATTATCTTCATTTGGTAGAGGGTTTCTCGTCTTTTTCTGCACCTATGACCTGATTGTCACGACCCAAAATCCAACTAGTAGTGATGGCACCTAACCCAACCCATTAGGTAAGCCAATTACCAACTATCCAATTCCAATAATAATTATTAAAGCAATTTAAGTAATTAAAGGTCTTAATCTTATACAATCCCCAAGAACTCGTAGTACAAATCAAGAGCTTCTAAGAATAGAGTTTACAAAGCGGAAATGAAATAAATACATAGTCTGTTTGAATAGTACATGAACAGAGCTTTTATAACTCTGAGGCTAGAATGAACAAGAGGCAGCTACAACAGGAATGCTGGTACATCTTCAAATCCCGCAACCATCGAGCATAGAAACAACAACAGCCAACATCTGAACGCAATGTGCAGAAATGAAGTATCAGTACAACCGACCCCATGTACTGAGTAAGTAACAAACCTAGCCTTAGGTTGAAAGTAGTGACGAGCTTCCACCAAGGTTGGATCCAAAACCAATAGTCCACAACAGTCCATAACAACATAAAGCAAATAATACCAATTCATTCCAAAACCTCACCGGACCCGTCTCAGGCCGGGGGAGGGCCTAGCTTATTAGAAACATATCTTGCCTTTATTTTCAGTCTCATGACTAGAGAAGACAATTTTGGAAGCTAGGGTTCTTTCACACACACTTGGGTCTTGAAGATTTGGAGTGTTTGGTTGAGAATTTCTTGCCCATTTATGTTCATTTCTTTATTTCGTTGCTTTGTATTGAATATCTAAGTGCGTAGTATTTTTTCCAACACTTGAATCTTGTTTATGGAAATATTCATTTTTAAAGTGTGGATTAAATACCTTGTTGTGCTTATGTATTGAACGATTTTTATTTATAATGAAGTGAGTTATTATTTCTTTAATTATTCTTGTTCTTTAATGTTTCCAAAGGGATTAGCTAACCCTATGACTCGCCCATTAACTTTGAATTAATTTTGGGAAATATAATTTGGGGTTGGTAATAAGAACTCGGGGCTTTAACCCTCGCTTTATAGATTTTACCTAGGGATAGGATTGAACTACTTGTAGCCATATTTGGGTGAGCTTAATCTCTTAGTTATTTTAGGGATAATTCAGTTAGAAGTCTTGTTAGTCTTTGGAAGAAGCTAATATAGAATTATTACCCTAGGCTAATTGACATAAACATGAAATACATTCGATCATTACTTGAGTATAATTCCCACTGCATCCATGCTTGTGTCCATTGATCATTTTACTTGCTTTCTAGGTTAAATTACATTTTCGCATTTAGACATAAATATTCCCAAAAGCATTATAAGTGTTTGGCTTATCATAATAAGTGATAATTCTCTTACACGCCTAATCTCCTATATATTGTTGTCTGTGGGATTCGACCCCAACTCATAGTTAGGTAAATTATATTGCATGCGATCGTGTCCATTTACTTTTTAGTAGTGGATTTGGACTTCATCAACTATTCATATATTGTATGATATGCATCGTGCCTATGTTATGGAGTTGGGGGTTCTTGGGATCAGTTCTTGCCGCTTGCGGAGTTTTCCTAAAATAACAACTACCAATCGAGTATTCAGATGGCTCTGTATGAGGCCGTGTATGGGAGTCAGTGTCAGCCTCTCATGGGTTGGTTTGAATATACTTGATCCACCCTTATCTTGCCGCATGTGAATCACAATGAAATACCTCCCTTATGTCACCACATGCGCATCTCGCCACCCTTATACTCCACACAACATCAATCAACCCTCACATCATGTCCACATGTACCACAATATCACAAAACAATAAAATCAATACTCATGTCAAAATATAGTCTCACAACTCAAACATAAAGTGCACAAGGACAATAAAATAACATAAGAGTGCGGGGAGTATTCAACAATAAAACATGTTTCATATAGCAAACAACCACATTTCTAGGCATATTAATAACCTAAGGTCTAATCCAACCATAAATCACACACGCCCGTCTACACAATCGGCACCTTGTGTACATGTAACTCACATAACACAATATGCAATTACGACCAAATGCAAAGTTGCAATTCCCCCACCGAAGGTTAGGGAAGATACTTACCTCAATTTAGCCAAATCAATATCCAAAAATGCTTTTCATTTAAAATGCATTTCCGTTCGGCTCAAATCTAGCCAAAAGAGACTAAACAATATCAAATAATCCAAAAGTAATCAATTTTGATTAATAAAGTTGAAATCTTTACTAAATTCCTTAAAAGTCAACAAAAGTCACCCCAGGCCCCACCAGTCAAAGCCTGAGTCGAGGGGTAGATGTCGACTACCCATTATCCCACGAGCCCAAATATATGTTAAAATCTGTCACGCCCCGAACTCGAGGAGCGCGCAACGCGCTCAACCGAGTGAGTGGATCCGAGCAAGCCTGTTAGATTTCCTTCTACCCAAACTCAACCATGAATAAAGAAGAGATGCACTCCATTAATCAAACACTGAAACGATTTCATTACTAACTCCCATTTCATTTCCATTATTAGCTTCATTCATAATTTCCAAAATATTACGAGTTTATAGATATAATGAAAACATGTTTACCAAATACCAACACTTTTAGTGTAATTCCCAACATCAAACACCACTTACAACATGTCTACAGAGACTCTAAGTACAACAGAAGAGTAATATGGAAATGCCGGCAAGAAGGCCTCAGCTATACCTCAAAATACAAAGTACAACATCAAATGACATCAGGCTTGGAATAGAGTAGGGCTCACCAAAACATGCTGAATAGGGAGTAACGGCTAACGAGGACCAAAGTTGCCCACTGATGAACCACCTTCACCCATTAAAGATGCAACGCCGCTGATAAAAGGGACGTTAGTACTGTCATGGGCGGCTTTCCAGCCATGCCCCATGAACCCTTGGACGTGCCCCGTGGTGTCCTAGCAAGCCTCCCAATGCCTAGCGCCACGATCAGCCTCGTGGTCTCGACAGTTCCAAGTGACAAGTGCGCATGTGCCTTTGTCGCCCCACCGCTAGTCATCGTCAGCCCCCAGCCACAGGCAGATTCCAACAGCACTACGCGCACAGACCCTAATGCTAAAGACAAAGTTGCTGCCAACGGATTGTTTCTACCTTGTAGAGGACTAAGTCCTTTTTATTGTAAATATAAAGTAGTTTTATTGCATTTTAGTTAAGTGTACTTCTACAGCTTATTTAGGTCAAGTTATGTAACTTTGGTTTATTTTTTTTAAGCATTATTAAGGGGGATCAACAATCAAACTTTCTAGCAAGCAAACAATTCTCTTTACTGGTGTCTCTCCCCCCCGACACAGTGTTGCTTTTCTGTAATAGCTTTCATTAATCCAATCAAGTTTTCTTTCATTCTCAATTCTTTTTTCTGCTCTCTCAGTTGCTCGTGACATTGGTTTTCCCATACGACACTAGCAATCTAGTCTAGCATGCGGAGGGGACCTCAAATGGCGGACAACAATCGCCCTTCCAAAGAATCTCAGAAAGGCGTCGCATAACAGTTGGTATCATAGCCTAGGCTCGACATCAGATGAGGGATTACATTACAATTACCACCATTTCTGACCATGGTGAATCAAGGGGATTGCATCACAATCGTTGAGGAGACGGTTGACGTATTGCGGTCCATCATGGAAATGGTGCCTGACCTAAAGACCAGCCTAGTGCAAAGGTTGGACGACCTGGACCACAGACTGCTCCAGACCGAAGATGACATAGAAAACATCAGTCGAGAATCTAAAGGAGACCGGCAAACGGCAGTCGTAGAGGCAGCCAAAATATTTTTTAAATTCGAGGTCCTCCAATAGGAGCGTGCTGAGGATTTAGCCCACATGGAACAAGAGGCAGACAAGGTGACTGCAATACAACAAACTATATACAACTTGACAGGCCAACTCGACGTTGTCAATGCTACTTTACAAGGCCTGCTTCGAGGAGGCAGAAAACAAATCGGGGGTGTTGTGAACCTCGCCCCTGTGGCACAAAAACTGAAAATTCCTGAGCTAAAGCCATACAGTGGAGCTTAAAAGGCCAAAGAAGTGTAAAACTTCATTTTCGACATTGAACAATACTTAGATACCGTGGGGGGCCTAGAAGAAGCTAAGAAGGTAGCAATTGCTGCAATGTATCTTTAGGGTGATGCCAAACTCTGGTGACGGGTGAAATACAAAGCCATCAAGGCCGATGAAGATGCTCTCGAGACATGGATAGAACTAAAGGCATCCATACGCCTACAGTTCTTCCCCAAAAACGTTGAGTACAATGCAAGGAGAAAGCTATGATAGCTCTGCCAAACCAAATCAGTGCAGTATTACGCACGGGAATTCTCTGTGCTCGTGCTGAACATACGCGACATGGGGGACAAAGACAAAGTCTTCACCTTCCTGGAAGGGTTGAAACCTTATGCCCGCATGGATTTGCAAAGATAAAGGGTAGACACGTTACCTAAGGAGATCCAAGTAGCAGAGTGCCTTGGGGATTATCAAGTGGAAACCAGGAAGGACAGGCCTCAACAGCCTGTCCAAGGAGGATACAAAGGAGGCCAACCGAACACTGGTGGTCCTAACAGAAGTGGAGGAGACCGGAGTGCAACCAAATCTAAGGCTCCCTCCTTAGGAAGTACTAGCACTGCATCTAACAACAATGATCAGGGGATGAAGCCCCCTAAGGATGTGGTCATTGTGGCGGACCACATTAGAATAATGAATGCCCACATGCACAGATGAATGTCCATCAAGCTTTTGATGATGGGACGGATGATGATGCATATGATGTGGACCAGACTGAACAAGTAGGTACATTCAATGTAATTGTTGGCTTTATTTCTGAGTCCTTTGCGGGAAACAGTGCTAGTATACATAAGAAGAAGGACCCCAGCCCAATCGCCAAGAAAGGGGAAAAGAAGGTGAATGAGCGGAATTCTCTTAATCAAGAGAGGACCTTAATGTTCGTCGACATGAAGGTAAATGGAAAGCCCATTTGGGCGATGATAGACACGGGTGCTACCCAAAACTACTTAGCCTCGACTCATGTGGAGTGCCTCGGCATAGTTGTAGGAAAGGGCAGAGGTCATGTCAAGGATATCAACTCACCACCTCAGCCAGTGGGTGGAATAGCCAACGAAGTACTAGTGAAACTTGGCCGTTATGAAGGAAACTTCAACCTGCGCGTGGTGATCATAGATGACTTCGAGTTGATTGTGGTGTTGGAATTCCTGAGGCAAACCAATACCCTGCCCATACCGTATGCAGCCATTCTAATGATGATGCAAACAAATGGGGCCAAGCACTGCATTATCCCCTGCATGCCCATGAAGATGGCCGTTGAGAACATCTCGCCCTTGCAGTTGAAGAAGGGGGTCAAAAGACATGAACCTACGTTCCTGCCTACCCTCTACATTGAAGATATAGAACACTTCTCGGGTCCCATTCCTGCACCCGTGAAGGAGCTGCTACTGGAATTTGAAGACATCATGCCACAAGACATGGCAAAGCGTCTCCCGCCTAGGCAAATTGTGGACCATGAGATTAAGTTGGTGCCGGGTGCAAAGCCACCTGCCCGGGCACCGTACAGAATGTCACAGCCAAAAATCACTGAAATTAAGAGACAATTGACAAAAATGCTAGACACAGGTATTCTCGTACCCTCCAAGTCCCCATACGGGTCCCCTATGCTATTCCAAAAGAAACATGATGGCAGTTTATGACTCTATGTGGATTATCGAGATCTAAACAAAATCACCGTGAAGAACAAGTATCCTATTCCGCTAATGGCATACTTGTTTGATAGATTGGGCGGTGCGACGGTGTTCACCAAAATAGACCTGATGACAGGTTATTGGCAAGTTCGGATGGCAGGGGGTGATGAACATAAGATGACCTGCGTGACAAGATATGGGTCGTACGACTTCCTGGTTATGCCATTCGGTTTGACTAATGCGCCAGCCATATTTTGCACCATGATGAACGAAGTTTTTCAAGAATACATTGACGAATTCTTGGTGGTTTACTTGGATGACATTGTGGTAAATATACAGACATTGGAAGAACACCTAGAGCACTTGCGGAAGGTCCTAGCCTGATTGCGGGAGCACTAATTATATGCAAAGCTATACAAATGCTCCTTTGCTCAGAAACAAACTGATTTCCTCAGACATTTCCTCGAGGAAGGGAGGATCAAGATGGACCAATAGAAGATTCAGACCATCATAGATTGGCCACCGCCTAAGGATATCCACGCATTTAGGTCGTTACTTGTCCTATGAAACTTCTATCGGCAATTTGTGAAGAATTACTCCCTCAGTGTAGTGCCGCTGACAGAGATACCCAAGAAGGCCACACCCTGGGATTGGGGACCCAGGTGAGCAGAGGCCTTCAACTTATTGATAACGGCTATGTGTAGTAGCCCCGTCTTGGCCCTGTCTGATTTGGGCAAGCCATTCGAGGTACAAACGAATGCCTCCGACTATCCCTTGGTGGAGTCTTGCTACAAGATGAGCATCATGTAGCGTACAAGAGCCGAATACTGAAGAATGCAGAGCGGCACTATGCCGCCCACAAGAAAGAATTATTCGCTGTCATTCATTTCGACAGGCCAGGTGGTAGGAACTCCTAGCAGAATTTCACTTCAACCTGGAGTACCGAAGTGGGAAGACTAATCATGTTGCTGATGCGCTCAGTCGGAGGGCTGATCTAGCCTCGGTGTGCCTACTCACCACACTAAAGGGGAGCGAAGTAACCACCACCATAAAAGACCAGATACAGGACCTACTCATCAAGGATCCTACTGCATAGTATTTGGTTGATTTGGTAGGACAGGGCAAGACTCGCCAGTTCTACACAGAAGATGGTTTCCTGAAAGTGAAAGGGAACCAACTTTATGTTCCTAAAGGAGGAGATCTGCGAAGGGCACTTCTGGCGGAATGCCACGATACTTTGTGGGCCGGTCATCCCGGTGAAGAACGCACCATGGCATTGCTTTGTCGTGCATATTATTGGCCTCAAGTGGCCGATGATGTCACTCAGTTTATGAAGACTTGTCTAGTATGCCAGAAGGATAAGTCAGACAGCTTGACGCAAGCAGGACTCATAGAACACTTAACTGTCCCAAAAAGACACTGGGAAAGCGTTTCCCTGGACTTCATCACCGGATTGCCCAAGGTCGGAGATCTCACAACCATCCGAATTGTGGTGGATCGGTTTTCCAAGTATGCTGCCTTTATAGCAGCCCGACAATATATATTAGCAGAAGAATTAGCTCGACTCTTCCTCTATCATGTTGTCAAATATTGGGGCCTGCCTAAAGACATCATTAGTGATCGTGACTCACGCTTCACTAGAAACTTTAGGACCCAACTCTTTAAGTGCCTCGGGTCAAAATTGAGTCATAGCATAAGTTTTCATCCGCAATTTGATGTCCAGATGAAGAGATTCAACGGCATGCTGGAGGAATATATCTGCCACTTTGTTACGGGGTCATAAAAGGACTGGGTGAAGCTTCTGGATGTTGTTCAACTGTGTTTCAATTCACAAAAGAGCTCTAGTACCAACAAAAGCGCTTTTGAAATTATTACCGAACAACAACCACTACTCCCACACACTGTGAATGCACCAAACATGTCAACATCTCCTCGAGCTACTAGCTTATCAAAAGAATGGAAGAGAAATTTGGAGATAGTGCGGAGCTATCTTGTCAAAGCCCAAAAGCAGATGAAGAGGCATGCTGATCAAAATCATCACTTCGTTGAATATCAAATAGGAGATAAAGTGATGGTCAAAATCCCAAAGTGGTACTTGTTTGTAGGGGTCCATGAACCTCACCTATTGCAAAAATATATTGGACCTTTGTCCATTGAAAGGCGCATTGGGAAAGTTTCATACCGAGTAGATAACCCAGCTTGGTGGAAAATCCATCGCGTTTTCCATGTCAGTCTCCTGAAACCTTTTTCGGGAAGATATGGAGGATCCTTCACGGAGCCAACTCATAGTACCTAGTATTCGAGGCCCCAATTCAACCGAGAAAAGACTTGCTGAAGTTATTCTTGATAATAGTGATTCACGCTTCAAGGAAAGGTCACCAAGAGTTCTTGGTTAAATGGCATGGATGTGATGCAGAGGAGAACACTTGGGAGGGGGGAACAAACCTCAAAGCCTATAAGAGCCTACTTGATGATTATCTTACAAGTAAGTCGCCGAGGACGTCGCCAACTTGGGTGGGGGAGAATGTCATGGGCAGCTTTCTAGCCATGCCCCATGACCCCTTGGACACGCCCCATGGTATCCTGGCAAGCCTCCCAACACCGAGCGCCACGGTCGGCCCTGTGGTCTCGGCATCTCCAAGTGACAAGCGCGCATGTGCTTCTATCTCCCCCTCCCCCCCCCTCCCACTGACCATCGCCAACGCCCAGCCACAGGCCGATGCCAACAGCGCCGCGAGCACAAACCCTGATGCTAAAGACAACGTTGCTGCCAACGGACTTGTTTCTACCTTGTAGAAAACTAAGTCCTTTTTATTGTAAATATAGAGTAGTTTTATTGCATTTTTATTAAGCATTATTAAGGGGGATCAAGCAATAAAACTTTCTAGCAAGTAAATTTGCTTTTCTGTGTTGCTTGTCACTTACTGCATTGCTTGTCACTTTCTAGCAAGCAAATTCTCGGTACTGGTGTATCCCCCACCCGACACCGTGTTGATTTTCTATAATAGCTTTCATTAATGCAATCAAGCTTTCTTTTATTCTCAATTCTTTTTTCTGCTCTCTCAGTTTCTCATGACATTGGTTTTCCCGTACGGCACTGGCAATCTAGTCTAGCGTGCGGATGGGACCTCAGTTGGCGAACAGCAATCGCACTGACAATGATTGCTTAGCCTTATGCCACCCTTCCAAAGAATCTCAAGAAGTCACCACGTAACAATACATATGGAATAGTACTAGTATGTAAAGCTTATTGTCCTCTTTCAAAATATAATGCCAATGTAAGAAAGGGGAAATCATGTGAACAGCAATCAACAATTAATGATATCCAAATGCCAAGTTAAAACATATTAATTTCCAAAATATGAAGATAATATTGTGAAGCTGATAATCAAAATATGAATATAATATTATATTTGGTTGGGAGAGCTTTAGCACTGATATACCATTGTTCACAGTATCACCGTTTACAATACCAATACCACTATACTATTAGCACGGAGTCTGATCACGACCCCATCAGCTAGACCGTCTCATCCGAGATATCAATCACAATTACAATTTCAATTACAATTTCTAGCACAATCACCACCATGTATGCAGCATGGTGTCCGATCACGCCTCGATCGGCTAGGCCATCTCACCACAATGCCGTGTGGATCGACATCATCCTTTTCTATCAATCATCTCATCCCAATTAAGCAGAATAATTTTATCACATCAATCTCATCCCAAATAAGGGGAATAATCACAATCCACTCCTACACCGGCACGTGTAGTTTCGGGGTTAGGTTATTTCAACCTATCCTTCCTCGGTGACTATCAATACTCCCAAAAATATTTTTGATTTGCATACAAAGGAAACATCAATACAAATGCATTAACCTCATAACTTTTCATACCGTATATAGCCCCATTGGTACTTTCAACCACTTACAACATCATTATTTCATTGACTCTCTTGGCCATATATATGATTCATCATTCGTGTCACGGTGGCCGTATTTCATATTTCACACTTTCATTTCTTTCATTTCATGGATCATCATCGTAAATATCAACAAACAGAATATTCCAAAAATCACAACTCTGGGTTCATTAGTAATGAAGACTTTAAACATAATGGATTTCTTTACAAGAAATGGAGTAAAATGATTTAGAATCGAAGCGCAAGTTAAAATCATAAACGAGTAACACATCATTTATTTTTCAAACACTTTTCTCCAAAAAGGAAAATACACAATTTTCACTCATGAATATGTAAGAATGCAAAACATATTGAAAATACTCATAAAGCATAACATTAGTTAAAACAACCCTTAAACCTTTCCAACTTTTGCATGGAGAACTTATGATTCAGTTTTCTTTTAAGGAACTGGAAGAATATGCTGTTGAAGAAGGACTTCACCAAGATGTGGTGATGAAGTTATCATATGGTGCACCTAAATTGCAAGAACTTCGAAATTTAATTCCAATACAGTTTGGGATTAAAGGTCGCTGCTTGATCGGCTTGCTCGTGTTTCGACAACTATTGATTCGTTGTGATGTTTATGAGGAGTTTGTAACAGTTATTTTGAAGCAGTTTGGTTATTTACAGTACAAAGGACAGCAACATCAATATTGTACATTCCCATGGACTGAAGATTACAACCCTAAGGCGGAGATTTCAAAAAGAGTAGCATGTGTGTCGTTACCAGACTTGCCGCCAAATCTGTTTGCAAAGAAGCCTTTATTATCGATTGCATCAGCTGTGGGGAAACCTATTGCTACAGACAAAGCCACACAAGCTAGGACAAGACCTAGCACACCTAGAGTAAAGGTATTTCTTGATCTCCTGGACAAGCATCCCAAGAATATGAAGTTACAATTTATCGACGAGAAATCTGGTAAGGTTATTGATCATATACAGGAGTTTGTGTTTGATAATCTTCTATCATATGGTAATGTGTGCAAACGACAAGGACATACTAGTGAAGATTGTCATTCATTGATTAAAAGGAATAGGGCGAATGATGATAAGCAGCAGGAGGTTAAGGAAGATGATCGCATTGACGAGGTTGTGAGTGTCAAACAATTAAAAGGAGATTCTAGGGACTATTTGAATGCAAAAAGGGCTGCCTAATATGTGGTAGAAGCTTCAGTACAAGATCAAAGCATTGGGAAGCCATAGTTATTACAGTTGCAAGCTGGTAAAACTCAGCAAAGTACTATTGTGCAACAGGCTGCTATTGTGAATTTAAATATTGGTGCTGGACATCCTAAGGTTCAGCTAAAGGGTTTGGTTTAGCTGGATGCAACAAAAAACACTGTGGAACAAGCTAGAGATATACCTGCTACCACAGCTTTAAAGAGGTTGAATTCAGCTCTACAATCTAATCCTAATAGTACTCAAAATGCTGGAACAACTGAAGTTGCTGCTGTTAGGAATGCTTTGGGTGGACAAGTTGCAGATGGTGATGTTACCGGTGAAAAAATGTGACTGATGCTTGTTACAAAGCTGGGCAATCTGGTGAAGTAGCAGCCGAGTTTTCTGCTGTCATGCAACAAATAGCACTCTCTAATTCTCACGATTTGCGGGCTGCTAATGATCCTGCTAGTCCAACTTTGGCAAGATTTTACAAGGCTGTGGGTTCAGTCTTACAAAATGGTTCTAAGTTGGATGGAGCTAGTGGTCATGCTAATATAATTAGCAAAATAGTTGGGGTGCAACAACAGCTCGATGTTAATAAACAGACTCGTATTCAGAGGCAGATATCATCAGCGGTGCAGGAGGAGGAAATTGGGGTGGATCATCCTACTGTTACAGAATAGAATCAGTTGAAAAACCTGTAGCTGATCAGGTTATTGCTGGTGCACAAACAACTAGCTTGCAGGCTAAAGATATTGGTGCATCGAAGGAAGGTGTAGATGCATCTAAGGGTTGGACAGTAGTTAATCGATCACCTAACAAGAAGGTGGCTTCAAGTCATACAAATCTGGAAAGTGAAGCAGAAACTATTAGGTGTACTAACTCTTTTGATGCCTTGGCCAATGCACAACAACATGGTGAAAACAATGCCGGGAAGAGTTTAGAATTTATAGATGGCAAGTCAGTCTCACAAGCTGGACAGAACTACTCTCCAGGCAGTGGAAAACAGCAGCAACAATCGAGTAACAGAGGCACGCCATTGAATGTCTCTACGGACGTTGTTCTGTTTGACGCTTTGATGAATGAACAAGGTCTGGAAGATGTTTGGAAGGAAGGGAAACAGGTTCATCACGAGTCAAATATAAATTCTAGGCAATCTCCAGCCACTAGAAAATAGCGGCCATGATCAGTTCCAGTTTCCAACAGTAGCAAACGAGATCAAGGCAGTGGTAATTTGACGATAGATTTTATTGTTCGAGAGGAGCTAATGGGTAATCAAGAAGATAGCTCCAATACTCCGACCTTGCATTTTTCCAGTCCACATATGGAGTAAATTATCAAAGATGCCCAGGCTGCAATGGCAGTGCACACCACTATGTTTAAACAACCAATAATCACTTTGAACACACCCGTGTTTGAAGTTCCTTCACAATCAATAGAGTCGTTTGGTGAATATGGAGGTGATTCTGGGCAGATGGTGCTGTCTAATGGAAATAACAAGGAAATTATACAAGAAAACTTGAGGGAAATGGTTAGTAAATCCAAAATTTGGGTTGATCAAAATGAGGAGGATAAAGAAGAGGATTGGGGCGATGAAATTGCTAGGGATTCGACCGATGGTGCTGATCAAGAGAGTGAAGGTGAAGACATGCTTTCAGTTGGCTCACCAGCAATGCCAAAAACAGATAGTACGTCCATTGCAAACCTCAAAAGTAAGCTCAGTTGAATACTCCAGAATTTATTCCAAGAAATTCTCCAGGTGGTACTAACATGGCTCAAAAAGCAGTAACACCAAAGAACGGGCAGCAACAGATTGTCACAAAATGTCCCAGCTATTACTATTGTTGTTGATCAAGATGCAGCAACACCTTCAGATTCTGGGCAGCAGCATTTTCGTGCAGAAACTCCAGCTTTATTGTTGGAGCATTCTGTTGGTAAGCTCCAATCCTCTAAATCCGTTCACTCCATCTCATGATTTTAGCACTGGACAGTGAGTTAAGAACATCATCAAGGCAAGGTAGTCATGGCAAAGGTACAAAATGAAAATGCTTTGATGATACAAAACCTCATCCAAAACCTACCAAATACAGTGAACGTGGAAAGGGATATTTATGAAGAAGGAGAGGAAGATGAAATGCTACAACAATGTCTGGAAGAGGCGGCAAAAAGAGGTGATGTATCACCTGTGCATAGTGGTAAAAGTAAGAAATCACAAACGAGGAAGAAAAGTTTGGGACGGCAAGATAAATGAGGAAGTTAATATTAGGCGACCCCCAATGAGAGTCGCAAAGCAAAAAGTGGCTGCCTCAACCACTTCAACGAGGTCCAATCACTCCAAAAAGAAATGATGAAATTTTAATACATATTGAAGAGCCTTGAAGAAGAAGCAAAGGATAAACAAATTGAAGCGTGCGCAAGGTTGAAAGAAGCGAGGCAAGACTCAATTTATTACATTGTATTATTTTATCATTTTTTAAGTATCATCATCTCTAAAATCATCACAGAGTATGTTATAAACTCTGTGATGATCATAGATTACTTAGTTCTTAGTAGTTCATTTTTTCTTCATGCTTGCTAATAGGAGAGGCTATTTTATGCCTCAATAGGATTAGTAAGGTAAGGTTTAGCCCAGTATGCGATTTCTCATGTCCTATGCCTTTGAGAAGATATCCAAACGGCTATGAGATTATATGCCCTCGTGAGACTTTGCCTGCAGCTATACCATGATCCTCTACATGAGGCTGCCATTATAAGGCAATGTGAGGCATAGAGAAGTGATTATATAGCCAAGGCATAGAGGCTACACCAGTGGTGCTATTGTCCCCCTTATTTGTACTCTTCCTATGTGGATTTTTTTCTTATTATTAATAAAAGTAGCCCTAGGCACCCGCCTAGTGGATTTGCTAAAAAAAAAAAATTAAAACAGCCACATTGGAGCATGACTTGAGGACGTATTACCACCGAGACATCAACCACAATCACAATTTCAATAACAATTTTCACCTCAATCACCACCATGTGTGCGGCATGGTGTCCGATCACGACCTGATCGGCTAGGCAATCTCACCACAATGCCGTGTGGATCGACATCACCCTTTTCTATCAATCATCTCATTCCAATTAAGCGAAATAATTTTATCACATCAATCTCATCCCAAATAAAGGAAATAATCACAATCCACTCCTACACTATCACGTGTAGTTTCGGGGTTAGGTTATTTCAACCTACCCTTCCTCGGTGACTATCGATACTTCCAAACATATTTTTGATTTGCATACAAATGAAGCATCAATACAAATGCATTTATCTCATAACTTTTCATATCGTACATAGCCTCATTAGTACTTTCAAATATTTACAACATCATTATTTCATTGGCTCTCTTGGCCATATATATGATTCACCATTCATGTCACGGTGGCCGTATTTCATATTCCATACTTTCATTTCTTTCGTTTCATGGATCACCATCATAAATATCAACAAATAGTATATCCCAAAAATCACAACTTTAGGTTCACTAGTAATGAAGACTTTAAACACAATGGATTTCTTTACAAGAAATGGAGTAAAATGATTTACAATCGAAGCACAAGTTAAAATTATAAACGAGTAACACATCATTTATTCTTCAAATACTTTTCCCCAAAAAGTAAAATTCACAATTTCCACTCACAAATATGTAAGAATGCAAAACACATTGAAAATACTCATAAAGCATAACATTAGTTAAAACAGCCCTTAAACCTTTCCAACTTGTTCATGGAGAAATTATGATGCAGTTTTCTTTTAAGGAACTGGACGAATATGCTGTTGAAGAAGGATTTCACCAAGCTGTGGTGATGAAGTTATCATATGGTGCACCTGAATTGCAAGAAATTCAAAATTTAATTCCATCACAGTTTGGGATTAAAGGTCGCTGCTTGATCGGATTACTCGTGTTTCGACAACTGTTGATTTGTTATGATGTTTATGACGATTTTGTAATAGTTATTTCGAAACAGGTTGGTTATTTACAGTACAAAGGACAGCAACATCAATATCGTACATTCCCATGGACTCAAGATTACAACCCTAAGGCGGAGATATCAAAAATAGTAGCATGGGTGTTGTTACCAGACTTGCCGTTGAATCTGTTTGCAAAGAAGCCTTTATTATCGATTGCATCAGCTGTGGGCAAACTTATTCCTATAGACAAAGCCATACAAGCCAGGACAAGGCCTAGCACAGCTAGGGTAAATGTAATTCTTGATCTCCTGGACAAGCATCTCAAGAATATAAAGTTACAATTTATCGACGAGAAATATGGTTAGGTTATTGAGCATATACAGGAGTTTGTGTTTGATAATCTTCCATCATATTGTAATGTGTGAAAATGACAAGGACATACTGGTGAAGATTGTCATTCATTGATTAAAAGGGATATGGTGAAGGATGATAAGCAACGGGAGGTTAAGGCAGATGATCGCATTGATAAGGTTGCGAGTGTCGAACAATTAAAAGGAGATGCTAGGGACTATTTGAATGTAAAAAGGGCTGCCAAACATGTGGTAGAATCTTCAATACAAGATCAAAGCATTGGGCAACTGAAGTTATTATAGTGGCAAGCTGGTAAAACTCAGCAAAGTACTACTGTGCAACAGGCTGCTATTGTGAACGTAAATGTTGATGCTGGACATCCTAAGGTTCAGCTGGATACAGGAAAAAATGCACTGGTTAATCCTGCTGTTCTAAAGGGTTTGGTTCAGTTGGATGCAACATAAAAGACTGTGGAACAAGCTAGACATATACCTGCTACCATAACTTTGGAGAGGTTGAATTCAGCTCTATAATCTAATCCAAATAGTACTTAAAAATGTTGGAACAACTGAAGCTGCTGCTACTAGGAATGCTTTGGGTGGACAAGTTGCAGATGGTGATGTTACAGGTGAAAACAATGTGACTGATTCTCGTTACAAAGCTGGGCAATCTGGTGAAGTAGCAGCCCAGTTTTCTGCTGTCGTGCAACAAACAACACTCTCTAATTCTCACGATTTGCGGGCTGCTAATGATCCTGCTAGTCCAACTTTGGCAATATTTTACAAGGCTATGGGTTCAGTCTTACAAAATGGTTCTAAGTTGGATAGAGTTGGTGATCATGCTAATATTGTAGCAAAACAGTTGGGGTGCAACAACAGCTCGATGTTAATGAACAGACTGGTATTAAGAGGCAGATATCATCAGCTGTGCAGGAGGAGGAAATTGGGGTGGATCATCCTACTGTTACAGGGATATAATCAGTTGAAAAACCTATAGCTGATCAGGTTATTGCTGGTGCACAAACAGCTAGCTTGCATGCTAAACCTACTGGTGCATTGAAGGAAGGTTTAGATGTAGCTAAGGGTTGGGCAGTAGTTAATCGATCACCTGACAGGAAGGTGGCTTCTGTTGGGAAAAATAATAATCCCGCCCAGGAATAATAACCACGACAAATAATAATAACACAAGAGAGTAACAACGACACCAATTCCTTTAATGGGTAAAATATAATACCCGAGCGGAGCAATATAACCACTATAATATTTCAACTTAGTAGTGTTAAGAGACTACTACAATCTTGAAAGAAATAACACTCTTTATTTAAAACACTTCACTACAATATTACTCACACTCTCTATTTATCTCACATACTACAATCTGTGGATTACTCTCTCTAACTTCTATTGCTTCTCTCTTATTTTAGTGTAATTGAAATGGAGGTCTCTATTTATAGTAAGATATGCCATTCAACTACTATAAAGAAGATGTCTTGTTGTTGATTTAGTCCTATAATTTTTCAACAAAGTTAGGCACCTCCCATTTTCTTCAACAAAGTTAGGCAACTCCCATTTTCCTCAACAAAGTTGTCAAAAAAAATTAGGCACCTCCCATTTTCTTCTTTTTTTTTCCTTTAATATGAGCCCCAGATATCTCTCCCTTAATTTTGATTTTTCTTTTTCATTTCGAAACCTGATCTCAATCTCTGATCATGAGACTTCACATATTTGAGCTTGACTTCCTTCTTGGCAATGCACACTCTGATGAAGTGATATCTTGTATCTATATGCTTGCTTCAATCATGATACACCGGATTCTTGGCGAGTGCCTGTGCAGATTTGTTATCAATACAAATCTCTCTAGCTTCAATTTGTGGCAAATTGAGCTCCTTCAATAATCTTCTTAGCCAAATAGCATGACAGGTACATGTTGTTGCTGCTATATATTCGGCTTTCCGAGTCGAGAGAGTCACTATGGACTGTTTCTTTGAACTCCAAGAAATAACAGAATCACCCAAGAAAAATACAAAGCCAGTTATGCTTTTTCTATCATCAATATCTCTCACATAATTACTATCACAAAATCTCAAAAGGTTGAAATCATTAGAAGAAGAATAAAATAACCCAAAGTCGATCGTACCTTTTAGGTAACGAAGAATTCTTCTAGTGACTTTCAAATGGGTGGAGGTAGGAGCTTCCATAAAGCGGCTTACTACTCCAACTGCAAAGAGTATTTCTGGCCTGGTACAAGTCAAGTACCTCAAAATTCCCATAAAACTTCATCAAACTTGGTTAGTTTTGTCCCACTCTCCATCAGTGTGTTCACGAGGTTGCAATCAATCATGTTGAACTTCTTCAAGATCTCCTTTGTATAGCTTTCTTGAGAGACGAAAATTCCATCCTCCATCTGCTTCACTTCTAAGCCCAACTAGTATGACATGAGCCCTACATTTGTAATCTCGAACTCACGAGACATATCTTTCTTAAAAGCTTCAAACAAACTTGGGTTATTACCCGTGAAATAAGATCATCAACATAAAGACAAACAAGATATCTCCATTAGTATGTACTTTAAGTTAAAGAGCATATTCATGGAGATAATGAGTAAACCCATTGTCTTGAAAATACTTGTTGATGCAACTATTACATGCTCGTGGGCCTTGCTTTAATCCATATAAAGCTTTCTTCAACCGCAACACTTTATCTTCATGGTTTTTGACCATAGAGCCCAATGGTTGTTCAACATAGACTTCTTTTTCAAGATAGCTATTCAAAAAAGCTGACTTGACATCTAGTTAATGGATCTTCCACTTCATTTGCACCTCTAAAGAGATAAGCAAATAAATCGTCTCCATGTGGGCAACAGGTGCATAGACTTCTCCATAGTCAATGCTTTGCCTTTGCTTGTAACCTTTAGCCAGAAGTCATGCCTTGTATCTCTCCACATCTCTATCAGCATTCTTCTTTGCCTTGTATACCCATTTAACTTCAATTTCTCGATGACCCTTGGGAAGTGTTGTTATCTCCCAAGTGTTGTTCTTCTCTATTGACTCGATCTCCTCCTGCATGTCTTGTCTCCACCAGCTCCATCAAAGTCCATTGGTTCACTATCAACAAAGAAGAGACAATATAAAAAATGAAAATTAGTAACTTTCTCTGTGTCCTCATAGATTTCTTGAATACTCCTTGTCCTTTGCGGTTGTTCATTTGAACTTTCTTGAGAAGAGGGAGATGCAACATTTGTTGGAGAAGGAGGTGGAGTTGTATCCTGCACAGGTTCCATGGACTCTGGTTCTTCTTCATCACCAATGTATGGAAGAAAATCATATGAAGTTTCTTCTTGAGCTTCCCAGTTCTATGCCAATTCTTCATCAGATTCAACATCGCAACTTACCACCATCTTGCCGCTACTTGGGTTGTATAGTTTGTAGCCCTTTGAACTCGCATCATAGCCAACAAATACATGCTTGACACTTCAATCATCAAGATTCGCTCTCCCTTGATGTGGCACATGAGCATAGGCTATGCTCCCAAAGATTCTCAAGTACTTGACACTTGACTTTCTTCCACTCTATGCTTCTTGAGGGGTTTGATCTCTAACATTCTTTGTTGGAGACCTGCTGTTCAAATAAATTGCACAAGATACAGCTTCTGCCCAAATTTCCTTGGGCATATTTTTAGCTTTTAACATAAATCTAGCCATATTAAGAATCGTTCGATTCTTTCTCTCTGCAACTTCATTTTGTTGGGGTGAATAAGGTACCGTTAGAGGACGACGAATTCCATGAGATTTACAAAAGTCATTAAATTCTTTTGAAGTAAATTTTCCTCCTCTATCGTACCTTAAAGCTTTTATTTCATAGCCACTTTTTTTTCTACAAATACTTTGAAATTTTTAGAAGTAGCAAAAGCTTCAGATTTTTGGTTCAAGAAATAAACCCAAGTCTTTCTACTAAAGTCATCAATGAAAAGTAGAAAGTATTTACTTTTACCAAAGGAAGGTGGATTGATTGGTCCACACACATTAGTGTGAATAAGCTGAAGCGGCTTGGTTGATCTTGACATGGCCTCCTTTGGAAAACTCCTCCTTGCATGTTTTCCAAGAAGACAAGCTTCACACAATTGATTAGGATGGCTTATTGATGGTATCCCATGCATCTTGTTCTTTTCTCCCATTGATTTAAGAGGTTCAAAATTTAAGTACCCGAATCGTATGTGCCAACACCATGATTCATCTTGCACATTAGCCTTCAAACACTTTGCATCAATTGTCTTAAGATTCAAAGAGAATAATCTATTCTTAGCCATATGCACTTTAGCAATTAGAATTCCACTTGAATCTCTAAGACAAAGATGCATATTTTTCATGTGGATGTCATATTCCTTTTCAAGAAGTTGGTCCAAACTCAAAATATTACTTTTTAATTTTGGGACATAATAAACATCTTAAATTAACTTGTGACTACCATCTTTACAGCAGATCAGAATCGTACCTATCCCTTCAATTTTAATCTTTGTGGTATCTCCTAAGGGTACATTAACTCTCACCGTTTTATTGATCTCCACAAACTTCTCTTTGCATCCACACATATGATTGCTTGCTCCATTGTCCAAATACCACGAGCTGCAATCATCCTTGTCTTTTTCCTTGAGTGCCATCAACACCGTTGACTCAACTTTTTCTTTCTTGTCGTCAACAAGGTTAGCTTTTTCTTCAACATTGCTACGATATTTCCAAGAGTAATGGCCAAATTTATGACAATTATAACACTCAATTTTTGATTTGTCATACCTTTGTCCATTATTTTCTTGGTAGTAGCCACGTCCTCTTCCTCCTCTATGTCCACGACCACGACCTCTGAATGTCTGGTCAATTTTAACTTCATTGTTGAAGTTGTTAGCGTTGCTTCTTCCTCTTCCATGACTGCCATGTTCTCATCCCCGTCCATTCCCTCGATAGCTCTTAAAACCTCCATAATCTTTGAAGGATGCCTGAGTTTTAAGAAGTTGCTCCGATGGCACTTCTTGTCTCCTCTTGATCTTTTCTTCATGGGCTTGTAAAGAACCCCCCAATTGCTCTACCATCATAGAGTATAAATCTTTAGACTCCTCAATAGCACACACCATAAAATCAAATTTAGGTGTTAAAGTGCTAAGGATCTTTTCTACCACACGGACATCGTTTATGTCCTCCCCATATCTTCTTAATTGATTTACAACCGCCTTCACTTTTGAACAATAATCTGAAATACATTTGGATTCTATCATTTTTAAAACATCAAAATCAGCCCTTAGAGTTTTAAGTTTTACCTTCCTCACCTTGTCAACTCCATGAAGACAATTTTGTAAAATCTTCCAAGATTCCTTTTAGGTGGTAGCATCTGCCATCTTCTCGAACATGGCATCATCCAGACATTGATAGATGAGCGTAAGGACTTGTTGATCCTTCTTCCTTGTCTTTGTCAAGACATCTTTTTTATTTTGAGGCAGAGCTTCCTCATTATCGGGTTTTACATACCCTCTATCTATGATTTCCCACACATCCTGAGAGCCAAGAATGGCTTCCATACGTAGACACCATTTCTCATAATTATCTTTTGTGAGATGGGGGTACTGAAAAGACAGCGTACCATTATTTTCCATGGCTCTAATACCACGTTGTTCGGAAAAATAATAATCCCGCCCAGGAATAATATCCAAGACAAATAATAATAACACAAGAATATAACAACGACACCAATTCTTTTAATGGGTAAAATACAATACCCGAGTGAAGCAATATAACCACTGTAATATTACAACTTAGTAGTTTCAAGAGACTACTACAATCTTGAAAGAAATAACACTCTTTATTTAAAATACTTCACTACAATATTACTCACACTCACTATTTATCTCACATACTACAATCTGTGGATTACTCTCTCTAACTTCTATTGCTTCTCTCTTATTTTGGTTTAATTGAAATAAAGAATGGAGGCATCTATTTATCGTAAGAGATGCCATTCAACTACTACAAAGAAGATGTCTTGTTATTGATTTAGTCCAATAATTTTTCAACAAAGTTAGGCACCTCCCATTTTCTTCAACAAAGTTGTCAACAAAGTTAGGCACCTCCCATTTTCTTAAACAAAGTTGTCAACAAAATTAGGCACCTCCCATTTTCTTCTTTGTTTTTCTTTAATATGAGCCCCACGGTTTCAAGTCATAAAAATCTGGAAAGTGCAGCAGAAACTATTAGGTGTACTAATTCTTTTGATGCCTTGGCCAATGCACAACAACATGGTGAAAATGATGCCGGGAAGAGTTTAGAATTTATAGATGGCAAGTCAGTCGTAGAAGCTGGACAGAACTGCTCTCCAGGCAGTGGAAAACAGTAGCAGCAAACAAGTAACAGAGGTACGCCATTGAATGACTCTATAGACGTTGTTCTGTTTGAGGCTTTGATGAATGAACAAGGTCTGGAAGATGTTTGGAAGGAAGGGAAACAGGTTCATCACGAGTCAAATATAAATTCTAGGCAATCTCCAGCCACTGGAAAACAGCGGCAACGATCAGTTCCAGTTTCCATCAGTAGCAAACGAGATCAAGGCAGTGGTAATTTGACGAAAGACTTTATTGTTCGAGAGGAGATAACGAGTAATCAAGCGCATAGCTCCAATACTCCGACCTTACATTTTTCCAGTCCACATGTGGAAAAAATTATCAAAGATGCCCAGGCTGCAATGGCAGTGCACACCACTATGTTTAAACAAAAAATAATAACTTTGAGCACATCCGTGTTTGAAGTTCCTTCACAATCAATGGAGTCGTTTGGTGAATATGGAGGTTATTTTGGGCAGATGGTGCTGTCTACTAGAAATAACAACGAAATTATACAAGAAAACTTGAGGGAGATGGTTAGTAAATCCAAAACTTGGGCTGACCAAAATGAGGAGGATGAAGAAGAGGATTGAGGAGATGAAATTGCTGGGTATTCAACTGATGGTGCTGATCAAGAGAGTGAAGGTGAAGACATGCTTTCAGTTGGCTCAGCAGCAATGCCAAAAACAGATAGTACATCCATTGCAAACCTCAAAAGCAAGCTCAGTTTGAATGCTCCATAGTTTACTCCAAGTAATTCTCCAGGTGGTACTAACATGGCTCAAAAAGCAGTAACACCAAAGAACGGGCAGCAACAGATTGTCACAAACGTTCCAGCTATTAATATTATTATTGATCAAGATGCAGCAACACCTTCACATTCTGGGCAGCAGCATTTTTGTGTAGAAACTCCAGCTATATCGCTGGAGGACAGAATGCTCCTAGATGCGTTGGTAAGCTCCAATCCTCTAAATTCGTTAACTCCATCTCATGATTTTAGCACTGGAAAGGGAGTTAAGAACATGAACAATTTGCAATGTATAGAACAACATCAAGGCAAGGCAGTCATTGCAAAGGTACAAAATAAAAATGCATTGATGATAAAAAACCTCATCCAAAACCTACCAAATACAGTGAACCTGGGAAAGGATATTTATGAAGAAGGAGAGGAAGATGAAATGCTACAACAATGTCGGGCAAAGGCGGCAAAAAGAGGTGATTTATCACCTATGCATAGAGGTAAAAGTAAGAAATCACATACGAGGAAGAAAAGTTGGGACGAAAAGATAAATGAGGAAGTTAACATTAGGAGACCCCCAATGATAGTCGCAAAGGAAAAAGTGGCGGCCTCAACCACTTCAACGAGGTTCAATTGCTCCAAAAAGAAATGATGCAATTTTCATACATATTGAAGAGGTTTGAAGAAGAAGCAAAGGATAAGCAAATTGAAGGGTGTGCATGGTTTAAAGAAGTGAGTCAAGACTCAATTCATTACATTGTATTATTTTATCATTATTAAGTATCATTATCTGTAACATCATCACAGATTATGTTATAAACTCTGTGATGATCATAGAGTACTTAGTTCTTAGTAGTTCATATTTTCTTCATGCTTGCTAATAGGAGAGGCTAGTTTATGCCTCAATATGATTAGTAAGGTAAGGTTTAGCCTAGTATGTGATTGCTCATGTCCTATGCCTTTGGGAAGATATCCAGACGGCTATGAGATTATATGCCCTCGTGAGACTTTGCCGGCAGCTACACCATGATCCTCTACATGAGGCTGCCATTATAAGGCAATGTGAGGCGCAGAGAAGTGATTATATAGCCAAGGCATAGAGGCAACACCAGTGGTTCTATTGTCCCACTTATTTGTACCCTTCCTATGTGGATGTTTTTCTTATTATTATTAAAATTAGCCCTAGGCACTCGCCTGGTGAATTTGCTAAAAAAAAGTTAAAACAGCTACATTGGAGCATGAATTGAGTACATATGTACTTTTGAAGTAATTTTGGAATAGTTGAATCAAGGCTCGTTTCAAAATCTTTCTCACATCATCTCATTTTATTGGCACCTCTAGCCACAAGTATAACTTTCATTCTTGGCACGGTGGCCACACTTTATATCTTCAACTTATTTTTTTCACTTTCGAGCATCTTTATAGATTATCAACAACAAGGCATTTCCAATCGAGACTTTGGGTACACATCTGAGCAATTAAGAGTCTTAAGCATATCGAGTTTTTCTCCCACAATTTGGCATACTAGCTTTTATTTGGAACATGACTCAAAGCCATTACATTTTAATACACAAACCATACGTTGAACATATATATTTCGACATAAGGCTCATTCGGAATAGTTATGTTTATAAGGAATAACTCGGAACATAGGAATTAAGAACTTGAGCCAACCATGCTTGAAACTTACGGGAACATCATGAAATTCAATTCTAAGAGAGTAGTTTAGCCAACATACCTGGAATTCGCCCCTTAATAATACTACGACGATCCCCTACACTAAGAAACCTCAACCTATAATAACAACATCCAATGGGACCAATATTAGTAATAAGTTCCATAGTTTATGCCATTTAGGCACTTTATCAAATACCTAGTAGGCATGAATCTCTACATCTCTTAACCATATAATTAGTTCATCCAACTACTACCATTTACCAACAATTTATCCCACCATTATTCTTAAATAATTCTTAACTTCCAATATCACATACATGACCATCCATCCACACCCAACCAACAAAATTCCATCATATAATCACCTTTCAATCTCTACAATAGTTATGTATTTAAATTGGGAACTTATGGCTTCCAACCACGATACCATAAGTTATAACACATAGTTCATACATAAATAATCACCATAGATTAGTTAGAGATGGCAGGCATATCTCTTGTAGTGAGACTTTTGAAAATCCCAACTTGTAGGGTTCTTGACCAATTTAGGGATTTGAATGGAAATCTATGGATCTTCAAGATTAATCCTTGTTAATATAGGTGTTTAGGAGTACTAATCAACTCAAATTACTCCAAAAACATTACCTTGGTTAATAGGATTGAAGTGTTAGGCGGATTTTCCTTGATATGCAGGCCCTAGCTTAAAGAAATGACTTAGCCCCTCTCTCTACCCAGCCATGGGGGTATTTAATGTGCTCCTACGTGCATGGTCGCACACCTGGGCAAGTGACCACGCATCTGGTCACGCACCTGGGCAAGTGACCACGCATCTAGTCGTGCTCTTGAGGCAGAATACCCTCTAATATGCATGGCCGCGCATCTGGGTGCGCATATGGCATAGGTCTGATAAAATGGCCATAACATTCTATAAAAATATCCAAATGACAAACGGTTTGATACGTTGGAAACTAGACTCAAAGAGCTTTAATTTGATTAGTATATAACCTCCTAAGTCTTTATAATTTGGAAGCAATATGTGTTTGAATTAGGATATTGTGTGAATTAAGATATACTTTCCACTTAATGTATCCAACTTGTTCCACACAAGTTCTTGCCATTCACAAAAAGCCTTAGTATGTTCCAACACACCATAAACATATATTTTCATTTCAAAATGATGTGGTTCTATCCCATGGGTCTCCTTTAATACTCAAATACGTTATTCCCAAATACCGTTGGCACACTTTAAAATCTTAAATCATTAGGAAATTTTTAACAGTGCCTTAAAAAATTGACTCTCAAAACTCAATTTTTTATTTTTAGAAAGGTTTTGTCAGAAACACCAATTTCACTCATTGATTCATCAATTAAATGCTAAATAAAAGATGATATTAATGAAAAATAATCAAATCTGAGTCAAGAAAACTTACCCAACCCAAATTGGTGAAAAATGCCTCAAAATCGCCTCAAATGAAGCTCTCAGTCTCAAAATATGAAATAATGAGTCTAAGTCCCGAAATCCCTTTGAAAAACCAGCTACATATCTCGCATTTGCGTTCTAGGGTTCGCAAATGTGACATCTGCAAATGCGAACTCCGGAAGTGCGACCCATTGACCACAAATATCAAGCCTGGTAAAACCAAAGGATGTCGCAAACGCGACCACTGACTTCGTAAAAGCAATGTTTCACTCTACCAGCCAACGTCGCAGAAACGACCACAAGGTCGCAAAAGTGACATGCCCATGCCCCAAACCCCTTTGCAAATGCGACTGATACCTCGGAAATGCAAGGCTTGCAAATGCAAACTGCTTTTCGCATTTACGAGATCTGTAGAACCAAAAACACTTACAACACTGAAACAAGTGCCAAATATTCTAAAACACGTCTGAAACTCACCGGAGCCCTCAAAAATCACAACCGAGCGTCTGATTCCTACCAAACTAACTTGGAATGACACTAAACCTTACACACAAGTTTCAAATGATAAAATGGATCTATTTCATGTCTCGAAATAAAAATTCGATCCCGATAGACACAAAGTTAACTCATGGTCAAAATTAGAAATTTTGAAACCTTCAAATTGTCAACTGTCAGCAAAAAGAGCCAATTCATCCTAGGAACCTCTGAATTCAATTCTGGGTATACTGTATTAGTCCAAAATCACCATACAAACCCATTAGGACCATCAAAATACCGTTTCGGGGTCGTTTCCACAAAATGCACACTTGGCCAACACTTCCAACTTAAACATCCAAACTAGGAACTATGTATTTCAAATCAAACAAAAACCTCCCCGAAACCCAGCCAACCATCCCCAAAAGTCACACAACCATAAATACACATAGAGGAAGATTCAAAGGGGGAAACAAGGATTAAATACACAAAACAACCAGTTGGGTCATTATAATTTCCAATCATTATTTGAATTTGTGTATGTTGAAAACTTAACAAGATTAATCATCTAAACAAGCTTATCTTAAATAGAAAATATTCAAGACAAAAATAAGAATTTTTATAACAAATACAGAATTATTCAATAACATAAGATGTTTAATTGTTATTTCATACAAGTATACATACAAGTTAGTTTTACCCCATATTTTCGTACATAAAAGTACATCATAAGTTAATTGATGCATCACGCCCCGACCTCGGAGAGCACAACCGGCACTCACCGAGATAACCCGGCCAAACAAACCTGTAAAAAACCTTCTATCCGAACTCACCCATGAATAAAGAGAAGATATATTTCATTAATTAGACAATGATAAGGTTACATGGACAATCCAGATTTCATTACTGTTAGAACTTCATTCAAGATTTTTCAAAATATTATATTACACATTCATAGTTTAGAAGTGGAAACATATGATACAAATACAACATTTCTAATTTGACTTCCAAAAATAAAGGTACCACCGATGCTATGTCTACGTAGCCTCTAATATATAAAATATAGTAGCATGATGGTGCTGCAATCAGGCTCTGGCTATACCTCAAAACAATATACATAGCGGACAGGAGATATAAGACCCTGAAATGAAGTGGGGATCAAAAACTCAGCTTAGGAGAGGGTGTACTGCTATCACTAATCAATACAACTTGCTGTGGAACCACCTGCACTAATTAAAGATGCAGCGCCCCGGTCAAAGGGGACGTTAGTATGTATGGAATAGTACTAGTATGTAAAACTAAACACCCTGTCAATAGAACGAGTAACAATAAAAGGAGAAGGAAACATGAAATCACTGAGAGCCTCAAACAGTATAAAGGTGTCAAGTTAGGGGAACGATAAGGGGAAACAATCTCATCACATCAACACGTGGATTTACCCCTCAATCACTCCTACACTGGCACGTCTACTTTCAGGGTTAAGTTATTTTGAGCTTCTCTTCCACAATTAGGTATACTAACTTGCAATTGAAACATGATTTTAAATCACAACACCTTTTGTACATTGATCATACTAGATTACATTCTCGGAGAGAATCATTTTATGATAGGAACATTTTGAACATTTTTTTGACTATATACAACTTTCAACGCAACACTTATTTTAGAATTATCAAATATATTAGGAAGGACTTGGAACATGAGAAATAAGAAGTTGTGCCAATCACAATCTCAACTTACGAGGACATCATGGAATTTGATTTCTACAAGAGGAGTTTAGCCAACATACCTCGCTTGAGCTTCCTTAAATTACTACAATCTTTCGAAAATCCTAGCGACTTCAATCTATTAGAAACATGACAAATTTGAACCATAATTAGGAAGCTATTCAGAGATTCAGCTCATTTGAGCATTTTATCAAGCAGTAGGTGTGCATTGGGGTTTCAAGGTTCTCCTATGGGGGATTCCTTCATCCAACAACCCAACGTTTACCCATTTGAGCTCAATAACCTTCCTACCAACCTTGATGGTACATGCATGAATATATAACACTCAACAATCATAGTTTTAATTACCTACTTTCAGTCCAATCCCCAAATTGAGGGCTAGGGAGTACAATCTTACCTCTTGGGTGAAGACCTTGTGAGTTTTCCTTGTTAAATTTCAAAGTTTAAGAAAGTGTTGATTAACAAAGTTCTTGGGGCTTCATCCTTTCTCTCTAAAGCACTCCCCTCGTTCTAAAATGGCAGATTTTTGCCTTCTAAATGAGACACAATGGATTTTAATCAAATGGGGTTGGGTTTAAAAAATTAGAAAATTGACCCTCCGAATTCAACTCTACGGTGGCAGAGTGCACCGCATATCAGGTCTGCGACCTGCAAAATGGACCGCAGAAATAATCCCAAAGTCTACGCTGGTCTAGTCAACTATACGGCCAGGTCTGTGGCCCACATATCAATTATGCGGCCTCATAATGGACCGCATAATCTCGTTCTGACAATCTTCATACTGGTTCTGTGACGGATGTACGGCCCACGAAACGATTATGCGATCGCATAGTTGACCGCAAAATGACCTCCAAAATTGGCCCATTTCTCTGCTACGCTCTAAGGCAGATCTACGATCTGCATATCAGTTATGCGGTCGCATAATCGCCTGCAGAAATGCTCTGTTCTACAAAAGTTTTTCTTCAACTTCCCAATGCTCTGTTCAACCCAAAAAGTTCGTACTTCAGCCAGCAATCTCACCACAAATATTTTCTACAACTATCAATTTTATTAGCCTACCTCGGCACCACAAAAACCCTGATTTTAGTTGAAATTTTACAGAACCTTACATCTTCACCCGCTCAGGATCATTCATCCTCGAATGAGGGTCAAAATCCGCCATTAGCATCCAGTGTGACCAAATTATTACTTTGCATACCGGCAGTTCCAAATTTTGACTAACTCTCTAAATTTCTAAAAATTTCACCAGAGTCTCCCCTGTAATTGGGCCTATCCACCTGCCAGAGAATCCCAAAACCTGTCCTAACAACATAACCATAACATTACGATGTAAAATAACTTGGAAACAACACCGGCCACAATGCCATAAACATTACATTACCAAGAAGGAGTATCCTTCACATAAGTTGTTCAGGGGAAACATTATTTGTAGAAAGTTAGCTTTTAACATCATGGACACAACTACATAGTTATTCAAACAAGTGAGGATACTTCTTATTCATCTCTTCCTCGGCTTCCCAGGTGGCCACTTTGACCTGTTGGCTTCACCATAACACTTTCACGGAGGAAATCTCTTTGTTTTTCATTTTTCGGACTTTCCTATCAAGAATGGCAACTGGAATCTCTTCATAAGTCAATTCCTCATTAACGTCTATAATCTCGACCGGAACAATGAGCGATAGATCTCCAACCAGCTTCTTCAACATGGATACATGAAACACCGAGTGTACTAAATAGATCTCTGGAAGTAGTTCTAGCTCGTAAGCCACCTGACCAGTCTTCTGAATGATTATGTACGGTCTGACATACCTTAGACTCAATTTTGCTATCTTACCAAACTGTATAACCCCCTTTCATGGGGAAAACCTTCAAGAATACCCAATCATCATCTTGGAACTCCAAATCCATATGACGTACATCTGAATAGGGCTCCTGACGACTGCTGGGAAAAAGCCATGGTCATATGTTTGTGAATCCCCTCCTTCAATTGTACCAGCAATGGATTGTCATACTACTTCTCCTTGACTTCCAAAACAAGCGATGATTAGCCCTCTTTTGCACAATAGCCCCTCCTTTACTAGAGCCCGTAAGACGAACCCCCATTCTAGCTAACCGATGAACTTTCTTGGTGCCTTAGGTGAACTTTAACGGGGCCTTACACGATGTAAGCTATGTGGATATGATCCAGATGACTTCTCTGAATGGATAGACGAAATCATGTCCTACCATGACCTTATTGTGCACAATGACATCTAAGCTAGAAATCTATGGTGGTTCAAAGATCATTTCACAAGTCAATGCCCATGGGATATTGAATGTTCCTATTAATAATGCCTTGAGGATCCAACAGAATACTACCAGGTGCTTAAACAGAAAAAGTGCAAATAATCTGAAGAATGTCTTTGAGAAAGGTATGAAAAAGGCGACCCATTAGTTGGCTCCCTCAGCCACCCAGGTAAGTATGAATATCTATTCTGCTATAACCCTTAGGAATGGCCAAAATTGCTAGAGAAAAATAACTAGCTAATAAACCCTGGTTGGGAAGATGACAAGGCAACCGATTTTCCCAAAACTCCTAATGTACTAATGTATAGCCTTGTTAGCGACATCTATATCCATTATTTTCCACCTATTGAACATTTCATTAAAGATGGTGCAGATCATGCCCGAAAGATCCCCAAAAAGAATGTTGTTTTGCCCTCAGGAGAAAAGCCACCATCTATTGACATTGAAGCAACAATCAATTGGCAGTCCAAAAATTATATTTCTCAAAATAGAATCTTGTAGCACCCCCACCTTGGGAGGCGCTACCGGCACACGATGCCCGACGGCTGATGCGAACCAACGTCAATTCTTACATTCTTTTTATCCATAAAATCTGGCCATTGAGGCCTCCAAATATTAGAACTATATTTAACATGTGAATAACTATTTAGCAAAATAAACATTAGCATTTAATACATGATCATCACTGTCACTAGCATAGCCATACCCATCCATAACATGCAATCAAATACTAACACTAGCCCGCAATCCTCTAAGAGTATCAAAAGAAATATATATATATTATACCACTTGGGTTGGACAGGGCTCCACCGTACCCAAAACGCTCACGACATATTGACTGTTGAACATCTACTCCAAAAGAGTGGAGAGCAACAACATATCAACTCGAACAACACCCTATTCGGTAGGGATGCCACCGAGTCTATTTGCACCTATGGTCATGAACACAACGCCCAAAACAAAAAGGGTGTCAGTACGAAAAATGTACTGAGTATGTAAAGCTAAGAAAGCATATAAATAAGAGTCATAGTATAGGAAACATGATCTCATGGTCTCAACCTGGGTGCCGAGGACAACCACCGGGGGCATGAACAATAGAAGCCATAACATATAAAGATGCAACGATACAAAGGAATAGGCCACTTACTAAATCTTTGCATTAAATACAATATAGATTTATTTAGCCCTGCGTTGGGTGATCTTACTTTACATAGTACCTGGCCTCGCATAGGACTTGGTAAGATTAATTTCCTTTATCACATCGTACCCGGCCACACAAGGTCTCGATTGTACCAGGCCATGTAAGGGCTCGTTAGCATTTCACATCATACCCAATTGATCAGTGGTTGCACAATAGGTGTCGTATACGACTATCTATAGTGAAACTCACTAAAAATAGATATATGTTCATATGTGGTGATTTGCAAAATCAACTCCAAGAGATATTATGTTTAACCTCAAAATGAACCATGCTTCTCAATCAAAGGATACCAACTTCGAACAATTTAAACATTAATAGGAATGCTACTGGCAAGAATATACAAGGATGGAACAATATTTTTTAGAGGGGCATAGAACCACCAAATCTTATAGTGCAGGAATTATTTAGAAGGAAGGAGAAACTTACGCTAACTCATGCCAATAAAGAAAGTCACCCTACATACCTTGTTGAAGCGCTAGCTATGCTTCTAGGATGATCAACCCTGCCTTTAACAAATACCCAAAATCGATGCAACTAGATAATAACTATTACAACGATAATTCAAGGATCCTTCATGCAAAATATTGCAAGATTCAAACTCATCTTCGACTTCTCCTCTACTCATTTGGAAATCCGAAAAGGGATTTAAGAGTATTTTTGGAGAACAAGTGTTGGTGATACTTCTAGAAGATGAGAGGGAATGAGCCTTACTTCCTTTTTATACCAACATAGAAATCTCCGTCGGGACCTTAAGCAAAATGGACCACCCCGCGCTGGTTACGACAGCAGGTGGGACACCTGGCGCAAACTTGCGGAATCGTGTAATCTCCCTTCCCTTCACATATGTCGCTGGCTGACTGGCCATGTTTGAGACCAAACTTACCAAGATTTATTTAGGTGTGAGGTATAACATCATCTCCCCCTTTGGAATAGTTATCCTCGAATGTTGGATCACAACCTATCATTATTACCTCATTGTTGCCTCTCATAGCTTGGAAAAATGTGGGTATGTAGATTTCATTTGTTCTTTTGTTTCCCACGTCATTTCTTCCTTACTATTGTTCCTACAAAGCACTTTAACTGAAGCCACTTCTTTAGTTCACAGCTTTCGGACTTGGCGATCTAGAATGGCCACCAGAACTTCTTCGTAGGATAGATCTCACGTAACTTTAATAACTTCAAGAGGGGTGATACGCAATGGATAACTTAAACACAAGCCGACCATAGATACATGAAATACCGGATGCACTGCCTCCAATTCCGAGGGCAACTCCAGCTTATAAGCCACTTGACCAACCTTCATGTATGATGCGATATGGTCTGATATATCAGGGGATGAGTTTGCCTCTTTTACCAAACCTCATCAACTTTCATAAGTGACAGCTTCAAGAACACCTAGTCTCCTATAATGAACTCCAAATCTCGCCACCGCCTATCTAAGTAAGATTTTTGCCTGCTTTTAGCAGTCAATAATTGATTACGAATTGCCTTTTCCTTTTCCCTAGCTTGTTGCACTAACTCAAGGCTTGATAACTTTGTTTCGCCTACTTCTAACCATCCTATAGTAGATATGCACGTTTGTCTGTTTAAGATCTTATATGGTGCCACCTGAATTTTGGCATGGTAGCTGCTATTGTAAGAAAGTTTGATGAGTGATATACAATCCTCCTAATCACTCTTAAAGTCCAGAATATTGGCCCGTAACAAATCCTCGAGCGTTTGAATAGTTCGCTCGGTCTGGCCATGGGTTTTTGGATGGAAAGTTGTATTGAGGTTAATACTTGTAACTAACCCTTTGTCGAATGATTTCCAATAATTAGTTGTGAACAGAGCACCTCTGTCTGATATGATAGAAACCTGGACCCAATGAAGTCGAACTATTTCCTTAATATACAATATAGCATATTCTTAAGCCGAGAAAGTAGTTTTGGCTGGAAGAAAGTGAGCTGACATGGTGAGTCGATCCATGATAATCCAGATTTAATCAAACCCTTGATGTGATCATGATAATCCAGTAATGAAATCCATGTTGATCGCTTCCTATTTCTAGGTCACAATTTCCATGTATCGTAGCAACCCTCCCGATTTTTGATGTTCAAACTTAACTTGTGCGAAATTTGGACATGAGTGACGTACCCAACAATGTACCTCTTCATGTTTTTAAACTAGTATAACTGTCGAAGAACGTGGTACATCTTGGTTGACCACGGATGAATGTAATACCAGGATTTGTTAATCTCTGTCATGATCTTCTCTTCGAGTCCTCCGAGATTAGGTACACATAGCCGGTCCTTGTATCTAAGGGCCCCATCCTTGGATAGCCCGAACGCTGCTTCTTTTGAAAGGGGATGCTTCCTCTTATTTTCACCAAGTATGGATTTTCAAATTGTCGCACCTTTACTTCGGCCACTAACTAGGACTCGGTAGTATTCAAAACTGTGATTCCTCTGTTATCGGTGTCAAGCAACTGTACACTTATTCATCTCCGATTTTTTCTCTTCCACATACCGCATGATTCCCATAGACATCCGACTTCATGCATCATCCACCATGTTTGCCTTCCTGTGGTGGTATAGAATATCAACATCAGAGTCCTTTAATACATCGAGTCACTTTCATTGCCTTAAATTCAACTCTTTTTGCTTGAATATGCACTACAAGCTATTGTGATCGGTGAATATGTTAACATGAACTCCGTATAGATAGTGACGCCATATCTTCAGAGCAAAAATGATAGCTACTAGCTCCACGTCACGGGTCAGATAATTTTGCTCATGTTTCCTCAGCTGCCTTGAATCATATGCATTCACTTTCCCATGTTGCATTAGTACGCTGCCTAAGCCCACTACGTGGAATGACAGTATATGACATACCCCTCGAGTCCCTCAGGAAGAGTATATACTGGTTCCGAGGTTAACGTATCCTTTAACTCCTGTAAGCTCTTCTCACAACCATCAGTCCACCGAATTTTTGCTTCCTTATGCATCAATTTCGTCAAAGAAGCAATTATGGATGAGAAATTCTCAACAAACCTTCAGTAGTAACCAGCCAAGCCAAGGAAGTTGTGTACCTTGGTATGGGTTGTAGGCCTTCATTTTTGAACCCAGCTTGATGAAGAACTCTTTATTTTTCCTTAAAGGATCGTCACATTTGGTTAAGAATTCAGTGTGAGATTCTACACAGGAGTGTTGTGTGATTTGTGAATGTTATCCCATTAGCTTTGTTCTGGAGTTTGTCCTGTAAAATCATGTAAATGTCAAAATCAATAACCAAATCATTACCTAGGATATGTGACCTAATCAATTTTGTCTTGTACTTTAGTCCTGAGAAGAATTCAATGGTGATCGAGTGCTTGGTAATGATGGTTGTGGTTAGAATTCCATTAGAGGCGGTGTTGCAATTTTTGAAGTACCACACCCAATACCCATCTAGAACGACTGCATGGCAATGTGTAAGGAGTATGCTCTCGTGTCAAATAAGAGCTATGACATGTGTTGGTTTATCCCACTTGGATGCATAAACTTTGAATTCTACTTGCGGCATTACCGTGATGTTGTGGATCTCTTCCCATGTATTGGTTTGTACCACTTTGATGCATAAACTTTGATTTCTGCTTGCGAGATCACCATGATACTATGGATCTCTTCTTTCACCTTTGCCTTTGGTTATGAAATTAAGTAATTATCGTCACCATATTCCTCATAAACATCCAAGGAAAAGGGCATCTCTTCTGTGGGCTCATCTTTAAGTGAGAAAACAAATTCAAGATAGTCATCATCACTAAAATGAATGCTTGTGTAATTTGTAATTTCAAAGAGAATTCTAATAGTCTGTTTGGACTGCGGGCAGTTTCACGCAAAATTTCCTATTTTGTTACAAATAAAACATGCTTTATTTCTCCTTGCACTACCCAACCTTCTCCTTCTGAAGTATTTTATTTTCCTTCTGAACCTAGACATACCGCCTGAGAATTAGGAAACCGAAATATTTTGAACTTCTTCCTTGGCGCCTGGCATGAGAAATGTTTCTTTCTTGTGATTAAAATCCGACCTAGCGCAAGATCTATCAAGTGCTGGATAATTCTTCATTATCTATTTTGTTGTGGCATAATCATATCTCCTTTCTGAAATGGGCTTATCAGTCATCCATCTTGACCGTCGTCAACTTCGGAGACATCTGGCTCCCTAGCTTAATTCATGAAAATAGAAGGAAGTTCTTTTTCTGAGGAATCTTGGCAGGAATCAGTACTTACCTCAAAACTATCCTCATGTACTACCCTTATTTAATTACATAGTACAACTGGTGTAAAACAAGTACAACTAACATAAAAGTTTTACAATGTAAGACCCTTATTTGGCCAATAGACAAAACATAAAATCATGATCTAGAACTAGAAAACAAATTGCATGGCCTTATATTTTAGAATTGATTTTGACAAGACATAGATGATGGCAATGTGACCCATGAATAGTATTTGCATGACATTGGTTTTGGGTAAATCTATTACTTGACATGGGTGACTTTTCTTTGATGACGTTAGGGGCCCTTGAATAGTATTTGGATGGCATAGAATTTGGGTAAATTTATGGCTTGACATGGGTAGGCAAATTAATCAATACACTTGGATTTTATGGTAACTTTTTGTGGGTTAAAGTGGCTAAAAAGTGAAAAACTTGTGCAGATTATTTTATTTTTTCGTAGTAATTTCTTTTGCGGTAGAGTGGTGAAGAGCATAAAAAAAGTGTGCATACTTTTATTTCTACAAATGGGTACTTACCTAGGGGGTTAAGGGGTGAAAATAATTTTAGACACTCGTGCAGTTTTTAGTTTAGAAAAAAGTGGGATTACGGAAAGGAAGTTGGCTAACAAGGTTTAGACGACTTATGCAAATTATTTCTTGGCTCATGATTATGCATTATGCTTGTCGTTTAACCGTTATAGCCTTCACTTTTCAGATCTTATGAAATATCTCTTTGCGTGCGAATAATTTTCTTCTATATTTCATGTTCTTTTAACTTTCTTCTTTAGCGACGAAGTACCGATATTCCCCATTTAAATTGATCTAAGCAATATTTGCTGGATAAATGTCATAGGTGTCTGGTGAATCTTCAAGCATTTCGTTTTATCCCATAAGTGATGTCTTAACATTTTTCCAATGGAGGTATGTGGATGAATAATTCAAACTTCCTTCCTCTCCTGGCCATATCTCCTTCTGAAGGCTTTTATTTTGCTAAAAAATGAGCCTATGAGATCTAGCGTTCTCCTTTTCCATTGCTATGACTGTGACTGGATAATGAAATAAAACGGACATCGTAGGCATCACCTTTATAGTTCTTTTGATCACACTAAATGGCGTGTGGAACATAAATATTTTGACTCCACAAGAATGAAAATGATGAACCTAATATTTTTGAGGTTTGAACCACAACAAAAATATTTTTAGGAAAGGTTCGAGATTGTCAAAGTCTCAAAAATCACGGCACTTGAATTCCATGAGATTGTGGTATTGATGGTAGAGATACCAAGTGAACCTTAAGAGATCCTTTGGAAACTTCTTGGCCTACACTAGTATGGAACCATAAGAGATCCTTTGGAAACTTCATGCCATAGTGAATAATCTGGATTATCACCAAGAGGTGCTAGTATGGAACCTCCTTAGTTTCAAAAAGCCTGGAGTTCATATAAACGTTTCACCTTAATAAGCTGGACGAATCAATAGAATCTGAAAAATAAACAACTCCGGCAGGTGATGTAATGATAGAGAACCTGGGCGTGGCTCAAGTGAGAACATGAACATTTGAACTGCTGATTTATTCATCTTCATGTGCTTTTGTTGCAGAAACCTTTTGAAAAAATCACCTTGCCTTCAAAGGAAATCAGTAAAAACATTATCTTTTCCTTTAATGTGCTTGGGCTAAAACTTGTATGGAGAAACCATTAAGCCCATCAGAGAATTTACTAATTCAGAATGACCTTTGGATTCAACTGGAACATCCTCGGAAAAGCCTTCATATCCATCTCTATAAGAAATTGTGAGTGAATTAGAAAAAAATTAAACATTTTAATCCAATTTTTCAGTGTTATAATCTCCTTGAAAGTGGAATGATAGTGTTGTTCAGCATCCTTGAATCTTCCACTATCATAACAACATATTTTTCTCTGACCATTGGAGGGAATGTGCAAAGATTTGACACTTTGGGATATCTTTTTTATTTTTTTCACCGCATCATTTTGTTCCTTGCCCCATGGCTGGGCAGTTTTCTTCAACATTTTTTGGAGAGGAGAAATATATGTAAAAACATTAGGAATAAAATTTCTCACATAATTTATTATTCCCAAAAACTACTAGATTTGCATTGTTGTGAACCCAGTATCGGGTAACTTGAGAAGTTACTCAGAAATATGAGGAAATGGGTATATTCTCCATGGGAAAATGCATGCCCAAAAAATCAAACTTCTTTTTTCCAAAAACTATTTTTTGGCCGAAAGAAAGATTCCATATTTCCCACTAAAGATGCAAAACGATTCAGAAAATTTATGTCCTCTTCCCAAGTATCATTGAATAGTAAAATATTATTAATATAAACAAGGGATGGGATGAAATATTTTTATCATGGCTTTTTGAGACAAAGATGGAATAGATTCTTAACTGAAAGGTATGACTTTCACTGAAAATGATGATCGGCAATACAAAAACTAGTTTTTTCCCTATCATCTGGGCAGATTCCTAATTGCCAAAAATCTAATATGAGATCAAACTTAGAAAAAAGTTTTTGCCCTATCATCTGAGCTTATTTGCGATGAGAAACTTGTCATCCAAAAGAAGTTGATTGAGTGGTTGGTAATTAATTACCAATCACAGGATAATGAGGGAGGAGGCCTCTCTCGTGTCCAAGAAAAGTTATGACATGTGTTGGTTTGCCCCACTTTGATTGATTTCTGTTTGCGGGATCACCGTGATTATGTGGTTCTCTTCCCATGTGTTGGTTTGTTCCACTTAGATGCATAGACTTTGATTGTTGTTTGTGATATCATCATGATGCTATGGATCTCTTCTTTCACCTTTGGCTTTGGTTCCGAAATTTGGTAATGATCATCACCTTATTCCTCATAAACATACAGGGAAAAGAGAATCTCTTATGTGGGCTCATCTTCCTGTGAAAAAACTGATTCAAAATCATCATCCTCACTAAAATGAATGCTTGTGTAATCTGTAATTTCAGAGAGAAGTCTAATGGACTGTTTGAACTACGGGCTGTTCCGCACAAAATGTCCTACTTTATTACAAATAAGACAGGCTACATTTCTCTTTCCATTGCCTGGCCTTCTCCTTCTAAACTATTTTGATTTTCCTTCTGAACCTGGACTTGTCGCTTGAGAATTTAGGAAACCTGAATCTTCTGAACTTCTTCCTTGTCATCTTGCATGAGAAATATTTCATTCCTATGATTAAATCATTATTCATTATCTCTTTGGTTGTGGTAGAATCATATCTCCTTTGTAGAATGGGCTCATCAATCATCCCATCTTGATCATCATCAACTTTGGAGACCTCTAGTTCCCTGGGCTGATTCATGAAAATGGGACGAAGTTCTTCTTCTGAAGAATCTTCGGAGGAATCAGAACTTACCTGGGATATATCCTCATGTACTACTCTTATTTAATTACATAGTACAAGTTTTACAATGTAAGATACTTATTTGGCTAATAAACAAAACATAAAAGCATGATTAAGAACTGGAAAAAATAATTTCATGGCCTTGGGTTTTGAAATTAGTTTGGACAAAACATGGATGATGGTAAAGGGACCAATGAATAGTATTTTCATGCCATTGGATTTGGGAAACTTTATGGCTTGACATGGATGACTTTTCTTTGATGACATGATGGACCCTTGAATAGTATTTGCATGGCATAGAACTTGGGAAAATTTATGGCTTGAAATGGGTAGGCAACTTTATTGATATATATTTGTATTTTAATGGTAACTTTTGGTGGTTTAAAGTGGCTAAAAGGTGAAAACCCTAAGTAGATTGTTTGTTTTTTCATGGTAATTTCTTGTGGGGTAGAGTGGTAAAAATGATAACTATGGTATGCAAAATTTTATTTCTTCAAATGGGTACTTACCTAGGGGTTAAGAGTTGAAGTGGTGATACTTGTGCAGTTTTATAGATTAGGAAAAATGTGTATTATGGACGGGAAGTTGGCTAAATAGGTTTAGAAGAGTGACGTAAATTATTTCCTAACTCATGATTATGCATTATACTTGTCTTCTAACCCTTCTATCCTTCGCTTTTCAGTACTTGTGAAATATCTCTTTGTATGCAGATGATTTTCTTCAATATTTCCTACTCGTTTACCTTTCTTCTTCTGCGACGAAGTAGCGATATCCTCATTTAAATATCTTAGAAATTTCTGCTGGTGAGTCTTCAAGCATTTCCTTGTATCCCTTAAGTGATATCTTAATATTTTTCCAATAGTGGTGAGTGGAAGAATAATTCGAACTTCCTTCCTCTCCTGGTCATGTCTCCTATCGAAGACACTTATTTTGATGAAAAATGATCTTCTAAGCTTCAACGAATTCTTTGTTTTTGTTCGGATTGTGACTGGATAATGAAACCAAAAGGACACCGTAGGTAACACCTTTATAGTTCATTTAATCACACTAAATGGCCTGTGGTACATAAATATTTTGACTCCACGAGAATGAAAATGATGAACCCAATATCTTTGAGGTTTGAACCACAATATAAATCTTTTTAGGAAAGGTTCAAGAGTGTCAAAGTCTCTAAAATCACGGTACTTGAATTCCATGAGAATGTGGTATTGATTGTAGAGATACAAAAAGAACCATAAGAGCTCTTGTGGAAAATTCTTGGCCTACGCTATGAACACATGGCATAGTGAAAATTCCGGATTAAAATTAAAAGGTGCTAGTATGGAACCTCCTTAGTTTCAAAAATCTTGGAGTTCATAAAAACTCTCTGCCCTAATAAGATGGACGGATCAATAGGATCCGAAAAATCAAACAACTCCGGTAGGTGATGTAATGATGGAGAACCTGGGCGTGGCTCTTGTGAGAACATGAACATTTGAATTGCTGATTTATTCTTCTTCATGTGCTTTTGTTGCAGAAACCTTTTTTGCAAATTCACCCTCCAGTCACGACCAAAAATTTTCACCTTCGGGACAGTGATGGAGCCTAACATTTAACTTGCTAGGCAAGCCAATGTTAAAATAATCTTAACCATATTTAAACAAATTAAATTAAACAGAAGTCCATTACTGAAATAAAGTGCGAAAGACCATAACTATCGAATCATCACAATACATCCCTGAATCTAGTGTCACAAGTGCACAGGCTACTAGAATGATAAAAATAAAGGTCTGAATAAAATTCAAGTTATTTGAAAGATAATACATAGCTAAGATAAGATTGAAGGAAACTTCAGACCTGCAAACGTTGTGCAGTTATACCTCAAGTCTCCTCTGAGTAGCGGAATCCGAGCACGTCTATGGTACGCCACTGGGACCAACTCCAAAATCTGCACAAGAAGTGCAAAGTGTAATATGAGCACAACCTACCCCATGTACTTCGTAAGTGTCGAGCCTAACCTCGACGAAGTAGTGACGAGGCTATGACAAGACATGTACGTAAATAACCTGTACACGTATATACAAATACGAAGCAACAATAATAAAATAAATAATAATTTATAAATTGGAAGGGGACATGCGAAGGGGAATGATATAATAATTTCAGCAGGAGAAGTATCACTTAGCAGCCAATTAATTCATCAACAATAAAATGAGTAACTAATAATATAAAAATGGCACGGCACCACCCGTCGTGCTTTTACTCTCATTCGTCCCATAAACTGATAAATAAATAATAATAATAATTGGCACGATATCACCCTTCGTGCTTTAACCCTCTTTTGTCACGGCATCACCCTTCGTGATTTTACACTCTCTGAAAATGGCACGGCATCACCCTTTGTGCTTTTACACTCAAAAATGACACGGCAGCACCCTTTGTGATTTTACACTCTTTCTGACCATGACAATGATAATATTAATAATAAAAATGGTACGGCATCACCCTTCGTGCTTTTACATTCTATCTCACCATATTCAACAATAATTAAATCAATAAAAATTTCATGAATAATGATCAAATAATCAATAATAAACTTAAGCAGTAATATCTTAATTAAATAAGCAATTATTCAAAATAAAATAAATTCCTCCAGCATGCATTGACTCAACCACAATGCATAAGTACTCGTCACCTCACATATACATTGTACCCGCACATTAAATCACGTAGCAAATAGACAAATAAATCATACTCCCTCAAGTCAAGGTTAACTACGACACTTACCTCGCTTTGCAACCAAATTCAAGATTCCAATAAACCTTTGCCTTGCAAATTCGTGTCCGAAATCCTCAAATCTAGTCATAAATAATTCAATATACTCAATACATATCGTAAGAATTAATTCCATATGAATTTACTAATTTTCCGTATTAAAATCTAAAATTCATCTAAAAATTCAACAGTGGGGCCCACGTCTCGAATCTCGAAAAAACATACCAAATCCGAACACCCCTTCTGAGATGAATCCAACTATACAAAATTTTTTAAATTCTGATGTCAAATGGACCTTCAAATCTTAAACTTTTTATTTTTAGGAAAGTTTTACAAAAATTCCAATTTCTTCCATCTAAATCCGAAATAAATGATGAATATAGACATGGATTTATGAATTATAATCACCTTTGGTTATAGAACATGTACCCAATTCAATGTCGTGAAAAATCCCTTTGAAATCGCCTAAATCCGAGACTCAAAACTCAAAAATGAGTAAAAATGGTTAACTTCCGATTTTATAAGTTTTGTCCAGGATTTTTCGCATCTGCAGACACTTGACCGTATCTGCGGTTCTGCTTTTGCGGAAATTGGGGTCACTTCTGTGGGTTGGCTCGCTTCTGCGGACTCGCTTCTGCGCAAGGCTGCCCCTTCCCCCTTTTCCCGCTTCTGCGATGCGTGGGCCGCTTGTGCGGTCGCGCTTCTGTGAGCTCGCATCTGTGAGCTCGCATCTGCGGTCTAAAATCCGCAGGTGCGATTACGCCGGAAGGCCAAAATTTCAGATTTTCCTTAAGTCCAAATGTTGATCCGTTAACCATCCAGAATCCACCCGAGGTACCCGGGACCTCAACCAAATACACCAACAAGTCCTAAAACATCATAAGAACTTAGTCGAGACCTCAAATAAGATCAAACAACGCTAAAACCATGAATCATACTCCAATTCAAGCTTAAGGAACTTAAGAATTTTCAACTTCTACATTCGATGCCGAAACCTATCAAATCAAGTCCGACTGATCTCAAATTTCCACAATAGGATTCTAACCCCGATATCAAAAAGTCAAATCCGTGATCAAACTTTTGAAATATTTAGCCTTTAAATTTTTAGTTTCCGTTAAATAGCGATAATTTAAGCTAAGTACCTCAGAATTCGATTCCAGGCATACACCCTTGTCCAAAGGGGCTTAGTGCCCGGAGCTAAATCAATACAGAAGTCAATATCTCTATCGGGTGGCATTCCCCGCAGATCTGCATGAAATACATCTGGAAATTCACGGACAACTGGAACTGAATCCATAGAAGGAACTTCCGTGTTGGGATCCCGAATATAAGCCAAATAAGCTAGACACCCCTTCTCGACCATACGCCGAGCTTTCACATATGAGATAACCTTACTGGGAGAATGGCCAAGAGTCCCTTTCCACTCTAGTCGAGGTAACCCCGGCATGTCTAAGGTCACCATTTTGTCGTGACAATGCAATATAGCGTGATAAGTTGACAACCAATCCAAACCCAAGATGACATCAAAATCTACCATGTCAAGTAGTAGAAGATCCACGCTAGTCTCAAGACTCCCAATAGTTACCACACACGAACGATAGACATGATCTACCATAATAGAATCTCCCACCGGTGTGGACACACACACAGAAGCACTCAAAGAATCACGAGGTACAACCAGATATGAATCAAAATAGGAGGACACATAGAAATAAGTAGATCCTGGATCAAATAGAACTAAAGCATCTCTATGGCAAACTGGAACCATACCTTTGATCACTGCATCGGATGACTCGGCCTCAGGCCTAGCTGGAAAAGAATAAAAATGGGGCTCCACCTCTGAACCGCATCCCTGGGACGGCCTCTAACTGCCTGGCCTCCACCTCTAACGGCCTAAGGAAATCTTTAGCCTTTAAATTTCTAGTTTCCGTTAAATAGCGATAATTTGAGCTAGGGACCTCCAAATTCGATTCTGGCAATACACCCATGTCCCAAATCACAATACGGACCTACCAGAACTATCAAAATACTGATCCGACTCCGTTTTCTCAAAATGTTGACCAAAGTTAACTTAGTTGAGTTTTAAAGCTCTATTTCATATTTTAATCAATTTTTCATATAAACACATTCCGAAAAATTATTTGGACTATGCACGCAAGTCAAGGAGTGATGAATAGTGCTTTTCGAGGTCTTATAACACAAAAATGAATGTTTAAATTGAAGATGACATTTTGGGTCATCACACTTCCCTTCAAAGAAAATCAGTTAAAACATTATATTTCCCATTCAAGTGCTTGACCTAAAACTTGTATGGACAAAACCATTCAGCCCATCCAAGAAATTGCGGATTCAGAATGACCTTTGGATTCAACTAGATCATCCTCGGAAAAGCATTCATAACCATCTGTATAAGAAATTGTTAGTGAATTAGAAGAAAATTGAACTTTTTAATCCCATTTTTAACTGCAAGAATCTCCTTGAACGTGGAATGATAGTGTTGTTCATCATCCTTTAATCTTCCACTAGCGTAGCCATATAATTTTCTTAGAACATTTTTTTCTCAAATAAAATTGTGCTCCAATATTCATTACTGACATCTGTCTGCAATATTTTATTTCCATATGAGGAAATGTGCAAAGATTCTGACACTTTGAGACATCTCTTTTATTTTTTCTCACCGCATCGTTTTGATCCTTGCCCCATGGATGGGCATTATACTTCAAAATTTCTGCGAGAGGAGAAATATATGTATAAAAATAGGAATTAAATCTGTCACTTAATTTATTATTCCCAAATACTGTTGTATTTTCTTCGTTGTGAACCCAATATCGGGGAACTTGAGATGTTCTTTAGAAATATGAGGACCTGAGGTGTGTTCTTCATGGGAATAATTGATGCCCAAAAAATCAATCTTTTTTTTGCAAAAATCATTTTTTTGGCTGAAAGGATGATGCCATTTATTTGCATTAAAGATGCAAAATGATTGAGCAAATTTATATGCTCCTCCAAAGTATCACAGAATAGTAAAATATCATCAATATAAAGAAGTAATGTGCGAAGGATGGACTGAGATATTTTCATCATGGACTTTTGAAACAAAGATGGAGCAGTTTTTAAACTGAAGGGCACGACTTTCCAATGAAAATGGTGATTGGAAATACAAAAACTAATTTTTCCCTATCATCCGGGTGGATTTCCAATTACCAAAAGCCTGATTTGAGATCAAACATAGAATAATATTTTTTTTAGACAAGTTGGGACAAAATGGTGAGCTTATTAGGGATGAAAAACTTGTCATCCAAAAGTAAATGATTGAGTGATTGGTAATTAATTACCAATATAAATTTACATCTTGTTTGCTTGGCCTTTTTGTTAACATAAATGCTTAGCACACCCATTGTGAATTTGATGGCACAATGAGATCAAAATCCACTAGTTCCCAATACTCCTTTTTGCAAGCTGAAGGTGGTTTGTATTCATACCAGAGTGACTTGCCAGTGTAGGATTGATATTATCATTTTTCTTCAAAGGTAGCTTAATGAAGAACTCTTCATTTTTCCATAATGATTGTCACGTTCTGTTAAGAATTAAATGTGAGATTCTACACAGGAGTGTTGTGTGATTTGTGCTTTGATTTCCCTGATCTACTTTTGTGAGCTGGAATAATCTCAGGACTACACAATACGGCTTGAATTGCTTTTTTAATGCTATCCCATTGGCTTTGATCTGGTGTTTATCCTGCAAGACCCTGTAAATGTCAAAACCAATAATCAAATCCATGCCTGGGACATATGACTCACTCAATTTGCACATGTACTTCAGTCCTAGTAAGAATTCAATGGTGATCGGGTGCTTTATAATGACAGTTACGGTCAAAATTCTATTTCATTTTGTGTTGCAATTCTTGAAGTATGACACCCAATACTCATATTGTATGACAACATGATTAATGAGTGAGGAGGTTGCTTCCGAGTCAAAGAAAGCTATGGCATGTGATTGTTTGTCCTACATGGATGCATAGACTTTGATTTCTGCTTGCGAGATCACCGTGATGCTTGGATCTCTTCTTTCACCTTTGGCTATGGTTTTTAAATTTGGTAATGATCATTTCCATATTCTTCATAAATATCGAGGGAAAAAAGAGTCTCTCTCCTGTGGGCTTATCTTTAAGTGAGAAAAATGATTCAAGAATAATATCTTCACTGAAATGAGTGCATGTGTAATCTATAATTTCATAGAGAAGTTTAATATACTGCTTGGACTGCAGGTAGTTCCACACAAAATATCATGTTTTATTTCAAATAAAACGTGCTCTATTTCTCCTTGCATTGCCTGGCATTCTCCTTCTGAAGTATTTAGTATTCAAACCTGTCGCTTGAGAATTTTGGCGACCTGAATCTTTTGAACTTCTTCCTTGGTGCCTGGCACGAGCAATCTTTTATTCCGATGATTAAATCTGATATGCGGTAAGATCTATCAAGTGTTGGATCATTCTTCATTATCTGTTTGGTTATGGATGAATCATATGTCCTTTCAAGAATGAGCTCATCAGTCCTCCCATCTTGATCATCGTCAAATTCGATGACCTCTGGCTCCTTGGGCTGATTCATGAAAATGGGAAGTTCCTCTTTTGAAGAAACTTGTGAGGAATTAGTACTTACCTCGGAACTATTCTCTATTGGAACTTGTTGGATCGAAGCATCAGTAAGCTCCTCTTTTTTCTTGGTATCGAACCCTTGAGATATTACCTCTTCTAAATCTCTTTGTGGTTGGGCAACATAGGGGCTTGGGGTTTGGAGGGTAGAGATCTTGAGGTTCTCATAGTTAGCATTTTTTTAGCTTTCTACTACATCTCTATTCTTTTTCGGGTGTCTCTCGGCTGCAAGTGCATTTTTTTTCCAAATTAGCTTTGCGATATCAAATTCGGGTTCTTTAATAGATAGAGAAAATTGATTATGAGCAACTATATGGATTTTTCTTTGGGTAGAGGAAAAGATAGAAAAATGATAATCTAGTTGAGGAGGGGGATATCTTTGGGTTGAGAATGTACTTGTGGGAGGAAGAGAAGTGACCTGAGGACATATGGGTTTCATGGGCATAAGGTGATCACTTTTCAAGAGTTGTAGTTATTTAGAGACACCATCACTTTAGAGACACCATCATTTTCTGGAATAAATGGAAAAGAGAAGTACTCGGCAGATAATTAGCGTACTGCAATCTTACTAACCGGTGGTCCAAGGCTTTGATGAGTCCTGCATGTTGGGAAGACTTTCCTATAACCTGTTCGACCTTTTTCTCATTTTTCACACCACTAAGCATTTTATTCTGAGTGTGTAAAATATTTTTAACAGTGCTATTAGTGTTGCTCAATATTCTATTTTGAGAAATAGAATTTTCAGACTGACAATTGATTGTTGCTTCAATGTCACTAGATGGTGGTTTTTCTCCTAATGGCAAAACAACATTCTTTTTGGGGATTTTGGGGTCATGATCTGCACCATATTTATTGAAATGTTCAAGAGGTGCAAAATCATGGTTATATCCGCCACTAACAGGGCTATACATTAGTATTTCAAGATTGCTGGAAAAAGCGGCTACCTGGCTTGGCATTTTCTCTGGAAATTTTGGCCATTCCCGAGGGTTATAGCTGACAAGGTATTTATACTTACTTGGGAGTTGATCAAGCGAAGTGATCGTTGCCTTTTTCATACCTTCCTCGAAGGCATTCTGCAGATGATTTGCACTTTTTCTTTCTGGGCACCCGATATTATTCAGCTAGCTCCTCAAGGCATTCTTGGTAGGAAGATTCAATTTCCCATGGGCAGTGACATGTGAAAGGAACTTTGAACCACTACACATTTCTACCTTCGATGTCAAAGTGAACAGTCCATTCCATGGTCGGACATGCTTCCATCAATTCATTCAAAGAAATACTCTAGATTATATCTACAAGGAGAGTGGTACATAGGTTGTATCATATGGAAAGATATAGTAGCCTTGATTGGCATTTTAAGGTGAGAGTGGTCGAAAGCTATGACATGTGTTTGTTTCTCCCACTTGGATGCATAGTCTTTGATTTCTGCTTACGGGATCATCGTGATGTTGTGGATCTCTTCTTTCACCTTTGAATTTGGTTCTTAAATTTGGTAATGATCATCATGATATTCTTTATAAGCATCCAGGGTCAATAGAGTCTCTTCTGTGGGCTCATCTTCAAATGAGAAAACGGATTCATGATCGTCATCTTTACTGAAATGAAAGCCTGTGTAGTCTGTAATTTTAGAGAGAAGTCTAGTACACTACTTCGATTGCAGGCAATTCGTCTCAAAATGTCATATTATATTACAAATAAAACATGCTCTATTTCCTCTTGCATTACCCTGCCTTCCCCTTCTAAAGTACTTTTTTGCCTTCTGAACTTGAACCTGTCGTTTGAGAATTTTGGAAACCTGAATCTTTGGAACTTCTTCCTTGGCGCCTTGCAAGAAAAATCATTCTTTCATATGATCAAGTTCAACCTGGGCAAGCTCTATCAAGTGTTGGATCATTCTTCATTGTCTGTTTTAGAATAGGTCTTTTTGCACATATATCATCAAGAGCATAAAAAATGGCTTGCCTAATGTAACTAATTTTTGGAGTAGTTATTGACTGGTATTATCTTATATGATGTCATGGTTCGACCAACCAACATCTTTGGTAGGGATGATACAAATTCTTATTTTAGATTGACATCCCCACCCAGCCCAATAAGGATTTTTGCCATTTCTTTCTGGAAATATTTGTCAATAATATCTGTTTCAAAAGACAGACGCTTCATTTAAAAAAGTTGTCTTCGACGTTGTGCATGCCTTTGTCCAGCATCGCCGCAGAAAACTTCATGCAAGATTCTAATGTTAAAAGTAAAATTTTGGGATGTAAGGAAATCATTATTGTCCTAAAACCCAAGGGAATTCCACCAGTCTCGAAGAATACCTTAATGGTGAAAAGTGAATTCTGATAGAATTATGTAATTTTCTCGCTCTGCCAAATTGTTGGTCACCATCCAAGTGTAGAAATCTTGGATTCTTTGGGTAATTCTTCAGACTTTTATATCATCCAAGGTAAAGGTATGGAAACCAGTACCTACCTATTTATCTGTTGTCGAATCATATCTCCTTTATGGGATTGGCTCATAAGTTATCCCATAATAATCATCTTCCACTTCGGAGACCTCTGGCTCTATGGGCTGATTCATGAAAATGGGAGGAGCTCTTCTTCTGAAGAATATTGGGAGGAAATAGTACTTACCTCCGAACTATCCTCTGTTGGAACTTCTTGGATAGAAACATAAGTAAGAAGCTCTGTTTTTTGGGTATCAGACCCTTGAGATGTTACCTCATCTATATCACTATGTGGTTTAGCAACATAGAGGCTTGGTATTTAGAGGGTAGAGATCATGAGGTTCTCATAGTTAGCATTTTTTGAGTAGGCATTTTTTGAGCTTTCTCCTACCTCCCTCTTCTTTTCAGGTGTCTCTAGGCTGCAAGTGCATCTTTACTTTCCCAAACTAATTTTGCAATGTCAAATTTGGGTTCTTTAATAGTTTGAGCAAATGGGTTATGAGCAGCTATTTGGCTTTTTCTTAGAGGAGAGAAAAATATAGAAAAAGGATAATCAAGCCGAATAGGGGAATATCTTTGGGGTGAGAATGTACTTATGGGAGGAAGAGAAGTGACTTGAGGACTTCAGGGTTTCTAGGGAACAAAGTGATCACTTTTCAAATGGTGTATTTGTTCTATTAAAGACACCATCTATTTCTGCTGCTGCTGGAAGAAATGGAAAAGAGAAGTACCTAGAGGACAAATATCGTACTACAAGCTTGCTAACCTATGCTCTTAGGCTTTGATGGGTTCTGCATTCTGAGAAGACTTCTCTACAACCTGTTCTACCATCTTCTCAATATATATGTGTACAAGCTATGGCCTCGGGCCCAAGTATACATATATATAACTGCGGCCTCAGGCCTAAAGATGCATAAAGCATAAACCACGGCCTCAGGACCACATATTTATAAAGCATAAATTGTGGCATCAGGCCCAAATACAGGTGTTCAACATTCAGGGATTCAAAATTAGGAACTGAGCATCATACTGAGTTACATGTTACTAGAATGTCTAATATTAAACTATGTTATCTAGAGAACAAAAGTTCTACTACTATTCATGGAATTGAGGCATAATTACTTTATGATGCAATTCGTAATAGTCACAAAGAATGAGACGAAGGGAGATTCACAAACATAGAGACTTTGCCTCGCATACCTTTACTTTGTCCTTTTAAAGCGTATCACAATGTCCGTTGCCTCTTTCAACAATACACTATGGCAACATATATCAAGAGGAACCAATATTAGCAATAATGATCATGTTTCAGTTACTTAGATATTTTATCAAACACTTGTTGGGCATAAAGCATCATAGTTTGTATTAATGGTGTTTCTACACCCAACAACACATCCTCTTGCTTCTAGATAATTATAAAATCTCAAATTGTTATAATCAATATCATTCTTAATCACCCATAAGATAAACAACACCCTTAATAAATAATCAACAATCAACATGTCATGCCCCGAAATCGAGGAGCGCGACCGGCGCTCAACCAAATAAACCCGGCCGAGCAAGCCTGTTAGATTTTCTTCTACCCAAACTCATCCATGAATAAAGAGAAGATGTACTCCATTAATCAAAAATTTAAAAGATTTCATTAGCAACTCCCATTTCATTTCCATTAGCAAATTTATTTATAATTTCAAAATTATTACAAGTTTATAGATATAATGAAAAACATGTTTGCCGAAGACCAACATTTCTAGTTCAATTCCCAACATCAAATACCACCCACAACCTATCTACAGAGCCTCTAAGTGCAACAAAACTGAAGAATAGAAGTGTCGGTGAAAAAGCCCCGGCTATACCTCGTAGTATAAAATACAACGTAAGATGACATAAAGCCCGGAATAGAGTAGGTCTCACCAAAACTTGTTGAATAGAGATTGAATATTAATGAGGACCAAAGCTGCCCGCTAATGAACCACCTGCATCTATTCAAGATGCAGCGCCCCCAGCAAAAGGGACGTTAGTACATATGGTATAGTACTAGTATGTAAAGCTAATTGTCCTCTTTCAAAATAGAATGCCAACATAAAAAAGAAAATCATGGAAATAACAATCAACAATCAATGATATCCAATTTCCAAGTTAAAACATATTAATTTCCAAAATACGAAGATAATATTATTTTTGGTTGGGAGATCTTTAGAACCGATATACCACTATTCACAATATTACCGTTCACAATAACAATGTTCACAATACCACCGTACTATTAGCACGGAGTCCGATCACGACCCGATCGGCTAGGCCATCTCATCAAACACATCGACCACAATCACAATTTCAATTACAATTTCAAGCACAATCACCACTATAAGTGCGGCACGGCGTCCGATCACGACCCGATCGGCTAGGCCATCCCACCACAATGCCGTGTGGATCGACATCATCCTTTTCTATCAATCATCTCATCCCAATTAAGGGTAAATAACTTTACCACATCAATCTCATCTGAAATGAGGGGAATAATCACAATCCACTCCTACACCGGCACATGTAGTTTCGGGGATAGGTTGTTTCTACCTACACTTCCTCGGTGACTATTGATACTCCCAAAAACATTTTTGGTCTGCACAAAAAGATAACATAAATACAAATATATTTACCACATAATCTTTCACATTGTATAAATCTTCATTAGTACTTTCAACCAATCACAACAGCAATATTCCCTTGGCTCTTTTGTCTATTCATAAGATTCATTATTCAAGACACGGTGGCCGTATTTGATATTCAACACTTTCGTTTTATCCCTCTTATGTATCATCACCATAAATATCAATATGTATAATATTCCAGAAATCACAACTTTAAGTTCATCAGTAATGAAGAATTTAAATACAATGGATTTCTTTCCAAGAAATGGAGTAAAATGGTTGGCAATCGAAGCGCAAGTTAAAATCATAATTGAGTAACACAACATTTATTCTTGAAATACTTTTCCAGAAAAAGGGCAATACATAATTTCCACTCAATAATATGTAATAACGCAAAACACAATGAAACTACTTACAAGGCATAGCATTAGTTAAAACAGCCACATATGTGCATCACTTGAGTTCATAAGCTTTTAGGAAATTCTATTTTCAAAGTCAATTTTGGAACAGTTGAATCAAAGCTCCTTTCATAATATTTCTCACATCAATTCATTTCACTATCACTATTGGCCACAAGTATAACTTTCACTCTTGGCACATTGGCCACAATTTATATCCCCAATTCACTTCCAACAATCTTTATAGATTATCAACAATAAGACATTTCCAATTAAGACTTTAGATACATATATGAGCAATTAAGAGTCTTAAGCATATTGAGTTTGTCTCACACAGTTTGGCATACTAGCTTTCATTTGAAAAACGACTCAAAGACATAACATTTTAACATACATATCATTCTTGAACACATTCCCAAAGCATAACATAATGTGATAGGACCATTCAGAACACATTTTGAATACATAATTATTGATACTTTGCTTACTCATGATGATTGATTTTTTTTGGAACAACTTGGAACACGAGAATAAGGAACTAGAACCAACCATACTTGAAACTTACAGGAACATCATGGAATTTAATTATAAGAGAGAAGTTTAGCCAACATACCTCGCTTTGACCTTTCCTTAAATTACTACAATGTTCCGGAAATCCTAGAAACTTAAATCTAATTTGAAACATAACAAAAGTGAACCATAATTAGGAAGATATTCTTCGTCTTAGGTCATTTGAGCATTTCATTAAACACTACGTGTGCAAATTAGTTACAAGGTTCTTCCACAAGAATTATTTCAATTAACAACCCAATCCTTACTTATTTGAGCTCAACAATCTTCCCACAAACCTTATTAGTACATGCATGTATAAATAATACTCTTACACCCAAGAATCATACTCCCCATCACCCATCTTTTACCCCAAACTCGAAATTGAAATATAGGGTTTGATGAACAAAGCACTTGAGCTTCGTCCTCTCTCAAAAACAATCTCACTTCTCTCTAAAAATATCAGGTTTTTGCCTTCAAAATGAGCCCCAAAGGCTATTTATCAAAATGGGGTCGGTTTGCCTTCAAAATGAGCCCCCAGCCTTTGGTAATTTGATCATAACTTTTTACAGGTTTTTGCCTTCAAAATATCAGGTTTTTGCCTTCAAAATGAGCCCCCAGCCTTTGGTAATTTGATCATAACTTTTTATAGGTTTGTCCAACGGACAAACGGTTTGAAGGGTTAGAAACTAGACTCAAAGATCTTTCATTTGATAGGTTGTTCGTTACATAAATCCCTATATATATGTAGATATGGTCGTCCAAATATTGGTCTTGTGCGTACTCATTTGGAACTTTAGTCTATCATGTAATTTCCAACTTGACTTGAACTTAGGGCCCTCCTTAGACCCTACATCACTTATAATGTGCCTCGTACACTTATTATCATATCCAATTGATATCTATCATATTAATAGTCCTCGTCTGCACACAAAATAATATAATTAGCACACATCAACTTTCTTAGAAGCGCTTATGTACTGCGAAATTTTGCGTGGTGCTACATTCTCCCCCCACTTAAGAACATTCTTCCTCGAGTGAGGAGTAGAGTCTATCCCCAAACACTTTACATAACTCGTATCTTCTTCCACACATCTTAAGCTCCCAAATTTTACTAACTCCCAAATCTTTCAACAATTTCGGTAGTGTCTCCCTTGTAATTGAGCCTATTCACCTGCTAGAGTAATACCAAAACAACTCCTAACAACACATCCACAACTCAACAAAGCATCATAACATACAAATAATATAAATTTCAACATTACCGACATTACATTATCAAAAGTAGCATCTGGACATGAACTGCACATATTTAAATCGTAACACAAAGAAAGTACCTTTCGATCCACAGTCATTTGACTGTACACTCAAGTGAGAAGATTTTATTCCCTTAACACTTTTGGCCCTCAAGGTGGCCTCCTCGACTTACAGACTTTTCCATAACACATCAACGTAGACATTCTCAACTCTTGGACTTATCCAACAAATATGGCAAGTAGATACCCCTCATAATCCAATTATCCATTAACTTCACCTTCACTAGCTTTCACCAAAATGACAGACAAAGTATTTCCAACTACCTTCTTAGACATACACACATGAAACACCGGGTACACAGAGAACAAAAATAGGGACACATCATACTCATACTTTGGCCTATTTCCTTCAAGATTTCATAAAGCCTAATGTGACTACACATACTTTACCTTCCTTAACAATTCACCCAATATATTCTTAGTGAAAATATTGAGAATAACCCGTTCACTTTATTTAACTCTAAATCCCTACGCCAAACACCCAATTAATCCTTTGGCGACCTCCAACAATTACTCTAAGGTGTGCTAGCTTGCATATGAACATAAAACATCCTATCCAATATATTTGTTCACGGGATGACGTTTCTTCTTTGACATGTTTGAATCTTCAACCCCCATAGGTTACTACTATAAATAGGAAAAATGAGGTCCGATATTGGGCGGGAATTTTTTTTATTCCAAGATTCCATCAATGTACTAGCAGGGAATTTCAGGTGGTTATATCCTAAGAGACATGAAGGTTACTACCAATAGCACTAACATGGTTAATCATTGTGATGACATCATAGATTCGACAAATGAGGCATAAAGTTGCCTAGTAGACATTAATAATGTAGGGACCATGTACATGATCTTAAGATGTAAAAGAAGTGAATCATTTTAGACATGTGATCTATGGGAGGCATGATCGGGAGGATAAAGACATTAGCATCAGTTATTCTTGGAAGACTATGAGTCATGAAAAGGACAACAAATATTGTTTCATTCCATATGTGCCTTGTTCTGCAATAGTAGGCCTCAAAGAGAAATAGCCAAGTACGTGATACCAGTCGCCTCTTGGAATGTAGAGAAAATAAATTTAACTCGGAGTGAGAATATGCTGGCACCCTGAATGTGATATGGGTTTCAAAATACATGTAGTTGCATTACGCTCTTAACATTAACTAACACAAGGAATAGATATGCCACAAGCTAATGAGGATGAAAAAAATAAGTTGGACACTTGTGAGATTATTGTCATTTTGACAGTTTAACCCTTGCCAATAGTTGATCCTATATGAGAGGACTAGAGATACGACAAACTTGTCTTTCCTATCAATATGCTCACGATATGTGCCAAAATCTGAAAGCATCTAATTTTAACCTTTCACGAGTAAAACCACATAGCTAGGACATCTTAATATTGGGGTGAAATCAAATATTGGTTTGAGAGAATAAACAATTTGCTATAAGCCAGACATGTTTCCACCATAATAACTATCAAGCTGCCATACCAGGCCACTTCATGGAAAATTAGAATACTAGGAACAAAGTGAGCCACTTACTGCGGAATGATCTAAGTAGATATGAAAGTCATACTGAGATGGGCCAACAAAAAGATCTTCCTATGATGAATTTGTGAAAATCTCAAATTTCCCAGAAATATTTTTTCGGACAAGTGACCCCTTTCAATTGACATGTACACATATGATAGGCGCTGAGATATGCTCTCATATTACTGCACAGTGAAAAGGATTCATGATAATATACCTAAGGTAGTAAAGTGATTGTTCAAACCATAGGAGCCACACACACCGGAGAGAAAAATAGTGGCTCAAGAAGGATCTCAACACTAGGCCGCTATACATTGGATTTGATACCAATTAGGTAAACTTTATAATGGTGCATGCATAAGTATAAGTGAGCAGGTTATCCATTTAAATCAGAAGGTCCTATAAGAAATTCATCAGGTATAGCCCTTTGTTGAGAACTTGGGGAAATAAATGGGTAGTATTAGCCTAGGGTTATAACTCACTTAAAGGAAATAGTTATAGAGCTCAATTCTACAAGATGTTGTAAATAAGTGAATTTGTGATAGAGTGGCTTCACGAATAATGCGTCTCATTCAGAAAGTAAGTACATTGAATATTTTGTGATTCAGCGTCTTGTTAAGACCATATTTATGTACATATACAACAAGGAAAAATTATACATGTTCATAATGATGTACTAAGGAGTGACTTACTTGATGACTTTAGGTTGACACGACAGTACCTTAACTGATGGCCCTCGAATCCATATCCATAACATACATTGGTACCATAGTGACTAACCCCCCAAATGACATCTCCTACATTTCACGCAACTAGTATGAGGTCCGCTAAGATGACTCGCCCCACCGACGTGATATTTACCCTTTTTGTATAAGTCATAAGAATACCTCTTATCTTTCCTCCAAGCCTACACATCTGGAGTAAAAATCTCTATAACAGTTCTCTATATGGGCCTTGGGTATTTCCCAAGCTTTCCATCCTTAACACACTCCTGAGCATACTTACAACACGACGCAAAATGTTCCCGCCCGTATATCGGGCAGACCGGTCTAGGTGTACCCAACCTATGGCATTTGTTCTTCTTGTGCCCTCTCATTCCACTACCATAACATATTTCAAGAGTCATCCAACATGTCCCCAAGTGGCTCTTCTTACAAATATAGCATTCTGGCTTAATGGAACAAACAAACCGCTTTTGTTTCTTAGGTGTTCTCGCCACATGATCTGGTGGCGTGGTCACAAAAATAGAAACAAGGACATTTTCTCCTAGCAACTGGTTCTCTCATCCCCTCCTCGCTAGCTCGAACTCATGGATTACTCATATGGAAAAAGAGACATGACAAGAAAATTAGCTTCCTACCTTGAGATATATTGCACGATCTGGAGTACCAAAAAGTGCGAAATTCCTAAATTTCCAAGTAGCCTCCTCAATATAGATGTGGTTGAAAACACGCCGATAAGAAGGACTCTACTACAAACGGCGCCAAGACATCCTAGGACACTATAAAACCTGTTTGTGATACAAAGTTTGTCACACCCCGAAATTGAGGAGCGCGACCGGCGCTCAACCGAATGAACCCGGGCGAGCAAGCCTGTTAGATTTCCTTGTACCAAAACTCATCCATGAATAAAGAGGAGATGTAATCCATTAATCAAACATTGAAAATATTTCATTAGCAACTCCTATTTCATTTCCATTAGCAGCATCATTTATAATTTCCAAACTATTACAAGTTTTTCGATATAATGAAAAACATGTTTTCCAAAGACCAACATTTCTAGTTCGATTCCCAACATCGAATACCACCCACGACCTGTCTACGGAGAGTCTAAGTGCAACAAAAGTGAAGAATGGAAGTGTTGGCGACAAGGCCCCGGCTATACCTCTTAGTACAAAATACAATGTAAGATGGCGTAAATCCCGGAATAGAGTAGGGCTCAACAAAACCTGCTGAATAGAGAGTGACTGCTAATGAGGACCAAAGCTGTCGTTGATGACTCACCTGCATCCATAGAAGATGCAGCGCCCTCGGCAAAAGGGACGTTAGTACATATAGAATAGTATTAGTATGTAAAGCTAACTGTCCTCTTTCAAAATAGAGAGCCAATATAAAAGGGAAAACCATGGAAACAACAATCAACAATCAAGATATCCAATTTCCAAGTTAAGACATATTAATTTCAAAATTATGAAGATAATATTATTTTTGGTTGGGAGATCTTTAGCACCGATATACCATTGTTCAAAATATCACCGTTCACAACACCAATGTTCACAATACGAATACCACCGTACTTTTAGCATGGAGTCCGATCACGACCCGATCGGCTAGGCCATCTCATCCGAGACATCGACCACAATCACTATTTCAATTACAATTTCAAGCACAATCACCACCATGTATGCGGCATGGCATCCGATCACGACCCGATCGGCTAGGCCATCTCACCAATATGTCGTGTGGATCGAAATCATCCTTTACAATCAATCATCTCATCCCAACTAAGTGGAAATAGTTTTATCACAACAATTTCATCCCAAATAAGGGGAATAATCACAATCCACTCCTACACCGGCACGTGTAGTTTCAGGGTTAGGTTATTTCAACCTACCTTTCCTCGGTGACTATCGATACTCCTAAAAACTTTTTTAGTTTGCACACAAAGATAACATAAATACAAATATATTTACCTCATCAACTTTCACATTGTATAAATCTCCATTAGTACTTTCAACCAATCACAACAACAATATTCCCTTGGCTCTTTTGACCATTCACAAGATTCATTATTCAAGGCACGGTGGCCGTATTTGATATTCTACACTTTCTTTTCATCCCTATCATGTATCATCATCATAAATATCAACACATACAATATTCCGAAAATTACAAATTTAAGTTCATTAGTAATGAAGACTTTAAACACAATGGATTTCTTTCCAAAAAATGGAGTAAAATGGTTGGCAATCAAAGCACAAGTTAAAATCATAAATGAGTAACACATCATTTACTATGGAAACACTTTTCCACAAAAAGGGCAATACACAATTTCAACCCAAGAATATGTACGAAGCCAAAACACATTGAAACTACTTACAAAGCATAACATTAGTTAAAACAGCCACATATGGGCATCCCCAATTCACTTATTCCACTTACAACCATCTTTATAGATTATCAACAGTAATACATTTCAAATCAAGACTTTAGATACACATATGAGCAATTAAGAGTCTTAAGCATATTGAGTTTTTCTCACACAGTTTGGCATACTAGCTTTCATATGAAACACGACTCAAAGCCATAATATTTTAAGAAACATATCATTCTTGAACACATTCTTGAAGGATAACATAATTTGATTGGAATATTCGGAACACATTTTGAATACATAATTCTCTACACTTTGCTTACTCAGGACGATTTAATTTATTAGGAACAACTCGGAACATGAGAATAAGGAACTTGAACCAACCATACTTGAAACTTACAGGAACATCATGGAATTAAATTCTAAAAGAGTAGTTCAACCAACATACCTTGCTTTGAACTTTCCTTAAATTACTACAATGTTCCGTAAATCCTAGGAACTTCAATCTAATTAGAAACATAACAAAAGTGAACCATAATTAGGAAGATATTCTTGGTCTCAGCTCATTAGAGCATTTTATCAAACACTAGGTGTGCAAATTGGTTACAAGGTTCTTCCACAAGATTTATTTCACTTCACAATCCAATCCTTACTTATTTGAGCTCAACAATCTTCCCACAAACCTTATTAGTACATGCATGTATAAATAATACTCTTACACCCAAGAATCATACTCCCCCTTACCCATCTTTTACCCCAAACTCTAAATTGAAGACTAGGGTTTGATCCTTACCTCTTGAGTGAAGATCTTGTGAGATTTCCTTGTTGGATTTCAAAGCTTAGACAAGATCTTGATGAAAAAAGCACTTGATCTTCTTCCTCTCTCTTAAACACTCTCACTTCTCTCTAAAAATATTAGGTTTTGGTCTTCAAAATGAGCCCCAAAGGCTATTTATCAAAATGGGGCTGGGTTATAAAAATAGGACAATGAGCTCTCCGAAATAAGATCTACAGTCGCATAATGCACTACATAACGGGTATGTGGTCCGCATAATGGACCGCAAAACTGGTTCTTAGAACTGGTCTAAACTGGTTAGTTTTGCGACCATTCTACGATTGCGAAATTGGCCGCAGAATCACATTCTACCAGCCTTTGATAATTTTGTCATATCTTCTTGTAGGGGTGTCCAAATAACAAACGGTTTGAGGCGTTAGAAACTAGACTTGAAGTATATCATTTGAAAAGTTGTTCATCACATAACTCCTTATATATATATATATATATATATATAGGTAAATATGTTTGTCCAAAGTTTGGTCTTGTGCGTACTCATTTGGAACTTTAGTCAATCATATAATTTTCAACTTGACTTACACTTAGGGCTCTCCTTAGAACCCGCATCACTTATAATATGCCTCGTACACTTATTATCATATCAAATTTATATCCATCATATTAATACGGCTGCACACAAAATAATATAATTATTACACATCAACTTTCTTAATAGCGCTTAAGTTCTTCAAAATTTTCCGGGGGTGCTACACAACAACCCAAACTTATAACCGTTCATGATTTTATTTCAAACCCATCAACTCATATCTCATGAACTTAGAGTCTATAATTATTAATCCAATGCTATAATCAATTAGAGGGTGAACGCTCAATCATCTTGAATTCGAGTTCTAGGGTTTCTTTTCTCAACAACAATGTCTCAATCGAATACCTAATGATTTGAATGGTTTACCCATATTAATAAGGTGTTGGTGAATTTAAATAAACTTAGAATCAACATTAGAACTTACCTTGGATGATAGAGAGACCTTGGAGGAAGTTGGGTTCTCGAGAACTTCCCTTTCTATAGATACTTTATGGGTATGGGTATAGGGAACAAGGTAGGGTTTAACAACGACCCTTCAGGTGCGTGCCCATGCAACTGAGGGCCCAACCGCGCACCTGAATGTGCAGCAAGGGCAGTGGCACTACAATAAGTGCGTTGTCGTGCACGTGATGGCTGAGCGCGTAGCTGAGCATGCAAACTGCGCATTGTCTAGTAACAAACATGTAAATTATTACACGGAAATCCGTTTGGGCATTTGAAAGGACTACAACTTTAGTGTTTTATGTTTTCTTGAATTCCTAGAAGATTTTCACTTGATCATGCTGGAAGACACACCTTTCATAAACTTTTGTCGATTTTATTGAATCTTATGCTCGTCACTCTATGTACTCATTTTACACATTCATGCCTAATCCAAATATATGGAGTGTTACATGAAAATCTAGCTGAGGAAGGGAATAGCTTTGGAAAGAGAATATACTTGGGAGGAAGAGAAGTTATTTGAGAACTTCTGGGTGTCTAGGGAACAAACTGATCAGTTTTCGTGAGGTTTATTTGTTCTCTTAAAGACACTATCTCTTTCTGCTGCTACTGGAAGAAATGGAAAAGAGAAGTACTCGGCGGACAAATATCGCACTACAAGCTTGCTAACGTGTGCTCTAAGGCTTTGATGAGTTCTGCATGCTGAGAAGGCTTCTCTATAACCTATTCAACTTTTTTCTCAATATTTTTCCACTTTCCTAAGCATTTTATTGTGAGCGTGTGCAATATTTTTAAAAGTGCTATCTATGTTGTTCAACATTCTATTTTGAGAAATAGAATTTTTGGACTGCCAATTTATTGTTGATTCAATTTCACTAGATGGTAGTTTTTATCCTGAGGGGGAAACAACATTCTTTTTGGGGATCTTGGGGAATGATCTGCACCTTCTTCACTAAAATGTTCAAGAGGTGGAAGATCATGGGTATTGTAATGACGCGGCTGGTATTTTTATATATTGTAGCCGTGTTACCCTATTTATTGTCTCTTCTATATTTATTTATGGTTATGTGACTTTCGGGGTGGTTTGATTTGTTTTGGGGAAGTTTTGGAGTGAATCGGGACACTTAGGCCCAATGTTGGAAGCTTAAGTTGAAAGAGTTAACAAGAGTTTGGCTTTTATGTAGACAACTGTGTATTGGATTTTTAATGATTCTAATAGCTTCGTATGGTTATTTTGGACTTAGGCATATGTTTGGATATTGATTCGAAGGTCCGTAGGTTTGTTTGGGGCTTTTTGGTAAAAGTTAGAAAGTTTAAGGATTGGAAGTTTGAGAGGTTTGACCAAGCATAGAATGTTTTGGTACCGGGTTTGGATTTTGGTTCTGGAGTTGGAATAGGTCTGCCGTATCATTTGGGACTAGTGTGCAAAATTTGAGGCCATTCGAAGTTTATTTGATACGGTTCGACAACATTTTTAGAAGTAAGAAGTTCATTTATTTCATTAGGCTTGAATTGGGGTGTGATTCATGATTTTGATGTTGTTTGATGTGATTTGACTCTTCGACTATGTTTATATCTTGTTTTAGGACGTGTTGGTATGTTTGGATGGTGTCCTGAGGCCCTTAGGTGCGATTCAGATTGAAATTTGGACTTAAGGAAATGTTGATGGCTTCAAGTTTGCTATAAGCGCACCTACGAGGTGCTGGCAGTAGGTGCGGCAACTTATCCGCATCTGCGAGGTTGGCTTGGTCGAGGAGAGGTTGCAGATATGAAGGGGTTCCTGCATAAGCAGATGCGCTTCTGCGCACAAAGGTCTGCAGGAGCGGGATTTGGCTGGACGCGGGAAAGGCGCAGGTGCCAGGTAGGTTCCGCATCTGCGAGACCGTAGATTCGGTCAGTTCAGCACAGAAGCGAGAATGGGTGCATATTTGGGAATCCGTAAGTGCGAAACAAGTACCACAGAAGATGTCCCACAGGTGTGTTAATGTGGCCACAAGTGTGTAAGGTCAGGGACTTAAGTGAAGCTCGCAAGTGCGAGATTTTGACCACAGAAGCGTTGATTTTGATCATAGATGCAATTTCACTAACAGATCTTATATCTCGAAGGGTTTGGCATTTTTCTCATTTTGGAGTTGTGGAGTTCGGCTAAGGGAGTACTTTTCACCCTAATCAAAGAGGTAAATGATGATTCATCATTTTTATTGATAAATATTGATTATTACACCTAGTTTATGTTATTTTGAAGTGAAATTTGGGGGTTTTAGACTATATTGTTGGAGAGTGAGATGTGTTGACTTGAGGGTAAATTTGTGGTTGGAATTAAATGACTTTAGTATGGTTGGACTCGTAATTGAATAGGTGTTCGGAATTTGTGAATTTTGTCAGATTCCGAGGTATGGCTCGAGGTTGACTTTTTGATTTTTGTTAAAGATCTTAACTTTACATATGGAATCAATTCCCATAGCATGTATTTATTATATTAAGTTGATTTTTTTGGCTTGTTGGAGTATTGATTTACGCGTTTTGAGGTATGTAACATTTCTAAACTTGGAATTGAGGGTATTTATCCTTGGAAAACATGTTATTTGTGTTGTGTTGGGGTGACGCACATGTTAGGTGACAGGCGTGTGGGCGTGAACCATGGTAATCATAATCCGAGTTGATTTTTTTACTGTGTTGCTTTCAAGTCTTGTGTTATCCGTGTAATTCCTACTTGTTAGAGTAATTGAATTTTAATTCATGATACAAATCATGTTTAGGCTATGTGCTTATTTGATTGAGACCTAATGATGCTATTTACGTTGTTTAAGTTATATACGTTAACAGTAATTTTACACTCAGTCATGGTTCTTCGTTTGCATATCATATCTCAGTCTATGTTCATCATTCATTGTTACATCGCATGTTATCATTGTTGGGCTGGGTGGTATGAGATTCTAAGCCCTTGAGACATGAGAGATTGATGATTGAGGTGGGTCTTAGAGTCGTGTTGAGAGTGTTATTGTTGATCGGGCTGCACGTCGTAGCAGGCTATATTGGCTTTATTACTATTATTATTAGGTGGATTGGGCTGCATGTCGCATCAAGCTTTATTGGCTTTGATTAGCGCTTGGGCAAGATCCGCCCTTGCAAAGTCTAACATATCAATAGTTAGAGGAGGTACAGTGATATGTACATGTGCATTGGTGAGGGGCATTGATGCCAGACACCTGTACAGTGATTAGTGATTGCGTGCGTATGATGAGTGTACATTTGAGACAGGCAGATTGAGTATTTTGAGAGGGAGAGTACTTGGGAATATCACTGTGAAATCATTCATTTGACATGCATATTTGACATGTAGGCATAGAGATGTACCATTCCTCGTGCTACTTGTAACTGACTTGTTCCTATCAGTTTTGGGCTTCAATTGTTGAACTTGAAATCATGTCTAAATTTCTATAATATGAACGAGTCGACTCTGTTAATTCCTTTGTGTTATTTATTGTTATTGTCATTATTATACTTGTGTTGTCATTACATTGGAAGCTGATTGTCTTCTTCTGAGCTCGTGGCTACTTTCAGCCCAAGATTAGTTCTGTTACTTATTGAGTACATGGGGTGGATTGTTCTCATACTACACTCTACACTTCATGTGCAGCTCCAGGTGCATCAGCACGTGGTGATCGCTAGATCCGTGCTAGTACCTGCTTGGAGACTTAAAGGGTGCTATGACATCAGCATGCCTTGACTCTCTTTTGCTTTATTTTCTTTAGTACCAATCTATTACACTGACAGTTCTACTACGGATTTGTTTATGTTTGATAATCAGTAGTGCACATGTACTCATTGACACCAGATTTTGGGATGGTTGTAGAAAATTTTCAATTATATTTATCAGATACTTATGATATGTTCAAATGATTAAGGTATTATGAGACCGTTGGCTTGCTGGCAAGTAGTGTTAGGCACCATCGCAGTTCCCGGTCGGAGTTAGATCGTGACAACTTAGTATTGGAGCACTAGGTTGCTTAGGTCTCACGAGTCATGAGCAGGTTTAGTAGAGTCTTGCGGATCAGTACGGTGAATTCTGTACTTATCTTTGAAAGTCTACCGAACTACTAGGAAACTTCACTTTCTTCTATTTACCTGCTCAATGCAGTTGTATGTTTCTCCTCCCAATTTCCTACTGTTCTCGATATCTAGCACGGTATGGTTCCTCTCAAAATTTACAACCTGGCGTAGAGTAGAAGCGACTGCCCCATCTACGTGTATCTATGGTCGTACCGATAACAAGTTGTAGGTGGCAGATATGTCTAGTACTTGGAATTTGACATCCAAGCAGGTCGCACCCATCTGTTTGATCAAGATTGATTCCCCAATACTGCCTCTCTGAGATCCATCGAACACTTTCACATTAATGCTTCCCATCCATTTCTCATGCAGGCCTTTTCAATTTTCAAAGTAGTAAGTGAGCATATGTTCAGTCACGAACCTCCATCTATCAGGACAATGGCAATGAACTTGTCTTCAAATTGCACAGTGATGAGCAACGCTTTGTTGTCACTCAACCCTTCCGACGGTAGCTCACTTCGTGGAAAGTAATTTGGTGACTCTCCAGTACCTGTCCTGCCATGTTAGCCATCTCCCCGCTAGTGATACTGGTAGACACATAAGCTTCACTTAATACCTTAATCAAGGCATTCTTGTTTCACGCCCCGACCTCGGGGAGGGCGATCGGAGCTCAACCGAGATAACCCGGCCAAGCAAGCATGTACAATGCCTTCTACCCTAACATACCCATGAGTAAAGAGAATATATATTCTCATTAATTAGACTGAGAAGATCATGTGAACAACACCAAATTAATTATCAATAATTACGCCATTTATAAGTCTCCAAACTAATACATAACACATTCATAGTCTAGGAGTGGAACGCGTGATACAATTACAATATTACTAGTTTGACTTCCCCATAACCAAGGTACAACCCGCACTATGTCTACAGAGCCTCTAATAAATACAAAAAGAGTAGCGTGATAGTAGCGGCAACAAGGCTCTGGCTGTACCTCGAAACAATATACATAGAGGACAGTAGATACAAGACCCCGAAATGAAGGGGGGCTCACCAAGTCTGCTGAGGAGAGGGTGTACTGCCATCACTGATCAATACAGCCTGTTGTGGAACCACCTGCATACATTAAAGATGTAGCGCCCCCATCAAAGGGGACGTTAGTACATATGGAATAGTACTAGTATATAGAACTAAACACACTCTCAATAGAACGAGTAATAGTAAAATGAGAAGGAAACATGAAATCAACAAGATCCTTAAACAATATTAAAGTGCCAACTTAAGAAAAAGATAGATTTCAGGTAAGTTTCAATATTTTGAAGTTGGGAGAACTTTAGTACCGATACACCAACGTGGTTTTAGCATGGAGTCCGATCTCAGCCCGATCACGTAAGCCGTCTAACCTTGAGACATCAAATCACAACACCACCATGTGCGCGACATGGCGTCGGATCGGCTCAGCTATCTCACCACAATTATATTTGGGCCGACATCATATCAAAGCCCTATACCAATAATCTCATCCCATTTGAGGAGAAATATCTCAACACATCAATCTCATCCCATATAAGGGGAAAACAATCTCATCAAATCAACATGGTGATTTATCCCTGAATCACTCCTACACTGGCATTTGTAGTTTTGGGGTTAGGTTATTTTGACCTGCCCTTCCTCGGTGACTAAACGATACTCCCAAAGAATGTATTATCTATAGGATTTACGACTCACTTCATAATATTTCAAACATATTCCCATTTCATTGGCACTAGTGGCCACAATTGTAATATCATTTTCGGCACGTCGACCGTATTTCATATTTCATACTCACCTCTATAACATTCAAGCATTACCATGGATTATCATCAATAAGTGAATTTTAACTCAAGACTTTAGGTACATATATGAGCAAACAAGGTCTTAAAGGCATTGAGCTTCTTTTCCACAATTAGGTATACTAACTTGCAAATTGAAACATGGTTTTAAATCACAACACCTTTTGTACATTGATCATACTAGATTACATTCTCGAAGGGAATCATGATATGATAGGAACATTTGGAACACATTTTGAGTGCATACATCTTTCAACACAAGACTTATTTTAGAATAATCAATCTTATTAGGAAGGACTCAGAACATGAGAAATAAGAAATTGAGCCAACCATAATGGCAACTTACGAGGATATCATGGAAATCGATTCTACATTAGGAGTTTAGCTAACATACCTCGCTTGTGCTTCCTTACATTACTACAATGATCAAGGAATACTTGCGACTTTAATCTATTAGAAACATGACAAATTTGAACCATAATTAGGAAGATATTTGGGGTTTCAGCACATTTGAGCATTTTGTCAAGCACTAGGTGTGCATTAAGGTTTCAGGGTTCTCCTATGGTGGATTCCTTAATCCCATAATCCAATGATTACCCATTTGAGTTCAATAAACTTCCCACCAACCTTGATGGTACATGCATGCATAAATAATACTCAAGAATCACACTTCTCATTACCAATTTTCAGTCCAATCCCGAAATTGAGGGCCAGGGAGTAGAATTTTACCTCTTGGGTAAAGACCTTGTGATTTTTCCTTGTTGAATTTCAAAGTTTAAGCAAGGGTTGATGAATAAAAATTGTAGATTTCTGCCTTCTGAACGAGACCCAATGGATTTTAATCAAATGGGGTCAGATTTTAAAAATTAGAAAATGGACCCTCTGAACTCAACTCTACGGTCATAGAGTGTACTGCAGATCAAGTTTGCGGCCTGAAACATGGACCGCAACAACGGTCCCAAAAATTGAGGTGCTCTGGTCCAGTCTACGACCCGCTTATCAATTATGCGGTCGCAGAATGCACCGCAGAATCTCCCTCCAGAAATCTTCATGTTGGTTCTACAATGGAGGTGCAGCCCGTGAAACGATTATGCGGTCGTATAGTTGACCGCAAAAAAACCTTCAAAATTGGCCCATTTCTCTGCTTCACTCCGCGGCAGATCTGCGAAACTCAGAGAAGTTCTGATGTCGCATCATGGATCGTATAAATGCTCTGCTATGCAACAATTTTTTCTTCAACTCCTCAAAACCCCAGGTTTTAGGTGAAATTTTACTAGGCCTCACATACTTCCCCGCTTAGGATCATTAATCCTCGAATGAGGGTCAAAATCCGAAATTAGCATCCAATGTGACCCCCACTATTACTTCTCACACCAGCAGTTCCAAATTCTTTCCTAACTCTCTAAATTTCCAAAACATTTGCAAGAGACTCCCTTGTAATTGGGCCTATCTACCTGCCAGAGAATCCTAGATCCAGTCCTAACAGCATAACCACAATACAACGATGTAAAACAACATGGAAACAACACCGGCCACAACGCCATAAACATTACATTAAAAAAAGAATATCCTTAACATAAGTTGTACAGGGGAAACATAATTTGTAGAAAGTTAGCTTTTAACATTTTTCATGGACACAACTACATATCTACTCAAACAAACGAGGATATGCCTTCTTCATCTCTTCATCGGCTTCCTAGGTGGCCTCTTCGACATGTTGCTTTCTCCATAACACTTTTACGAAGGCAATCTATTTGTTTCTTAGCATTTGGACTTTCCTATCCATAATGGTAACTGGAATCTCTTCATAAGTCAATTCCTCATTAACCTCTATAATCTCCACTGGAAAAATATGCGACAGATCTCCAACCACCTTCTTCAACATGGAAACATGAAACACCGGGACATCTCTAGAGATAGTTATAGCCTGTAAGCCACTTGACCATTCCTCTAAATAATTCTGTATGGTCAGACATAAATCGGACTCTATTTTCCTATCTTACCAAATCGCATTACACCCTTCATGGGGGAAACCTTCAAGAATACCCAATCATCCCGTTGGAACACCAATTCCCTATGACGTACAACCCGATAGGACTTCTGATGGCTTTGGGTAGTTTTCAACCATTCCTTAATGATCTTAACCTTATCCATAGCTTGATGCACGAGTTTGGGCCCTATCAACTCCGCTTCCCCAATCTCGAACCACCGAATAGGAGATCTACATCTCCTACCATATAGAGCCTCGAATGGTGCCATCTGAATGCTATCATGATAACTGTTGCGGTAGGCAAATTATATGAGTGGCAAGTGATCATCCCAGCTACCCGTAAAGTCGAGAACACAAGCACGCAACATACCCTCAAGCATCTAAATGGTCCGCTCTGCATGCCCGTCGGTCTTTGGATGGAAAGTTGTACTAAGATTCACTTGAGTACCCAAATCTTGCTGAAATTTTGTCCAAATGTTAGCTGTGAAATATTCCCTTCGATCGGAGATAATAGAAACTGGAGTGCCATGCAACCTGACTATTTCCTTCATATATAACTGAGCATACTATTTCGCAATCTCGGTAGCCTTAACAAGTAAGAAGTGTGTTGATTTTTTGAGTCGGTCTACAATCACCGAAATATAGTCAAACTTATGAGGCGTGCGAGGTAGTCCCACCACAAATTCCATATTGATCATCTCCCATTTCCACATCGGAATTTCTATGTTCTGTTCCAACCCACCAGACATTTGATGTTCGGCCTTTACTTGTAGACAATGTGGACATCTTGCCACAAAGTCTGCTATATTCCTCTTTATATCGTTCTACTAGTAGACTTCCTTAAGATCATGGTACATCTTTGTACAACCTGGATACACGGAATACCTAGAAGTGTGAGCCTCGATCATGATTCTTTCCCAAAGACCATCTACATCAGGAACACATAATCGCCCTTGGTACCTTAGCATACAATCATCCATGCTAAGATAAAAAGCCATGGTCTTATGTTTATGAATTCTCTCCTTTAATTGTACCAACAACAATTCGTCGTACTGCTTCTCCTTGACTTCTACAACAAGCGATGATTCGGCCATATTTTGCATAATTACTCCTCATTCACTAGAATCCATAAGAAGAACTCCAAAACTAGGCAACCGGTGAACTTCCTTGGCCAACGGCCCTTGATGTGTCTCTAAGTGAGCCAAACTACCCATGGATTTTTGGCTAAGAGCATCCACCACGACATTAGACTTCCCCGGATGATATAGAATATCGGTGTCGTAGTCCTTGAGTAACTCAAGCCATCTTCTTTGCCTTAGATTCTATTCCTTCTATTTGAAAATATATTGAAGGCTCTTATGGTCCGTGAATATATCCACATGGACCCCATACAAATAATGACGCCAAATCTTCAATGCAAAAATCACCACCGCGAGCTCTAAGTCATGTATTGGATAGTTCTTCTTATGATTTTTGAGCTGCCTACAAGTGTAAGCGATCACCTTTCCATGTTGCATCAATACACACCCTAGTGGGATTCTTGAAGCATCACAATAAATCACAAAACCATATGTACCTTATGGTAGGGTCAACACCGGTGTTGAAGTCAATCTTGATTTCAACTCCTGGACGCTCTTTTCACAAGCACAACTGCTGATTCTACGTCAATTTAGTTAATGGGGAGGTAAGAGTAGAGAACCCCTACACAAACTTTCTGTGATACCCAGCTAAACCCAAGAATCTGCAAATCTCTATTGGTGTTGTAGTCCTTGGCCGATTCTTCACAACTGAGATTTTTTGCGGATCTACCTTAATTCCTTCTATGGAGATGACATGACCCAATAATATGACATATTCAAGCCAAAATTCACACTTCGAAAACTTCGCATACAACTTGTGCTAAAATAGAGTCTGTAGGACTGCCCTGAGATGATTGGCATGGTCCTCTAAACTACGTGAATATACGAGAATATCATCAATGAACACTATCACAAAGGAGTCAATAAAAGGATTGAAGACTCGATTCATAAGATCCATGAAAGTTGGAGGGGCATTTGTTAGCCCAAAAGACATTACCAGAAATTCGAAGTGCCCATATCGGGTATTGAAAGTTGTTTTCATAATATCCTGTTACCTGATCTTCAATTGGTGGTACCCTGACCTTAGGTCAAGCTTGGAGAAATACTTAGGACCCTCTAAGTGGTCAAACAAGTTATCTATCCTTCGTAGTGGGTATTTATTCTTAATTGTGACCTTGTTGAGTTACCGATAGTGAATACACATTCTCAGTGACCCATCTTTCTTCCTTACAAAGAGAACTTGTGCACCCCAAGGCGACACACTCGGTCGGATGAAACCCTTCTCTAACAAGTCATTCAACTTCTCTGTTAGTTCCTTAAATTCTGCCGGTGCCATTATGTAGGGTCGAATAGATATAAGTTGCGTGCCTGGCATCAAATCAATTCCAAAATCAATCTTTCTATTTGGTGGGATCCCAATGGGCCAACAATAAAGACCTCCAGAAATTCATTCACCGCTGGCATAGAATCAAGTGTAAGAAACTCAACATCGGTGTCCGTAACCCAAACCAAATAGTAAATACACCCTTTGTTGATCATCTTCGTGGCCTTAAGATAAACCTACCCTTCAGAACTATATCATCCCCATTCCATGCAATAACTAGCTCATTTGGGAATTCAAACCTAACGGTCCTAGTTCGACAATCAAGCTTGGCAAAACATGAATAAGGCCAATACATCCCCATGCATCGTGATGTCACAATCCCTATAAACCCACGCAACCACAATAGACTCACCAACTGGAGTAGATACAGAGAACGACTCATGAAGTTGTTCTGGTTCTATTCCAAATTCCATAGAAACATAGGGAGTGACATATGACAAAGTGGAACAGGGATCAATAAGGGCATATACATCATGAGATTGGAAAGTCAATATACTTGTGACAACATGTGGAGAAGCCTCAAAACTCTGGTGACCCCTCATAGGATAGAAACGGTTGGGTCCTCCCGAAATCTGTGCACCACCATAACTGCACCATGCTCTGCGGGTGCTGGAGTGCCTTGAACCGGTGAAGATGCTGCAGATGTAGGGGCTACAGAACTGGATGGTTATGCCATACCCCTGACCACACTCTGGTGGGATGAACGACAATCCCTCTAAATGTGACCGCTGATACCGCAGCCGTAGCATATAGGTTTGTCCATGAAGTAGGCCCCAAAATGTATTTTCCCATAACTAAGGCATAGGGCCCTCCACTGCTGCTAGAATCTCCCTCTTGGCAGACCCTACTGGTAGGATACCCTGTTGCCATAACCAGTCCTGAAACGACTCCGCTAGTGCTGACTGGAGCCTGCTGGCTATGCACTGACCAAAGACTAAGTAAAGGACTGGGATGGCCTTAACGACCCTCCATTCCATTCTTCAATTTGCGGGTCTCCGTGGCTTGAGCAACCGCCACTATCATCCCTTAGTTCCTAATAGAATTTAAGGCAGCTATAGCAGCCTTAATGATAACAATGGGGTTGAGGTCCTACACAAACTGGTGCACTCTTGCCTCCATAGTGCGAAACATGCAAATGGCGTACTTGGAAAAGTGCATGAACCACATATGGTACTCCCACACACTTATGGTACCACGCTTCAGACTCTCAAACTCAGCGGCACGGGCCACCTTATTCTCGGCAGACAAGAAATGGTCAATGAAGGCATCGGCAAACTCTCTCCACCTCGCCAAAGGGCTCCTCTACTCAAGGGAGTCCTCCCTCAACTCAAATCAAGAAGAGGCCACCCCCTTGAGGAGGTAGAAGTCCAACTCCGCTCCCTCTGTGTTAATAACACGCATAACTCAGAGGATCTTGTGCATCACATCAGTAAAGTCCTGTCAATTCTCCTCAGGATCAGTACCTGTGAACACTGGAGGATCCAACTGAAGAAACATGTTCACCCTGGAACTAGCGGAATGCACTAGATGACTTAAAGAAGTAGGTGCAACATTTGATCTCTTGGCTTGGGAAGGCACTATCTAAGTCAACATCTATATGGCTCCCCTAAGATCCCCATCAGAGACACCGGGACTGGAAGCTGGGGCAGGAGGTTGAACAACTGCACCCTCGATAGGAGTTGAGATTGGTTCAGTCGAATCAGGGGTAGTAGAATCAGGCGGTGTAGTAGCTAGGGGAATATCCTCACCCCTCGGGTGCTCACCCGCATCATTAGGTATAGAATCAACTGCCACTCCTTGGGTGGCATTGACTCTTTTTCCAGTTCTTGCTTTCTTCCTAGGCGCCATATAAGAAAAATTAGAGCAATGCACGAGGTAATGGCTAGATCCACATGATGAAGGCAATATGATTTGCTATGTCCATAAAGAACATAGAGAAATTCAAAGGGGATGTACGATTTCTTCAGACAGACCAGTTTATTATTTTTCTTAAAAACCAACATTTTCAAAAAATCGTGTGGAGTGCTATTTTCTGGCACCAATAGTCCTGGTCTATCCCATGGTTACTTGGAGAAACCCCATATTTCTTCCAGGAGAGGAGTCATTTCTATATTGCTAAATCAGAAAATGACTATCTTCTCACCCCAAAACATGGTAGCAGCCTCGATCAGTTCCCCATTTTGTTGAATGTTCAGCAAAGATGGCAGGTTACCCAATACCCTCCTCACATGATTGTTGTCACATGGTGTAAAGTTATTCCACCAGGCTTCATTTATTGCAAACAAATAAAAGTTAGCACTTTCCCCTCCAGATTTGACTATTTACGCAATAATGATCAGCATGTTGACATGTTTTCTCCAGGTAATGCACATAATATGATGGTGTCCTTTGGGATTATGGAAATCTCATTTGACTTTGGACAAGGTTCATCTAACCAGGTTGATGCGTCAATGACATCTCAATCCGTACTAGGTTTAGCATGATGCATGTACATTTCAAATAAGAGTGTGGTTTCTAGAAAGGTCTAGAATGGTACTCTCAAGTGAACAACTCGAAAGGGAGAGGCACGGGACCGTCGACTGCAAATAATCCTTTCTAGTTTAAAAGGATGTTTTTTAGAAAAATGCGGACACTCATCAAGCGCCTCTATGTTGATAATAAGCACGGATGGAGTATAATGTGGGAGCATGCTTTATGCAAAAATAGTAACATGTTGCCAAATATTTATATGATGAAAGGTCATAAAAACAGTAAACAATATAAACGGGAGAAAAGAGAAAAATGGAAAGACGAAAAAGAAAAGTAAGTTTAAGACATGAAAACATGTGAGAACGTAATTAAATGAAGCAAATAGGGAGATAGAGACGAGAGAGACATGATGTAGCATTCTTAAACAAGATGAAAGCAACGAAGGGAATGATGTTCATGTCATAGCAAATAAATGGAAATAAGGGGAGGGGATATGTCATAGCAATTTAAACAAATAAGGGAAAAGATGTACATGTCATCAAATAATCCACATAAGTCAACTTCGTTATGGTACTAGCCGAAGTGTAAATCCCAAGAGGAGTCGCCATGCTATCGTGCCCCTTTATCTTTCAAAAGCGGGTTTCGACATGTGACAACTCTTTTAAATAGGGGCATTAAAAGTAAAGAGTCGCCACCAAACGATTTTGGGGTGCGTTTGGGCACCTATTTGCAAATAACTATGTTTAACTAGTCTACGTCACCAAAGATCGTGTAAGGGATTAAATTACCTCAAAGAGAAGGTGTTAGGCACTCTTCGAGGTCCACAAATGTGGGTCCCGACAAAAGTTTAAACTATGTGGGATTTTCGGATTACAATAGTCCTAAGTGATCATACAAGTGAGGGGAAAACAAGGAATTTAAAGGTTCTATTATGAACATATGCAAAGAAAATCGGGCAATAATTAGACTATATAGATAATCAGTACAAGTCTTTAGAGGTTGCAAGATACAACTTAATTATTCTAAATTTGACGACTATGTGTGAACAATAAACATATAAAGAATGGGGGTCCCATTCTGATGTTTAGCCTTGACTTGCTAACAATTTGGACACTAAGCGGAGTACTTGGCGATGTCACTCTTCATGCCATTCTACCAGTATAGTTGTCTGTAAAGCCCCGTTAAAATTTTCTAATGATTAAAGATTTTAATGTGATCCAACGGTATTCGTTAATAACGTATTCGAGTATTAAAGGAGACCCGTGGGATAGAACCACATCATTTTGAAATGAAAAGATATGTTTAAGGTGTGTTGGAACATACTAAGTAGTTTTGTGAATGGAAAGAATTTGTGTGGAACAAGTTGGATACATTAAGTGCAAAGGATGTCTCAATTCACACAACATCCTACTTCAAATGCATGCTGATACCAAACTATAAATACTTAGGAGGTAATCGACCTATATAATTAAAGCCCTTTGACTCTAGTTTCCAACGCATCAAACCGTTCGTCATTTGGATATTTTTACAAACAGTTATGGCAATTTTACTGGACCTATGTCATATGCGCGTAGATGAGCGGCCGCACATATTTGGGAGATTCTGCCTTGTGTGCGCGGCCGTGCACGTAGGAGCCCATTAAATAACCCTAATGCCGGGTAGAGAGAGGTGTTAAGTCATTTTTGAGCTAAAACCTGATATTTTGAGAGTGCGAGAGTGCCCTGGAGTGGGAGAGTGATCTTCAACAAATTGTCCTTTGATTCTTCCTTAAATATTTGAATATTAACAAGGAAATCTCAAAATATCTTAAGTCAAGAGGTAAGATTCAAACCCCTAGTCTTCAATTTCGAGTTTGGGGTAAAAGATGGATGATTGGGAGTATGATTCTTGGGTGTAAGAGTATTATTTATATATTCTTGTACCAATAAGATTTGTGAGAAGATTAATGAGCTCAAATAAGTAAAGATTGGGTTGTGGAATGAAGAAAATCTTGTACAAGAATCTTGTAGCCAAATTTGCACACCTAGTATTTGATAAAATGATCAAATGAGCCGAATCCATGAATATCATCCTAATATGTGTTCAATTTTGTTATGTCTCAAAATTGATTGGGATTGCTAGAAATTTCGGAAAGTTGTAGTAATTTAAGGAAAGCGCAAGGCGAGGTATGTTGGCTAAACCTCTTTCCTAGAATTGAATTCCATGATGTTGTTGTAAGTCCCGAGTTATTCTTTATAAATCAACTATTCTGAATAAGCTTTGTGCTGAAAGGTATATGTTTAAAATGTGTTCCGGATGGTCTTATCATATGATGTTATCCTTCGGGAATGTGTTCAAAGCATGAGTTGGGTATAAAAATGTTATGACTCCAAGTAGTATTTCAAGTGAAGGCTATTATGCCAAATTGTGTAAGAAGTCTCAATGTGCATGACTCTTAATTTCTCATAGATGTACTAAAAGTCATGATTAGGGATTCCTTGTTGTCGGTTATCGATATAGATGCTTGAAAGTGAAAGTAGTGAGTTGGGGATATAAAGTGTGAAGTAGTGAGTTGGGGCTATAAAGTGTGAAGTAGTGAGTTGGGGCTATAAAGTGTGAAGTAGTGAGTTGAGGATATAAAGTGTGAAATTATGAGTTGGGGATTAAAAAGTGTGAACAACGTGCCAAGAACGAAAGTTATACTTGTGGCCAATAGCGCCAAAAAAATGAAATGATGTGTGAAATATAATGAAATGAGCCTTGATTCAACTATTCCAAATTGACTCCGAAAATAGAATTATCCAAAAGCTTATATATTCAAGTCATGTCCAAATGTGGCTGTTCTAACTAATTCTATGCTTGGTAGGTATTTCCAATGTGTTTGAAGCCTTTACATATTTATGAGTTGAAATTGTGTATTGCCCTTTTGGGGAAAGGTACTTCAAGAATATTCTGTATGTTGATATTTATAATGATGAACCTTGAAAGTAATGAAATGAAAGTATGGAATATGAGATATGACCATCGTGCCATGAATGAAGAATAATATGTATGGAAAAAGGGATCCAATGAAATAATGATGTTGTAAATAGTTGAAAGTACTAATGAAGTGATAGTATGATCATGAAATGTGGTCATTTGCCTAAATGAAATTTATGAGGTGTTGTATGTCCTAATGGTTTCAACTATATTTGTATGCTTCTGAAATAATGTATGTAAATGACTTCGATGTCAAGTCATCAAGAATCATGAACTTAGCTAATGACCTCTAGATGTCAAGTGAGTGAATAATGAGATGAAAGGAAGATGTCCTATGCTAAATGATGATGAACCTTAAGAAAAGAAATTGGGCTCATGTGCCATTGAAATTGACTTATTGATTCACCATGCATGTGCTAACGTAATGGGCTATGATTCTCCATGATGAGCATGAATATGAAGTGTTCCAATGATCCGGGAACTTACGACCTTAATGTAATGTTAATCATGTCGTTTTGATTTTATAAATGGTTATGTGCATAATGATGTGTTATTAACCCTATGGACGGGCTATGAAACGCATATGTGAACCCTATGGACTGGCTATGAAACGTATAGGTGTATAATATAATATGAATGAACATTGTGAACGGTCTATGAAACGCACATGTGTATTGTATGGTATATGTGAATCCTGTGAATGGTCTACGAAACACACAAGTGTATTGTGTAATTAAACATTGTGAAAGGTCAATGAAATGCACTTGTGTATTTCATATTGATTTAAGATTTTAAAGTGCTCCAGCGGTATTTGAGGATAATGTATTCTAGTATTAATGGAGACCTATGGGATAGGACCACATTAGTTTGAAATGAAAATATATGTTTAAGGTGTGTTTGAACATAATAAGGAGTTTTGTGAATGGTAAGAATTTGTGTGGAACAAGTTGGATATATTAAGTGGAAAGGATGTCTCAATTAGCACAAGACCCGACTTCTAACGAATAGAAATCCCTCAATATAAAGAATTAGGTTTTGATATACCTATCCAATTACAGCCCTCTTAGTCTAGTTTCTAATTCTTTAAACCGTTCGTCATTTGGACATTTCTACAAGATGTTATGACTAAATTACCAAAGACTGGTAGAGGAGTGAACTGCGGATGCGAAGCATCCGAGGCCGCATCCGAATGAAGGGCTGGCAGTGAAGTGCTGCCATAGCATCGGGGGCAGCATCCGAAACCCAGATTTCGGGGTATATTTTCCCCACTTCACTTGGACAAATTTTGGAGCTCTTCTCCACTCTCTCAAGACCACCAGCTCCCCTCTTCTTCAAGGTAAGCAATCCCCATTATCTTGGTGTAAAATTCCATCATTTCTACACTAGTATTGATGAAATCTACATATAAAATACTTAGATCTTCAAGAACTCAAAGGAGGGTTTTGTATGATTTCTTCCAAAAGGTAATCCTACACCCTTAGACTTACATGTATGGATATATTATGGGAACATGAGTATGAATTAAGTATTAGACCTTATGGTACGGTGATTGGAAGCCATAAGTTCCCAATTTAAATACATAACCATTGTAGAGATTGAAAGGTGATTATTTGATGGCATTTTGTTGGTTGGGTGTGGATGGATGATCATGTATGTGATGTTCGAAGTAATGAATTGTTTAATAATGATGGTGGGATAAATCGTTGGTAAATGGTAGTAGCTGGATGAACTAATTCTATGGTTAAGAGATGTAGAGATTCATGCCTACTAGGTATTTGATAAAATGCCTAAATGGCCTAAACTATGGAATTTGTGACTAATGTTGGTCACATTGGATGTTATTACTGTAGATTGATGTTTCTTAGTGTAGTGGATCATTGTAGTATCATTAAGGGGCAAGTTTCAGGTATGTTGGCTAAACTACTCTCTAAGAATTGAATTCCAAGATGTTCCCGTAAGTTTCAAATATGGTTGTCTCAATAAAATTGATTGTCCCGAATAAGCAAAGTGTCGATAATTATATATTCAAAACGTCTTACGAATGTTCCTATCACATTATGTTATCCTTTGGGAATGTGTTCAAGAATGATATGTGTATTAAAATGTTATGTCTTTGAGTCATGTTTCAAGTGAAGGCTATGATGCCAAATTGTTTGAGAAAATCTCAATTCGCTTAAGACTCTTAATTGCTTATATGTGTACCTAAAGTCTTGATTGGAAATATCTTATTGTTGATAATCTATAAAGATGGTTGGAAGTGAAATAAGTGAATTGGGGATATAAAATATGGCCAACGTGCCAAGAGTGAAAGTTATACTTATGGCCAATGGTTCGAATGAAATAAGATGATGTGAGAAAGATTATGAAATGAGCTTTGACTCAACTGCTCCAAAATTGACTTCGAAAATAGAATTGCCTAAAAGCTTATGAACTCAAGTCATACCCATATGTGGCTGTTATAACAAATGCTATGCTTTATGAGTATTTTCAATGTGTTTTCCGTTCTTGCATATTCGTGAGTGAAAATTGTGTATTGACCTTTTTGGGGAAAAGTATTTCAAGAATAAAGGGTGTGTTACTTGTTGATGATTTTAACTTGCGCATCAATTGCCAATTATTTTACTCTATTTCTCGGAAAGAAATCTATTATGCTTAAATTGTTCATTTCTAATAAACTTAAAGTTGTGATTTTCGGAATATTATATATGTTGATATTTATGACGATGATACATGAGAGGGAAGAAATGAAAGTGTGGAATATCAAATACGGCCGTTGTGCCTTGAATAAAGAATCTGTGAATGGCCAAAAGAGCCAAGGGAATATTGTTGTTGTTATCAGTTTAAAATACTAGTGGAGATTCATACAATGTGAAAGATTGTGAGGTAAATACATTTGTACCTATGTTACCTTTGTGTGCAAAAAACAATAATAATATTTTTGGGAGTATCGATAGTCACCAAGGAAGGGTAGGTTGAAATAACCTAACCCCGAAACTACACGTGTCGGTGTAGAAATGGATTGTGATTATTACCCATATTTGGGATGATATTGATGTGATAAACTTATTCCCCTTAATTGTGACGAGATGATTGATAGAAAAGGACGATGTCGATCCACACAGCCTACCCGATCGGGTCGTGATCGAAAACTATGCCGCACACATGGTGGTGATTGTGGTGGAAATAGTAACTGAAATTATGACTGTGGTCGATGTCTCTAATGAGATGGCCTAGCCGATTGGGTCGGGATCGGACTCCATGCTAAAGGTACGGTGGTATTGGTATTGTGAATATTTGTATTGTGAATATTGGTATTGTGAACATTGGTATTGTGAACATTGGTATATCGGTGCTAAAGATCTCCCAACCAAAAATAATATTATCATCATATTTTGATTATCACTTCACAGTGTTATCTTCATATTTTGGGAATTATTATGTTTTAACTTGCCATTTGAATATCATTGGTTGTTGATTGTTGTTTCCATGGTTTCCCCTTTCTTACATTGACATTCTAATTTGAAAGAGGACAGTTAGCTTTACATACTAGTACTTATCCATATGTACTAACGTCCTTTTTGTCAGGGGCGCTGCATCTTTAATAGATGCAGGTGGTTCATCAGCGGGCAACTTTGGTCCTCATTAGCAGTCACTCTCTACTAAGAAGGTTTTGGATGAGCCCTACTCTATTCCTGGCCTGATGTCATTTGAGTTGTAAATTGTGTTTTAAGGTATAGATGGGGCCTTGTTGCCGGCATTTCCATATTAATCTTTTGTTGTACTTAGATGCTCCGTCAGGTTGTGGGTGGTGTTTGATGTGGAGAATTGAAATAGAAATGTTGGTACATGGCAAACATGTTTTTTATTATATCTATAAACTTGTAATATTTTAGAAATTATAAATGAAGCTGCTAATGGAAATGAAATAGGAGTTGTTAATGAAATATTTTCAGTGTTTAATTAATTGAGTACATCTCCTCTTTATTCATGGATGAGATTGGGTAGAAGGAAATCTAACAGGCTTGCTTGGCTAGGTTCACTTGGTTGAGCACCGGTCGCGCCCCCCGAGTTCGGGGCGTGACATATTGTATGGTATATGTGAATCCTATGAACAATCTATGAAACACAAAGGTGTATTGTGTAAGTAAATCCTATGAAAGGTCTATGAAACGCATAGGTGTATTGTGTATGAAATCATATGAATGGTCTATGAAACGCATAGGTGTATTGTGTGTGGAATCCTATTAACGGTCTATGTATAATATGATACCTGAACACTAAGAACGGTCTATGAAATGCATTGGGGAAAGATAAGAGAGGGATATGGACGTTCTAGTAAGACGCATTATTAAAGCAGGCATTATGTGCCATTTTCATTGTCCTTGTTTGTACATGTTGTTTCAATTACTTTATATTATGTATTCCCCACATAGTTCATATTGCTAAGTTAATCCTAAAAGAAGTTTAAAATGATGCAAGCATAACGAGACTTGAAAATGTTTATCTATTGGATGTTTCATAGTTTTTGATGTACTTCATTTGCCTCTTATTGAATTACCATAATTTCATATGTTTTCCTGTTTGCCTTACATGCGAGTACTATTCCATATGTACTCACGTCCCTATTGTCGGCGGCGCTGCATTTTTCAATAGATGCAGGTATACTTCTACAGGATGAAAGTTATACTTGTGGCCAATGGTGCCATAGAAATGAAATTACATGAGAAAGGTTAATAAATGAGGTTTGATTCAACCGTTCCAAAATGACTTCAATGCTATGCTTTGTGAGTATTTTCACTAATGCTATGCTTTGTGAGTATTTTCAATGTGTTTTGAGTTCTTAGATATTCGTGAGTGGAAATTGTGTAATGACTTTTTTGGGAAAGGTATTTTAAGAGTATTTTATATGATGATGTTCATGATGATAATCCTTTAAAGTAAAGAAATGAAAGTGCGGAATATGATATATGGCCACAGTGCTATGAATGAAGAATAATATGTATGGCCAAGAGAGCCAATGATATAATGATGTTGTAAGTAGTTGAAGGTAATTGTGAAGTGATATATGGTGTAAAAGGTTAATAGATGAATGTATTTGTACTTTTTTTCCAATGTGTTATAAGGCCCTACGTTCTTGCGAGTAAAGGCTATGATGTTCCTAAATGTTCTAAATGCTCTTAATGTCCTATGATCACCCATGGAAAGTACAAGTAACTGATAGTATGAACATGAAATGTGGTCATTGCCTAAATGAGAATTATGAAGTGTTGTATGTTCCAATGGTTTCAACTACAATTGTATACTTCTGAAACAATGTATGTAAATGACTTCGATTATTAAGTCCCCAAGAGTCATGAACCTAGCTAATGACCTCAAGATGTCAACTGACTGAATAATGAGATGAAAGAGAGATATCCTATGCTAAATGATGATGAAACTTAAGAAATGAAATTGGGATCATGTTCCATTGAAATCTACTTATTGATTTACCATGCATGTGCTAATGTAATGAGTTGTGTTTCTCCATGATGAGCATAAACATGAAGTATTCCAATGAAATGGGAAATTACGGCCTTAAATGTAATGGCAAACTATGTCGCTTTGAGTTTATATATGGTATTTGGATTGGGATTACACCTCCACCCGCATATATTGGATTGAGGTGGCATGACCGCTTTGTGTAGGGATTGTGGTATTGTGGAATACATCTCCATCCGCACATATTGGGGTGAGGCAGCATGACCACTTTGTGTAGGGATTGTGGTATTGTGGAATACACATCCACCCGCATATATTGGGGTGAGGAGGGATGACCTCTTTGTGTAGGGATTATGGAATACACCTCCACTCGCAAATATTGGGGTGAGGCGGAATGACCGCTTTTTGTAGAGATTGTAGTATTGTGGAATACACCTCTACCCGCATAAATTGGGGTGAGGCGGCATGATCGCTTTGTGTAGGGATTTTGGTATTTTGATACACCTCCACCCGCATATATTAGGGTGAGGCGGCATGACCGCTTTGTGTTGGGATTGTGGTATTGTGGAATACACCTCCACCCACACATATTGGGGATAGGTGGCATGATCGCTCTGTGTAGGGATTGTGGTATTGAGGAATACACCTCCATCCGTATATATTGGGGGTGAGGCGGCATGACCGCTTTGTGTAAGGATTTTGGTATAGTGGTACTCCTCCACCCGCATTTATTGGGGTGATGCGGCATGACCGCTTTTTGAAGGGATTGTGGTTTTGTGGAATACACCTCCACCAACACATATTGGGGTGAGTCGGCATGAACGCTTTGTGTAGGGATTTTGGTATTGTGGAATACACCTCCACCCGCATATATTGGGGTGAGGCGGCATGACCCCTTTGTGTAGCGATTACGGTATGGTGATACACCTCCACCAACATCTATTGGGGTGAGGAAAAAGGGCCGCTTTGTGTAAAGGTGGTTATAAAGGATCTCCGATTTAATATCAATAAATTTTAATAGAGGCTCTTAATAAATATGCTTGGCATTAACGACTATCAAAGTTTTTTTATTGATGCTATGATTCATCATATTCATGTTGTATTTTCAAGCCCTTGAATGGGTGTATTTGTATTGTGTAAGTGAACATTGTGAACGGTCTATGAGACGCATAGGTGTATAATATGATATGTGAACATTAGGGACGGTCTATGAAATGTATATGTGTAAAATAAGGGAGGAAGGTGAAACTTTTATTGGCCTTGTTTGTACATGTTGTTACATTTACATTATATTATGTATTCCACGTATTGTTCATATGGCTCAGTTGATCAAGAAGTATAGAATGATGCATGTATAATAAGACTTGAAATCTGATCCTATGAGATGTTTCGTAGTTTCTTGATGTACTTTATTTGCCTCTTATTTGAGTTACCATATTTTCATATGTTTTTTTGACTGCCTTACATACAAGTACTATTCCACATGGATGCAGGTATACTTCTATAGGATGATATGGATCTTTGATAGGGATCTTCTTCACTACTCAGCTTATGGTGAGCCCTCTACAGTTCTAGTGGGTGTTTGGGTCTAGTTCGTTTTGGATATATAGGTATCCATTGTCATAGATGCTCCATGTACACTATGGGTTGTGTGCTTAAAATTTTGAGTTTTGTCAAGTATCTATGTTCACATTATTTATAGTTATTTATAAAGTTGTGTACCCAACATGAGAAAGGATTTTAGACCATTGAGCCAAATGTATTCAATATGAAACTCAAGATCTAATTATGTTATGGTAAATCATGCATGATTAATGATGAGAGGTTAATGTAAATTAGGCTTGCTCAACTGGGTTTACTCGGTTGAGCGCTAGTCGCGCTCCTCGATTTCGGGGCGTGAGAATCTTGGCATCACAATATGGTTTAGGAGTCCTAAGGTGTCATGGAGCTGTGTCAGTAGAGTCTCTCTTATCGGTGTATTGCCGGCCACACTTATAATAGGGAGGCTACAACTACATTTAGGAAATGTTTCTCTTCTTCTATCCTCGTTCGTGCGTTAAGGCTACAATTTAGTCACGGAGTTCCCTTGTTAATACCAAGGAATGTAGCACATCGTGCTATGAAGTGAGAAAGGCTAATGATTAAAGGAATGACGCACATGACAGGCATAATATGTGAGGTGCCCAATTGTCCTCTTAATGGAGGAATGAAAAGCCAAGGATACGACCAAGGTAAGAAAGTTCATAAGGTTGGACTTGAGAGTCATAGATGTTGATTTCATATATAAGGTGCAAAGTGGTATTATCTATATGTTGTTTAGGATTGATTTCTGGGATTCTCTAACAGGTGGAAAGACTATTTACAGGGGAAAGTCTGCCGAATATTTTAAGAATTTGTAAAGATGGTCAAATTTTAAGGGTCATAAGTAAGTTGAGATTTGGAAAACAGGTATAAGACCCATGTAGTCATAAGTACCTATGCATAATGGTTGGAGGTAAAATGATGGTAACTCTATTATTAGAAGTGACTTTTAAGATATTCGAGGACGAATATTCTTAAATGGGGGAGAATGTAACACCCCGGAAAATTTCGAAGTACTTAAGAGGTTATAATAATGATATCAATTGATCACGATAATATATGTATGAGTTTCTTTAAGAATGGTTTATGGTCTAAGAAGATCCCCAAGGCTAAGTCTAGTTGAAAATTTTATGATGGGATAAAGTTTCAAGTGAGTTCGCACAAGATCCTACTCCAAACACATGCTTCTACCAAATTAAAACTACTTAGGACGTGATCGACCTATAAACATAAATACATTTGAGTCTATTTTCCAACGCTTCAAACCGTTCATCAGTTAAACACTCCTACAAAACGTTATGACCAAATTACCAAAGGCTGGAAAAATGTGATTCTGCGGTCAGATGTGCGACCGCAGAATCATTATGTGATCATGAAACTGGTCGCAGAATGGATCAGTACAGCCCAGCTTTAGGCACCGATTTTGCGGTGCATTGTCCGACCCGCATAGCCATTCTGCGATCGCAGACCTGATTTTGGAGGGTTAATTTTTCTGTTTTTATAACCCGACCCCATTTGTATAAATGGGCTTTGGGGCTTATTTTCGGGAAATTATCTGATTTTTTTAGAGAGAAGTGAGAGTGTTCTAGATAGATAAAGTAGATGAAGTATTTTGTTCATCAACATCTTGTTCAAGCCTTGAAATCCAACAAGGAAATCTCACAAGATCTTCACTCAAGAGGTAATATTCAAACCCCTAGTCTTCAATTTATTGTTTGGGGTAAATGATTGGTGATTAGGAGTATGATTCTTGGGTGTAAGAGTATTATGTATATATGCTTGTACCAATAAGGTTTGTGTAAAAATTGTTGAGCTCAAATAAGTAAAGATTGGGTTGAGAAGTGTAGGAAATCTTGTAGTTAAATTTGCACACCTTGTGTTTGATAAAATGCTCAAATGAGCTGAAACCATGAATACCTTCCTAATTTGTGTTCAATTTTATTATGTCTCAAAATAGATTGGGATTGTTAGAATTTCTGGAATGTTGTTGTAATTTAAGGAAAGCTCAAAGCGAGGTATGTTGGCTAAACTTCTCTCCTAGAATTGAATCCCATGATGTTCTTATAAGTCCCGAATTATTCTTTATAAATCAACTATTCTGAATAAGCTTTGTGTTGAAAGATATATGTATGAAATGTGTTCCGGATGCTCTTATCATATGATGTTATCCTTCAGGAATGTGTTCAAGAATGATATGTGTATTAAAATGTTATGTCTTTGAGTCGTGTTCCAAATGAATGCCAGTATACCGAATTTTGTGAGAAAAACTCGACATGCTTAAGACACGAAATTGATCATATGTGTTGTGTACCTAAAGTCTTGATTTGAAAAGATTTGTTGCTGATAATATATAAAGATGCTCGAAAGAGAAAGAAAAGAGTGGTGATATGAAGTGTGGCCACCGTGCCAAGAATGAAAGTTATACTTGTGGCCAATAGTGCCAAAGAAATGAAATGACGTCTGAAAAGGTTAATAAATGAGGTTTGATTCAACTATTCCAAAATGACTTCAAAATTAGAATTTCCCAAAATCTTATGTACTCAGGTCATGCCCATATGTGGCGGTATTAACTAATGCTACGCTCTATGAGTATTTTCAATGTGTTTTCTGTTCTTATATATTCGTGTATGGAAATTGTGTAATGCCCTTTTTGGGAAAGGTATTTTAAGAGTATTCTATATGATGATGTTCATGATGATAATCCTTGAAAGTAAAGAAATGAAAGTACGGAATATGATATACGGCGACAGTGCTATGAATGAAGAATAATAGGTATGGCCAAGGGAGCCAATGAAATAATGATGTTGTAAGTATTTGAAGGTAATTGTGAAGTGATATATGGTGTGAAAGGTTAATAGATTAACTTATTTTTACTTTTGTTTCCAATGTGTTATAAGACCCTACGCTCTTGCGAGTAAAAGCTATGATGTTCCTAAATGTTCTAAATGCTCTTAATATTCTATGATCACCCATGGCAAGTACAAGTAAGTGATAATATGAACATGAAATGTGGTCGTTGCATAAATGAGAATTATGAAGTGTTGTATGTCACAATGGTTTCAACTATAGTTGTATGCTTCTGAAATAATGTATGTAAATGACTTCGATTGTTAAGTCCCCAAGAGTCATGAACCTAGGTAATGACCTCAAGATGTCAAGTGAGTGAATAATGAGATGAAAGAGAGATGTCATATGATAAATGATGATGAACCTTAAGGAAAGAAATTGGGGTCAAGTGCAATTAAAATCGACTTATTGATTTACCATGCATGTGCTAATGTAATGAGTTGTGTTTCTCCATGATGTGCATAAACATGAAGTATTCTAATGATATGGGAAATTACGACCTTAGCTGTAATGACAAACTATGTCGCTTTGAGTTTATATATGGTATTGTGATTGGGATTACACCTCCACCCGCATGTATTGGGGTGAGGCAGCATGACTACTTTGTGTAGGGATTGTGGTATTGTCGAATACACCTCCACCCGCACATATTGGGGTAAGGCGGCATGACCGCTTTGTGTAGGGATTGTGGTATTGTTGAATACACCTCCACCCGCATATATTGCGGTGAGGCGGCATGACCGCTTTGTATAAGGATTTTGGTATTGTGATACACCTCCACCCGCATATATTGGGGTGAGGAGCCATGACCGCTTTGTGTAGGGATTTTGGTATTATGATTCACCTGCACCCATATATATTAGGGTGAGGCAGCATGACCGCTATGTGTTGGGATTGTCCTATTGTGGGATACACCTCCACCCGCACATATTGGGGTGAGGCGGCATGACCGCTTTGTGCAGGGATTTTGGTATTGTGGAATACACCTCCACCCGCATATATTGGGGTGAGGCGGCATGACCGTTTTGTGTACGGATTGCAGTATGGAGATACACCTCCACCCGCATATATTGGGGTAAGGCGGCAGGGCCTCTTTGTGTAAAGATGGTTATGAAGGATCTCCGACTTAATATTAATAAATTTGGATGGAAGCTATTAATAAATTTGGCTGGCGTTAACGGCTATCTAAGCCTTTTTATTGTTGCTATGATTCATCATATTCATGTTGTATTTGCAAGCCCTTGAATAGGTGTATTTTTATTGTGTAAGTGAACACTGTGTTCGGTCTATGAGACGCATAAGTGTATAACAAGATATGTGAACACTAAGGATGGTCTATGAAATGTATATGAGTAAAATAAGGGAGGAAGGTGCCACTTTCATTGACCTTTTTTGTACATGTTGTTACAATTACATTATATTATGTATTCCACGTATAGTTCATATGGCTCAGTTGATCCTAAAAGAAGTTTAGAATGATGCAAGTATAATAAAACTTGAAATGTGATTAGTGGTTATTTTACCACTTATTTTAGCCTCTTTTCTTAAGATTTTGCATCCTTTAATTATAATATAAGGTTGTTTATGCTGTGTATTGCTAGATTTTCAGGTAAATGATGCCATGAAGAGAGTTGAATTAAATTGAAGTGGAATTGAGCAAAAAAAGGTGTACAAAAGTGCAAAATTCTTCAGTGATTCCGCATCTGCAGAACATCTGAGGTGGAAGGCCGTATCTTCAGAATTAAGCTTCCTTCACTGGGACCGCATCTGCGGTACGAATCTACACCCGTAGAGTCATTGGTGCGACTATTTGGTCCGCATTTGCGGAGCAGGGAATTCCACACAGACTCGCATCTATGATGAATTATCCACATCTGCGACAATATGTCCGCATCTGTGGCAATATGTCTGCATCAGCGGCAATATATCTGCATCTACGGAGTAGGCAATCTCCTGAGTTTACACATCTACAATTGAAGGTCCGCTTTTTTGGAGCTGCACCTGCGAGGATCCTTTCGCAGGTTTGGTCAACGGGATTCAGACCTGGACAGGAATGACAATTCACATTTTCTCAACTCAAAACCCAAAAATACATGACCTAGCTTATTGGAAATGGATCTTTGGCTTATTTTTCAGTTCCTAGACTAGAGAAGACAAGTTTTGGAGCTAGGGTTCTTGCACACACACTTACAAATGACAATTTCAATTAGTTTTGGGAGTGAGGGATATTGGTTGACAGTGTGTGTATGTGTGTTGCTAATGATGAAGAACAAATATTTGGGAAGTCTGAGTACCAAATTAGATGGAAAAAGCATATCATCATTTCTGCTTGTCATGTGTTTGACAAATTGCCCAAAAGATAATTGTCTGCTAAGTACCACAAAATAAGTCTTAATAGGGGCCTATTTTCATGTATTGCACTAATTTAGAATTCTTGAGTATAAATTATGTGCTAAAAATCATGTTTAAGAAGCAAAAGAGTCAAAAAATTCTGGGTTTATGAAACCCCTGATGTGCATCGTAGAAGAGCACAATGGCCGCACCTGCGGCCTCGCACCTGCGAAGCCCTTTTCCGCAGGTGCGATTTGTGGTCAACTGGGAAAAACCACAGAAGCGAAGGAAAACCAGAAGAAGCAGGACCGCACCTGCGATGGTTTTTCTGCAGGTGCGAAAACTAGGTAGAATTTACAATTCCAGTAGCTTTGCAACTGTAGTTTCCCGGGCCCATTCGGCAGTGATTAGCCTGTCTCCCACAGTCTGCTAGTCTAATGCAGACCTCGGGGAGGCCCTCAAACTACTCTTATTTTATTTTGATATTGTGCAGTGAGGACACTGCAATGTTTTTAGTTGGGGTGGCTTTAGGGAGAACACTTTATTTGTACATTGATGCTTAATTTGTGCCCTTGTTGGGCTTATGCTTTGGTATGGATATTGTGTGCCCTTGCCGAGCTTGTTTTATCATTGCTTATCATGTGCTCTTGCCGAGTACACTTTATTTGTACATTGATGCTTAATTTGTGCCTTTGCCGGGCTTATGCTTTGGTATGGATATTGTGTGCCCTTTCCGGTATTGTTTTATCGTTGCTTATCATGTGCTCTTGCCGAGCGTAATTTGTTATTAATGATATATTTGCGGATTAATCACTTTTTTTATTCTATTTTATTTTTCTTTCTTTCTTTATTTTCTTTAGTAGTTATTAGTTTATGTTATTTTTGTTCTTTTAGTATTAATTGCTTTTTTATATTATTATTTTTTTAGTAGTTTTGTTCTTTTATTTTTATTTCTGTAGTGTTTATTTTATCTTCTTTAGTAGTTTTAGTTTATATTATTTTTATCTCTTTTAGTAGTAATATACTTTTCAATAAATGTCCTTGGATTTTCTTTATGCTACGGTTCTTTCCCAAGAAATATTTATTTGTTGAACCGGGTGACTTTTCTCTATGACGGATAGCGTGACGACTTTCTTAAGGGAATTAGTCTTGTTTTGTTGTGTGGAGACTTTTGGATTGTTTTGTACTAATAAAATTAGTCTCTTCTATGTGAAGTGTGAATTAAAAATACCCCGCCGATTGTTTGTTTTAAATTGGAAAAGTAAGTTCCATGGGGAAGAATGATTTTTGTGACAACATTTTGGCTCATTTAGCGACTATTTGCCCACTAGTTGGCATGATATTGCTCTAAGTGCTCTTGTTAAGAAGTGAAATTGATCTGTCTTGATTGGTTCATGTGCATGTATGTTAGTTTTTGTTATAAATAATTCTTGTGTTTACTTCTATCATCTAGAACTTGCCAGGTTGGTCTTTCAACGCTAATGTAAATTATGTTTGGTTGGAGGGATGACCTTAGGCGTTCTTTGTAATCTTTGGAAAAGCCTTTTTAACCTTTCAAGCCTACCATTGCATAAATATTATCACTAGTTTGCCCCATTTGAGACTTTAACCTTTTCTTTGGCCACCTCATTACAAACCTTTACCCTTTTGTGAAATATTTCCCTCCTTTGAACCCATCCCTCCTTGAATATTGAGAATGACACTAAAAGCCTAAGTTGGGGGTGTTGGTGTCAAGTTGTAATTGAGGGTAGAAACATATACCTCAATGTAGTTCATATGAAGTTACTCAAGCTCCAAAAGAAAATAGTTATATAAAAAAAAGAGAAAAATATGTATATATATAAATATGGATTCTTGAGAAAATTAGAGAGGTATTGTAAGGTGGTTCTGTGTTGGTAACTAGATGCCAATAAGGTCTATGTGGTTTAAAACGATGCAAAGTGCAAAAAGAAAGACAAATGTGAGTAGTGTTCAAGGAGGGTGTAGTCACTTGTATCCCAAATGCTTATCCGACCCTTCCCAAAACCTACATTACAAGCTTAAAACGTCCTTATGGGATCTCCAACCGAATGTTTTTGAATAGGTGGCAAATTAAAATAAGGGCAAGCTTATGGCATGATATTTTGTAACACTTGAAATTGTTTGTTGAGATTGAGTGTCTTTGTGCATTTATCCCTTGAGTTGTTATTGTAGATATGGTGATTTTGGGACTTTTCTTTCTTGTGAGGGCACATGAATTAGGATGGATTGGTGACATTGATGTATCCCGAAATGAGTAAATTGAGCATATGTTAGTAGACTAGTGCTTTTGAGTCACTTCTTGAGGCTTTTGTGTTGTCACTTGATCATTTTGAAATTCCTTTGCATTTCTTGAAGTTTTTTCTAAATGAGGGAGTTATTTGGTTAAGATTCACATGCTTGAGCCTAACTATTAGTACCAACCAAATCCATAAGTATGGTGATTAATTGGAGAATGTGATTTGTATATGATAGCAATACTACGTGTGCTTTAAATGGTAGAACCTCATTGAGTTGTTGGTTTTGATTTGCTTGAGGACAAGCAAAAGCTTTAAGCTGGGGGTGTTGATGAGTGGTGATTTTACCACTTATTTTAGTCTCTTTTCTTTAGATTTTGCATCCTTTAATTATAATATGAGGTTGTTTATGGTGTGTATTGCTAGATTTTCAGGTAAATGATGCCATGAAGAGAGTTGAATTCAATTGAAGTGGAATTGAGCAAAAAAAGAGTACAAAAGTGCAAAATCCTTCAGTGATTCTGCATCTGCGGAACACTGTTCGCCTATGTGACCTCGCATCTGTGGGGTGGAAGGCCGCATCTGTGGTAAGAATCCGCGCCTGCGGAGTCGCTGGTGCGACTATTTAGTCCGCATATGCGTGGCAGGGAATTCCACAGAGGCTCGCATCTGTGATGAATTATCCTCATCTGCGGAGACGCTTTTGCGCCAACAAGTCTGCATCTACGGAGTAGGTAATCTCCTGAGTTTACGCATCTGCGATTGAAGGTCCACTTTTGTGGAGCTGCACCTGCGAGGATCCTTCCACATGTACGGTCAACGGGCTTCAGACCTGGACAGGAATGACAATTCACATTTTCTCAACTCAAAACCCACAAATACACGACCTAGCTTATTGGAAACGAATATTTGGCTTATTTTTCAGTTCCTAGACTACAGAAGACAAGTTTTGGAGTTAGGGTTCTTGCACACACACTTGGGTCTTGAATATTTGAAGCTTTTGGTTGAGAATTTCTTACTCATTTATGCTCATTTCTTCATTTCCTTGCTTTGTATTGAATCTTTAAGAGTGTAGTATTTTTTCCAACACTTGAATCTTGTTTATGGAAATATTCCTATTTAAAGTGTGGATTAAATATCTTGTTGTGCTCATGTATTGAACGATTTTTATTGATTATGAAGTGAGTTATTGTTTCTTTAATTATTCTTGTTCTTTAATGTTTTCGAAGGGATTAGCTAACCCTAGGACTCGACCATTTACTTCAAATTAATTTTGGGAAAGATAATTTAGGGTTGGTAAAGATTAATTAACAAGAACTTGAGGTTTTAACCCTCACTTTATATATTCTACCTAGGGATAGGATTGAACTACTTGTAGCCATAATAGGGTGTGCCTAATCTCTTAATTGTTTTAGGGGTAAATCAATTAGGAAGTCTTGTTAGTCTTTGGAAGAAGCTAATATAGAATTATTACCCGAGGCTAATTAACATAAACTCGCTCATATTTGTAAAATCGTGAAATACATTGGATCGTTACTTGAGTGTAATTCTCCGTGTATCCATGCTTGTAGCCATTGATCATTTTACTTGCTTTCTAGGTTAGTTTACATTTTCGCATTTAGACATAAATATTTTCTCAAAACATTTCTAAGTGTTTGGCTTAGCATAATAAGTGATAATTATCTTACACGCCTAATCGCCTACATATTGTTCTCTGTGAGATTCGACCCTGACTCATTGTTGGGTAAATTATATTCCATGTGACCGTGTCCATTTACTTTTTAGTAGTGGCTTTGGACGTCATCAAAATGTGATCCTATGGGATGTTTCATAGTTTCTTGATGTACTTTGTTTGCCTCTTATTTGAGTTACCATATTTTCATATGTTGTTTTGACTGCCTTACATATGAGTACTATTCCGGGGGCACTGTATCTTTTAATCGATGTAGGTATACTTCTACGGGTTGAAATGGATCTTTGATAGGAATCTTCTTCACTACTCAGCATATGGTGAGCCCGCTACAGTTCTAGTGGGTTTAGGTATATAGGTATCCATTGTCATAGAATCTCCATGTACACTGTGGGTTATGTACTTAAAATTTTTAGTTTTGTCATGTATCTATGTTCACAGTATTTACAGCTATTTATAAAGTTGTGTACCCACCGTGAGAAAGAATTTGCCATTGAGCCAAATGTATTCAATATGAAAGTCAAGATCTGATTATGTTATGGTAAATCATGCATGAGTAATGATGAGAGGTTAATGTAAATTAGGCTTGCTCGACTGGGTTTACTAGGTTGAGCAACGGTCGCGCTTCTCGATTTCGGGGCGTGATAGTCATGTACTTAAGTTTTGAGTTTCGTCATGTGTAACCATCATGAGAAAACAATATATGGGCAATTGAGCTAAATGTATTCAATATGAAAGTCAAGATCTAATTATGTTGTGATAAATCATGCATGAGTTATGATGAGAGGTAGATGTAACGTAGGCTTGCTCGACTGGGTTCACTCGGTTGAGCGCGGTCATGCTCCCCAAGTTCGGGGCATGACAGTATCAAAGCAGAGACCTTTTGAAGTCTCCAAAAAGATACCTAAGCAATCACTGGCATACGAAACGAATAAATGTACCTGGATCTGCACAAAAATGTGCATAAGTATAGTATGAGTACACCACAATGGTACCCAGTAACTATCAAGCCTAACCTCAGTAGAGTAGTGACGAGTCCAGGTCAGGACACCTACTAGGATAAGAAAAAAAACTGAACAAAGAATAATACAGTCTAACAATGAAAACGAGAAAATAATGGCAATAGAGCAATAATATAAGGTGAGCTAACAACAAAAATTAAGGAAATAAATACAACAAGAAATGAACAAATGATGAGAACAACAATTAATCAAATACAGACAAATACATGTAAGACAAGAAGGAAGCATCAAGAACTGGTCAATCAAAAAGTTTTTTTAACATAGAATGTACAACAAGAATCACAATCGAGGTACCACAGCTCATAACCTCATTTCAAAATCACAATCACAATCTTTCCATATATTTCCACATAAACCGCGACATGCTCATCAATATCACAACACAATAATAACTCGCACCAAAAGTTACCATATGCCACAACTTGCCAAAATAAACAATACAAAAGTTTCCACCACATATAGCCCACGGCTCAACCACAATGTAAACAAGAATCTCAATAATAAAAAAAAATTAATAAGAATTACTCAATAAGGGAAGATATCTCATTATACAACAACTTCAACCTCAATGTGATAATAGCTTTCATAACATCAACTTCAGTAACTCAAAATGAAGGTATTTCCACAAAATGACAATTTCCTATTTAAATGTACAACATCAACTTATGAATAAAGGGGATGGTGTGAAATAGTATCTCAATCTAAATACATGGAATAACTTGATACGAAAAGATATCATGAAATAACAACTCCAAATAAGAATAACTCGACAATAAAAGAGGTAACATGAGAATAAGAGAGATAACAACTCCAAATAAGAATAACTCTCCATATAAGAGCATGTTTGACAATAAAAGATACAACGTGTGATAACAACATAAAGTAAAGCATGTGATAGCAATTTAACAATGGATGATATAACATGATATTACTATTTCTAATCAAATATATGAAAGACCCTAAGAGTCTAAACTGGTAAAAATACCGCATATAAGCCTGTGTACACACTCGTCACTTCGTGTACACGTCTTTCACGTAATCCAAATAACACAAACTAACCCAAGTCATAAGGGGTAGTTCCCCCACACAAAGTTAGACAATATACTTACCTCAAACTAGCCTAGAGCATACTGACCAAATAGGAAACTCCAGAGCAAATGTAGCGAACCAACACCTTCCACTGAGTAGATAGCCTACTAGGATAACTGTCAACCTATCTATCGGGACTTACGGGCATGAAACGCAGCGTCCCTAGACAAAAGGGACTTCAGTACTAATAAAGTACTGAGTATGTAAGGAATGAAAAGAAGTATATAAAATATGTGAAAGAAGCGTGGAGTAAATGGGTCAATTTGTAAGTCTGAATAGCTCAATAATCATGAAATCTTCATAGTGTCATGTATATGGGTATAAATGTCATATCATGCATAGGTATATGTGTACATAACTTCATCAATCCTCTGAGGGCATCCCATCGTATTATCTCGGCCTCAGTGGGCGAAATGATAAACATATGCTAGTTGATCAGGTGGCTGGTGCATATATAACACAGTAACCTTTCCCCATACCATATATACATATAATATACGCGTATATAACGCCATCTGGTTCTGGGTCAATGTAAATATGTATATGAATGCAATGCATAATGAAGTAAGTCAATATGATCTCTCAGAATATCATAAGATAAATATGCCTTAGTTTAATATCGTGAAATAAAATTTATCACCTTCTGTATTTTCTGAGTCCCAATCCCTATTATTTCTAAGAAAAGAGTCATTTGTGAAAGTTGCATGTTTGCTCGTTTCGTTTGTATCATATTGATCATGCCAAAAGGAAAGAAGAGATAGCCTTAACATGTCTTATCACAGTATATCCAATGACCACGTTGAAATTGTCTCATCGCACTTTAATCTACAACAACGATAATAATGCTATCGTTAAGCTACGAAAGATGCAACTATGTACAACGAACGACAAACATATTTATTATTAAAACGGGCAGCATCTCCCTTGTTTTCCGTTCTTTCCCCAAGTCCATAAAAAGAACAAGATCACATACGACCTTCAACTATATAGTTTCAGCACAACAACACACCGAACATCCAAACAACACAATTAACCCTACACAACAACAAGTGCACAAATGTCACCAACAAAACTACTACTTAACACGATGAGCGGTAAGCTAGGATAGGATCCAAACCCAAATCTTTTGACCATCTCCCCTATACTTAAAACACCTTCAAACAGTACAGAATATAAAAAATGTATATTGGTATGACATTCTAACCTTATATCCATCATAACATCAAACAACCCAACAAGATATTACAACAATATGGACAACTTCTAGGTATTGTGTGGTTGCTTATTCTCCTATTTAAAACATAATCAACATAATAAAAATATTTTATAGCATAACAAAAATACAAAAATTATAACCAAGCCATTCCCCGTGATTTCCAGCCATGTGAAGTCATATACACAACTCCAAAATAGTCCAATAAGACACAACAACCTCTTATACAACTTCAAGTTCTATCTTCTAATTCTTCATCCAAATAACTTAATCAACGCATATATAAGCATGAGCCCAAGAAATAGAGTGTTACATCTACCTTAAATAATCATAAAAAACTCAAACCAAAGCTTCCCTTAGATTATAAGCAACCTTAATGGCATCACAATATCATAGAGACTCTTTTCTTCACTTAGGCTATCTTTTGAGGATAGGTCTAGGTAAAACGACCTTGGATTAGACTTGGAACTTTGGAGAGATGTTAGAGAGGTATTGAGAGAGTTTGGGAAATTTACTTGGTCTGAAATAGCCAAAAATGAGGCGTCCAACCCCGTTAAAATGTTCTAGGCTCCTCCACCACCTAAGTGGGTCCCATTGGGAGCTGCTAGTGCAGTCTCGCGAAAATGCAAGTATTTCTATACTCTGATGTCGTATCGACAAACGGTGTAATGTGTTAGAAACTAGACACATAAATATTCATTTTTTTAGGTAGAGAATCCTGTAATACCTTGTGTATTAGAAGAAGAGCTCCGCTACATTTGACCTAATTTTAGTACATTTATGAATGTAACTTGTGATGACCTTTGCCAACTTTTGTTTCACAACTCGCTTAGCTTCAAAACATAACACAAGAATATCATATGACTAAAATAAATCATAACATAACCTCATTATCATGTTAATAACCCTAGTCTCGCCCCAAAAGTACATGTTATAAACTTGTCGACTTTCGACGAAACTTATTTTCTTCTATTCGTTTAGCTTCTAAGCCTTCCAACCCTCTTGGTACTTGTTATTCATGTTCTTAAATCTTTGTAACCTCCAAGGTAATATTATTAACTTACTTTATGTACTTTCAAATATAATCTCATTTCTGAGCTTACATCAATTGACTTACGATGTACTCCCACGTATGAAAACATGGGGTGTAACATCATTCCCCTCTTTGGAACATTCATCTTCGAATGTTGACTTATGTGCTTATAAGTCTCATAACCTATAGCTCTTACGAATACTTTAATACTGTCATTGCCATCTATGCAATGGTTCTGTGAATAAATCTGAAGGCCAGTGCATTCCCCCCTGTAGGCCTCATTATCACACCACGACTTTTGGTCGGAATTCATCCAATCTCGTAACAATTGTTACCTTCTATCATGCAGCTTGTATGAATTTGTCCTTATATGTGTGACTATGTGACCCTTCTCTTATTTTTCCTCCATCCTTTAGCCAATTTCTAGGCTGCACTTTGTGAACATATATAGAACTATGACAAGCTATCCTTCTAGGCATTTACAGGTGTACTGAAGTCCTTGCTTGGTACTTTGTCAAACTTACGACTATTTCTATATCTTGTTTCATAGCCTCGGTTATCTATTCTTGTGGATTTACTAAATCTAGGTAGGTTATACTACACTATAACACTTACTCCAGTTTATTATTACCGAGATCTACTGCCCAACTTCTGGTTACTCTCTCTCAGCTTATCTTATATGTATAAATCTAAGTCCTCTAATGCTTCCCCATCACTGTTCATCTTAAGAATGATGACATAATCTCCTCTCATATCCTAATCTCATCTCATACTTTGTAACTTTTATCCATCCATTATTGATTCAGCTTTATGTTGATCCATAATTAATCACTGATTACTTGAAACCTCTTACGTAATACATTGTCACAAGGGCACACATCGCATCGGGGAACATTTGAAGTGATTTGCCTGATCCACCTAGGGACGATACTATACTTCAATAACCTTAGTTCATAGCATGCCAATGTGATTCATCTTATAAGGGGGGGTATTCTAATCTTTGCAATTCATGAAATCTTTTTTCTTTAAATCATTACTCAATCAAAGGCATAAATGTCATCCTCTTATCTATCACAATTACACCCTTATTGTACTACTAGGGCAACATGTCATCTTTTTAATTGCTCATAGTCTTAGACTCCTCTGAGTTCATTCAGGCTATACTGAACTTTTTATAACTTAAGGAAACCATCAGCTCTCTTGTTTTGATGGGCTTAATCCCGAGGCCTTATCTATTCTTGTCACCTTCTCACTCATCTTTTCTAATCCTTACTCTTATCTAGCTAAAACCTTGTTGCTCTACCATACTTTAGCTTGCGACCTACACATATCTATTCATACTACTCGCAAGCTTCCTTTCACATGGTAGCACAATATACTTCCTTCTGTTCCTTCCCAATTGTCTTTAAATGTAAGCAATTACTTTTCCTGGTCGTTCTGCCCCTTTCTGCATGGATACTTAGCTTATCTTAGTGCCAGCGAATACTGGAATTCCCTGTAACTCATATGATTTCAAATATCACTTTTGACTTTCGTTCATTAATCACGATAGGTACCACTTTCTTATGGAGTGCATCCGATGTTGTAGTGAGACTATTATTACAAGACCATTTCTTCTTCAAGTTACTATTCTTAGGTTGAAGCTTTCTTCCTTATTTCCTCAGCTAGTCTTTCCTTGTAGTACTTAGGGAAGACCCTCCGAGTCTTGTAAAGTTGCGAGCTTATTACATCATATACCGAAGGGGAGGTGCCTCGGTGTATGTTGTTTGCTGATGATATAGTTCTGATTGATGAGATGATAGGCGGCGTTAACGAGAGGTTGGAGGTTTGGAGATAGACCCTCGAGTCTAAAGGTTTGAAATTGGGTAGGATTAAGACTGAATATCTGGACTGCAAGTTCAGCGATGTGACGTGAGAAGCAGACTTGTACGTTAGGCTTGGCTCACAAAATATCTCCGACAGAGGTAGTTTCAAATTCCTTGGGTCAATTATACAGGGGTTGGAGAGATAGATGAGGATGTCATGCATAGTATAGGGGTGGGGTTGATGAAATGAAGGTTGTTGTCTGCAGTACTGTGTGACAAGAATATGCCACTAAAACTTAAGGGCAAGTTCTATAGAGAGGTGGCTAGACTGGCCATATATTATGGGGTAGAGTGTTGGCCAGTCAATAATTCTCATATCCAGAAGATGAAAGTAGCAGAGATGAGGTTGTTCAGATGGATGTGTGGGCATACTAGGTTGGATAAGATTAGGAATGAAGATATTTAGGAGAAGTTGGGCATGGCTCCCAAAGATGACAAGATGCGGGAAGCAAGGGTTAGATGGTTCGGGCACGTGCAGATGAGAAGCCAAGATGATCCGGTTAGGAGGTTTGAGCGGTTGGCTTTGGTGTTATGAGAAGAGTAGAGGGAGGACTAAGAATTATTGGAGTGAAGTGATCAGGTAGGACACGGCTCAACTTCAGATTTTTGAGGACGTGGCTCTTTATAGGAAGGTGAGGAGGTCAAGCATTAGGGTTGAGGGTTAGGAAGGAGTCGAGCATTTTTCTCCTTTGTTACAAAAGGGGGATTAGTCTCTTAGGGTATTGTCTTGGACTATTAGTGATGTATGTTAACTCCGCATTATTTTTCCATTTTTTCACTGTACTGTGGCGTTATTACTGATGGTTATTATTACTTTTCCATCTATTTTCTTTTTCCTATGATGCGTTTATTATTTTTCTAATTTTTCTTGAGTTGAGGGTATCCTAGAAATAGCCTCTCTACCCGTATGGGGTAGGGTTATGGTCTAAGTACATATGACACATGCATCGCAAATACAAAGCCTATCCCAACCCTAAGCCTATCACAAATGCGACAACTGGTCTGCAAATGCGAACCTATTAGGCTCGCAAGTGCGAGAAAGCAATCACAAAAGCGGCATGTTCCAGTCCTAGCTCCCCATTACAAATGCGATCAGGGGTTCGCATAAGAACCCATCGCAAATGCGATATTAGTTCCGAAATTGCAAAAGTTGGTCCCCTAGCGCAACATCACAAAAGCGAGCAAGATCTCTTAAACGCGGTAATCGTAAATGTGAGAGTAGAACACCTACAAAATTCCAAACCTCTCTCAAACTCTCCGGGACATGTCCAAAACTCAGCCGAGCCCACAGGGCTCCACTCCAACCATTTGCACAAGTACATTAATAATCAAACGAACTCACTTGCGCGATCAAAATACCAAAATAACATCCAAAACAATGAATCAGACAACAAAACACACGAAAATTACAATGAAACTTAACAATTGCCAAAAGACAACATACATCTAATTCCCATTAAACAAACTCGGAATGACACCAAATTTTGCAAACATGTTAGAAATGAAAAAATGGAGTCGTACAAAGTCACAAAACTAAAATACGATCCCGATAGACATAAAGTCAAACCATGGAAACTTAGGAAAATTCTAAACCTTCAAATTGTCAACTTTCGCCAAAGTACCAAATCAGCCTAGAAACCTCCGAATCCAATTTCGGGCATATGCCTAAATCCAAAATTACCATATGGCCCTATTGGAATAATGAAAACTTCGTCCCGAGGTCAAATACACAAAATTTAATCTTGGTCAACTCTTCCCACTTAAAGCTTCCTAGTTGAGAATCATTCTTCCAAATCAATCACGAACTGCTGACGAACGAAAACAAACGGTACACACAAGTCATAATACACCATACATTTCTACGCATGACCTCAAACCACCTAACTGGATATAAATTCTCATAACAACTTGTCGGGTCAATACATTCTCCCCTACTTAAACATGTGTTGATCCTCAAACGTGCGAAGAATCGTCCCAAAGCTATCAAGTCACCGTATAAACTCTCCATGCCCTTACCCATGGGTGATCTCACTTCATTCCAATCTATAAAAGTCTGACACCACAATCTAACTGATGATCATTACCTTAACATTAGCTCATAACCCTTAGAACCCAATCTCCAACTTCCCAAATTAATTATGACACACGATTCTCTCATCTATATGCTGTATAAGTTAGTATTAAACTGCATCAAGCTGTAACCATATCCCAAGTGTATTCAAATGATATTCCACATAACTCAGATACACATAGCCATAGCTTCCAACCACAATAGTCATTCAAATAGAAAATACTGTACCGGTATCTAACATCCTATCAATAAAAACCTTGTTCCAAATCTTCGAACACAACCAACAATGAAAGAAACATACAGAAACTCATAATCCCCCATCACATCAACCAGTCATGGAGCCCTCTTGTATGACAAGAACCAAAGCCAAAATCTAGGCTGAATAAAGACACTATAGTTCCAAATATAGCTTAATCAAATTTGATGGCACTCAATTCAGGCCCAATAACTTCACCTCATCCAATACAAGCTGCTCTACCAATATGCCACACAAATCCTACATAGAGCCGCATACCATGCAATAAGTGCATCAAACAAGCAACAAATTCGATGTACCCAATAATTGAAGAGAATCAAATGAGATAACTGCCCCACAAGCTCAACAGATACCACCATGAAGCGCAATGCAATGAAGTCATCACATATGGGAGAAAAATAACACAAGAATTAAGCCCAAAGGATCATATCCCAATATAACTCTGATATGATGCGTGACCCAATCGAAACACCTGTACATATAGGATACGTCGAGCCGTGATGAAAAACCATATACACATCAATAACAAACATGCAAAGTGCATGACCATAACCATGAAAAAATGGATAGCATAATATACCACAAATAGAAAGACCACAACCAAGGCGCAATCAACCATTCAACACCCCGAGAATCATCTCGCTCGAATTTTGCCACAAGGCCCCCAATAGAATCGCATCAGGTAAAAGTAATCAATAGATCACAGCACATCATAGCATATGAGAGCAACACACGGAACATATCAGAACACGAATAATATCCACTCCAACTGATAACACATCCCTCCACAGTAAATGTGTTGGGTAGACAAACCCGACCTGATGTAGAATACACATTCTCATTAGGCCCACCAATGGCCTCCAAATCAATTTCGATCCTCCCAAAATAGGTAGATAACAATAGAAATTTGCACAATAATTGATCTATAACATATGCCTATGAGAATCCTCTTCGTCTTCAAATCCCTAGAATACCATAATCTCCCAATCCTAACTACATTATTCAAATTACTGACATATTCATCATACACAATCCTTCCACGAGAAATACTTCCATAATTCCTTATTGCCACATAGATAAATCTGAACATCAGTATTCAAACAATCGGGCCATTAGTGTAATACATGTCAGGCATCTGCAAGTCAAAGCACAATGCGCCTTTTGGAGTGCGTACCCTTCTTAGGTGGTACCAGATAATGATAGCATTCTTCTAAACATCTAAAACCGTCCACGATATCTAGAACTCGTGACCCCATACAGGAGAAAAATCATAACACGCAACATGTTCCTTATGTCACTGGCAGACATCCTGCCCAAGTTGTCCTCGACACTATCAAGAATTATTCGAAACCTGTCCACACATATATAAGCAATCAGAACTGAATTTTCCCAACTTAACAAAGTCTTGCAAGCTGTCAAACCCAAGTGTATTGAAACAAAACACCAGTAAAGCATCACCACACAAAAGGAACCAATTACCTTTATTACTATGTTGACCCTACACTACTAAGCAGACCAATTTATTAGAATCCTCCTCAACTTGCCTTCAAGTTAACACTTCTTCTTGGCGGTATACTATGATCCTAAACCAAAGATCACTACAAGAGATCCTAGAGTGAACCACGTCATCCAAAAGCCCATAAACCATTGTATTTATAAGGCCCCATAAAATTTTACCTAAAACTCGGGATTTCGTGGTGCCGAGGTATGCGTATGTGTTAATGATAACCAGGGTACGGACTTTTTGGGTTGAACAGAACACTGGGGAGTTGAAGGAAAATGCTTTGCAGAAAAAGGCATTTTTGCGTACCACTATGCAGCTGCAGAATCGCTCTACGGGGCGGAAAGTGGTCGCAAAATGAGGCAGTCAATTGGGCAACTTTTAAATTTCATTTCACAGCCAATTACGCTACCGCAAAATGATTTTGCGGGACCGTACATCAATCGCATAACCAGCATGGAGATTTTTTCGAGGAAAGTTCTGCGGCACATTATACGATCGCAGAACGAGTCTGCGGGCCGCATACCCAGGTAGTGGTGCCCAGTTTCGGAGGGCCATTTCGCTGAACGCATAAGAATTATGCGGTCGCATATGCGACCACAGACATGTGTTGGGACTCTTATTTTTCTAACTTTTGAACCAGAACCCATTCTAATAAAACACCCTTGGGGTCATTTTAAAGGGGAAAACATATATTTCTAGAGTGAGGGAGTGTCATAGAGTAAGAAAAGGAGTTCCTAAACTTCATCCACCAATTCTTACTCAAATCTTGGAAGATTTAATAAGGAAAGCACACTAGGCAATTAGTAAGATAATTCATGGGTTTGGGAGTTATTTATTTTGCATGCATCTGTTATCAAGGGATGTAGGGAGATTGTAGACCTAAAAATGATAAAGCATGGGTTGTGGGATGATGGAATGCTCCATAAAGGACCTTGAAACCATAATATGCACCTAGTGTTTGATAAAATGCTTGAATGAGCTAGAACCATGATCCTCTTCCTAATTTTGGTTCAATTTGTTACATTTCTAAAATAGATCGAAGTTGCTAAGAATTCCATAACATATTAAAGTCTAAAGAAGCTCAAGTGAGGTATGTTGGCTAAAATATTCTCTTAAAATTAAACCACATAATATCCATGTAAGTCCTGAGTTGCTCATTATGAATTGATTAACCCGGATAAGCTGGTGGCAAAAGACATGTTTGATCAATATGTAATTCAATGCTCTTGTTATGTTGTACTACTATTTGAGAATGTGTTCAAAGTATGGGTTGCATATCTAAATGCCTTGACTTCAAGTTGTGTTTCAAGTGAAAGCTAATGAAAATTGTGTAAGAAACCGTAATGCGCCTAAGACTCCTACTTGCTCATATGTGTGTTTATATGTCTTGAATAGAAATGTGTTGTTGTTGGAAAGTCCATGATGATGGTTGAAAGTAAAAAGGTTTGCATGAAATATGAAACATGAAATACGAAATACGTAATGGGCAATGTGAAATATGAAACACGGCCAACGTGCCAAGAGGAATAATACAATTGTAACCACTAGTGCCAATAAAATGAAGAGATGTTCAAGAAATATGAAACTGGATGATTGATAGAAAAATATGATGTGTCACATGAGACGGCCTAGCCGATCGGGTCGTGATCGGACGCCAAGCCGCATACATGGTGGTGACTATATTGGAAATTATAATCAAAACTATGACCAATGGTATATCGGTACAGGTCTCCCAACATAAAATGTGGAAATTTACTTGAAAACTTATCTCATTCCTAATTTGATATTTGGTAATTTCTTGAGGCTTTTACTGATATCATGATTGTCCTAACTTGCATTACTGTTCATTCTTATGAGAGGGTGTTTAGTCATATATACTAGGACTATTCAACAGTACTAATGTCCTTTTTTTGGGGGCGCTACATCTTTCATGGATGAGGTGGTTCAACAGCAGGATGCACTGATCAGTGATAGCGACACACTCTCTTCCCAGCTGACTCGGTGAGCCCCACTTCACTCGGGGTCATGTATCGTTTGTTCATTATATCATTATGTTTTGAGGTATAGCCAAAGCCTTGTTGACGGAACTATCACTGTACTCTTTGTATTTATTAGAGGCTCCGTAGACATAGTGTGGGTGTATATGGGTGCTGGGAAAGTCAAACAAATTATGTTGTGTTTTGATCACTTATTCCACTTCAAACCATGAGAATGTGTGCATTTTAAGACTTATTAAATGAACTAATGAATAGTAATGAATTTGGTATTGTCTACATGATCTCATTATTGGTTAATTAACAAAGATACGTGTTCTGTTTAAATCATGGGAGAGTTTGGGTAGAAAGAATTCAACGGGCTTGCTTGACCGGGTTCACTCGGTTGAGCACCGGTCGCCCTCCCCGAGTTGGGGGCATGACAAACTTGGTATCAGAGCGTAAGGTTTTAAAGTGTCCTAGGATGTCTCGGAGCCATGTCTAGTAGAGTCCTTCTTATCGGTGTGTTGTCGAACACATCTATAATTAGAAGGCTACTTGGACATTTAGGAATAATAACCTTTTTTGATGTTCTTGATCATGCGATAAAGATGATTGTACGATTGTTCCTCCTTTAACTTGTGCATTGCTCTAAATTTCAGTTAATGGTGCCTAAGAAGAAGGCAAGAACTGGCTAAGAAGCCGATGTTACACCAGGAGTGGCAGTTGATTCTATCATTGATGATGCTGGTGAATACCCGAGGGGTGAGGATATTCCCCTGATTACTACACCGCCTGGTTGTACTATTCCTGCTCAGGGTGCACCAATTCCTACACCTAACGAGGGTGCAACAAATCCTCCACTTAATATTCTGGTTCCACCTCCAGCCCCAGCTTCCGGTCCTGGTGTTTGAGATATGTGACGACTCCCGTGAGGATGGGAGCCCTTCGGCGAGGTGGAGTGAGTTTGCCGATGCTTTCATGGATCATTTTTGCCTGCCAAGACTAAGGTGGCCTATGGTGAGACGTCCTAGCCGATCGGGTAGTGATCGGACGCCATGCCACACACATGGTGGTGACTGTGTTGGAAATCGTAATAAAAATTATGAATAGTGGTATACCAGTACCAAAGATTTCCCAACTTAAAATTTTCAAATTTATTTAAAACTTATCTTATCTCTAATTAGATATTTGGTAATTGTTTGAGGCTTTAATAGATATTACGACTGTCCTTACTTGCATTACTGCTCGTTTCTTTGAGAGAGTGTTTAGTATATATACTAGTACTATTCAACAGCACTAACGTCCCTTTTGTCGGGGGTGCTGCATCTTTAATAAATGCAGGTGGTTCCACAGTAGGCGACACTGATCAGCGATAGCACTGCACACTTTTCCCAACTGATTTGGTAAGCCCCACTTCACTCGGGGTCATGTATCTTTTGTTCATTTTATCACTATGTTTTGAGGTATAGCTGGAGCCTTGTTACCGACATTATCATTGTACTCTTTTGTATCTAATAGAGGATCCGTAGACATAGCGTGGGTGAAATATTGGTATGGGGAATGTAAAATTGGTAATGTTGTAATTGTATCACACATTCCACATCAAACTATGAAAGAGTATGTATTTTGAAACTTATAAATGATGTAACTACTTATAACGAGTTTGAGTTGTTGTTTACTTGATCCTCCTCACCGCTTATTTAATAAAATGGATTTTACTGTTATTCTTGAATAAGTTCGGGTAGAAGGTAATGTACATGCTTTCTCGGTCGAGTTATCTCGGTTAAGCGCCGGTCGCGCACCCTGAGTTTGGGGCGTGATACTTGCTTGCGTGGTTTCTCGGTCTTCTCTGTATGAGCGCATTAGAGCGCGTCAGTATGACGACCCCTATTTGCTTGCCCTTAAAGACACAATGCAGCACGACAATGCCAAGGAGGTTTCTATTAGAGATGATGGGGTATTGCGCATATAGGGCCAGATATGTGTGCCCAATATGTATGGGTTTCATGAGTATATCCTTGAGGAGGCTCACACTTTGCGGTATTCCATTCATCCGGGTGTCACCAAGATGTATCAGGATTTGAGTCAGCACTTTTGGTGGAGAAGAATGAAGAAAGATATAGTTGAGTATGTGGCTCGGTGTTTGAGTTGTCAGGAGGTGAAGTACGAGCATCAGAGGTCGGGAGATTTGCTTTAGAGACTTGATATTTCAGAGTGGAAGTGGTATCGTATTACCATGGATTTCATTGTTGGGCTCCCACAGACTTTGAAGAAATTTGACGCAGTGTGGGTTATTGTTGATAGACTGACCAAGTCTGCACATTTCATTCCGGTTGTGCCTTATATCCATGAGATTGTTCGTCTCCATGGTGTGCCGGTGTACATTATCTCCAATCGAGGCACACTCTTCACATTGAGTTAGGCACAGAAGTTGAGTTGCGTAGAACATTTCAAACCACAGACAGACGGGCAGTCCGAGACCACCATTCTGATCTTGGAGGATATGCTATGTGCCTATGTTATGGATTTCGGGGGTTCATGGGATCAGTTTCTATTGCTTGCAAAGTTCGCCTACAGCTTCAGCTACCTGTCGAGTATTTAGATGGCTCCTTAGATGCCTTATTGTCACAATCCAAATCGGAGGGCCGCGAAGAGCACCTTGTGCCTTACTCAACCGAGTACCAACGTAATGTATCTTTCTTGTCACACCATCATGGGTAAATAGGACAGAAGGGCCATCATGAGTTAAACATAATAAAACGTAAATGAATACTCGACATATGACGATCCAGCATGATATAGAAACTTAGACATCAGACATACCGGCCTATAAGGGTGACATGGTCATTTGTAGACTCAATACAAAGACCGACAAGGCCATACAAGTACCCATATACACGACATCTGTATACAAGCCTCTAAGAGTACATAAAAATCACAATGGTCGGGATAGGGCCCCGCCATACCAATTAATATATGGCGAGAGAATACTGACCAAATAGGCAACTCTAGAGAAAATGGAGTGCACGAACACCTTACACTGAGCAGATAGCCTACTAGGAGGACTGTCAACCTGTCTATCAGGACATACGGGCATGAAACGCAGCGTCCCGAGGAATAAGGGACTTTAGTACTAATAAAGTACTGAGTATGTAAGGCATGAAAAGAAGTATATAAAATACGTGAAAGAAACATGCAGTAAATGAGTCAATTTGTAAGTCTGAATAGCTCACTAATCATGAAATCTTCATAGTGTCATGTATGTGGGTATAAATGTCATATCATGCATAGGTATATGCGTACATAACATCATCAAGCCTTTGAGGGAATCCTACCATATCATCTCGGCCTCCATAGGCGAAACCATAAACATATGCTAGTTGATCAGGTGGCTGGTGCATATATAACACTGTAACCTTTCCCCATAACACATATACATATAATATACGAGTATATAATGCCATTTGTGGATGTTGCATGTTTGCTCGTTTCGTTTATATCATATGGATCATTCCAAAACAAAAAAAGAGATATCCTTAACATGCCTTATCACAGTCTATCCAATGACCATGTTAAAATCGTCTCATCGCAATTTAATCTACAACAACAATAATAATGCTATCGTTAAGCTACGAAAGATGCAACTATCGTACAACGAACGATAAGCTTATTCATTATTAAAACGGGTAGCATCTCCTTTGTTTTCCTTTCATTCCCCAAGTTCATAAAAACAACAAGATCACATTCGACGTTCAACTATATACTTTCAGCACCACAACACTCCAAATAGCCCAATAACACAATTCACCATACACAACAAGTGCACAAATGTCACCATCAGAACTACTACTCAATACGACCAGCGGTAAGCTTGGATTGGAACCAAACCCCAACTCTTTTTACCATCTCCCATATACTTCAAACACCTTCAAATAGTCCAGAATATAAAAACATATATTGGCATGATATTGCAACCTTATATCTATCATAAAAGTAACATCAAGCAACCTAACAACATATTACAACATTATGGACAACTTCTAGATATTGTGTGGTTGCTTATTCTCCTTTTTAAAACAACATCCACATAATAAAAATATTTACCAACATAACAACAATACGAACATTATAACCAAGCCATTCCCGATGATTTCCATCCATATGAAGTCATATACACAACTCCAAAATAGTCCGTTAAGAGACAACAATTTCTTATACAACTTCAAGTTCTATCTTGTAGTTCTTCATCAAAATAACTTAACCAACGCATATATAAGCTTAAGCCCAAAAAATGGTTAAATAATCATAAATAAACTAGAACCGAAGCTTCCTTTAGCATACAAGCAGCCTTAATGGTATCACAACACCATAGAGACTCTTTTCTTCACTTAGGCTAACTTTTGAGGATAGGTCTAGGTAAAACCACCTTGGATTAGACTTGGAACCTTGGAGAGCCGTTAGAGAGGTGTTGAGAGAGTTTGGGAAATTATCTTGGTCGAAACTAGCCAAAAATGAGGTGTCCAACCCCGTTAAAATGTTCAAGGGTCGTCCACCACCGAAGTGGGTCCAATTGGGACCTGCTAGTGCAGTCTCACAAAAATGCGAATATCTCTATACTCTGATGTCGTATCGACAAACTGTTTAATGTGTAGGCACAATAGTGTAACATATTCACCTCAAGATTTGACTCAAAAGAACCATGCATTATTTATAACCCTTTCACTTACTCTAACATAGAGGTCAACGACATTGCCTTTCCTTCTTGAATCAAGTGCCCTCACACAACAATAGAGAGTAGTTCCACACAATAAAATTTAAGAACTATTAGGAACTCAAGATAGAAAGAATTTTCTCACTCTCATAAACAACATTCATATTCCACAAAAGATGAACCATAAGCTTGCCCGTAGTGTACTACTCTACTAATCGTGTTCATTTAGTCAAAGATCCAGTAGGACTTTAATTGGTTGTAATGTAGGCTGCGGGGCGGGTAGGATACATTTAGATATAAGAGTGACTACACCTCCCTAAGAACTTTAATACATGTACTCTAACATTCAAAACCCCACACTTATGTCAAACAAAAACTCCACCTTCACATCAATATACATCAACTCCCAAATTATTTAAGCACAGTTACATCAAGAGTTACCACTTATCCATGAAAGTTTTTCACAACAATATAACTGTTTTTTCTTTCTTTTTTCAATTCAAGTGGCTCTTACATTTTCAAAATAGTGTAACTTTTTCCTTATTTAGTTAGTTCCACTCAAAATCCAAACCAGCCATCCCACACTTCAACTTTTACAAAGTTCATAACAATTTCAAGTGCTCAAAAGAGGTACAAGATTCAAATAGATGGTCAATTCAAACAAATGAGTAAAGCTTCTAATGTGGTTGCCAAAGAAACAGGATTACATGCTCAAAAGGGGTTAACTAAGATATATAACAATTAGGTGGTTAAAAGCATATAATTGGCTCAACAAAGAAATGCCTATATCTCTTCCAAAACTGAATAAAACTGCTATTTCGCTTTGCAAACACACGTGGCAAGTTCTAGACATCAAATGCAATGCATATAATAACACAAAACATCACATACACATGGCACATAACTCACTCAAGATCGGATTATCAAGACACTCTAGTCAAAAGAGTTAAGTAAAGTTAAGCTCATACAATTTAAGGCATTTATACAAGAGTGAAAAACTGAGCCTAAGCGTCAAAACTAAAGCACTCACTACTCTCAAGGCATAATAAAGTCAAGAGACACTGCTTTCATTTCAAATCGCAGCACAAGGTTTCCTACTTCTACAAAATAAAAACTAACTACACCCGAATTAAACAAAACCCTTGGAAAAGAATCGCGGCACAAAAGAAAAACCAATGGGGAATTGATACACTACCTAACAAAAGATTTTTTTTTTGTATTTTTGTTTCGACTTTAGTCCCTCAAGAAACCTGTCGAATGATAACCATCGTCGGGAAAAATCAAAAAACTAAAATTTTTTATGTTTTTTTCAATTTCTTTCTACTACTCAAACTAACAAAAGCAAAAACAATCAAACCAACTAAAGAAACAACAAAGATTAATATACATACAACATACAAATATCCCCCACCCCACACTTTAAGTTGTGGCATGTCCCCATGACACACAATTAAAAAGCATAAGGTAGAGGAAACTTCCCTCAATATCTAGTCGGGGTCTGAATCAAAGTCGAGATCCATTCCACGCACCCGAACTAGTGCACACATCCATGCAGACAACTTCTTTTCAGCCTTCTTGGGGTACACCCCACGCTTATCTTTTTCACTCAATGCAGCCTTCTCTTTCACACCCTTCACCTTCTTCTCAACACTTGCAGTTGGCTTCTCTTTTTTCACCCCGTTTTATACATCCATCTTGAACGTTACAGTCTCTCCCCCGATTCTAAGCATGAGCTTTTTATCATATATATCTAATATTGCTCTACCTGTTACTACTAATGGTTTTCCTAGGATGAGGGGTATCTCCTTATTCTCCTCCATCTTCACCACTATAAAGTCTACTAGAAATACAAACTTATCCACCCATACTAATACATCTTCAACAATCTCCTTGGGTGTTATCTGTTTTTGATTTGCCAAGTGCAATGATATTGGTACAGACCTTATCTCTCCAATATCATTCTCTAGTTTTCTATAAATTGACAAAGGCATTAGATTCATTGAGGCACCAGAATCACATAAAGATTTATCAAAGTTAAGAGTGCCTAAACAGCAAGGTATAGTAAAACTCCCTGGATCTCCACACTTTTGTTGGAGTTTGTTTTGAAAGATTGCACTGCAATGCTCTGTGAGCTTGACTACCGATGTCTCTTCTCTCTCCCTCCTCTTTATAAGGATACCCTTCAAGAACTTTTCATAAGCTTGCATTTGTGAGAGAATTTCTGTGAATGGCAGGTTTACATTAACCTATCTCAGCATATCTAATAATCCCTCAAACTGTTTGTCCAACTTTTCTATATTGAGATTTTAGGGAAAAGGTATAGCAGGCATGTGCTTGGTCTCTTCATTAGAGTCCTCCCTTCTTGAAATTTGGCCTCTTCATTAGAGTCCTCCCTTCTTGAAATTTCCACCTTCTTCTTTTTCTCTACTCCCTTCTCAGCTCCCCCCACTTTCTTTTTCAGGTATCACCTCTTTTTTGGACTGGAGTGGGATCTTTCAATACTTGCGTGCTTCTCAAGGTCACAAAATTTACCTTTGCTTTGGGATTCTTTTCAGTATCAGTTGGCAGAGTACCTGGGATTCTTTCAGACAATATATTTGAAATTTGTCACACTTGTCTCTCCAAGTTACGAAAATAGTTCTTTAATAGTTGCACCATGAGTATCTAGTCTCTCATCTATCTTGATAATGAAAGACTTTATCAAATCTTCTAACCTAGTCTAAATTGGTTGTTGAGACTGAGACTGTGGCCTCTCCTAAAATCTGGAGTTATTTTGTTGCCATGCATTTGTTGTACACCCAGGTGAACTCCATGAAAAACTGGGGTGCTTCTAACCCATTGCATTGAAATTATAATTAACCACAACATTCACTTCCTCAATGGTAGCTTGACACTCATGAGTAGGGTGTCCTCTTTGACATATATTACAGGCTGCATGAGGCTCGTTATGTATTGAGACTAAGGTCAGATTCCTTTTTTCTTTGGCCATGGCATCAAGCTGTACATGCACAGATGTGTTAGTATCGACCTGGTGAACACCAGTTAATTTTATTCTTTCAGCAATCTCCGAGGGCCACTGATTTGCATCTTTAGATAACTCATCTAGAATTGTGACTATCTCTTCTGGAGTCTTTTTCAGCAACTGACCTCCAGCAGCATTGCTCAATGTTCTACGTGAGGTCAATCCATCCCAAAAGTCCTGGAGTTCCATCCAGAGTTCAACTCCGCTATGTTGACACTTTCGCACAATCTCCTTAAACCTCTCCCAAGCTTCAAACACAGTTTCAGTCTCGTTCTAGAAGAAGTTATGGATTTCACTTTTAAACTTGCCCGCCTTAGCTTGTAACACCCCGAAAAAAAAAATTCGAAGCACTTAAGCGCTATTAAGAAAGTTGATGTGTGCTAATTGTAATATTTTATGTACAAACAAGGACTATTAATATAATGGATATCAATTTGATATGATAATAAGTTTACGGGGAATAATATAAGTGATGTGGGGTCTAAGGAGAGCCCTAAGTCCAAGTCAAGTTGGAAATTTCATAATAGACTAAAGTTTCAAGTGAGTTCGCACAAGACCTAACTTCAAACGAGCATAACTCTCATGATGTGAAGAGTTATATTGTGTATTACCTATAAAAACAAAGGTCTATGTGTCTAGTTTCTAATTCTTCAATCCGTTCGTCACTTGGACACTCCTACAAGAGGTAATAACCAAATTATCAAAGGCTGGCAGAAGGTGATTCTGTGACCAATTCTGTGATCGCAAATGAGGTTATGCGATCGCAAAACTGGTTACAGACCTGGCCAGCAAAGCCCAGTTCATAACCCGACCCCATATTGATAAATAGCCTTTGGGGCTTATTTTGGGGTGTTTTTTGAGGGTTTTAGCGAGAGGTAAGAGAATTTTAGAGAGAGAAGGAGGGAACCTAACATTCTAATCATCTAATCTTGCACCAATCTTTAAGAATCAAGGAAGCTAATCACAAGATCTTCAACTAAGAGGTAAGATTCAAACCCTAGTCTTCAATTTTGAGTTTGGGGTAAAATATGGGTGATTGGGAGTATGATTCTTGGGTGTCAGAGTATTATATATAAATGCTTCCAAGAATAACCGACGCTAATGTGTTTATCCTTCCAATTATGCCTCCCATATGTCACATGTCTAAAATAACTCACTTCTATTACACCTCATAACCATGACCATGGTCCCTACATTATCAATGCCTACTAGGCAACTCTATGCCTCATGTGTTGAATCAATGATGTCATCACAATGATTAACCAAGTCAGCACTATTGGTAGTAACCTTCATGTCTCTTAGGATATAACAACCTGAAATGTCGTACTCAACATATTGATGGATTCTTGAATAATTCTAGCCAATATCAAACCTCGTTGTTCATATTTATAGAAACCTATGAGGGTTGAAGGCTCAAACATGTCAAATAAGAAGCATCATCACATGATCAAATATATTGGATGGGAAGTTTTATGGTAATATTAAAGCTAGCACATCTTAGAGTAGTTGTTGGAAGTCGCCAAAGGTTTAGTTTGGGTGTTTGTCGTGGTGATATAGAGTTGAAGAAAGTGAGCGTGTTATTCTAAACATTTTCTCTATGAATATATTGGGTGAATTGGTAAGGAAGGTAATGTATGTGTAGTGACATTAGGCCTTATGAAATCTCTAAGGAAATAGGCTAAGCTATGAGTATGATGTTTCCCTATTATTATCCTCTGTGTACCCGTTGTTTCATGTGTCTATTTCTAAGGAGATAATTGGAGATCATTTGTATATCGTTCCGGTGGAGGTTATTGAAGGTGAAGTTAATGGATAGTTAGCTTATGAAGGTACCTAATTGTCATCCTTGTTAGAAATATTGAACGCCGAAAGTCTTGCGGAAAGGAAATATTTTTCGCTTGGTTGTGTAGCAAGTGGTTGTGATTTGAAAGGTACTTTCTATGTGTTATGATTTAAAAATGTGTAGTTCATGTCCAGATATCATTATTAATAATGTAATCCCGGTAATGTTGAAATTTATATCATCAGTATGTTGTGAGGCTTTGTTGAGTTGTGAATGTATTGTTAGGAGTGGTTTGGTGATTCTCTGGCAGGTGGATAGGCCCAATTACAGGAGAAACTCAGTCGAAAATTTAAAGAATTTGTAAAGATAGCCAAATTTTAAGGGCCATAAATAAGTTAAGATTTTGGAAAGAAAAAATAAGACCCATGTAGTCATAAGGGCTTATGCATAATGATTGGAGGTAATAGGATGGTAACTCTATTATTAGAAGTCATTTGTAAAACATTCGAGGACGAATGTTCTTTAGTGGGAGAGAATGTAAGACCCCGAAAAAAATATATTTCAAAGTACATAAGCGCTATTAAAAATGTTGATGTGCGCTAATTATATTATTTTGTGCACAAAAAATGACTATTAATATAATGGATATCAATTTGAAATTATAATAAGTGTAAGAGGCATATTATAAGTGATGTGGGGTCTAAGGAGAGCCCTAAGTCCAAGTCAAGTTGGAATTTCATAATAGACTAAAGTTTCAAGAGAGTTCGCACAAAACTTAACTTAAAACGAGCAGAACTCTCACGATATGAAGAGTTATATGGTATCCAAACAAAGATCTATGTGTCTAGTTTCTAATGCTTCAAACCGTTCGTCATTTGGACACTCCTAGAAAACGTTATGACCAAATTACCAAAGGCTGGCAGAAGGTGATTCTGTGACCAATTCTGCGATCGCAAATAAGGTTATGCGACAGCAAAACTGGTCGCAGACCTTGCCAGCGCAGCCCAGTACTAGGCATCGATTCTGCGATGCATTGTGCGACCCACATATCCATTCTGCGGTCCATTATGCGAGCACATACCTGATTTCGGAGAGTTAATTTTTCTATTTTCATAACCCAACCCCATTTTGATAAATAGACTTTGGGGCTTATTTTGGGGTATTCTTTTGAGGGTTTTAGTGAGAGGTAAGAGCATCTTAGAGACAAAAGGAGGGAACCTAACATTCTAATCATATAATCTTGCACCAATCTTCACGAATCAAGGAAGTTAATCACAAGATCTTCATCTAAGAGGTAAGATTCAAACCCCTAGTGCTCAATTTCGAGCTTGGGGTTAAAGATGGGTGATTGGGAGTATGATTCTTGGGTGTAAGAGTTTTATTTATACATTCTTGTACTAATAAGGTTTGTGAAAAGATTGTTGAGCTCAAATAAGTAAAGATTGGGTTGTGGAGTGAAGGAAATCTTGTAGAAGAACCTTGTAGTTAAATTTGCACACCTGGTGTTTGATAAAATGCTTAAATGAGCTGAGACCATAAATATCTTCCTAATTATTGTTTAAATTTTTTTATGTTTCAAACTAGATTGGGATTGCTAGAATTTTCGGAACGTTGTAGTAATTTAAGGAAAGCTCAAAGCGAGGTATGTTGGCTAAACTACTATCTTAGAATTGAATTCAATGATATTCTCATAAGTTTCAAGTATGGTTGTCTCAAGTTCCTTATCTATTTTCCGAGTTGTTTCCAATAAATTCGATTGTCCCGAATAAGCAAAGTATCGAGAATTATGTATTCAAAACATGTTCCGAATGTTCTATCACATTATGTTATCTTTTGGAAATGTGTTCAAGAATGATATGTGTATTAGAATGCTATGTCTTTGATTTGTGTTTCAAATGAAGGTTATGATGCCAAATTGTGTGAGAAAACTCAATATGCTTAAGACGCTTAATTGCTCATATGTGTACCTAAAGTCTTGATTGGAAATATCTTAGTGTTAATAACCTGTAAAGATGGTTGGAAGTGAAATAAGTGAATTAGGGATATAAAGTGTGGCCAACGTGCCAAGAGTGAAAGTTATACCATTGGCCAATGGTGCCAATTGAATGAGAAGATGTGAAAGAAGTATGAAATTCGATGATTAATATAAGTGAAAGTTATACTTGTGGCCAATGGTGCCAATGAAATGAAACGATGTGAGAAAGATTGTGAAATGAGCTTTGATTCAACTATTCCAAAATTGACTTCGATAATAGAATTGCCTAAAAGCTTATGAACTCAAGTGATGCCCATATGTGGCTGTTTTAGCTAATGCTATGCTTTGTGAGTATTTTTAATGTGTTTTGCGTTCTTACATGTTCGTGAGTGGAAATTGTGTATTGTCCATTTTAGGGAGAAGTATTTCAAGAATAAATGATGTGTTACTTGTGTATGATTTTAACTGGTGCTTCGACTCCCAATCATTTTACTCCATTTCTTGGAAATAAATACATTGTGTTTAAAGCCTCCATTACTAATGAACTTACAGTTGTGATTTTCGAAATATTCTATTTGTTGATAATTATGATGATGATGATCCATGAAAGGGAAGAAATGAAAGTGTGAAATATGAAATACGGCATTGTGCCATGAATGAAGAATCATATGTATGGCCAAGATCCAATAAAATAATGATGTTGTAAGTGGTTAAAAGTACCAATAAAGCTATATACGATATGAAAGGTCATGAAGTAAATAAAATTTGTATTTATGTTTTCTTTGTATGCAAATCAAATAAAATGTTATTCCCCTTATTTGGGAGGAGATTGATGTGATAAAATTATTTTCCTTCAGGATGAAATGATTGATAGAAATGGATGATGTCTTGGAGGAGATGGCCTTGCCGATCGGGTCGTGATCGGATGCCAAGCCGCACACATGGTGGTAATTGTGCTTGAAATTGTAATTGAAATTATGATTGTGGTCGATGCCTCGGATTAGATGGCCTAGTCGATCGGGTCGTGATCAGCACGTACTGTGGTATTCGTATTGTGAACATTAATATTATGAATAATGATATATCGGTGCTAAAGATCTCCCAACCAAAAATAATACTATCTTCATATTTTTTAAATTAATATGTCTTAACTTGGAAATTGGATATCATTGATTGTTGTTTCCATGGTTTTCCCTTTTATGTTGGCATTCTATTTTGAAAGAGGACAATTAGCTTTACATACTAATACTATTCTATATGTACTAACGTCCTTTTTGCCGGGGGCACTGCATCTTCTATGGATGCTGGTGGTTCATCAGCGGGCAGCTTTGGTCCTCATTAGTAGTCACTCTCTATTCAGCAGGTTTTGCTGAGCCCTACTCTATTCCGGGCTTTAAGTCATCTTACGTTGTATTTTGTACTATGAGGTATAGCTGGGGCCTTGTCGACGACATTTTCATTCTTCACTTTTGTTGCACTTAGAGGCTCCGTAGACAGGTTGTGGGTGGTATTCAATGTTTGGAATCAAACTAGAAATGTTGGAATTTGGAAAACATGTTTTTCATTATATCCATAAACTTGTAATAATATGGAAATTATAAATGAAGCTGCTAATGGAAATGAAATGGGAGTTGCTAATGAAATCTTTTCAATGTTTGATTAATGGAGTACATCTCCTCTTTATTCATGGATGATTTTGGGTAGAAGGAAATCTAACAGGCTTGCTCGGCCGGGTTCATTCGGTTGAGCGCCGGTAGCGCTCCTCAATTTTGAGGCGTGACAAACTTGCTATCAGAGCCAGGTTTTAAAGTGTCCTAGGATGTCTTGGAGCCGTTTCTAGTAGAGTCCTTCTTATCGGTGTGTTGTCAACCACATCTATAATGAAGAGGCTACTTGGAAATTTAGGAATTTCACACTTATTTGGTACTCTAGATCGTGCGATATATCTCAAGATAGGAAGTTAATTTCCTCGTCATGTCTCCTTTTCCATATGAGTAACCCACGAGTTCGAGCTAGCGAGAAGTGGCTAAAAGAACCAGTTGCTAGGATAAAATGTCCTTGTCTCTATTTTTGTGACCACGCCACCAGATCATGTGGTGAGAACACCTAAGAAATGAAAGAGTTTTGTTTGTTCCATTAAGCCGGAATGCTATATTTGTAAGAAGTGCCACTTGGGGACGTGTTGGTTGACTCTTGAAATATGTTATTGTAGTGGAATGAGAGGGCACAAGAAGAAAACATGCAATAGGGTGGGTACACCTAGATGGGTCTACCCAATATGCGGGCGGGAACATTTTGTGCCATGTTGTGAGTATGCGCATGAGTGTGTTAGGGGTGGCAGGCTTGGGAAATTCCCAAGGCCCATAGAGAAAACTGTTATAGAGATTTTTGCTCCCGATGAGAAGTCCTGGAGCAAAGATAAGAGGTATTCTTATGAATTATGAAAAAGGGTAAATATTAGGTTAGTGGGGCTAGTCAGCTTAGCAGACCTCATACCAATTGCGTGTAATGTAAGAGATGTCATTCAGGGGGTATGTCACTATGATACCAATATATGTTATGGATATGGACTCGAGGGGCATCAGTTAAGATACTGTCCTGTTAACCTAAAGTCATCAAGTAAGTCACTCGTTTGTACATCATTATGAACATGCATAATTTTTCCTTGTTGTATATGTACATAAATATGGTGTTAACAAGACGCTGAATTACAAAACTTTCCATGTACTTACTTTCTGAATGAGACGCATTATTCATGAAGCCACTCTATCACAAATTCTCTTATTTACAACATCTTGTGGAATTGAGCTCTATAATTATTTCCTTGAAGTGAGTTATAACCCTAGGCTAATACTACCCATTTATTTCCCCAAGTTCTCAACAAAGGGCTATACTTGATGAATTTCTTATAGGACCTTCTGATTCAAATGGATAACATCTGCTCACTTATGCTTATGCATACACCGTCATAAAGTTTACCTATGTGGTATCAAATCCAATGTATAGCACCCTAGTGTTGAGATCCTTCTTGAACCACTACTTTTTTCTCCGGTGTATGTGGCGCCTATGGTTTGAACAATCACTTTACTCTTTTGTGAATATTATCATCCTTTTCACTGTGTAGTAACATGAGAGCATGTCTCAGCACCTATCATATGTGTACATGTCAATTGAAAGGGGTCAGTTGTCCACAAAAACGTTTCTGGGAAATTTGAAATTTTCACAAATTCGTCATAGGAAGATCTTTTTGTTGGCCCATTTCAGTATGACTTTCATGTTGACTTAGATCATTCTGCAGTAAGTGGCTCACTTTGTTCCTAGTATTGTAGTTTCCCATAAAGTGGCCTGGTATTGCAGCTTGAGAGTTATTATGGTAGAAACATGTCTGGCTCATAGCAAATTGTTCATTCTCTCTAACCAATATATGATTTCACCCCAATATTAAGATGTCCTAGCTATGTGGTTTCAGTCGTGAAAGGTTGAAATTAGATGCTTTCAGATTTTGGCACATACCGTAAGCATATTGATTTGAAAGACAAATTTTTCGTATCTCTAGTCCTCTCATATAGTATCAACTATTGGCAAGGGTTAAACTGTCATAATGATAATAATCTCACAAGTGTTCAACTTCTTTTTTTCATCCTAATTGGCTTGTGGGATATCTATTCCTTATGTTAGTTAATGTTAAGAGCACAATGCAACCACATGTATTTTGAAACCCATATCACATTCAGGGTTCCAAAATATCCTCACTTCGAGTTAAACATATTTTCTCTACATTCCAAGAGGAGACTAGCATCACGTACTTGGCTATTTGTCTTTGAGGCCTACTATTGCCGGACAAGGCACATATGGAATGAAACAATTGTTGTTGTCCTTTTCATGACTCATAGTCTTCCAAGAATAACTGATGCTAATGTCTTTATCCTCCCGATCATGCCTCCCAAAGATCACATGTCTAAAATGATTCACTTCTTTTACATCTTAAGATCATATACATGGTCCATACATTATTAATGCCTACTAGGCAACTCTATGCCTCATTTGTCGAATCAATGATGTCATCACAATGATTAACCATGTCAGCGCTATTGGTAGTATCTTTCATGTCTCTTAAGATATAACCATCTGAAATGCCGTGCTAGTACATTGATGGAATCTTAAAATAAAAAAACATTCCAGCCTAATCTTGGACCTCGTTTTTCCTATTTATAGTAACCTATGGGGGTTGAAGATTCAAACATGTCAAAGAAGAACCGTCATCCCGTGATCAAATATATTGGATAGCAAGTTTTATGTTCATATGCAAGCTAGCACGCCTAAGAGTAATTGTTGGAGGTCGCCAAAGGTTTAATTCGGTGTTCGGCGTAGGGATTTAGAGTTGAAGAAAGTAAATGGGTTATTCTCAAAATTTATGAATATATTGGGTGAATTGTTAAGGAAGGTAAAGTATGAGTATGATGTGTCCCTATTATTGTCCTCTGTGTACCCGGTGTTTCATGTGTCTATGTCTAAGGAGGTAGTTGGAAATACTTTGTCTGTCATTCCGGTGAAAGCTAGTAAAGGTGAAGTTAATGGATAATCGGATTATGAGGGGTATCTATTTGCCATCTTTGTTAGATAAGTCCAAGAGTTGAGATTGTCTACGTTGATGTGTTATGGCGAAGTCAGTAAGTTGAGGAGGCCACCTTGAGGGACAAAAGTGTTAAGGAAATAAAATCTTCTCACTTTAGTGTATAGTCAAATGACTGTGGATCAAAAGGTACCTTCTTTGTGTTACGATTTAAATATGTACAGTTCATGTCTAGATGCTCCTTTGATAATGTAATGTCGGTAATGTTGAAATTTATATTATTTGTATGTTATGATGCTTTGTTGAGTTATGGATGTGTTGTCAGGAGTTGTTTTGGGATTACTCTGGCAGGTGGATAGGCCCAATTACAAGGTGGAGAGTAAAATTTGGGAGCTTAAGATGTGTGGAAGAAGAAATGAGTTATGTTAAGTATTTGGGGACGGACTCTACTCCTCATTCGAGGACGAATGTTCTTAAGTGGGGGAGAATATAGCACCCCGGAAAATTTTGAAGTACATAAGGGCTATTAAGAAAATTGTTGTGTGCTAATTTTATCATTTTGTGTGCAGAAGAGGACTATTAATATGATGGAGATCAATTGGATATGATAATAAGTATACGAGACACATTATAAGTGATGTGGGGTCTAAGGAGAGCCCTAAGTCCAAGTTAAGTTGGAAATTACATGATAGACTAAAGTTCCAAATGAGTACGCACAAGACAAAACTTTGGACGATCATATCTACATATATATAGGGATTTATGTGATTAACAACCTATCAAATGAAATATCTTTAAGTCTAGTTTCAAACTCTTCAAACCATTCATCAGTTGGACAATCGTATAAGAATTTATGACCCAATTACAAAAGGCTAACAGAACGTGATTCTGCGGCCAATTCTGCGGCGGCAGAATAATTCTGTGGACCACAAAAGTGGAATGCGGACTGTTGAATGATCGCAGAACTGACCAGTTTAGCCCAGTTCTTGGCACCAGTTTCACGGTCCATTGTGCAGACCGCATACCCGTTCTGTGGTCTATTCTGCGACGGCAGACCTAAGTTCCGAGGGTTCATTTTCCGATTTTTATAACTCGACCCCATTTTTAGAGAGAAGTGAGAGTATTTATAACTCAAGTGCTTTGTTCATCAAGATATTGTCAAAGTTTTGAAATCCAATAAGAAAATCTCACAAGATCTTCATTCAAGAGGTAAGGATCAAACCCTAGTTTTCAATTTCGAGTTTGGGATACAAAATTTGTGATGGGAAGTATGATTCATAGGTGTAAGAGTATTATTTATACATGCATGTACTAATAAGGCTTGTGGGAATATTGTTTAGCTCAAATAAGTAAGGATTGGGTTGAGAATTCAAATAAATCTTATGGAAGAACCTTGTAATTAATTTGCATACCTAGCGTTTAATAAAATGCTCGAATGCCCTGAGACCATGAATATCTTCCTAATTATGGTTCACTTTTGTTATGTTTCAAATTAGATTTAAGTTTCTAGGATTTCCAGAACATTGTAGTAATTTATGGCAAGTTTAAAGCGAGGTATGTTGGCTAAACTACTCTCTTATAATTGAATTCCAAGATGTTCCCGTAAGTTTCAAGCATGGTTGGTTTAAGTTCCTTATTCTCATGTTTCGAGTTGTTCCCAATAAATTCAATCGTCCTGAGTAAGCAAAGTGTCGATAATTATGTATTCAAAATGTGTTCCGAATGGTCCTATCACATTATGTTATCCTTCGGGAATGTGTTCAAGAATGATATGTGTGTTAAAATGTTATGGCTTTGAGTCATGTTTCAAATGAAAGCTAGTATGCCAAATTGTGTTAGAAAAACTCAATATGCTTAAGACTCTTAATTTTTCATATGTGTATCTAAAGTCTTGATTGGAAATGTCTTATTGTTGATAATCTATAAAGATGGTTGGAAGTGAAATAAGTGAATTTGGGTATAAATTGTGGCCAACGTGCCAAGAGTGAAAGTTATACTTGTGTCCAATGGTGCCAATGAAATGAAATGATGTGAGAAAGATTATGAAAAGAGTTATGAAAGATTATGAAAAGAATTGCCTAAAAGCTTATGAACTCAAGTGATGCCCATAAGTGGCTTTTTTAACTAATGGTGTGCTTTGTAAGTAGTTTCAGTGTGTTTTGCATTCTTACATATTATTGGGTGGAAATTGTGTATTGCCCTTTTTGTGGAAAACTGTTTCAAGAATAAATGATGTGTTACTCGTTTATGATTTTAACTTGTGCTTCCATTGACAACAATTTTACTCCATTTCTTGGAAAGAAATCTATTGTGTTTAAAGTCTTCATTACTGATGAACTTAAAATTGTGATTTTCGGAATATTATATATGTTGATATTTATGATGATGATACATGAGAGGGATAAAATGAAAGTGTTGAATATAAAATACGGCCACCATGCCTTGAATAATGAATCTTGTGAATGGCTAAATGAGCCAAGGGAATATTGCTGTTGTGAATGGTTGAAACTACTAATGGAGATTTATACAATGTGAAAGATGATGAGGTAAATATATTTGTATTTATTATATCTTTGTGTGCAAACCAAAAATATTTTTGGGAGTATCGATAGTCACCGAGGAAGGGTAGGTTGAAATAACCTAACCTCGAAACTACATGTGCCGGTATAGGAGTGGATTGTGATTATTCCCTTTCTTTGGGATGAGATTGATGTGATAAAATCATTTCCCCTTTATTGGGATGAGATGATTGATAGAAAAGGATGATGTCGATCCACACGACATTATGGTGAGATGGCCTAGCCGACCGGGTTGTGATCGGACGCCATGCCGCACACATAGTGGTGATTGTGCTGGAAATTATAATAGAAATTGTGATTGTGGTTGATGTCTCAGATGAGATGGCCTAGCCGATCGGGGCGTGATCGGACTCCATGCTAGTACTATTCCATATGTACTAACGTCCCTTTTTCCGGGGGCGCTGCATCTTCAATGGATGCAGGTGGTTCATCAGCGAGCAGCTTTGGTCCTCCTAAGCAGTCACTCTCTATTCAGCAGGTTTTGTTGAGCCCTACTCTATTCCGAGATTTAAGTCATCTTATGTTATATCTTTTACTATGAGGTATAGTCGTGGCCTTGTCGCCGACACTTCTATTCTTCAGTTCTGTTGCACTTAGACGCTCTGTAGACAGGTTGTGGGTGGTATTCGATGTTGGGAATCGAACTAGAAATGTTGGTCTTTGGAAAACATGTTTTTCACTATATCTATATACTTGTAATAATTTGGAAATTATAAATGAAGTTGCTAGTGGAAATGAAATGGGAATTGCTAATGAAATCTTTTCAATGTTTGATTATTGGAGTACATCTTCTCTTTGTTCATGGATGAGTTTGGGTACAAGGAAATCTAACAGGCTTGCTCGGTCAGGTTTATTTGGTTGAGTGGCGATCGCGCTCATTTCGGGGCATGACATATTGATTGTTGATTGTTGATTAATCTTATGTGTGATTATGAATGATATTGATTATAACAATTTGAGATCTTAGGATTAACTAGAAGCAAGATGATGGGTTGTTGGGTGTAGAAACACCATTAATAAAGGCTACGACGCTTTATGCCTACCAAGTGTTTGATAAAATATCTAAGCGACTAAAATATGAGCATTATTGCTAATATTGGTTCCTCTTGATATATATTGCCCTAGTGTATTGTTGAAAGAGGCAACGAGCATTGTGATACGCTTAAAAAGGCCAAAGTAAATGTATCTGAGGCAAAGTCTCTATGTTTGTGAATGTTTATGAATCTCCCTTTGTCTCATTCTTTATGACTATTACGAATTGCATCATAAAGTAATTATACCTCAATTCCATGAATAGTAGTAGAACTTTTGTTCTCTATATAACATAGTTTCATAATTCTTTCTATATCCCATGAGCCTCAGTTATGACAAATCAATTTATTATGACTACATGTCTCAGTCCAGTTCTATTAAACATTCCAGTATCATGTAACTCAATATGATTCGGTATTGCACTATCATGTATTGCAGTATGATTTTCAGTTCCTGATTTTAAAACCCTGAATGATGAACACTTGTATTTGGGCCTGAGGCCGAAATTTATGCTTTATGAATCTGTGGGCCTGAGGCTGTAGTTTATGCTTTATGCATCTTTGGGCTTGAGGCCGATGTTATGTATATTTACACTTGGGCCCGAGGCCGCAACTTGTGCATATATATATTGAGAAGATGGTAGAACAGGTTGTAGAGAAGTCATTTCAGAATGCAGGAACCATCAAAGCCTTGGAGCACAGGTTAGCAAGCTTGCAGTACGATATTTGTCCGCTGGGTACTTTTCTTTTCCATTTCTTCCAGCAACAGCAGAAATAGATGGTGTCTTTAAGAGAACAAATACACCACTTTAAAAGTGATCACTTTGTGCCCTAGAAACCCTGAAGTCCTCAAATCACTTCTCTTCCTCCCATAAGTGCATTCTCACCCCAAAGATATTCCCCTCCTCATCTTGATTATCCTTTTTCTATCTTTTTTTATCCCAAAAGAAAAAGCCATATAGCTGCTCATAACCCATTTGCTCAAACTACTAAAGAACCCAAATTTGACATTGCAAAATTAGTTTGGGAAAGTAAAGATGCACTTGCAGCCTAGAGACACGTGAAAAGAAGAGGGAGGTAGGAGAAAGCTTAAAAAATGCCAACTATGAGAACCTCATGATCTCTACCCTTCAAATACCAAGCCTCTATGTTGCTGAACCACATAGTGATTTAGAGGAGGTAACATATCAAGGGTTTGATACCCAACACACAGAGCAACTTACTTATGATTCTATCCAAGAAGTTCCAATAGAGGATAGTTCTGAGGTAAGTACTATTTCCTCCCAATATTCTTCAGAAGAAGAACTTCCTCCCATTTTCATGAATCAGCCCATGGAGCCAGAGGTCTCCGAAGTTGAAGATGATTATTATGTGATGAATTATGAGTCAATTCCATAAAGGAGATATGATTCGGCAACAGCCAAATAGGTAGGTACTGGTTTCCATACCTTTACCTTGGATGATATAAAGGTCTCAAGATTGCCCCAAAGAATCCAAGATTTATAGACTTGGATGGTGACCAAGAATTTGGCAGAGCGAGAAATTTACATAATTCTATAAAAATACACTTTTCACCATTAAGGTATTCTTCGCGACTGGTGGAATTCCCTTGGGTTGCAGGACAATAATGCTTTCCTTACTTCCAAAAATTTTACTTTTATCATTAGAATCTTGCATGAAGTTTTTTGCAGCGATCAAATTTGTATCATCCCTACCAAAGATGTTGACGGGTCGAACCATGACATCACAGAAGATAAATACCAGTCAATAACTGCTCCGAAAATTAGTTACATTAGGCAAGCCATTTTTATGCTCTTAATTATATATGTGCAAAAAGATCTACTCTAAAACAGACAATGAAGAATGATCCAACACTTGATAGAGCTTGCCCATGTCGGACTTGATCATATGAAAGAATGATTTCTCATGCGAGGTGCCAAGGAAGAAGTTCCAAAGATTCAGGTTTCCAAAATTCTCAAGCGACATGTCCAAGTGCAGAAGGAAAAAAAATATTTTAGAAGGGGAAGGCAGGGTAATGCAAGAGAAAATAGAGCATGTTTTATTTGTAATAAAATATGACATTTTGCGAGGAATTGACTGCAATCGATGCAGTGTATTAGACTTCTCTCTGAAATTACAGACTACATAGGCTTTCATTTCAGCGAAGATGATGATCATGAATACGTTTCTCACTTGAAAATAGCCCACATAAGAGACTCTATTTTCCCTGGATGTTTATGAAGAATATCGTGATGATCATTACCAAATTTCAGAACCAAATCCAAAGGTCAAAGAAGAGATCCATAGGATCACGGTGATCCCGCAAGCCGAAATCAAAGTCAATGCATCCAAGTGGGATAAACAAACACATGTCATAGCTTTCGACCACTCTCACCTTAAAAGTCCAATCAAGGCTATTTTTTCTTTCCATATGATACATCCCATGTAGCACTCACCATGTGAATATAATCCAGAGTATTTCTTTGAATGAATAGATCGAAGCATGTCCGACCATAGAATGGACTGTGCACTTTAACATCGAAGGTAGAAATGTGTAGTGGTTCAAGGTTCCTTTCGCATGTCACTACCCACGAGAAATTTAATGTTCCTGCTAAGAATGCCTTGAGGAGTTAGCAGAACACTATCGGGTTCCCGAAAAGAAAAACAAGAAGGCCAAAAGGAAAATGTGCAAATCATCTGCAGAATGCCTTTGATAAAGGTATGAAAACAGCGACCCATCACTTGGCTTGCTCATCTCCCAGGTAAGTATAAATACCTTGTCAGCTATAACCCTCATGAATGGCCAAAATTTCCAGAGAAAATGCCAGGCCAATAACCCTAGTTGGGAAGATGACGAGGTAGCCGATTTTTCCAACAATCCTGAAATACTAATATATAGCCCTATTAGCGATGGATATACCCATGATTTTGCACCTCTTGAACATTTAAGTAAATTTGGTGCAGATCATGCCCCCAAAAATCCCCAAAAAGAATGTTGTTTTGCTCTAAGGAGAAAAACCACCATCTAGTGACTTTGAAGCAACAATCAATTGTCAGTCTGAAAATTATATTTCTCATAATAGAATCTTGAACAACATTGATAGAACTATTAAAAATATTTTACACACTCAGAATAAAAGGCTTAGCAGTGTGGAAAATAAGAAAAATGTTGAACAGGTTGTAGGAAATTCTTCCCAACATACAGGATGCATCAAAGCCTTGGACCACAGGTTAGTAAGATTTCGATACGATAATTGTCCGCTGAGTACTTCTCTTTTCCATTTATTCCACAAAGTGATGGTGTCTCTAAAGTGATGGTGTCTCTACACAACTGCACCTCTTGAAAAGTGATCACCTTATGCCCATGAAACCCATATGTACTCAGGTCACTTCTCTTCTTCCCACAAGTACATTCTCAGCCCAAAGTTATCCCCCTCCTCGGCTAGATTTTCCTTTTTCTATCTTTTCCTCTCCCTAAAGAAAAATCCATATAGCTGCTCATAATCAATTTTCTCTAACTATTAAAGAACCCGAAATTGACATCGCAAAGTTAGTTTGGAAAAAATAATGCACTTGCAGCCTAGAGACACCCGAAAAAGAAAAGAGATGTAGTAGAAAGCTAAAATAATGCTAACTATGAAAACCTCAAGATCTCTACCCTCCAAACCCCAAGCCCCTATGTTTTCCAACCACATAGAGATTTAGAAGAGGTAACATCTCAAGGGTTCGATACCAAGAAAAAAGAGGAGCTTACTGATGATTTGATCCAACAAGTTCCAATAGAGGATAGTTCTGAGGTAAGTACTAATTCCTCACAAGTTTCTTCAAAAGAAGAACTTCCCATTTTCATGAATCAGCCAGGGAGCCAGAGGTCTTCGAAGTTGACAATGATCATGATGGCAGGACTGATGAGCCCCATTCCAGAAAGGAGATATGATTCCTCCGCAACCAAACAGATAATGAAGAATGCTCCAACACTTGATAGATCTTGCGGCATGTCATATTTAATCATCAGAATGAATGACTTCTCGTGCCAAGCACCAATGAAAAAGTTTTAAAGATTCAGGTCGCCAAAATTCTCAAGCGACAGGTTCGAATACTAAATACTTCAGAAGGAGAATACCAGGCAATGCAAAGAGAAATAGAGCATATGTTATTTGAAATAAAATCTGACATTTTGCGCGGAACTACCTGCATTCCAAGCAGTCTATTAAACTTCTCTATGAAATTATAGATTACACATGCATTTATTTCAGTGAAGATGTCAATCTTGAATTAGTTTTCTCTTTTGAAGATACGCCCACAGGAGAGACACGCTTTTCGCTAGATGTTTATAAAGAATATAGAAATGATCATTACCAAATTTAAAAACCAAAGCCAAAGGTGAAAGAAGAGATCCAAAGCATCACGGTGATCCCGCAAACAGAAATCAAAGTCTATGCATCCATATGGGACAAACAAACACATGCCATAACTTTCTTTAACTCGGAAGCAGCCTCCTCACTCATTAATCCTGGTCTTACAATATGAGTATTGGGTGCCGTAATTCAAGAATTTCAACACAAAGTGAAATGGAATTGTAGCCGGAACTGTCATTACCAAGCACCCGATCACTATTGAATTTTTCCTATGACTGAAGTACATGAGCAAATTGATTGAGTCACATGTTCCAGGTATGGATGTGATTAATGGTTTTGATATTTACAGGGTTTTGCACGACAAACATCATATCAACGCCAATGTGATAGCATTCAAAAAGCAATTCAAGCCGTATTGTGTAGTCCTGAGATTGATCCAACTCACAAAAGAAGATCAAGTCAGGGAAATCGAAGCACAAATCACACAACACTCCTGTGTAAAATCTCACATTGAATTCTTAACAGAATGTGACAACCTTTATGGAAAAATGAAGAGTTCTTCATTAAGCTACATTTGAAGAAAAATTATAATATCAATCCTACACTGGCAAGTCACTATGGTATGAATGCAGACCACCTTCAGCTTGTAAAAAAGGAGTATCGGGAGCTAGTGGATTTCGATCTCATTATGCCATCACATTCACAATGGGTGTGCTAAGCATTTTATGTTAATAGAAAGCCAAGCAAATAAGAGGTGAATTGAGATTGCCAATTAATTACCAACCACTCAATAATTTTCTTTTGGATGACAAGTAAGCTCACCCATTTGTCCCAACTTGTCTAAAAAACATATTACTCTAAGTTTAATCTCAAATCAAGCTTTTGGTAATTGGGTATCCACCCGGATGATAGGGAAAAATTAGTTTTTGTATTCCCGATTACCATTTTTAGTTAAAAGTCGTGCCTTTCAGTTTAAAAACTGCTCCATCTTTGTTTCAAAAGTCCATGATGAAAATATATCAGTCCATCCATCAAACATCATTTCTTTATATTGATGATATTTTACTATTTAGTGATACTTGGGAGGAGCATATAAATTTGCTCAATCATTTTGCATCTTTAATGCGAAAAAATAGAATCATCCTTTCAGGTAAAAAAAATGGTTTTTGCAAAAAAAGATATTGATTTTTTGGGCATGAAATATTCCCATGGAGAACACACCTCAGGTCCTCATATTTCTAAGGAACATCTCATGTTCTCCGATTTTGGGTTCACGACGAAGCAAATACAACAGTGTTTGAGAATACTAAATTAAGTGAGAGATTTTATTCTTATTTTTATACATTTATTTCTCCTCTGACAAATATTTTGAAGCAAAATGCCCAGCCATTGGGCAAGGATCAAAAGGAAGTAGTGAGAAAGAATAAAAGAGATGTCTCAAAGTGTTAGAATCTTTGCACATCTCCTCATATGGAAATAAAATATTGCAGACATATGCTAGTAATGAATATTGGAGCGCAATTTTTTTTGAGAAAGAAAATGTTCATAGAAAAATATATGGTTACTCTAGTGAAAGATTCAATGATGTTGAACAACACTATCATTCCACGTTAAAGGAGATTCTTGCGGTTAAAAATTGGATTAAAAAGTTTAATTTTCTTCTAATTCACTCACAATTTCTTATACAGATGGTTATGAAGGGTTTTCCGAGGATGATCCAGTTGAATCCAAAGGTCATTCAGAATTTGCAAATTCTCGGATGGGCTAAATGGTTTTGACCATACAAGTTTCAGGTCAAGCACTTGAAAGGGAAATATAATGTTTTAACTGATTTTCTTTGAAGGGATGTGTGATGACCCAAAATGTCATATTTAATTTAAACATTCATTTTTGTGTTATAAGACCTTGAAAATCACTATTCATCACTCATCGACTTGCGTGTACAGTCCAAATAATTTTCCGAAAAGTTTTTATATGAAAAATTTATTAAAATGTAAAATAGAGCTTTTAAACTCAACTAAGTTGACTTTGGTCAATATTTTGAGTAAACGGAGTTGGATTAGTGTTTTGATAGCTCCGGTAGGTTCGTATAGAATTCGGAGGTCCCTAGCACAAATTATCGCTATTTAACAAACACTAAAAATTTAAAGGCTAAAGATTTCCAAAGTTTGTCTACAGATTTGACTTTTTGATGTCGGGGTCGGAAGTCGTTTCTAAAAATTTGAATAGGTCCGTTATGTCATTTATAACTAGTGTGCAAAATTTGAGGTCAATCGGACTTGATTTGATAGGTTTCGGCATCGAATGTAGAAGTTGGAAATTTTAAGTTCCTTAAGCTTGAGTTAGGTCATGATTTGTGGTTTTAGCATTGTTTGATGTGATTTGAGGTCTCGACTAAGTTTGTATGATGTTTTAGGATTTGTTGGTGTATTTGGTTGAGGTCCCGGGGGCCTCGGGTGGATTCTGGATGGTTAACGGATCAAAATTTGGACTAAAGGAAAATCTGATATTTTGGCCTTCTGGTGTAATCGCACATGCGGATTTTAGACCGTAGATGCGAGCTTGAAGAAGCAAGCCATGCCTCGCAGAAGCGCGACCGCATAAGCGGCCCACGCATTGCAGAAGCGGGAAAAGGGGGAAGGAGCAGCCTTGCGCAGAAGAGAACGCTTCTTTGCATAAGCGAGTCCGCAGAAGCGAGCCAGCCCACAGAAGCGACCCCAATTATCGCAAAAGCAGAACTGCAGGTGCGTTCAAGTGTCCGCAGATGCGAAAAAGCCTGGACATAACCCATAAAATCGAAAGTTAACTATTTTTACTCATTTTTGAGTTTTGAATCTCGTATTTAGTCGGTTTTAAAGGGATTTTTCACTACTTTGAATTGGGTAAGTGTTCTATTACCAAAGATGATTATATTTCATAAATCCATGTCTATATTTATCATTTATTTGGGATTTATATGGAAGGAATTGGAATTTTTGTAAAACTTTCAATAAAACGAAAAATTTAAGATTTGAAAGTTCATTTGACATCAGAATTTGATAATTTTTGTATGGTTGGACTCTTCTCAGAACGGGTGTTCAGATTTCATAAGTTTTTCCGAGATTAAAGACGTGGCCCCCACTGTTGATTTTTTAGATGAATTTCGGATTTTAATCCGAAAAATTAGATTGAATATATTGCATTATTTATGACTAGATTTGAGGATTCCAGACACAAACTCGCGAGGCAAAGGTTTATTGGAATCATGAATTTGGTTGCAAATCGAGGTAAGCGTCGTGGTTAACCTTGACTTGAGGGAGTAGGATTTATTTGTCTATTTGCTACGTGATTTAATGTGTGGGTACAATATATATGTGAGGTGACGAGTACTTATACGTTGTGGTTGAGTCAAAGCATGCTGGAGGAATTTATTTCATTTTGAAAAATTGCTTATTTAATTAAGATATTCCTGCTTAAGTTTATTATTGATTATGTGATCATTATTCATGAAATTTTTATTGATTTAATTATTGTTAAATATGGTGCGAAAGAGTGTAAAAGTACAAAGGGTGACGTCGTGCCATTTTTATTACTTATACTATCATTGTCACGATGAGAAAAAGTGTAAAAGCACGAAAGGTATTGTCGTGTCATTTATTAGTGTAAAAGCACGAAGGGTGATACCGTGCCATTTTAAGAGAGTGTAGAAATACGAAGGGTGATGCTGTGCCAAAAGAGAGTTAAATCACGACGGGTGATGTCGTGACATTTATTATTATTTATTTATCAGTTTATGAGAGGAATGAGAGTAAAAGCACGAAGGGTGGTGCCGTGCCATTTTCATACTACTAGTTGCTCATTTTATTGTTGATGAATTAATTGGCTGCTAAGTGATACTTCTCCTACTAAAATTATTATATCATTCCCCTTCGCATATCCCCTCCAAATTTATAAATTGTTATTTATTGTATTATTGTTTCTTCGTATTTGTATATACTTGTACAGGTTGTTTATGTACGTGTATTGTCATAGCCTCATCACTACTTCGTCGAGGTTAGGATCGACACTTACGGAGTACATTACTACACTATGCACTTCTTGTGCAGATTTTGGAGTTGGTCCCAATGGCTTACCATAGACGTACTAAGAGGATACTTGAGGTATAACTGCACAGCGTTCACAGTTCTGATGTCCCCTTCTATCTTATCTTAGCTGTGTATTATCTTTCAAACAACTTGAATTTTATTCAGATCTTTATTTGTATAATTCTAGTAGCTCGTGCACTTGTGACACCAAATTCGGGGATGTATTATGATGATTTGGTAGTTATGGTCTTCCGCACTTTATTTCAGTAATTGACTTCTGTTTAATTTAATTTGCTTAAAAAGTGGTTAAGATTATTTTAACGTTCGTTTGCCTAGCAAGTGAAATGTTAGGCGCCATCACGGTCTTGAAGACAGAAATTTCGGGTTGTGACAAGTTGGTTTCAAAGCACTAGGTTACTTAGGTCTCATAAGTCACGAGCAAGCTTAGTAGAGTCTGAAGGATTGGTACAGAGACATCTGTACTTATCTCTCAGAGGCTGTGAAGTTTAGGAACAATATAACTTCTTTCTTATTCTATCATTCAATTTTATTTTGTCATCGATGATTGATCCATTCTATTCTTATTCTCTCGCAGATGGAGAGAACGCATAATACATCTACCGATAGGCATGGGCCAGTGCCCCCGGTAGCAACTATGACCAAGGGGTAGAGGTCGAGGCCGAGGTTGCGCTAGAGGTCGATGCAAAGGCAGAGGTAGCGCTCAGTCTAGAGCTCGAGCGACAACGCCTGTTGTAGAACCTCAAGTGGATTTGGAAGTAGAGGTTCCAGCTCAGGATGCTCTAGTCCGTTTGGTGAGCCTTATGGAGGGTGTAGCCCAGAATTATACATTTCCAGTGGCACCAGTAGTCTCACAGGCTGGGGGAGGAGCACAAACTCCCACTACACCCGCTCCGGAGCAAATGGTTCCCCAGTATCAAGCTCCAGCAGCCCCGCCAGTTGGGGTAGTTCAGCCAGTTGTTGTGGCACAGGCCGGTGATAGGCTTGCTATGTCTTCTGAGGTCTTATTGAGACTGAATAAGTTTACTACGCTCTTTCTAGTTCCCTTGAGTAGTACACCTTCTGATGACCCACAGGATTATCTTGACCGCTGCCATGAGGTATTGCGGAACATGTGTATAGTTGAGACCAATGGGGTCGATTTTGCTGTATTTTAGATGACGGGTTCCGCCAAGAGGTGGTGGAGAGATTTTACGTTGTCTAGACCAGTTGTATCGCCTACATTGACTTGGGAGTAGTTCTCACAGCTAGTTCTAGAGAAGTTCCTCCTTATCACATTGAAAGAATATTACCGCATGTAATTTTAGCATCTACAGTAGGGCAGTATGACTGTTACTCAGTACGAGACCCATTTTGTGGATTTAGCCTGTCATGCTCTCCTTTTACTACCTACTGAGAGAGAGAGAGAGAGTGAGGAGGTTTATTGAGAGACTCACTCACCCTATCAGGCTTCAGATGGACAAGGAGGCCAAAAGTGAGATTGCCTTTCAGGCGACTGCTAATGTTGCGAGAAGGATCGAGATGGTTCTTGCACAACAGATAGGGCAGGGGTCTAATAAGAGGCCTCGTCAGTTTGGTGGGTTAAGTGGTGCCTCTTATGGAGTCAGGGGTAATTTTGGTAGAGGCCATCCTCCTAGGCCATTTCATTTAGTGCCCCAGGAATCCCACAATACTTTAGGTGGTCACGACCCTTACGTGTATGATTCCGACCAGCTAGCTTACAGTGCACCACCAGCTCCTATAAATAAACCTCCAATCCGGAGTCATCAGAGTGGTTATCCAGGTCGACATGGCCAGTTCTAGAGTAAGCAGTCACAACAGCCAAATACCTGTTATACTTGTGGTGATCCGAGACACATTGCTAGATTTTGCCCTCAGGCCCGGCATCCTCGTTATCTTCACTCTGGAATAGGTAAGGGTATTTAGACTTCATCTCCTCTTCTACTTCCCATGTCATTTCTTCTATATTCTTGTTCCTCCATAATACTTTCACGGAAGCTACATCCTTTGTTCTCAGCTTGCGGACTTGTCGATCTAATATAGCCACTGGCACTTCATCATATGATAGGTCCTTTGTAACTTGTACATCTTTGATAGGGACGACCCGAGAAGGGTCTCCAATACATTTCCTCAACATATATACATGGAATACCGGGTGGACAAATTCCAATTCAGATGGCAATTCTAACTCGTAAGCAACCTGTCCAATTCGTCGAAGAATTTTGTGCGGCCCAATATACCACGGACTCAACTTACCCTTTTTACCAAAACGCATAACACCCTTCATCGGCGAGATCTTCAGGAAAACCCAATCGCCAACCTCAAATTCCAGATCACGACGTCGGACATCGGAATAAGACTTTTGCCTGCTTTGTGCCGTCCTCAATCGCTCTTGTATCACTTTCACCTTCTCAATGGCTTGGTGAATCAAATTTGGCCCATATAATTCTGTCTCACCGACTTCGAACCATCCAACTGGTGATCTACATCTCCTCCCGTACAGTGCCTCATACGGAGCCATTTTAATACTGGAATGGTAGCTATTATTGTAGGAAAATTCTATAAGTGCCAGATGGTCATCCCAATGCCCCTTGAAATCTAGAACACATGCTCGTAGCATATCTTCAAGCGTCTGGATGGTACGTTCAATCTGTCCGTCAGTCTGCGGATGGAATGCAGTGCTGAGATTTACATGTGTGCCCAAACCCTTCTGAAAAGACCTCCAAAAGTTTGCCATAAATTGAGTTCCTCGGTATGATATAATAGATACCGGCACACCATGAAGCCTAACAATCTCCTTGATATACAACTTCGCATAATCTTCAGCCGTTTAAGTTGTCTTAATTGGCAGAAAATGGGCAGATTTTGTAATTCGATTAACTATCACCCAGATGGAGTCAAACTTATGATAAGAGCGAGGTAATCCAATAATGAAGTCTATATTAATCACCTCCCATTTCCAGGTCGGAATCTCTATATTCTAAATCAATCCACTAGGTTTCTGATGCTCGATCTTTACTTGTTGACAATTAGGACACTGGGCTACAAATTCTGCAATAGACTTTTTCATGTTATCCCACCAATATTGCTCCTTAACGTCATGATACATCATTGTCGAGCCAGGATGGATAGAATATCGGGACTGATGAATCTCAATCATAATCGTCTCTCGCAACCCTGCCACACTAGGTACACATAATCAGCCCTGGTATCTCAGTGTCCCATCTCCTCCGATCTTGAAAGCTGTAATCTTACACTGCTGAATTCCCTCTCTCAATCTTACTAAGGTAGGATCTTCATATTGCCGTGCTTTTACCTCGGCTACCAAAGATGATTCTGCTGTATTCTGTACAGTAACACCTCCGTCATCAGAGTCCAACAGTCTGATTCTCATATTGGCCAGCTGGTGAAGCTCTTTGGTCAACCCTTATCTACCTGCCTCAATATGTATTAAGCTTCCCATTGACTTACGGCTGAGAGCGTCTGCCACAACATTGGCTTTACCGGGATGGTACAATATCTTGACGTAATAGTCTTTCAGTAATTCAAGCCACCTACGCTGTCTCAAATTCAACTCCTCTTGCTTGAAGATGTATTGTAAACTCTTGTGATCTGTGTAGATGTCAACATGGACACAGTATAAGTAGTGCCGCCATATCTTCAAAGCATATATTACTGCAGCCAATTCCAAATCATGAGTCAGGTTATTCTTTTCATGCTTCTTCAATGGTCTTGATGCATAAGCAATCACCTTCCCACGTTGCATCAATACGCACCCCAAACCTATACCCGAGGCATCACAATATACCACATAACCTTCTGTTCCTTCTGGGAGAGTGAGCACTGGCGCAGATGTCAATCGATTCTTTAGCTCCTGAAAACTATGTTCACAAGCATCAGACCACTGGAACTTGGTAGCTTTCTGTGTTAACTTAGTCAATGGTGCTGATATAGAGGAAAACCCTTCTACAAACCGCCTATAATATCCTGCTAGCCCCAAGAAGCTGCGGACTTCTGACGGTGTTGTAGGTCTCGGCCAATTCTTCACTGCATCGATCTTCTGAGTGTCGACACTAATACCCTCATCAGATATCACATGGCCAAGGAATGCTACTAAGTTCAGCCAGAATTCACATTTAGAGAGCTTAGCATATAACTTATGATCCTGAAGGGTCTGTAATACTATCCGCAAGTGGCCCGCATGTTCCGCCTCCGAACGAGAATACACCAGAATTCGCATTTCTGAAGTTCCCTTCTATCCTATCTTAGATGTGTATTATCTTTCAAACAACTTGAATTTTATTCAGACCTTTATTTGTATCATTCTAGTAGCTCGTGCACTTGCGACACCAGATTCGGGGATGTATTGTGATGATTCGGTAGTTATGGTCTTCCGTACTTTATTTCAGTAATTGACTTCTGTTTAATTTTATTTGCTTAAAAATGGTTAAGATTATTTTAACGTTTTCTTACCTAGCAAGTGAAATGTTAGGCGCCATCACGGTCCTGAAGGTGGAAATTTTGGGTCATGACGTGAAGGTGAATTTGCCAAAAGGTTTCTGCAACAAAAGCACACGAAGAAGAATAAATCAGCAATTCAAATGTTCATTTTCTCACATGAGCCACGCCCAGGTTCTCCATCATTACATCACCCACCAAAGTTGTTTGATTTTTAAGATCCTATTGATCCGTCCATCTTATTAGGGCAGAGAGTTTTTATGAACTCAATGATTTTTGAAACTAAGGAGGTTCCATACTAGCAGCTTTTGGTTTTAATCCAGAATTTTCACTATGCCATGTGTTCATAGCATAGGCCAAGAATTTTTCACAACAGCTCTTATGGTTCTTTTTGTATCTCTACCACCAATACCACTTTCTCATTGAATTCAAGTGCCGTGAATTTTGAGACTTCCTAAGGTGGGAATTTGGGGTCGTGACAATTCTGTTGCTAGCGGATTTTGGGTGACTATGAGGTAGATGCTATGCCGTCCATAGACCTTGAAGTTCTCTTCCATTATTTCTACTATTGTTTTTTCGGTATTCAGATAGTTGTATTTTGATGATCAGTAGTGCTCATGTACTCGTCGACACCAGATCATTGGGATGGTTGTAGACATATTGTTGTTGTTTTCATCAATTATTTAGCATATTTCAGCTATTGAGTTTATTGACTCGTGTTTATTCAACCTCGTTCTTATTGTGTGATTGTTGGCTTTCCTAGCAAATAGTGTTAGGTACCGTAGTGTCTCCGGTGGGAGTTGGGTCGAGAAAAGTTGGTATCAGAGCACTAGGTTGCTTATGTCTCACGAGTCATGAGCAAGTTTAGTAGAGTCTTGCGGATTGGTATAGAGACGTATGTATCTATCTTCGAGAGGCTATCAAACTATTAGAAAACTTCACTTTCTTGCATTCTTGTCGTGTAGATTTGTTAATTCCGAAGTCTAAACCTATACTCTTCTATTATCTCATAGATGATAAGGACACGTGCACCCGGATCTGGCAGACGGGCACTAGTACCAGTTAGAGTCGAGAGAGGCCGGGGTCATAGCATGGCCAAGGTGTTGCTCGTGCTATAGCTAAGGAAACACATGTGGAGCACGTTTTAGATATTGTTGAGTTAGTGGGACTAGCTCAGTCCCTAGCGTTGCCAATCATTATTCTTGGTCTTCAGGAGGCCTTGGCCCAATTTCTGACTGTGTGCACTAACCTAGCTCAGGCGGTATTTATTCCACTTGCACCAGCTACCTCGCAGGCTGGGTGAGGTACCCAGACTCCCACCACCCGTACTATAGAGAAGCTATCTCAAGGTCATCAAACACCGGGATTGTTACTTGTTCAGTGGGATGCTACTACTCGGGCCGAGGTTGGTCAACCTTTTATCGATGAGGAGCAGAAAGGGTTTGAGTTGTTTGGGAGGCTTAAAGTGCCAGGTTTAGCTGAAGAGAGTCAGAGGATGCTCAGGATTTTCTAGATAGGTGTCAGTGGATTTTTTTCATTGCAGGTATTTTGGAGACTAGTGGAGTTGCATTTACCACTATTCAGTTGACATGGGCAGCCTACAGATAGTGGAAGACTTATGAGTTGAGCAGGCCAGTTGGTGCAGCTCCACTTACATGACATGAGTTCTCAGTTGTATTTTTAAAGAAGTTTTTCCCACAGACTCGGAGAGATGAGTTGCTTAGAGATTTTGAGTGGCTACGCCAGGGGGATATGATTGTGACTTAGTATGAGATGAGATTTGTGGATCTGGCTCGTCATGCAATATGGTTGGTTCCCCCTAAGAGCGAGAGGATCAGGAGGTTCATTGATGGCCTCAACTATTGTCTATGTTACAATTTTGCTCGAGAGTCTGAGACGGATGCTAGGTTTGACCAGTTGGTCAAGATTGTTAGGATCTTGGCAAAGGTTCGGAGGCTTGAGCGCGAGGAGGGGAAATGCATGAGCCCAGTGGTTTCAGTGGGTTTAGTGGTAACTCATCTAGAAGTCAGTCATATCATAGCAGAGGTCGTACTTTTAGACCCGAAACGTAGAATTCGTGACTTAATTGATTATATGAAATTTTATAATAAAATAATTATGTCATTATCCACATATCCTCCACGTGTTAGAGGAATTGAGCTGAGACTCATATTAAAGCTCATATTTAGACTGTGTGCCAATATTTTTGGGACCCGCATAGGTCGTGCTATTGTTAAATTAATTGTTTAAAAATGTAATTTATACTCAGTCACATCTATTATTTGCATATCATATCTTAGTCTCTGTTGCCATTCATTGTTACATCATATCATTTTGACAGGCTGATTTTCATGACATTGTGAGCCCGAGAGACTGGAGAGGTTGATCTCTGAGTGAGGCGAGGGCCTGATTGTGAGTTATATTTATGGGATCGAGCTGTTCCCCGCAACATGCTTTATTGATTTATCCCTGGACCTGACTTATTATAGCGCTTGGGATGAAGGAGCCCTCTGGAGTCTGTACCCCACACAGTGAACGCAGTGGATATTATGTTTGGGATGGAGTTTCTTGGACATGGAGTTGCCATATATATATTCACATTTGGGATGGAGTACCCAGGGCATGGAGTTTCCTTATTTATTTATATTTGGGATGGACTTCCCAGGGTATGGAGTTGCCTTACTTATTTACATTTGGGATGGAGTTCCCAGGGCATGGAGTTGCCTTCTTTCATTTATATCTAAGCTAGATTGGCCATATACAACACTAAGTGACTGACTGTTAGTTGCTATTTATATTGAGGGATGGATCTTCCCTACCTGCATGTATAGTATTGAGTGATTCACTACTCCGAGAGTGTGAGTATGTGATGCTTCCACGGTAGTATACCATATATAGCATGTACATTGGCATGTAGATATAGAGATGTCATATTCCTCGTATCAAATAGAGTTGAGTTATTTTACTTGTATTAAGTTATCTGTTGAAATTGAAAGCATGCCTACATTTCTATACTGTTATTTCATATTGGATTGTACCCGTTGAGCTCGTCGCTACTTTCATCCCAAAGGTTAGTCTTATTACTTATGGAGTACATGGGGTCGGTTGTACTCATACTACACTCTGCACTTCGTATGCAGATCCAGGTACTTCAGATATGTCGACTCCTATGTTTCGGAGATTATCTGTTAGAGATTATCGAGGTAGCTGCTTGGCATCCGCTGACCTTAACTCTCTTTTCCTTCAGTGATTTGTATTGTTCAATATTTCCAGATAGTGTTTTATCAGTCAAATTATGTCATCATTTAGATGGTCATGTACTCAGTGACTTTACTTTGTTGGGAGTGTATTTGTATCATTAATTATGGGATTTTCTATTAAATCTAAATATTATCGTGGTGCATCAGCTAGCCATAGTTCATATAGTACTCGACCGAGTCAGTCATCTCTTAGTGCACTTCCCGCTCAGAGTTCATCTCGTGCACCATCAGTGCAATGTTCATCTATACCAGGTTATTCTGGTAGTTATTCTAGTTCTCAAGGTCCACCTCAGTACTTGCCGCCATTATTTGAGAAGGGTTATTTTGAGTGTTTAGATTCGGGTCATATGAAGAGACATTGTCCCCACCTTCCACGAGGTCCAGATGAGCAAAGGTGTTAGGTTGTGGCTCCTACACCAGTTATTCCACCACCCGCCGTGCCAGCATGGGGTGGGGCACATGCAGCTAGAGGTCTCCCTAGAGGAGGAGACATATCAAGTGGTGGTCATGCTAGATTATCTGCTATTCCTGCTAGACCACATGCAGTTGCCTCATAAATGGTAATCATATGTATTGTCTAAGTATGCCACCAGGATGCTTCTTTATTATTTGAACCTAGTTCCATATATTCGTATGTATCGTCATATTTTGCTCGTTGTTTGGAATTGCCCCGTGAGTCCTTAGTTTCACCTGTTCATCTATCTATGCCGGTGGGTGATATTATTATTGTGGACCGTGTGTGGTAAGCATTAAGGGATTGGAGACTAGCTTTGATATTTTATTGCTTAGTATAGTCGATTTTGATGTTATCTTGGGTATGGATTGGTTGTATCCATGTCATGTTATTCTAGATTGTCACGCTAAGATTGTGACGTTGTCAATGCCAAGGTTGGCAAGGATCGAGTGGAGAGGTTCTCCAGATTTTGTCCCCAGTAGGGTAATTTCTTATTTAAAGGCCCAATGAATAGTTAGGAAGGGGTGTTTATCATATTTGGCCTTTGTGAGATATGTTGATGCAAACACTCATACTATTCATTCTATTCTGGTAGTGTGAGATTTTTCAGATGTGTTTCCTGTAGATCTTTCGGGCATGCCACCCGACAGGGATATTGATTTCGGTATTGACTTGGTGCCGAACACTCACCCCATTTCTAATCCTCCATATCGTATGACACTAGCAGAGTTGAAAGAATTGAAAGAGTAGCTTCGGGAACTTCTTGATAAGGGATATAGGCATGCCAACACACCCGTCACCTAGCATGTGCGTCACCTCAAAACCAGTCACATAACACGTAATTTCGGGAATTTATACCCTCAGAATCAAGTTTAGAAGTGTTACTTACCTCAAACCGTGTATTTCTTCCTTCCAATATGACCTTGCCTCGCGAATCGGCCCCCGAACGCCTCGAATATAGTCATAATTATTCGATACAGTCAACACAAATTATAGGAATTAATTCCATATGAAAATACAAATTTTCCAACAAAATTCGAAATTCCACTAAATATTTGCCAGTGGGGCCCATGTTTTGGAACCTGATAAAAGTCACAAAATATGAACGTCCATCCAACCACGAGCCTAAACATAAATATTTTACCAAATTCTGACACTAACTCGTCCCTGAAATCTTCAATTTAACCTTAAGAGTTTTCACAATTGTTTTCCAACTTAAAACACCAATTAAATGCTAAAATAACTATAGATTCAGGTAATTTGACCAAAATTGAGTTAAGAACACTTACCCCAAATCTTCCCTTGAAAATCACCCAAAAATCACCTCTCCACTAGCTCCATATCGTAAAAACTGGAGTCTCATGTTTAGAACTTAAGTTCTGCTGCCCAGTCATTTCCTCTATGTGATCGTGGACCAACTCACGCGATCATGAAGAACAATGTTCCCCTGCCAAAATTTTACCTTACGCGAGTGCGTATCTTTTCACGCGATCACGAAGCACAGCTTTCTCCACCATACGCAATCGCGTACAGCCACACGTGATCGTATAGCGCAGCACGTAAATTTTCCAGTTTCCTCCATCACACTATGCAAACTCAGCTCAATCCATGCGTTCGCGTAGTATTGCTGGCCAACAGCTTCGCGATCACGGACTTACCTATGCGATCGTGAACCTTCTCACGCAATCGCTTAGAAGGAAACCAGACAGTGCACCAGAAAAACATTAGCAAAACTCAAAGTCCAAAATTCGATCAGTTAACCATCTAAAACTCACCCGAGGCCCCCAGGACCTAAACTAAATACACAAACAAGTCCTAAAATATCATACGAACTTAGTCGAATCCTTAAATCACATCAAACAATGCTAAGAACACAAATCATACCCCAATTGAAGCCTAATGAAAACTAACAAATTCCAACTTCTACATTTGATGCCGAAACCTATCAATTCAAATCGGATTGACCTCAAATTTTACACACAATTCATAAATGAGATAACAGACCTATTTAAATTTCCTGAATCAGATTTCGACCCCGGTATCAAGGAGAATGTAAGGCCCCGTTAAAATTTCCTAATGATTTAAGATTTTAAAGTGCGCCAACGGTATTTGGGAATAACGTATTTGAGTGTTAAAGGATACCTATGGGATAGAGCCGCATCATTTTGAATGGATAGTGGATGTTTAATGTGTGTTGGAACATACTAAGGAGTTTTATCAATGGCAAGAAGTTGTGTGGAACAAGTTGGATACATTAAGTGGAAACGACGTTTCAATTGGCACAAGACCCAACTTCAAATGAATAGAACTTACTCCATCTAATGACTTAGGTGGTGATCTACCCATCAAATTAAATTCCTTTGAGTCTATTTTCCAAGGCATCAAACCATTTGTCATTTGGATATTTATAAAGAAGGTTATGGCCATTTTACTGGACCTATGTCATATGACCGCACAGAAATGCGGCCGCACATATCTGGGAGTTTCTGCCTTGTGAGTGTGACCAGATGAGCGGCCGCACATGTAGGAGCCCGTTAAATAATCCCATGACCGGGTAGAGAGAGTGGTTAAGTCATTTCTTGAGCTAAAACCTGATAGTTTAGAGAGAAGTGAGAGTGTTCTAGATAGAGGAAGTAGATAAAGTATTTTGTTCATCAAGATTTTGTTTAAGCCTTGTAATCCAACAAGGAAATCTCACAAGATCTTCACTCAAGAGCTAAGATTCAAACCCCTAGTCTTCAATTTCGAGTTTGGGGGGTAAAAGATGGGTGATTGAGAGTATGATTCTTAGGTGTAAGAGAATTAATTATACATGCTTGTACCAATAAGGTTTGTGGTAAGATTGTTGAGCTAAAATAAGTAAATATTGGATTGAGGAGTGAAGGAAATCTTGTAGAAGATCCTTGTAGCCAAATTTGCACACCTAGTGTTTTATAAAATGCTCAAATGAGCTGAAACCATGAATATCTTCCTAATTCGTGTTCAATTTTGTTATGTCTCGAAATAGATTAGGATTGCTAGAAGTTTTGTAACATTGTAGTAATTTAAGGAAAGCTCAAAGTGAGGTATGTTGGCTACGCTACTCTCTTAGAATTGAATTCCATGATGTTCTCATAAGTTTCAACTATGGTTGTCTCAAGTTCCTTATCCTATGTTCCGAGATGTCCCTAATAAATTTGATTGTCCCGAATAAACAAAGTGTCGAGACTTATGTATTCAAAACGTGTTTCGAATGTTACTATCATATTATGTTATCTTTTGGGAATGTGTTCAAGAATGATGTGTTCATTAAAATGTTATGGATTTGAGCTGTGTTTCAAATGAAAGTTATGATGCCAACTTGTGTGAGAAAAACTCGATATGCTTAAGACTCTTAATTACTCATATGTGTACCTGAAGTCTTGATTGGAAATGCCTTGCTGTTGATAATCTATAAAGATGCTTGAAAGTGAAAGAAGTGAGTTGAAGATATAAAGTGTGGCCACTGTGCCAAGAATGAAAGTTATACTTGTGGCCAATGGTGCCAATTAAATTAAATGATATGAGAAAGGTTATGAAATTATCCTTGATTCAACTATTCTGAATTGACTTCAAAGATAGATTTGCCTAAAAGCTTATGTATTCAAGTCATGCCTAAATGTGGATGTTTTAACTAATGCTATTTATGAGTATTTTCAATATGTTTTGCATTCATACATATTTGCGAGTGGAAATTGTGTATTGCCCTTTTTGGGGAAAAGTAATTCAAGAATAATGGTATGTTACTTGTTTATGATTTTAACTTGTTCCTTGGCTGTCAATCATTTGACTCCATTTCATGGAAAGAAATCTATTGTGCTTAAATTCTTCATTTTTAATGAACTTAAAGTTGTGATTTCCGGAATATAATATATGTTGATATTTATGATGAGGATCCATGAAAGGATAGAGATGAAGGTGTGGAATATAAAATACGGCCGTTGTGCCATGAATGAAGAATCATATGTACGGCCAAGTAAGCCAATGAGATAATGATGTTTTAAAAGGATGAAAATGCCAATGAGGCTATAAATGGTGCGAAATGTTATGATGTAAATGCATTTGTATTGTTTTTTCCTTTGTATGCAAGTCAAAAAAGTATTTTGGGAGTATCGATAGTTACCGAGAAAGGGTAGATTGAAATAACCTAACCCTGAAACTACACGTGCCGGTGTAGGAATGGATTGTGATCATTCCCCTTATTTGGGATGTGATTGATGTGATATAATTATTCCCCTTATTTGGGATAAGATTGATGTTATGACATTATTCCCCTTAATTGGAATGAGATGATTGATAGAAAAGGATGACGTCGATCCACACGACATTATGATGAGATGGCCTAGCCGATTTGCTCGTGATCGGACACCATGCCACACACATGGTGGTGATTTTGCTGGAAACTGTAATTGAAATTTTGATTGTTGTTGATGTCTCTAATGAGATGGCCTAGCCGATCGTGTCGTGATCAGACTCCGTGCTAAACGTACGGTGGTATTGGTATTGAGAGTGATGGTGGTTGATGTCTCTAATGAGATGGCCTAGCCGATCGGGTCGTGATCAGAATCCATGCTAAAAGTACAGTGGATTGGTATTGTGAACATTGGTATTGTGAATGGTGATATTGTGAACAGTGGTATACCGGTGCTAAAGATCTCCCAACAAAAAATAATATTATCTTCATATTTTGGAAATTAATATGTTTTAACTTGGAAATTGGATATCATTGATTATTGATTCAATGGTTTTCCCTTTTATGTTGGCATTCTATTTTGAAAGAAGACAGTTAGCTTTACATACTAGTACTATTCCATATGTACTAACGTCCTTTTTGTCGGGGGCGCTACATTTTCAATGGATGCAGGTCGTTCATCAGCGGGCTGCTTTGGTACTCGTTAGCAGTCACTCTCTATTCAGCAGGTTTTGGTGAGCCCTACTCTATTCCGGGCCTGATGTCATTTGAGTTGTAGATTGTCCTTTAAGGTATAGCCTGGGCCTTGTTGCCGGCACTTCCATACTACTCTTCTATTGTACTTAGAGGATCCGTAGTTAGGTTGTAAGTGGTGTTTGATATGGGGAATTGAACTAGAAATGTTGGTATTTGGCAAACATGTGTTTCATTATATCTATAAACTTGTAATAATTTGGAAATTATGAATGAAGCTGCTACTAGAAATGAAATGGGAGTTGTTAATGAAATCTTTTTAGTGCTCTATTAATGGAGTGCATCCCCTCTTTATTCATGGATGAATTTGGGTAGAAGGAAATCGAACAGGCTTGCTCGGCCGGGTTCACTTGGTTTACTGTCGATCGCGCTCCCCGAGTTTAGGGCGTGACAAACTTGGTATCAAAGTCTAAGGTTTTAAAGTTTCCTAGGATGTCTCGGAGCCGTGTCTAGTAGAGTCCTTCTTATCGGTGTGTTGTCGACCACATCTATAATGAGGAGGCTACTTGGACATTTAGGAATTTCACCCTTCTTTGATATTCCAGATTATACGGTAAAGCTCAAAATAGGAAGCTACATTCCTCGTCATGTCTCATTTTCTATATGATTAACCCACGGGTTCAAGGCAACGAAGAGGAAATGAAAGAACCAGTTACTAGGGGATGTATCTTTGTTCCTATTAATGTCTCTGCGCCACCAGATTATGTGGTGAGAGCACCTAAGATATGAATGAGGATTATTGGCATCAATAAGCCGTAATGTTTGATATGAAAGAAGAGCCACTAGGGTTTATGTTGCATGATTCTTGAAATATGTTATGGTTGTGGAAAGAGGTGGCACGAGAATAACAAATTCCCTTAGGTTGGATACACACATCCCGTTCTGCCCGATATGCGGGCGGGAACATTTTACGTCATGTTGTGAGTATGCTCAGAAGCGTGTTAGGGGTGGTAGATTTGGGAAATTCCAAAAGTCCATACAATGAGCTGTTGCAGAGATTGTTAATACCATCACGTGGTCCTAGAGGAAGGATGAGGGGAATGTTTATGACGTATGCAAAAAGGTTACATATCAGGTCAGTGGGGCGAGTCAGTTTAGTGGACCTCATCCCTGTTGCATGAAGTATAGGTGTTGTCATTCAAGGGTATGTCACTATGGTACCAATGTATGTTACGGATGTGGAGTCAAGGGGAATCCATTAAGGCACCTCCCGTCAATCTAAAGTCTTTAATTAAGTCACTCCTTATTATATCATTTTGAACACGCATATTTTTTCCGTGTTGTATATGTACATCAATATTGAAGAGCCTTCATAAACACGGTCTTAACAAGAAGCTGAATAAAAAAACATTACATGTACTTACTTACTAAACGAGACGCATTATTCATAAAGCCACTCTATCACAAATTCTCTTATTTACAACCTCGTGAGGAATTGAGTTCTATAACGATTTCCTTGGAATGAGTTATAACCCAAGGTTAATACTTCCCATTGCTTCCTTAAATTCTCAACAAAGGACTATACCTGATGAATTTCTTACAAGAACCTTTTGATTCAAATGGATAATATCTGCTCACTTATGCTTATGCATGCACCGTCATAAAGTTTACCTATGTGGTATCAAATCTAATGTATAGCAGCCTAGTTTTGAGATCCTTCTTGAGCCACTCTTTTTCTCTCCGGTGTATGTGGATCCTATGGTTTGAACAATAACTTCACTCTTTTTTGAATATTATCATGAATCCTTTTCACTATCTAGTAACATGAGACCATATCTCAGCACCTACCATATGTGTAAACGTCAATTAAAAGGGGTCACTTGTCCGTATAAAAGTTTCTTGGGAAATTTGAGATTTTCACAAATTCGTCATAGGAAGATCTTTTTGTTTGCCCATCTCGGTATGACTTTCATGTCCACTTAGATCATGCATCAGTGAGTAACTCACTTTGTTCCTAGTATTGTAGTTGCAAATGAAGTGGCTTGGTATTGCAACTTGATAGCTGTTATGGAAAAACATGTCTAGCTGATAGCAAAGTGTTCATTCTCTCTAACCAATACATGATTTCATCCCAACATTAAGATGTCCTAGCTACATGGTTTCACTTTTGTGTGGTTGAAAGTTAAGCAGCCTTACCACGACTTTTCCCTCCCCAATTCAGGTGGATGTTTCAGGTTGTGGCACAAATGATCAGTATATTGATTTGAAAGACATGTTTTTCGTATCTCTAGTCCTCTCATATAGGATCAATTATCATGAAGGGTTAATCTGCCAGAATGATAATAATCTCACAAGTGTTCAACCTCCTTTTCAACCTCGTGGGCTTGTGGCATAGATTCCTTGTGTCAAATACTGTTTAGCGCGTAATGCAACTATATGTATTTTGAAACCCATATCACATTCAGGGTGCCAGAATATTCTCCTTTCGAGATAAACTGATTTTCCCTACATTCCAAGAGGCAACTGGTATCACGTACTTGGCTATTTCTCTTTGAGGCCTACTATTGCCGAATAAGGCATATATGGAATGAAATAATTGTTGATGTCCTTTTCATGACTCTTAGTCTTCCAAGAATAACTGACGCTAATGTTTTTATCCTCCCGACCATGCCTCACATATGTCACAAGTCTAAAATGACTCATTTCTTTAAAATCTCAGAATCATGAACATGGTCCCTACATTATCAATGCCTACTAGGCAACTCTATGCCTCATTTGTCGAATTAATGATGTCATCACAATGATTAACCATATCAGCACTATTGGTAGTAACTTTCATGTCTCTTAGGATATAACCTCTTGAAATGTTCTGCTTAGCACATTGACGGATTGTTGAAATATTTCAGCCAAATCTCGGACCTCATTGCTCCTAGTTATAGAAACCTATGGGGGTTGAAGATTCAAACATGTCAAAGAAGAAGCATCACCCCGTGGTCAAATATATTGGATAGGAAAGTTTATGATCATATTCGTTCTAGCACATCTAAGAGTAATTATGGATTTTTAGTGGGAGATTAATTAAGTAGTTAAAATCTTTGCATAAGTTTGGTGGAAACATAACGTGGCAACAAGTGGAAATGAATCAAGACTACATGATGACTCTTTAATTTTAGATAATTAGGTGGCATATGGATAATGTCCTTGGTCATCGTTTGTTGACGATTCATATATGCACATGGCAAACATGTAGAGAGGGAAGTTTATTTTAGTCATCCTTACACTTTATTAGTCATGAATTCATGAATTATCTTTAGCATATTAGTCATCCTTACACCTTATCTTCAATCCATACCATAATTTCATTTGGGAGAGTTGTAGAAAGGGTAAAGGAAAGAACGAAAATGTGAGGGGATTTGGGAATTCATACGAGACTACATAATGTAATAGCAACTAGATTTGCAATTCTAAGGGAGCCCGGTATAACCTTTCTCAAGAATATCATACGGATTTACCCCTACTTCAATCTCACCATTACGTGTTTCATCGTGATTGACGTGTATTAGATGGATTGTCAAGAGAATCGGCTCAGGTATATTAAGGCTATCCCTTCTCCCTTTTGGCATGATCCAAATAATACAAACGAAATGAGTAAAATACACAACTTTCATAAATGACTCTATTCTTGGAAATACTAGGGGTGTGTATATTCTTGATTCCCCATGTGTCTTATTATTATATCTTTTGTTCACGAGTATTAGAAAAATATATAGTTGATAAAGTTATCCGAAAGGCATATTGATCTTATGACATTCAGAGAAATCTTATTAATGCACTTCTTATGCATTTCATACATCTATGCATGTACATTGACCCATGGCCAGATGGAATTATATACAGGTATATTATATGTATATGGGATATGGGAAAAGGTTATGACATTTTATACGCACCACCACATGATCAGCTGGTATATGTTGATGATTTTCTCACAGTGGCCGAGATGATATGAGGGAATACCCTCAGAGGCTTGATGATCTTATGAACACATACACATGTGCATGGTATGACATTTATACGCATATGCATGATATTATAAATATGAAATGATTCACAGAGATATTGAGACTTATATGTTGAGTCTTTTACTTCATGTTTCTCTATGTCTTTTATTTACTGATTTTTATTCCTTACATACTCCGTATATTATTTGTACTGACGTCCCTTTTGCCTGGGGACACTGCGTTTCATGCCCGCAGGTCCCGATAGACATGTTGAGAGTCCTCCAAGTAGGATATCAGCTCAGAGGAAGATGTTGGCGCGCTCCATTTGCTCCGGAGTTGCTTATTTGGTCAGTATGATTTGGACATGTTTAGATTAGTATGGTGGGGCCTTGTATTGACCTTTATGAAATTTATGTACTCTTAGAGGCTTGTAGACAGATGTCATGTATACGGATATTTGTATGTCCTTGTCGGCCTATGTTTTGAGTATATTAAGGATCATGCCGGCCTTATAGGCCCGTACGTCAAATGTATAAGTCGGCATATCAGTTTGGGTCACCCTATATTGAGTATTCCCTCATGATTTAGTCTAGTTATCTCATGACAGCCTTTCTGGTTCATTTACCTATAATAATGTGATACAAAAAGATACGTTACGTTGGTACTCGATTGAGTAAGGTACTGGGTGCCCGTCGCTGCCCATCGGTTGGGTCGGGACATTAAGTGTTTGGGGACGGACTTTACTCCTCATTCTAGGATGAATAATCCTAAGTGGGGGAGAATGTAAGGCCCTGTAAAAAATTCCTAATGATTTAAGATTTTAAAGTGCGCCAATGTTATTTGGGAATAATGTATTTGAGTATTAAAGGAGACCTGTGGGATAGAGCCCCATCATTTTGAATTGATAATGCATGTTTAAGGTGTTTTGGAACACACTAAGGAGTTTTGTGAATGGCAAGAACATGTATGGAACAAATTGGATACATTAAGTAGAAGGGATCTTTCAATTGGCATAAGGACCGAATTCAAATGAATAGAACTCCCTCTATATAAAACATAGGTGGTGATAGATCTATCAAATTAAATCCCTTTGAGTCTAGTTTCCAACGCATCAAACCATTCGTCATTTGGATATTTCTACAGAAAGTTGTGGCCATTTTACTGGACCTATGTCATATGCGTGCCCAGATGTGCGGCCGTGCATATTTGGTAGATGAAGTATTTTGTTCATCAAGATCTTGTTCAAGCCTTGAAATCCAACAAGGAAATCTCACAAGATCTTCACTCAAGAGGTAAGATTCAAACCCCTAGTCTTCAATTTCGAGTTTGGGGTAAAAGATGGGTGATTGGAGTATGATTCTTGGGTGTAATAGTATTAATTATACATGCTTGTACCAATAAGGTTTGTGGAAAGATTGTTGAGCTAAAATAAGTAAAGATTGGGTTGAGGAGAGAAAGAAATCTTGTAGAAAAACCTTGTAGCCAAATTTGCACACCTAGTGTTTGATAAAATGCTCAAATGAGCGGAAACCATGAATATCTTTCTAATTTGTGTTCAATTTTTTTATGTCTCTAAATAGATTGGGATTGCTAGATGTCACGCCCCGAAACTGGGGAGCGCGGCCGGCGCTTAACCGAGTAAACCCGGACGAACAAGCCTATTAGATTTTCTTCTACCCAGACTCATCCATGAACAATTAGGATACATTTTTTCGTTAATCGGACAATAAGATGATCATGTGTGCAATACCAATTTCTTACCATAAATTACTTCATTTTAAGATCTCAAAACACACACACCTTCATGGTTCAAAGTGGAACAAGTGATTTAATCACAACACAACTTGTTTATCATTCCCAACACCCATATACAACCCACACTTAGTCTACTGAGCCTCTATAAATACCAAAGAGTACAATGATAGTGACGGCAAAAAGGCTCCGTCTATACCTCAAAACACGATAACGCATACTAAACAAAAGATGCACAACCCCGGAATGAGATGGGGCTCACCAAGTCAGTTGGGAAGAATGAGCACTGCAATCACCGGTCAGTATCCTCTGCTGTGGAACAACCTGGATCCATTAAAGATGCAGCACCCGCAGAAAAAGGGACGTTAATACATGTCTAATAGTACTAGTATGCAAACCAAACACCAATTTAAGAACTCGGAAATACAGTATGAATATGATGAATCAAGGCGATAATAGAATAGCATAAATACCTGTTTAAACCAAAGCAAGCTCATCAAGTGCTATCATTAACATTTATAGAATTTAAAATGAGATCCTCTGTAACCATTTTCACACAAAGCGGCCTCGTCGCCTCACCCCAATGTATGCAGGTGGAGGTGTAAGCACAATACCAAATCTCTACTCAAACGGCCGTGTCGCCTCTCCCCAATTTATGCGGGTGGAGGTGTAAACACAATACCCATTTTCACACAAGCGGCCCCACCACCTCGTCCCAATATATGCGGGTAGCAATGCATCAACGATACCAATACATACACAAAGCGTCCATGACACCTAACCCCAATATATATAGGTGGGTGGTGGTGCAACAACAATACCTAAATTATACACAAAGCGCCCTTGCTGCCTCACCCCAATATATGCGGGTGGAGGTGTAACCAAAATCACAATCTCTTGGCATAATAGTTTTCCACATAAATCATGACTTTTTATCATAACACGTACATACACAATCCATAATTTGGAACACATCCTCAATTTATAATACAACATGACAAGAGCATTTCAAATATGAATTGAACTTATATCTTTGTCACAAAACGTTTTGGGAATACTCAACTTGTAATAAATATCTTGGAACCTACAAGGATATTGAGGTTCCAATTCATAAAGAAGAGTTTAGCCAACATACCTCAATTGAGCTTTCTTAAACTCTAAAATATTTTGGAATTCTTAGCAACTTCAATCTATTTTAGAAATATAATAAGTAGAACCAAAATTAGGAAGATAATCATGGTTCTAGCTCATTTGAGCATTTTATCAAACACTTAGTGTGCATTAAGGTTTCAATGTCCTTTTATGGAGGATTCCATCATCCCACAATCCATTCCTTACCATTTTTAGTTCAATAATCCTCCTACACCCATTTGATAACACATGCATGTAAAATAAACAACTCTCATACCCAAACATTATCTTGCTAATTACCCATTTTCAGAATCTTACCTCTACGATGAGAAAGGGCCCTAGAGAGGGAGAGAGTTCCTCAATCAATTTTTTCCCAATCTTACCTAAAATCTTGGAAGAATTCACAAGGGAAGCATACTAGGTCTTCATCCTAGAGGTAAGATTCTACATCCTATCTCTTAATTTCGAAATTTAACTATAAATGGGCAATTAGTAAGATAATTCATGGGCATGGCAGTGGATTATTTTGCATACATGATTGATCACGGGATGTAGGGAGATTGTTGAGCTAAAATAATAAACAAGGGGCTGTGGGATGAAGGAAATCTCCATAAAAGGACCTTGACACCTTAATGTACACCTAGTGCTTGATAAAATGCTCAAATGAGCTAGAACCATGATCATCTTCCTAATTCAATTTGTTACTTTTCTAAAATTGATTGAAGTTGCAATGATTTCCGCAGCATTTTAGAGTTAAGGAAGCTCAAGTGAGGTATATTGGCTAAACTCTTCTCTTAGAAATTGAACCCCATAATATCCATGTAAGTCCCGAGTTGCTCATTGTGAATCGATTACCCGAATAAGCTAGTGTCAACAGACATCCGTGATCAATATGTAATTCAAATACTCTTGTTATGTTGTACTACTATTTGAGAATGTGTTAAAAGTATGGGTTGCATATCTGAATGCCTTGACTTCAAGTTATGTTTCAAATGAAAGCTAATGAAAGATTGTGTAAGAAATCGTGATGTGCCTAAGACTCTTATTTGCTCAAATGTATGCTTAAATGCCTTGAATAGAAATGTCTTGTTGTTGGAAAGTCCATGATGATGGTTGAAAGTAAAAAGGTGTACATGAAATGCGAAACATGAAATACGAATCACGTAATCCGAAATGTGTAATATGTAACACGACCAATGTGCCAAGAGAAATAATACAATTGTGACCATTAGTGCCAATGAAATGAAGAGATGTGGAAGAAATATGAAATGGGATGATTGATAGAAAAGGGTGATATCTCACATGAGACGGCCTAGATGATCGGTTCATGATCGAACGCCATGCCGCACACTTGGCGGTGATTGTGTTAGAAATTGTAATTGAAATTGTGATTTGGTTGATGTCTCGCATGAAATGACCTAGCCGATCTAGTCGTGATTGGACACCATGCCGCACACATGGTGTTGACTGTGTTGGAAATCGTAATCGAAATTTTGAATAGTGGTATACCAGTACCAAAGATTTCCCAACTTAAAATTTGGAAATTTATTTAAAAACATATACTATCTCTAATTTGATATTTGGTAATTGTTTGAGGCTTTAACTGATATTATGATTGTCTTTACTTGCATTACTGCTCGTTTCTTTGAGAGAGTGTTTAGTCATATATACTTGTACTATTCGACAATACTAATGTCCCTTTTGCCGGGGGCCTGCATCTTTAATGGATGCAGGTGGTTCCATAACAGGCGGCACTGATCTGTGATAGCACTACACTCTTTTCCCAAGTGATTTGATGAGCCCCACTTCACTCGGGGTCATGTATGTTTTGTTCATTTTAGCACCATGTTTTGAGGTATCGCCAGAGTCTTGTTGTGTACACTATCATTGTACTCTTTTGTATCTAATAGAGGCTCCGCATACATATCGTGGGTGGTATGATGGGGTGGGAAAAGTCAAAGTAGTAATGTTGTAATTGTATCACATGTTCCACATAAAACTATGAAAAAGTATATATGTTGGAAGCTTATAAATGATGTAACTGATATAATGAATTGGTGTTGCTGTTTACTTGATCCTCCCCATTGATTAAATAAAGAATTGGATTTTACAATCATAAATGAGTATGTTCGGGTAGAAGGTATTGCACCGGCTTGCTCGGCCGGGTTATCTTGGTTGAGCGTCGGTCGCGCTCCCTAAGTTCGGGGTGTGACAGGATAATAAAGATTCAATCTTAAATAAAAATCAAAAAGTCAACCCGGGTCCGAAACTTAGAACCTGACCAAATATATAAATATTGAGCACCCATTCCGATATGAGTCCAACCATAAAACAATTATCCATTTTCGACCTCAAATCGACCTTCAAATCCTCAATTTATAATTTTGGAAAGTTTTAAAAAACACCAAATTTATCCAACACAAATAACTAATTAAATAATAAAAACAATGATGGAATCATGAATAATGGCCAACTCTGAGTCAAAAATACTTACCCCGATCCAAACAGTGAAAATTCTCTCCAAAATCGCACAAAACTGAGCTCTACAACTCAAAATATGTTAAAATGAACCAAACCCTCGAAATAAAGTACTATATTAAAACGAAAAAGAATTCATGATTGCAAAGAACAAATTTCACCAAATCCCTAAACCTCTTACGCGAACACGAGGCTAAACGTGGTGACAAAATGTCCTCAGGCTTCGTGATTGCTGCTGCGTTGTTGCGACCGCGATAAACAATGCGTTCTAACATACAACCTCGCCTTCTTTCTATGCGGACGCGGCCTGACACTCATGTTCATGATGAAGAAACACCCCAAGGCTTCGCGAATGCATCCTTCTCTTCACAAATGCAATGTGAAAAAATCCATGTGCTAGCAAAGACTCTACGCGATAGCGACCCATTCTTCGTGATCGCGAAGAAGGATACCAGAAGCATATAAATCAAAAGTTCCAACACATGAAGAAAGTCTAAAACCCATTCGAAACACACCCGAAGCCCTTGGGAACTCAGCCAATTACACTAGCAAATCCTAAAACACAATACAAACTTACTCGAAGCCTCAAATAACATCAAACAACAAAACCACAAATCGTATCCAATTCAAGCCTAATGAACTAATGAACATTTCCAAATTCAAAACTAACGGCAAACAAACCTAAACACCTCATAATGACCTCAAATTTTGCATGTAAGTTCCTAATGTCATAATGGTCCTATGCCAGTTCTCGAAATCACAATCTGAGCCAAATATCAATAAAGTCAACCCTCGGTCAAGCCTATCAACCTCCCAAACCTTCACTTTTCTAACTTTTGCCAATCAAAGTTAGAACAAGCTACGGGCCTCCACATTCACATCCGAACATATGCTTAAGTCCAAAATCACTATACTAAGCTATCAGAACCATCAAAAGTTAATCTCCAGCCAACTCTTTCAAATTAAGCTTCCAACTTTGGGACTAAGTGTCCCAATTCACTCTGAAACTCACCCATAACCAAATCAACCATCCCGGCAAGTCACGTAACCATAAATGAAAAAGGAAGAGACAATAAATAGGGGAACATGGCTACAATACTCAAAATGACTAATCAGGTCATTACAAGAACTTCAGAGATCACCTCATCCGGAAGTACCTGGATCTGCACACGAAGTGCAAAGTGTAGTGTGAGTACAACCAACCCCATGCAATAAGTAACAAAACTAACCTTGGTCCAAAAGTAGCGACGAGCTAAAAAGAAACATTAAGATACCAATATTAATAACTAATAACAACTCATGATAAAAAGGACAAACAGTGTATGCATGTAGCTCAATAATATCATATTCAGCTCGTTCATATATCAAGAATTTAGGCATACTTTCCAAATATAACCATTAAAGACCAACATGGATAATATATTTACTAGCTAGCATGAGGAAATTACATGTCAAATATACATGCCAACTCAACAGTATCACTATGGACCCATCAAGAATAATCACACTTAGCATTGTACGGCTGCTGGCATAACTGCTCATCATCAACTAGGTATATAAAACAATATGCCTGCACCCACTGCTGGCATGTAAGACTCCTGATAGGCAGATCCTACCCAAGCACTAATTATAATAACATAGCCCAAATAATGGGGCCTAGTGCACGTGTCACCCCAAAACAATAACACTTAGCCCAATGTAAGCATGGCGTACATGTCACCTCAAAATCAATACCAAATCGGCTCTACAGGCCAATCTTAGTCATTAACTGATCAAGTCTCAGATAATCACATCTCACAAAACTCAGTTAAATAGTGTTACACATATGAGGCACCAACAACATGTGAAGAATCAAATAAGAAAGTATTAAGACAAAGATATCATACACAGACATAACATCATGACTGAGATTATGAGTGAAATATAGCCAAATATATCATAAACAGTAAGAACAAGCCCAATCATGTTTCAAACAAATAGCACATAGCTTAGACGTGGTTTCTAACATGAATCATGGCTCAAATAAACTTACAAGTCGAGAAAACACGGATATAACAAGGCATGATAGCAAAACAAATCTCATAAAAGTCTAAAACCACCACTAATCATGAACACCTGGGTGCACGCACCCATTCCCGACAATTTGTTTATAACAAGCCACGATAGCAAAACAAATCTCATAATAGTCTAAATCCTCAATATGACCCATGTAACATAGTTCCCAGGGTTAATTACCCTCAAATCCAATATTAGATATTTTACTTATCTCAAAACGCGCAAGTGAATACTCCAAAAATCCCTTCCCACGCGAATATGCCTCCGAACAATTCGAATCTAGTCACAGACAACTTAATATCATCAAATAATGTTGTAGAAAACAACTTCAAACAAAAAAGCTTCGATCTTTATCAAAATCAAAAAGTCAACCCGAAAAGTTAACCCCGAGACAGCACCTTAAAATCTAATCAAACGCATGAACTCTGAACACCCAATCAATTGCAAGTTCATCTATACCAATTTCATCCAATTCTGACCTGAAATGACCTTCAAATCCTAAATTTTAACTTTAGGAATTTTTTTTATCAAAATCCCCAATTTTGTCACTTTAATTAACAAATTAAATGCTAAAACCAATGATAGAATCATGGAATATAAATAAATTCAAGTAAAATGTAATTACCCTAACCCAAATCATGATAAAATCCCCTCCCAAATCGCCCAAAATCGAGCTCTCTAACTCAAAATATGGTGTAGTGACCAAACCCTTGAAATTTAGATGTTAAATAGTTTGCCCAGGCATACCCTTCGCGATTGCAAACATATCCTTGTGATCACGAAGAACAAACTTCCCAGTCCTCTAAAAGACTCTATGCGAACGCGAGCCCATGGTTGCAATCACAAAGCACAACATACTCTTGAACTACACGAACACGGAAACAACATTGCGATCGCGAAGGCTTACTGTCTGACACCTAAGTTGAACTCACCATTCTACGCGAATGACACCATCCACTCATGATCAGGATGACCACTCCCATCCAACGCTTTGCAAAAGCGTCACCACTTTGCGTACTCGAAGTATATTTTGCCTGCCATCCAGAACACTCTACATGCTTGGGACTTACTCCTCGTGATCGGTGTAAGAAACCAGCCTGTTGTTTTAAGTATTTTTGCTCTGATCCCCTATTTATTTTCTCCTATATGTTGTATTATGGTTATATGACTTTTTTGGGGTGTTTGGTTTATGTTCGGGTGAGTTTCAGAGTGAAATAGGACACTTAGTCCCAAAGCTGTAAGTTTAAGTTGAAAGGGTTAACCGTAGTTTCAATTTTATTTAGAGGACTCTGGAATGGAGTTCTGATTGTTCTCCAAATGGTGATTTTGAACTTAGTAGCATGTCCTGATAGTGATTTGGAGGTCCATATGTCGTTTCATCTTGAATTGGCAAAAATTAGAAAGTTGAAGGTTTGGATTGTTGAGAAGATTGACTGGGAGTTGACTTTACAGATATTGGGGTCGGATTCCAATTATGGAAATTAGAATAGGTTTTCCATGTCATTTATGAATTCTGTACAAAATTTGAGGTCAATCAGAGTTGTTTTGGTATGAATCGGCATTAGTTTTGGAAGTCGGATGTTCATAGTTTCAATAGGCTTGAATTAGGCTATGATTCATAGAATTGATGTTTTTTGATGTGATTTTTGGCCTCTGGTAGTGTAAGGCCCTGTTAACATTTCCTAATGATTTAAGATTTTAAGATGCGCCAACAGTATTTGGGAATAACTTGTTCGAGTATCAAAGGAGACCCATGGGACAGAACCACATCATTTTGAAATGAAAATATGTGTTTAAGATGTGTTGGAACATACTAAGGAGTTTTGTGAATGGAAAGAATTGGTGTGGAACAAGTTGGATACATTACGTGGAAAGGATGTCTCAATTCGCACAACATCCTACTTCAAACGCATGCTGCTACCAACTCCGATTGGTGAGTCTATTTTGGCCGTGCAGGTTTATAAGGATTGTGTTGTCACGTTGCGTGGTTGGGACACCATGTCCGATCTCAATGAATTAGGGATGGTCACTTTTGATGTAATAATGGGAATGGACTGGCCTTATTCATGTTTTGCCAAGCTTGATTACCGAAGCACGACTGTTAGGTTCAAATTCAAAATGTGCCAGTCATTGAGTGGAAGGGGGATGATGTGGCGCCGAAGGGTAGGTTTATTTCCTACCTTAAGGCCGTGAAGATGATCAACAAGGGATGTATTTACCATTTGGTCCGGGTTACAGACACCGATGCTGAGGCACCTACAGTTGAGTACGTGCTAGTTGTGAATGAATTTCCGGGAGTCTTTTCGGATGAGCTCCCTTGGATCCCACTAGACAGTGAGATTGAATTTTGGATTGATGTGATGCCAGACACACAACCTATATCTATAACTTCCTACATAATAACACAAGCAGAATTGAAGGAGCTAAAGGAACATTTGAGATATTTGTTAGAGAAAGGTTTCATCTGGCCGAGTGTGTCACATTAGGGCGCACAAGTCCTTTTTGTAAGGAAAAAGGATGGGTCACTGAGAATGTGTATTGACTATCGATAGCTCAACAAGGTCACAATAAAAAAATAAATACCCACTACCAAGGATAGATGACTTGTTTGATCAATTGGAAGGTGCCAGGTACTTCTCCAAAATTGATTTACGATCCGGGTATCACCAATTAAAATAGCTTTTAGAACCCGATATGGGCACTTTGAATTTTTTGTGATGTCGTTTGGGCTAAATAATGCCCCGGCATCCGTCATTGATCTTATGAACTGAGTTTTCAAGTCGTTCCTTGATAACTTTGTGATAGTGTTCATTGACGACATTCTTGTATATTCACGAAGTCAAGAGGACCATGCTGATCATCTCAGGGTAGTTCTGCAAACCCTAAACCATCACAAGTTATATGCAAAGTTTTCAAAGTGCGAATTTTGGTTTGAATCTGTCACATTCTTGGGCCATGTCATCTCTAGTGAAGGAATTAAGGTTGAACCTCAGAAAATTGCAGCTATGAAGAATTGGCCGAGGCCTACAACTCCTATGGAGATACGCAATTTCTTAGGCTTAGCTGGATATTACAGAAAGTTTGTGGAGGGGTTTTCTACTCTTTCCTCTCCATTGACTAAATTAGCGCAGAAGGAAATTAAGTTCCAATGGTCAGATGCTTGTGAAAAGAGTTTCCAGGAGGTGAAAGCAATATTGACTACGACACCGGTGTTGACCCTACCAGAGGGTATAGATTGATTTTTTGTATATTGTGATGCTTCAAGGATCGGGCTTGGGTGTGTATTAATGCAACATGAGAAGGTGATAGCTTATGCTTCTAGGCAACTAAAGAATCATGAAAAGAACTATCCAACACATGACTTAGAACTCGCAGCGGTGGTATTTGCATTGAAATATTGGCGTCATTATTCATATGGGTTCCATGTGTATATATTCACGGACCATAAGATCCTTCAATTTATTTTCAAACAGAAGGAGCTGAATCTGAGGCAGAGAAAATGGCTTGAATTACTCAAGGATTATGACATTGATATTTTATATCATCCGGGGAAGGCTAATGTTGTGGCGGATACTCTTATCCAGAAATCTATGGGTAGTTTAGCGCACTTGGAGGCATATCAAAGTCCATTGGACAAGGAAGTTCACTGATTGGCTAGTTTGGGAATTCTTCTTATGGACTCTAGTGAAGGAGGTGTGATTGTGCAAAATAGGGTTTAATCATCACTTGTCGTGGAAGTGAAGGAGAAGGAATACAACGATCCATTGTTTGCACAACTGAAAGAGGGAATTCATAAACATAAGACCATGGACTTTTCTCTTGGCATGGATGATGGTACACTAAGGTACCAAGGACGACTATGTGTTCCAATCGTGGATGGTCATCGAGAAAGAATTATGATCGAAGCTCACACTTCTAGGTATTCCGTGCACCCAGGTTCTACAAAAATGTATCATGATATTAAGGAAGTCTATTGGTGGAATGATATGAAGAGGAATGTATCGGACTTTGAGGCAAAGTGTCCAAATTGTTAGCAAGTGAAGGCCGAACACCAAAGGCCCAGTGGTTTGGTGCAGAACATAGAAATTCTAATGTGGAAGTGGGAAATGATTAATATGGACCTTGTGGTAGGATTACCTATTACTCCTCATAAGTTTGAATAGATTTGGGTGATTGTGGATCGACTCAGGAAATCAGCACACTTCTTGCCGGTTAAAGCTACCGATATAGGGGAACAATATGCTTAATTGTATATCAAAGAAACAGTCAGGTTGCATGGCACTCTAGTTTATATCATTTCTGATTGGGGGGCATAGTTCACGGCTTATTTTTGGAAGACATTTTAGCAAGGTCGGGGTACTCAGGTGAATTTAGTACAGCCTTTCACCCGTAGACTGACGAGCAGGCAGAGCGGACTATTCAGACGCTTGAGGATATGTTGTGCGCTTGTGTTCTAGACTTCAAAGGTAGTTGGGATGATCATTTGCCACTTATAGAATTCGCCTACAAAAATTGTTATCATGCTTGCATTCAGATAGCACCATTCGAGGCTTTATATGGAAAGAGATGTAGATCTCCCATTGGGTGGTTCGAGATTGGAGAAGCAAAGTTGATAGGGCCAGACCTCATGCATCATGCCATTGTAAAAATTAAGATCATTAAGGAGCGGTTGAAGGCTGCTCAGAGTCGTCAGAAGTCCTATTCGAATGTTCGTCGTAGGGATTTGGTGTTCAAAGAAGATGATTGGGTATTCTTGAAAGTTTCCCCTATGAAATGTGTAATGCGATTTGGTAAGAAAGGGAAATTGAGCCCGAGTATGTCGGACCGTACATATTCATTCAAATGATCGGTGAGCTACCACCTGAGATGTCATTAGTGCAACTGGTATTTCATATGTCTACGTTGAAGAAAGTAGTTGGAGTCCCGACACTCATTGTTCTTGTTGAGACTATTGAGGTTAATGAGGAATTGACTTATGCAAGGATTCCAGTTTCTATTATTGATCGGCAAGTCCGAAAGTTGAGAAATAAATAAATTGCCTCTGTGAAAGTGTTATGGAAAAACCAACAGTTTGAAGAGGCCACCTGGGAGGCCGAGGAAGAAATAAAGAAGAAGTACCCTTATTTGTTTGAATAGCTATGTAATCGTTCCTTTCTAATGTTCATTTGTATAGCTTATGATAATGGTGTTCCTTTCTCGTAATATACTGCTTATGAGGCCACGATCGGTGTTGTTTTTATGTTATATTATGTCATCAGATTATGTATATGTTATTAGGAATGGTTTATGGGATTCTCTGACAGGTGGATAGGCCCAGTTACAGGGGAGTCTCTGTCGAAATTTCTGGAAATTTGTAGAGTTAGCCAAATTTTGGAGCTTTTGGTGTGTAGATAAAGATTTAAGTCACATTAGGTGTCAATGGCGCACTCTTTGAGGGCGAATGATCCTAAGCGGAGGAGAATGTAAGGCCCCGTTAAAATTTCCTAATGATTTAAGATTTTAAGGTGCGCCAACAGTATTTGGGAATAACGTGTTCGAGTATTAAAGGAGACCCATGGGATAGAACCACATCATTTTGAAATGCAAATATGTGTTTAATGTGTGTTGCAACATACTAAGGAGTTTTGTGAATGGCAAGAATTTATGTGGAACAAGTTGGATACATTAAGTAGAAAGGATCTCTCAGTTCGCACAACATCCTACTTCAAACGCATGGTGCTATCAAACTATAAAGACTTAGGAGGTGATCTACCTATCAAATTAAAGCTCTTTGAGTCTAGTTTCCAACGCATCAAACCAAGAATGATTTTATAATTGTGGCCACTAGTGCCAATGAAATGAAAATATGTGAAAGAAGTATGAAATTAAATGACTGATACAAAAAGGTTGATGTCTCGAATGAGACGGCCTAGCCGATCGGGTAGTGATCGGACGCCTTACCGCACACATGGTGGTGATTATATTGGAATATGTAATTGAAATTGTGGTTGTGGTTTATGTCTCTAATGAGATAGCCTAGCCGATCGGGTAGTGATTAGACTTTGTGCTAAAGGTGCGGTGGTATTGGTATTGAGAGTGATTGTGGTTGATGTCTCTAATGAGATGGACTAGCCGATCGAGTCATGATCGGACTCCGTGCTAAAAGTAAAGTGATATTGGTGTTGTTAACAATGGTATTGTGAATGATGATACATCGGTACTAAGGATCTCCAACTTAAAAATATGGAAATTTACTTGAAAATTTATATGGTTCTAACTTGATGTTTTGGTATTGTTTGAGGCTTCCATTTATTTTATGATTGTTCCTCCTCGTAATATTATTCATTCTATTGTGAAGGTGTTTAGTTATACATCCCTTTTGCCTGGGCGCTGCATCTTTAATGGATGCAGGTGGTTCCACAAAAGGTGACATTGATCAGTGACAGCGGTAAACCCTCTTCACAGCTGACTTGGTGGGCCCACTTCATTTTGGGGTCATGTATCTTTTGTTCCTTGCGTAATGTGTTTGAGGTATAGCCGGGGCCTTGTTGTCGGCATTATCATAGTACTCTTCTTTATCTATAGAGGCTTCATAGACATAGTGTGGGTATTATATTGGTGCTGGGAAGGTCAAACAATGTTATTTTATAGTTGTATTACTTGTTATGAAAAATGTGTGTAAAATTCGAGACATTAAAATGATGAAACTTTTGGTAATGAATTGGTATTGTAGACATGATCACCTTATTGTCTAATTAATGAAAATATGTATTATTTCCATTTATGGATGAGTTTGGGTAGAAGGAAATCTAGCAGGCTTGCTCGGCCGGGTTCACTCGGTTGAGCGCTGGTCACTCTCCCCAATTTTGGGGCGTGACAAGTAGGTTCGTTATGTGTTTTGGAACGTTTTGATATATTAGGAAGGGGTCTCGAGTGCCCCGGGTGTGATTCAGATTGAATTCAGAATAATTTTGGACTTTGTTGAATTGATGAGGTCTGTTCTTCCGGTGTCATCACACAGGCGGAGGCTTTGGCCGCGGGTGCGGACATGCAAGTGTGTGAGGGTGCATCTCAGAAATGGAGAAGGCTAGCCCAGGCCTGGGTTCACTGGTGCGGACACCTGGGCGCAGATGCGCATCCGCAAGCGCGAGTGCTATTTCATAAAAGTAGAACTATAAGGAGCTTGTGAAGGACCGAAGGTGCGGTTGAGGTTCCACATAAGCAAAATTTCATGGCATTAGTTTGAATCGCATCTACGATGGATTTTTCCGCAGGTGCGACAGTGTGCCCGTAAAAGCGAAAACCGCTGGGCATAAAAGGGGGTGTTCGAGGGTTTTATCTCATTTTAATCTTTTGGACCTAGAGAGCTATGTTTATGGCGATGTTGTGAGGTATTTTCTAGGAAATCATCGAGGTAAGTGATTCTAACCCAGATTTGGCTATATTACATGAATCCATTATTATTTTTGTCCTCTAATTAGTGATTTGACTTGGAAAATTTTGGGAAAAAATTTGAAACTTCTTAAACTAAAATTTGGGGATTTGAAAGGCAATTTGAAGTCAGATTTAAGTAATTCTTGTATGGTTGGACTTGTAATCGAATGGGTGTTCGGATTTTGTAAGTTTGATCGGGTTCCGAGAGGTGGGCGTGGGGTTGACTTTTTGAGTTGACTTTGTATTTCTTTTTAAAGATTGCAACTTTATTGTTTGGAATAGCTTCCTATAGTTTGTATTTATGGTATGAAGGTGTTTTGGCTAGATTCCAGCCGTTCAGTGTTGGATAATTGCGGGAACTTACTAGTGGGTTGATTTAGCATGTTATGAGGTAAGTGCCTTGCCTAACTTTGTGTCGAGAAATTACCCCATAGTATTGGTGTTGTTTTGTGTTAATTGTGATATGTGAAAGCCGTGTACACAAGGTGACGAGCATGTACACATGCTAAATGTTGTAATTGACCGATTTTAGCTATGTAGTTTCCTTTCGTGCCTTTAATTGAGTAGCCATAATATGTTATATTCATCATCTTTAGTCTATTTGCACATGATTTTCTGTCATCATTAATACTTGTCTTAACACTTGCTAATTGTCTTCACATGTTTAGTTGAAGTTATTGTCCTCTCTATTCCTTGTTCATTATTTAACTGATGAGTCCCTTACTTGAAGTTGCTATTTCTTGGAATATCTTATTGCTGATTTTGGTATTGAGTTATAAAAGTCTTAGTTCACATTGAGGTAACATTGTAAATTGTTGAAATACCATTCCTGTGGAGTTATTCACTTTCGGTCACTGTTGTTAAGACTCCTATGCATATAGTTGTTTAGCCATGGGCTATTTATTTTGGAAACACTATTATTGTTGACTTCTTTGTCAATTTGTCATATTGGGCACTTGAGGTAGAATTTGTGATATGTTGTGATATTGATACACATGCGGTGGTATTAGGATTAGGGTCAAAATGCATGTGGTGAGATAAGGTGTACTTGATGCGTGTGTTGCTAGCAAGGGAATTACTTAAAGTCATGCGGTGTGATAAGGTGGGCTAAAATGCGGGAAACTATTTCGGGAAAAATGATTTTCAAATCTAAATGCAATACTCCCGCGGTGATTTAAGGAAAGATTAAGATATTTTGTGATATGAGACTGTGAGGCGGTACCTCAGTAGTGATTCTTGTGTAAACCTTTATGTTACATCACTTGTGTTTTAGTTGCTTTGTGTCCTTGGCGTATTATTCCTTGTTTTCTTCCATGTTGCCTTAATTGCCTTAGTTTAGTGTAGCTATTCTTGGTATATTTTCTTCATTGTTTCATTTCCACTGTTTATCATTATCACACTGTCATATACCTGTTCTTGGCACTTACTGGGTACCATTCTGGTGTATTCATGCTACGCTTCTGCATATCTTTTGTGTAGATCCATGTACCTCTTACCAGCCTAGGCACCAGTGAGTACAGTTCAGATTTGGAAACTTCAAGGTATACCTGCTGGCGTCTGCGTTGCTCGGAGTCACCCTCTATCTAGTTTTATTTCGTTTTCCCTTTTATAGATACTGTTGTATAATGGATGTTTAGTATACTCTTGTAGAGCTTGTGACTTGGTATCACCAGATTTTGGGAGTATTGTTCTGTTGAGTTGCGGAGTACTTTTATGCTAGTTGTTGAGTTATTTGAATGTTTTTATCATTTACTCAGTTAAATTCTGCATGAATGTTTGGCTTGCCTACTTTTAGAGACTAGGTGAATTCACGACATCCTACGGAGGGAAATTGGGTCGGTGACAAGTTGGTATTAGAGCCCTAGATTCATAGGTGTTACGAGTCACAAGAACGTTTAGTAGAGTCTCACAAATCAGTATGGAGACTTTTGTACTTAGCTTCAAGAGGCTATGGAACTGTTAGGAAATTTCACTTCTTTGATCCCTTATCATGCGAATTTGTTGACTTCAGATTTATGAATCTATGTCTTTCTATTCTCTCACAGATGGTAAGGATATGCACCGCTTGATCCGATAATCAAATACCCGCCCCCTGCTAGAGTCGTGAGAGGTCGGGGTTGGGGTCGGGGCTGATGAAAGGCCGATGAGGGGCATGTAGTGCAGTCAGAGCACCTGCCCGAGCTGCAATAAAAGAGCCACTAGTAGATCCAGTTGGGAGGTAGGCACTTGTGGCGCCTGTTGATACCCTTGCACTTCAAGAGACTCTCTCCCAGTTCTTGAGCATATCTCAGGCTAGGGGAGGAGCATAGACTCATGCGGCCCATACCCCAAAGTAAGGATTCTATGTAGAGCAGGTACCGGAGGTTATACCAGTGCAGCTAGTTGTCCCAGTTCAGCCCGACGTTAGGGCAACAACATATGAGGAGGAGCAGCTTAGGCTGGAGTGGTACAAGAAGTTCCATCCTCCTACTTTCAGTGGCCTAGTTATAGAGGACGCACAGGGCTTTCTGGAGAAGTGCCGTAGAATTCTCCCTACCATGGGTATAGTGGAGATGAGAGGGGTTGCTTTCACTACTTCCCAGTTATCGGGACCAGCATACCAGTAGTGGCGGGCTTGGGAGGAGGGTAACCCCGCCGAGGTAGCTTCACTTATATAGGCTCCGTTTTTAGAGATGTTCCTGAGAGAGTTTGTTCCCCAAAAACATTGGGATGCATGGCGCGCGAAGCTTGAATAGTTGTGCCATGGTGCTATGATCGTATCAGAGTATGCTCTCATGTTCAATGAGTTGTCCAGGTATGCACCTGCCTTGGTTTACACAATTAGAGATCGAGTCCGTTGATTTATCCAGCGGCTCAACTATGGTATTAGATTCATCATGGCTCGAGAGTTATAGACTAATACTCCATACCAGCAGGTGGTAGAGATCAAACAGGGATTAGAGGATTTGCGGGGCCGAGAGAGAGAGGAAAGGGAGGCCATGAGGCCTCGAGATTCTGGTAGATATAGTGGTGCCCGTGTCCCAGATGTAGCCCATCATGGTAGAGGCTGTGTGAGCCGTCCAGTTTATTCAGCACTTCTATCTTCTAGTGGTATTCTGACTACTCCCATGTCTTAGGTTGCCCATTATGCACTGCCACTGTCTAGTGGACCTCCAACACGGGGGGCTTTCAGCGGTCATTCAAGCCGACCAGGCCCGAGCTAGTTTCAGCAGCCATGTCCTCCGATAGATTGTTTTAAGTATGATGATACTCGTCATTTGGTAAGGGACTGTCCCAGACTCAAGATGGTAGCACTTCCACATACTACTCAAGCTCAACTTAGTCTAGAGGGTCCCCGTAGGTACCGCACCAGTTGCCACTCCACCTGCTCAGCCAGCTAAGGGTGGAGGTAAGGTGTGTAAGGGTCTCTCTAGAAAGGGAGGCCAAGACAGATGTTATGCTCTCTCGAGTAGGATGGAGGCGGTTGCATCAGACTCACATATTATAGGTATTGTTCCGATTTTTCATAGAGATGCATCAGTCTTATTTGATCCAGGCTCTACTTATTCATATGTATCATTTTACTATGCTCTGTATTTGTGTATATCAAGTGATTCTTTGAGTTCTCATATCTATGTGTCCATACCCGTGGGAGATTCCATTGTTGTTGACCGTGTGTATCGGTCATTTTTAGTTGTTATTGGCAGGTTTGAGACCAGAATTGATCTATTGTTGCTCAATATGGTAGACTTTGATGTTAATTTGGGAATTTATTGGTTGTCTCCATATCATGCTATTCTTGATTGTCACGCCAAGATGGTGGCATTGGCTATGCCATGTTTGTTGTGGTTGGAGTATATGGGTGCTTTGGATTATGTGCCTAATAGAGTGGTGTCTTTCCTTAAGGCAGATCAGATGGTTGGGAAGGGGTGTGATGCATATCTAGCCTTTATGAGATATGTCAGTGTTGATAGATTTGCAGATTCTTGGGCTTAGCAAGGTATTACATGAAGTTTGTGCAGGGGTTCTCTACTCTTGCCTCTCCGTTGACTAAATTGACTCAGAAAGCGGTTAAGTTCCAATGGTCCGATGCTTGTAAAAGGAGCTTCCAGGAGTTGAAATTAAGATTGACTATGGCGTCAATGTTGACCCTTCCAGAGGGGAAAGATGAATTTTTTGTATATTGTGATTATTCATGAATTGGGCTTGGATGTGTGTTAATGCAACACAGCAAGGTTATAACATATGCTTCTAGGCAATTCAATAATCATGAAAAGAATTATCCAACACATGACTTAGAACATGCGGCGATGGTTTTTGCATTGAAAAATTGGCGTCATTATTTTTATAGGGTCTATGTGGATGTATTCACGGACCACAAGAGTGTTCAATATATTTTCAAACAAAAGGAGTTGAATCTGAGGTAGAGAAGATGGCTTGAGTTACACAGGGATTACGACATCGATATTCTATATCACCCAGGGACATCCATTGTTGTGATACATGCTCTTAGCCAGAAATCTATGGGTAGTTTGGCTCACTTGGAGGTATGTCAAAGGTCGTTAACCAAGGAATTTCATCAATTGGATAGTTTGGGAGTTCATCTTGCAGACTCTAATGAAAAAGGCGTAATTGTGCAAAATAGGGCTGAATCATCGCTCCTTGTGGAAGTCAAAGAGAAGCAATACAACGATCCATTTTTGGTGCAATTGAAAGAGGGGATTGAAAAACATAAAAGTATAGCTTTTACTCTTGGCATGGATGAGGGTACACTAAGGTACCAAGGGCGGCTATGTGTTCCAAATGTAGATGATCTCCGGTAAAGAATCATGACTGAGGTTCACACTTCTAGTTATTCCGTGCACCCAGGTTCTACGAAGATGTATCATGATCTCAAAGAAGTCTATTGGTGGAATGACATGAAAAGGAATGTGGCGCACTTTGTGGCAAGATGTCCGAATTGTCAGCAAGTGAAGGCCGAACACCAACGGCCTGGTGGGTTGGCACAGAGCATAGAAATTCCAATTTGGAAATGGGAAATGATTAATATTGATTTTGTGGTAGGATTACCATGCACTCCGTGCAACTTTTACTCAATTTGGGTGATTGTGGATCGGCTCACGAAATCAGCTCATTTCTTGCCAGTTAAATCTACCGACACAGCGAAACAGTATGCTCAGTTGTATTTCAAGGAATTCGTCAGGCTACATGGCACTCCAGTTTCTATCATTTCCAATTAAGTGGTTCAGTTCACGGCAAAATTTTGGAAGAAGTTTCAGCAAGGTTTAGGTACTCAGGTGAATCTTAGTATAAACTTCCATCCACATACCGATGGACAAGAAGAGTAGACTATTTAGATGCTTGAGGAAATATTGCGTTCTTGGGTTCTCGACTTCAAGGGTAGCTGGGATGATCATTTTCCACTCATAGAGTTTGATTATAACAACAACTTTCATGCTATTATTCAAATGGCACCATTTGAGGCATTATATGGTAGGAGATGTAGATCTCTCATTGGGTTGTTAGAAATTGGGGAAGTAGAGTTGATAGGGCCAGACCTTGTAGATCAGGCTATGGAAAAAGTTAAAATAATTAAGGAGTGGTTGGAGACTGCTCAGAGTCGTCAGAAGTCCTATTTCGATGTTCGTCGTAGGGATTTGGATTTCAAAGAAAATGATTAGGTATTCTTGAAATTTCCCCCATGAAAGGTGTAATGCGATTTTGTAAGAAAGGAAAGTTGAGTCCGAGGTATATAGGACCGTACAGAATCATTCGGAGGATCGGCGAAGTGGCATACAAGCTTGAGCTACCACCTGAGATGTCATTAGTGCACTCGGTATTCCATGTGTCTATGTTAAAGAAGGTAGTTGGAGATCCATCAGCTATTGTACCGGTTGAGGCAATTGAGGTTAATGAAGAACTATCATATGAAGAAATTCTAGTTGCCATTCTTGATAGGCAAGTCTGGAAGTTGAGAAATAAATAAATTGCCTTTGTCAAAGTGTTATGGCGAAACCAACAAGTTGAAGAGGCTACTTGGGAGGCCGAGAAAGAAATGAAGAAAAAGTATCCTTATTTGTTTGAATAGCCATGTATTTATTAAGTTGTGTTCTGTGCAAATTCTAAGGGTTACCTTCTATGAATTATGTATCATTTGAGCAAATTGATGTGGGGCAGAACCACTCTGCAGACCGCAGACGGGTCGTAGAGTGGGGTACTTTTCTAGGTCGTCTCGATGTGATTTTCGCGGCCCATTATGCGACGATATAACCATTTCGCGTGCCGCACTCTTGTCGCATATCCCCCTTTGGAATGATACGGAGGGAGGTTCTGCGGTGCATTATTCGACCGCAAAACAGGTCTCGGTGAATTATGCTATCGCAGAACGGGGCTGCGAGACGCATAGTGACCGCATACCTAGTCAGTTACTTTCCAATTTTGGCACCCAAATTATGCGACCGATATGCGGACCACATAACCATTTTTCGGTTGCATATTCCACCACATAACCTAATCTGGGGCTTCAATTTTAAGGTTATCAAACCCGACCCTAATTCATTAAAACATAAGCCATAGCTCATTTTGAGCACATTTCTAATATTTTAGAGTGAGAGAGAGTTCCTATAGTGGGGGAGTGACCTTCAACCTAGTACCCATCAATTCTTGCTCAATCATTGAGGATTAACAAAGGAGTCTTCATCCTAAAGATAAGAATCTATGTCCCAGATCTCAATTTCGAAAATTTACAAAAAATGGAATAATTAGAGAAACAATTATTAAGTGTGGGGGTTGTTGTCTTGCATGCATGTATTCTTGAAGTATGTGGGAAGGTTGTGAGATAAAAATGGTAGAGAATGGGTTGGGGAATGACTAATCTGGTCGTTACAAGAACTTTAGAGATCACCTCATCCGGAAGTACCTGGATCTGCACACGAAGTACAGAGTGTAGTGTGAGTACAACCAACCCCATGCAATAAGTAACAAAACTAACCTTGGTCTGAAAGTAGTGGCGAGCTAAGAAGAAACATTAAGATACCAATATTAATAACTAATAACAACTCATGATAAAAAAGACAAACAGTGTATGCATGTAGCTCAATAATATCATGTTCAACTCGTTCACATATCAAGAATTTAGGCATACTTTCCATATATAACCGTTAAAGACCAACATGGATAATAAATTTACTAGGTAGCATGAGGAAATTACATGTCAAATATACATGCCAACTCAACAATATCACTATGGACCCATCAAGAATAATCACACTTAGCATTGTACGGCTGCTGGCATAACTGCTCATCATCAACTAGATATATAAAACAATATGCCTGCACCCACTGCTGGCATGTTAGACTCCTGATAGGCGGATCCTACCCAAGCACTAATTATAATAACATAGCCCAAATAATGGGGCCTAGTGCACGTGTCACCCCAAAATAATAACACTTAGCCCAATGTAAGCATGGCGTACACGTCACCTCAAAATCAATACCAAATCGGCTCTACATGCCAATCTTAGTCATTAACTGATCAAGTCTCAGATAATCACATCTCACAAAACTTAGTTAAATAGTGTTACACATATGAGGCACCAACAACATGTGAAGAATCAAATAAGAAAGTATTGAGACAAAGATATCATACACAGACATAGCATCATGACTGAGATTATGAGTGCAATATAGCCAAATAGATCATAAACAGCAAGAACAAGCCCAATCATGTTTCAAACAAATAGCACATAGCCTAGGTGTGGTTTATAACATGAATTATGGCTCAAATAAACTTACAAGTCGATAAAACATGGATATAACAAGGCACAATAGCAAAACAAATCTCATAAAAGTCTAAAACCACCACTAATCATGAACACCTCGGTGCACGCACCCATTCCCGACAATATGTTTATAACAAGCCACGATAGCAAAAATAATCTCATAATAGTCTAAATCCTCAATATGACTCATGTAACATAGTTCCCAGGGTTAATTACACTCAAATCCAATATTAGATATGTTACTTATCTCAAAACGCGCGACTAAATACTCCAAAAATCCCTTCCCACGCGAATATGCCTCCGAACAATTTGAATCTAGTCACAAACAACTTAATATCATCAAATAATGTTGTAGAAAACAACTTCAAACAATAAAGCTTCGATCTTTATCAAAATCAAAAAGTCAACCCAAAAGGTTAACCCTGAGACAGCACCTTAAAATCTAATCAAACGCATGAACTCTGAACACCTAATCAATTGCAAGTTCAACTATACCAATTTCATCCAATTCTGACCTGAAATGACCTTCAAATCCTAAATTTTAACTTTAGGAATTTTTTTTACCAAAATCCCCAATTTCGTCACTTTAATTAACCAATAAAATGCTAAAACCAATGATAGAATCATGGAATATAAATAAATTCAAGAAAAATGTAATTACCCTAACCCCAATCATGATAAAATCCCCTCCCAAATCGCCCAAAACCGAGCTCTCTAACTCAAAATATGGTGTAGAGACCAAACCCTTGAAATATAAATGTTAAATAATATGCCCAGGCATACCCTTCACGATTGTAAACATATCCTTGCAATCACGAAGAACAAACTTCCCGGTCCTCTAAAACACTCTACGCGAACGCGAGCCCATGGTTGCAATCACAAAGCACAACACACTCTTGAACTACACGAACACGGAAACAACATTGCGGTCGCGAAGGCTTACTGTCTGACACCTAAGCTGAACTCACCATTCTACGCGAATGCAACCATACACTCATGATCAGGATGACTACTCCCATCCAACGCTTTGCAAATGCGTCACCACTTCGCGTACTCGAAGTACATTTCGCCTGCCATCCAGAACACTCTACGTGCTTGGGACTTACTCCTCGTGATCGGTGTAACGAACCAGCCAGCATTTTAAGTATTTTTGCTCCGATCCCCTATTTATTTTCTCCTATATGTTGTATTATGGTTATATGACTTTCTTGGGGTGTTTGGTTTATGTTCGGGTGAGTTTCATAGTGAAATAGGACACTTAGTCCCAAAGTTGTAAGTTTAAGTTGAAAGGGTTAATCGTAGTTTTAATTTTATTTAGAGGACTCTAGAATGGAGTTCTGATTGGTCTCCAAATGGTGATTTTGAACTTAGTAGCATGTCATGATAGTGATTTGGAGGTCCATATGTCGTTTCAGCTTGAATTGGCAAAAGTTAGAAAGTTGAAGGTTTGGAATGTTGAGAAGATTGACCGGGAGTTGATTTTATAGATATTGGGGTCAGATTCTAATTATGGAAATTAGAATAGGTTTGCCATGTCATTTATGAATTGTGTACAAAATTTGAGGTCAATTGGATTTGTTTTAGTATGAATCGGTATTAGTTTTGGAAGTCGGATGTTCATAGTTTCAATAGGCTTGACTTAGGCTACGATTCATAGAATTGATGTTTTTTGATGTGATTTTTGGCCTCTGGTAGTGTAAGGCCCTGTTAACATTTCCTAATGATTTAAGATTTTAAGGTGCGCCTACAGTATTTGGGACTAACGTGTTCGAGTATCAAAGGAGACCCATGGGACAGAACCACATCATTTTGAAATGAAAATATGTGTTTAAGATGTGTTGGAACATACTAAGGAGTTTTGTGAATGGCAAGAATTTGTGTGGAACAAGTTGGATACATTACGTGGAAAGGATGTCTCAATTCGCACAACATCCTACTTCAAACGCATGTTGCTACCAACTCCGATTGGTGAGTCTATTTTGGTCGTGCGGGTTTATAAGGATTGTGTTGTCACGTTGCATGGTCGGGACACCATGTCCAATCTCAATGAATTGGGGATGGTCGATTTTGATGTAATAATGGGAATGGACTGACTTTATTCATGTTTTGCCAAGCTTGATTACCGAAGCAGGACCGTTAAGTTCGAATTTCCAACTGATCCAGTCATTGAGTGGAATGGGGATGACATGGTGCCGAAGGGTAGGTTTATTTCTTACCTTAAGGCCGCGAAGATGATCAACAAGGGATGTATTTACCATTTGGTCAGAGTTACAGACACCGATGCTGAGGCACCTATAGTTCAGCACGTGCTTGTTGTGAATGAATTTCCGGGAGTCTTTTCGGATGAGCTCCCTGGGATCCCACCAGACAGTGAGATTGAATTTGGGATTGATGTGATGCCAGACACACAACCTATGTCTATTCCTTCCTACATAATGGCACAAGCAGAATTGAAGGAGCTAAAGGAACAATTAAAGAAAGGTTTCATCTGGCCGAGTGTGTCACATTAGGGCGCACAAGTCCTTTTTGTAAGGAGAATGTGTATTGACTACCGATAGCTCAACAAAGTCACAATCAAAAATAAATACCCACTACCAAGGATAGATGACTTGTTTGATCAGTTGGAAGGTGCCAGGTACTTCTCCAAAATTGATTTACGATCCGGGTATCACCAATTAAAAATCAAAGAGCAGGATGTTCCGAAAATAGCTTTTAGAACCCGATATGGGCACTTTGAATTTTTGGTGATGTCGTTTGGGCTAAATAATGCCCCGGCATCCGTCAGTGATCTTATGAACAGAGTTTTCAAGTCGTTACTTGATAACTTTGTGATAGTGTTCATTGACGACATTCTTGTATATTCACGAAGTCAAGAGGACCATGCTGATCATCCCAGGGTAGTTCTGCAAACCCTAAACCATCACAAGTTATATGCAAAGTTTTCAAAGTGCGAATTTTGGTTTGAACTTGTCACATTCTTGGGCCATGTCATCTCTAGTGAAGGAATTAAGGTTGATCCTCAGAAAATTGCAACTATGAAGAATTGGCCGAGGCCTACAACTCCTATAGAGATACGCAATTTCTTAGGCTTAGCTGGATATTACAAAAAGTTTGTGGAGGGGTTTTCTACTCTTTCCTCTACATTGACTAAATTAGCACAAAAGGAAATTAAGTTCCAATGGTCAGATGCTTGTGAAAAGAGTTTCCAGGAGGTGAAAGCAATATTGACTACGACACCGGTGTTGACCCTACCAGAGGGTATAGATTGATTTTTTGTATATTGTGATGCTTCAAGGATCGGGCTTGGGTGTGTATTAATGCAAAATGCGAAGGTGATAGCTTATGCTTCTAGGCAACTAAAAAATCATGAAAAGAACTATCCAACACATGACTTAGAACTCGCAGCGGTAGTATTTGCATTGAAAAATTGGCGTCATTATTCATATGGGTTCCATGTGGATATATTCACGGACCAGAAGATCCTTCAATTTATTTTCAAACAGAAGGAGCTCAATCTGAGGCAGAGAAAATGGCTTGAATTACTCAAGGATTATGACATTGATATTTTATATCTTCCGGGGAAGGCTAATGTTGTGGCGGATGCTCTTAGCCAGAAATCTATGGGTAGTTTAGCGCACTTGGAGGCATATCAAAGTCCATTGGAAAAAGAAGTTCACTGATTGTCTAGTTTGGGAATTCATCTTGTGGACTCTAGTGAAGGAGGGGTGATTGTACAAAATAGGGTTGAATCATCACTTGTTGTGGAAGTGAAGGAGAAGGAATACAATGATCCATTGTTTGCACAACGGAAAGAGGGAATTCATAAACATAAGACCATGGACTTTTCTCTTGGCATGGAAGATGGTACACTAAGGTACCAATGACGACTATGTATTCCAAATGTGGATGGTCATCGAGAAAGAATTATGACCGAAGCTCACACTTCTAGGTATTCCGCGCACCCGAGTTCTACAAAAATGTATCATGATATTAAGGAAGTTTATTGGTGGAATAATATGAAGAGGAATGTATCGAACTTTGTGGCGAAGTGTCCAAATTGTCAGCAAGTGAAGGCCGAACACCAAAGGCCCGGTGGTTTGGTGCAGAACATAGAAATTCCAATGTGGAAGTGGGAAATGATTAATATGGACTTTGTGGTAGGATTACCTCTTACTCCTCATAAGTTTGAATAGATTTGGGTGATTGTGGATCGACTCAGAAAATCAGCACACTTCTTGCCGGTTAAGGCTACCGATATAGGGGAACAATATGCTCAGTTGTATATCAAAGAAACAGTCAGGTTGCATGGCACTCTAGTTTATATCATTTCTGATTGGGGAGCATAGTTCACGGCTTATATTTGGAAGACATTTCAGCAAGGTTTGGGGTACTCAAGTGAATCTTAGTACAACCTTTCACCCGTAGACTGACGGGAAGGCAGAGCGGACTATTCAGACGCTTGAGGATATGTTATGCGCTTGTGTTCTAGACTTCGAAGGTAGTTGGGATGATCATTTGCCACTCAAAGAATTTGCGTACAACAATTGTTATCATGCTTGCATTCAGATAACACCGTTTGAGGCTTTATATGGAAAGAGATGTAGATCTCTCATTGGGTGGTTCGAGATTGGAGAAGCAAAGTTGATAGGGCCAGACCTCATGCATCAGGCTATGGAAAAAGTTAAGATCATTAAGGAGCAGTTGAAGACTGCTCAGAGTCGTCAGAAGTCCTATTCGGATGTTCGTCGTAGGGATTTGGAGTTCAAAGAAGATGATTGGGTATTCTTGAAAGATTCCCCTATGTAATGTGTAATGCGATTTGGTAAGAAAGGGAAATTGAGCGCGAGTATGTCGCACCGTACATATTCATTCAAATGATCGGTGAGGTGGCGTACAAGCTTGAGCTACCACCTGAGATGTCATTAGTGCAACTAGTATTTCATATGTCTATGTTGAAGAAAGTAGTTGGAGAATCGACACTCATTGTTCTTGATGAGACTATTGAGGTTAATGAGGAATTTACTTAAGCAGTGATTCTAGTTTCTATTATTGATCGGCAAGTACGAAAGTTGAGAAATAAAGAAATTGCCTCTGTGAAAGTGTTATGCCGAAACCAACAGTTTGAAGAGTCCACCTGGGAGGCCGAGGAAGAAATAAAGAAGAAGTACCCTTATTTGTTTGAATAACTATGTAATCATTCCTTTCTAATGTTCATTTGTATAGATTATGATAATGGTGTTCCTTTCTCGTAATATAATGCTTATGAGGCCACGATCGGTGTTGTTTTTATATTATATTGTGTCATCAGATTATGTATATGTTATTAGGAATGGTTTATGGATTCTCTGACAGGTGGATAGGCCCAGTTACAGGGGAGTCTCAGTCAAAATTTCTGGAAATTTGTAGAGTTAGCCAAATTTTGGAGCTTTTGGTGTGTAGATAATGATTTAAGTCACATTAGGTGTCAATGGCGCACTCTTTGAGGGCGAATGATCCTAAGCGGTGGAGAATGTAAGGCCCCGTTAAAATTTCCTAATGATTTAAGATTTTAAGGTGCGCCAACAGTATTTGGGAATAACGTGTTCGAGTATTAAAGGAGACCCATGGGATAGAACCACATCATTTTGAAATGCAAATATGTGTTTAATGTGTGCTGCAACATACTAAGGAGTTTTGTGAATGGCAGGAATTTTTGTGGAACAAGTTGGATACATTAAGTGGAAAGGATGTCTCAGTTCGCACAACATCCTACTTCAAACGCATGGTGCTATCAAACTATAAAGACTTAGGAGGTGATCTACCTATCAAATTAAAGCTCTTTGAGTCTAGTTTCCAATGCATCAAACCAAAAATGATTTTATAATTGTGGCCACTAGTGCCAATGAAATGAAAATATGTGAAAGAAGTATGAAATGTAATGACTGATATAAAAAGGTTGATGTCTCGAATGAGACGGCCTAGCCGATCGGGTCGTGATCGGATGCCATACCGCACACATGGTGGTGATTGTATTGGAAATTGTAATTGAAATTGTGATTTTGGTTGATGTCTCTAATGGTATTGTGAATGATGATACATCGGTACTAAGGATCTCCAACTTAAAAATATGGAAATTTACTTGAAAATTTATGTGGTTCTAACTTGATGTTTTGCTATTGTTTGAGGCTTCCATTTATTTTATGATTGTTCCTCCTCGTAATATTATTCATTCTATTGTGAAGGTGTTTAGTTATATATACTAGTGCTATTAGATGGTACTAAAGTCCCTTTTGCCGGGGTGCTGCATCTTTAATGGATGCAGGTGGTTCCACAAAAGAAGACATTGATCAGTGACAGCGGTAAACCCTCTTCACAGCTGACTTGGTAGGCCCACTTCATTTTGGGGTCATGTATCTTTTGTTCCTTGTGTAATGTGTTTGAGGTATAGCCGGGGCCTTGTTGTCAGCATTATCATAGTACTCTTCTTTATCTATAGAGGCTTCATAGACATAGTGTGGGTATTATATTGGTGCTGGGAAGGTCAAACAATGTTATTTTATAGTTGTATTACTTGTTAAGAAAAATGTGTGTAAAATTAGAGACTTTAAAATGATGAAACTTTTGGTAATGAATTGGTATTGTAGACATGATCACCTTATTGTCTAATTAATGAAAATATGTATTATTTCCATTTATGGATGAGTTTGGGTAGAAGGAAATCTAGCAGGCTTGCTCGGCCGGATTCACTCGGTTGAGCGTTGGTCACTCTCCCCAATTTTGGGGCGTGACAAGTAGGTTCGTTATGTGTTTTGGAACGTTTTGATATATTAGGAAGGGGTCTCGAGTACCCCGGGTGTGATTCAGATTGAATTCAGATTAATTTTGGACTTTGTTGAATTGATGAGGTCTGTTCTTCCGGTGTCATCTCACCGGCGGAGGCTTTGGCCGCGGGTGCGGACATGCAGGTGTGTGAGGATGCATCTCTAAAATGGAGAAGGCCAGCCCAGGCCTGGGTTCACTGGTGCGGACACCTGGACACAGATGCGCATCCGCAAGCGTGAGTGCTATTTCATAGAAGTAGAACTATAAGGAGCTTGTGAAGGACCGGAGGTGCGGTTGAGATTCCATAGAAGAAGAATTTCATGGCATTAGTTGGAATCGCATCTATAATGGATTTTTCCGCAGGTGTGACAGTGTGCCCGTAAAAGCGAAAACCGCTGGGCAGAAAAGGGGTGTTCGAGGGTTTTTATCTCATTTTAATATTTTGGACCTAGAGAGCTAAGTTTATGGCGATATTGTGAGGTATTTTCTAGGAAATCATCGGGGTAAGTGATTCTAACCCTGATTTGGCTATATTACATGAATCCATTATTATTTTTGTCCTCTAATTAGTGATTCGACTTGGAAAATTTTGGCAAAAAATTTGAAACTTCTTAAACTAAAATTTGGGGATTTGAAAGGCGATTTGAAGTCAGATTTGAGTAATTCTTGTATGGTTGGACTTGTAATCGAATGGGTGTTCGGATTTTGTAAGTTTGGTCGGGTTCCGAGAGGTGGGCGTGGGGTTGACATTTTGAGTTGACTTTGTGTTTCTATTTAAAGATTACAACTTTATTGTTTGGAATAACTTCCTATAGTTTGTATTTATGGTATGAAGGTGTTTTGGCTAGATTCCCGCCGTTCAGTGTTGGATAATTGCGGCAGCTTACTAGTGGGTTGATTTAGCATGTTATGAGGTAAGTGTCTTGCCTAACTTTGTGTCGAGGAATTACCCCATAGGATTGGTGTTGTTTTGTGTTAATTGTGATATGTGGAAGCCGTGTACGTAAGATGACGAGTGTGTACACGTGCTAAATGTTCTAATTGACCGGTTTTAGCTATGTAGTTTCCTTTCGTGCCTTTAATTGAGTTGCCATAATATGTTATATTCATCATCTTTAGTTTATCTTCACATGCTTTACTGTCATCGTTAATACTTGTCTTAACACTTGCTAATTGTCTTCACATGTTTAATTGAAGTTATTGTCCTCTCTATTCCTTGTTCATTATTTAACTGATGAGTCCCTTACTTGAAGTTGCTATTTCTTGGAATATCTTATTGCTGAATTTGGTATTGAGTTATAAAAGTCGTAGTTCACATTGAGGTAACGTTGTAAATTGTTAAAATACCATTCTTGTGGAGTTATTCACTTTCGGTAACTACTGTTAAGACTCCTGTGCATATAGTGGTTTAGCCATGGGCTATTTATTTTGGAAACACTATTATTGTTGACTTCTTTGGCAATTTGTGATATTGGGCACTTAAGGTACAATTTGTGATATGTTGTGATATTGATACGCATGCGGTGGTATTCGGATTAGGGTCGAAATGCATGCGGTGAGATAAGGTGTGCCTGATGCGCGTGTTGCTAGCAGGGGAACTACATGAAGCCACGCGGTGTGATAAGGTGGGCTAAAATGCGGGAAACTATTTAAGGAAAAATGATTTTCAAATCTAAATGCAATACTCCCGCGGTGATTTGAGGAAAGATTATGATTTTTTTGTGATATGAGACTATGAGGCAGTACCTCAGTAGTGATTCTTGTTTAAACCTTTATGTTACATCACTTGTGTTTTAGTTGCTTTGTGTCCTTGGCGTATTATTCCTTTTTTTCTTTCGTGTTGCCTTAATTGCCTTAGTTTAGTGTATCTATTCTTGGTATATTTTCTTCACTGTTTCATTTCCATTGTTTATCATTATCACACTGTCATATACCTTTTCTTGGCACTTACTGGGTACCGTTCTGGTGTACTCATGCTACGCTTCTACAAATCTTTTGTGCAGATCCATTTACCTCTTACCAGCCTAGGCACCAGTGAGTAGAGTTCAGATTTGGAAACTTCAAGGTATACCTGCCGGCGTCCGCGTTGCTCGGAGTCACCCTTTATCTAGTTTTATTTCATTTTCCCTTTTATGGATATTGTTGTATAAGGATGTTCAGTATACTCTTGTAGAGCATGTGATTTGGTATCACAGGATTTTGGGAGTATTGTTCTGTTGAGTTGCGGAGTACTTTTATGCTAGTTGTTGAGTGATTTGAATGTTTTTATCATTTACTCAGTTAAATTCTGCCTGAATGTTTGGCTTGCCTACTCTTAGAGACTAGGTGAATTCACGACATCCAACAGAGGGAAATTGGGTCAGTGACAAGTTGGTATCAGAGCCCTAGGTTCATAGGTGTTACGAGTCACAAGAAGGTTTAGTAGAGTCTCACGGATTAGTATGGAGACTTTTGTACTTAGCTTCAAGAGGCTATGGAACTGTTAGGAAATTTCACTTATTTGATCCCTTATCATGCGAATTTGTTGACTTCGGATTTATGAATCTATGTCTTTCTATTCTCTCACAGATGGTAAGGATATGCACCGTTGGATCCGATGACCAGATACCCGCCCCCTGCTAGAGTCGTGAGAGTTCGGGGTTGGGGTCAGGGCTGATGAAAGGCCGATGAGGGGCATGTAGTGCAGCCACAGCACCTGCCCGATCTGCAATAGAAGAGCCACTAGTAGATCCAGTTGGGAGGTAGGCACTTGCGGCGCCTGTTGATACCCTTGCACTTCAAGAGACTCTCGCCCAGTTCTTGAGCATATTTGGTACTCTAGCTCAGGTGGGGTTGATTCCCCTTGCATCGGCAACATCTCAGGCTAGGGGAGGAGCATAGACTCATGCGGCCCATACCCCAAAGTAGGGATTCTATGTAGAGAAGGTACCAGAGGTTATACCAGTGCAGCCAGTTGTCCTAGTTTAGCCCGACGTTAGGGCAACAACATATAAGGAGGAGCAGCTTAGGCTCGAGTGGTATAAGAAGTTCCATCCTCCTACTTTCAGTGGCCTAGTTACAAAGGACGCACAGGGCTTTCTGGAGAAGTGCCATAGAATTCTCCCTACCATGGGTATAGTGGAGACGAGAGGGGTTGCTTTCACTACTTTCCAGCTATGGGGACCAGCATACCAGTAGTGGCGGGCTTGGGAGGAGGTAACCCCGCCGAGGTAGCTTCACTCATATAGGCTCCGTTTTTAGAGATGTTCCTGAGAGAGTTTGTTACCTAAAAACATTGTGATGCATGGCGCGCGGAGCTTGAATAGTTGTGCCATGGTGCTGTGATCGTATCAGAATATGCTCTCAGGTTCAATGAGTTGTCTAGGTATGCACCTGCCTTGGTTTACACAATTAGAGATCGAGTCCGTCAATTTATCCAGGGGCTCAACTACGGTATTAGATTCATCATGGCTCGAGAGTTGGAGACTGATACTCCATACCAGCAGGTTGTAGAGATCAAACGGGGATTAGAGGATTTGCGGGGCCACGAGAGAGAGAGAGAGAGGACAGGGAGGACAAGAGGCCTCGAGATTTTGGTAGATATAGTGGTACCCGTGTCCCAGTTGTAGCATGTCATGATAGAGGCTGTGTGAGCCGTCCAGTTTATTCAGCACTTCCATCTTCCAGTGGTATTCTGACTACTCCCATGTCTTAGGTTGCCTATTTTGCACCGCTGCTGTCTAGTGGACCTCCAACACGGGGGGCTTTCAGTGGTCATTCAAGCCGACCAAGACCGAGCTAGTTTCAGTAGCCATGTCCTCCGATAGATTGTTTTAAGTATGATGATACTCGTCATTTGGTAAGGGACTGTCCTAGACTCAAGATGGTTGCACTTCCACATACTACTCAAGCTCAACATAGTCTAGAGGGTCCCAGTGGTTACCACACCAGTTGCCACTCCACCTGCTCAGCCAGTTAAGGGTGGAGGTAAGGTGTGTAGGGGTCTCTCTAGAAAGGGAGTCCAAGACAGATGTTATGCTCTCCCGAGTAGGACGGAGGCGGTTGCATCAGACTCAGCTATTAGAGGTATTGTTCCGATTTGTCATAGAGATGCATCGGTCTTATTTGATCCAGGCTCCACTTATTCATATGTATCATTTTACTTTGCTCTGTATTTGTGTATATCCAGTGATTCTTTGAGTTCTCATATCTATGTGTCCACGCCCGTGGGAGATTACATTGTTGTTGACTGTGTGTATCGGTCGTTTTTAGTTGTTATTGGCAGGTTTGAGACCATAATTGATCTATTGTTGCTCAATATGGTAGACTTTGATGTTAATTTGGGAATTTATTGGTTGTCTCCCTATCATGCTATTCTTGATTGTCACGCCAAGATGGTAGCATTGCTATGCCATGTTTGCTGTGGTTGGAGTATAGGGGTGCTTTGGATTATGTGCCTAATAGGGTGGTGTCTTTCCTTAAGGTAGATCAGATGGTTGGGAAGGGGTGTGATGCATATCTAGCCTTTGTGAGAGATGTCAGTGTTGATAGATTCGCAGTTTCTTGGGCTTAGCAAGGTATTACATGAAGTTTGTGGAGGGGTTCTCTACTCGTGCCTCTCCGTTGACTAAGTTGACTCAGAAAGCGGTTAAGTTTCAATGGTCCGATGCTTGTAAAAGGAGCTTCCAGGAGTTGAAATTAAGATTAACTACGGCATCAATGTTGACCCTGCCAGAGGGGACAGATGAATTTTTTGTATATTGTGATTCTTCAAGAATTGGGCTTGGATGTGTGTTAATGCAACACAGCAAGGTTATAGCATATGCTTCTAGGCAACTCAAGAATCATGAAAAGAATTATCCAACACATGACTTAGAACTTACGGCGATGGCTTTTGCATTAAAAAATTGGCGTCATTATTTTTATGGGGTCTATGTGGATGTATTCACGGACCACAAGAGTTTTCAATATATTTTCAAACAAAAGGAGTTGAATCTGAGGCAGAGAAGATGGCTTGAGTTACACAAGGATTACGACATCGATATTCTATATCACCCAGGGACATCCATTGTTGTGATGCATGCTCTTAGCCGGAAATCTATGGGTAGTTTGACTCACTTGGAGGTATATAAAAGGTCGCTGACCAAGGAATTTCATGTATTGGAAAGTTTGGGAGTTCGTCTTGCAGACTCTAATGAAGGAGGGGTAATTGTGCAAAATAGGGCTGAATCATCGCTCCTTGTGGAAGTCAAAGAGAAGCAATACAATGATCCATTTTTGGTGCAATTGAAAGAGGGGATTGAAAAACATAAAACTATAGCTTTTACTCTTGGCATGGATGAGGGTGCACTAAGGTACCAAGGGCAGCTATGTGTTCCAAATGTAGATGATCTCCGGGAAAGAATCATGACTGAGGTTCACACATCTAGGTATTCCGTGCAACCAGGTTCTATGAAGATGTATCATGATCTCAAGGAAGTCTATTGGTGGAATGACATGAAAAGGAATGTGGCGCACTTTGTGGCAAGATGTCTGAATTGCCAGCAAGTGAAGGCCGAACACCAACGGCCTGGTGGGTTGGCACAGAGCATAGAAATTCCAATGTGGAAATGGGAAATGATTAATATTGATTTTGTGGTAGGATTACCACGCACTCCGTGCAACTTTTACTCAATTTGGGTGATTGTAGATCGGCTCATGAAATCAGCTCATTTCTTGCCAGTTAAATTTACCGACACAGCGGAACTGTATGCTAAGTTGTATATCAAGGAATTCGTCAGGCTACATGGCACTCCAGTTTCTATCATTTCCAATTAAGGGGTTCAGTTAACGGCAAATTTTTGGAAGAAATTTCAGCAAGGTTTGGGTACTCAGGTGAATCTTAGTATAACCTTCCATCCACGGACCGATGGGAAAGCAGAGTGGACTATTTAGATGCTTGAGGAAATGTTGCGTTCTTGTGTTCTCGACTTCAAGTGTAGCTGGGATGATCATTTTCCACTCATAGAGTTTTATTATAACAACAACTTCCATGCTATTATTCAAATGGCACCATTTGAGGCATTATATGGTAAGAGATGTAGATCTCTCATTGGGTTGTTAGAAATTGGGGAAGCAGAGTTGATAGGGCCAGACCTTGTAGATCAGGGTATGGAAAAAGTTAAAATAATTAAGGAGTGGTTGGAGACTGCTCAGAGTCATCAGAAGTCCTATTTGGATATTCGTCGTAGGGATTTGGAGTTCAAAGAAAATGATTGGGTATTCTTGAAAATTTCCCCCATGAAAGGTGTAATGCGATTTGGTAAGAAAGGAAAGTTGAGTCCGAGGTATGTAGGACCGTACAAAATCATTCGGAGGATCGGCGAGGTGGCATACAAGCTTGAGCTACCACCTGAGATGTCATTAGTGCACCCAGTATTCCATGTGTCTATGTTGAAGAAGGTAGTTGGAGATCCGTCAGCTATTGTACCGGTTGAGGCCATTGAGGTTAATGAAGAACTATCATATGAAGAAATTCCAATTTCCATTCTTGATAGGCAAGTCTGGAAGTTGAGAAATAAATAAATTGCCTTTGTCAAAGTGTTATGGCGAATCCAACAAGTTGAAGAGGCTACTTGGGAGGCCAAGGAAGAAATGAAGAAAAAGTATCCTTATTTGTTTGAATAGCCATGTATTTATTAAGTTGTGTTCTGTGCAAATTCAAAGGGTTACCTTCTATGAATTATGTATCATTTGAACAAATTGACGTGGGGCAGAACCACTCTGCAGACCGCAGACGGGTCGTAGAGTGTGGTAGTTTTCTAGGTCGTCTCGATGTGATTGTCGCGGCCCATTATGCGACGGCATAACCATTTCGCGTGCCGCACTCTTGTCGCATATCCCCCTTTGGAATTTTACGGAGGGAGGTTCTGCGGTGCATTATGCGACCGCAAAACAGGTGTCGGTGCATTATGCTATTGCAGAACGGGTCTGCGAGCCGCATAGTGACCGCATACCTAGTCAGTTACTTTCCAATTTTGGCACCCAAATTATGCGACCGATATGCGGACCACATAACCATTTTTCGGTTGCATATGCCACCACATAACCTAATCTGGGGCTTCAATTTTAGGGTTTTCAAACTCGACCCTAATTCATTAAAACATAAGCCATAGCTCATTTTGAGCACATTTCTAATATTTTAGAGTGAGAGAGAGTTCCTATAGTGGGGGAGTAACCTTCAACCTAGTACCCATCAATTCTTGCTCAATCATTGAGGATTAACAAAGGAGTCTTCATCCTAAAGATAAGAATCTATGTCCTAGATCTCAATTTCGAAAATTTACAAAAAATGGAATAATTAAAGAGAATTATTGGGTGTGCGGGTTGTTGTCTTGCATGCATGTATTCTTGAAGTATGTGGGAAGGCTGTGAGATAAAAATGGTAGAGAATGGGTTGGGGAATGATGGAAACTTCCACAAAAGGACCTTGAAACCTTAATGTACACCTAGTGTTTGATAATTTGCTCAAATGAACTAAAATCATGATCATCTTCCTAATTTTGGTCCAACTTGTTATATTTATAAAATAGATTGAAGTTGCTAAGAATTCCGGATCATTTTAGTGTTTGAGAAGCTCAATTGAGGAATGTTCGCTAAACCCCCTTCTTCTTAGAATCGAATCCCCGGTGTTCATGTCAAGATCGAATAAAGGTTATGCCAAATTGTATAAAAATCCCCTATGTGCCTAAGATTCCCAAATTGCTCTTATGTGAATTTAATGTCTTGAATGGAAAGCCTTATTGTTGTTGATAATGATAAGGATGTTAGAATATGGAAAAGGGAACTGAAATTATGAGATACGACCAAGTTCCAAGAATGAATTTGTAATCATGATCACTAGTGCCAATGAATCGAAAAGATATGAAAGAAGTATGATGTGAGATGATTGACTGAAAAAGCTAATGTCTTGGGTGAGACGGCCTAGCCTATCGTGCCGTGATCGAACGCCGTACCGCACGCATGATGGTGACTGTGCTAAAAATGATAATTGAAATTATGGTTATGGTTGATGCCTCAAGTGAGACGACCTAGCCGATCGGGTCGTGATCGGACTACGTGTAAGAATATGGTGGTATTGTGAATTGTGGAATATCAGCACTAAAGATCACCCAACCCAATAATGCGGAAATTGACGTGAAAACTTATGTGATCCTTAACTTGATGTTTTAATATTATTTGAAGCTCTTATTGAATTCTTGACTGTTCCCCCTTGTATTATTATTCATTCTATTGAGATGGTGTTTAGTTATACATATTAGTGCTATTCGACGAGATTATTGCCGGGGGCGCTGCCTCTTTAAATGGATGCAAATGGTTACATAGCAGGCAGTGTTGATCAGCGATAGTGGTACATCCTCTTCTCAGCAGACTTGGTGAGCCCCACTTCATCCCGGGGTCACGTATTATATCTTTTATTCTTGTTATTATCACGTCTCAAGGTATAGCCGGGGCCTTGTCGCTAGCACTATCATAAACTCTTTTATATCTTTCAGAGGCTCCATAGAAGAAGGCCTTGTTTAACAAGATGATTGAATGAAAAAGGTAACGTCTTTGATCACTCTTTTATGTTGTGTTTGATCACTTGTTCCACTCAAACTATATGAATATGTGTATTTTGAGACTTAAAGACGAAATAGCTAATGAAATGATTTAGTATTGTGTGTATGGACTTCCTACTGTATAATTTATGAAATCATGTATTCTCTTGATCATGGGTGAGTTGGGTAGAAAGTATCTAATAGGTTCGCTTGACCGGGTTCACTTGATTGAGCACCGATCGCGCTTCCCAAGGTTGGGGCATGACAATAGCGTGGGTGGTATGTTGGTATGGGGAAAGTCAAATTGGTAATGGTGTAATTATATCACACATTCGACACCAAACTATGAAATATTATGTATTTTGAAATTTATAAATGATGTAACAACTGATAACAAGTTTGAGTTCTTTTTTACTTGATCCTCCTCACCGCTTAATTAATGAATTGGGTTTTACTATCATTCATGAATAAGTTCAAGTAAAAGGTAATGAATAAGCTTGCTCGGTCGGGTTCACTCGATTGAGCACCGGTCGCGCACCCTGAGTTTGGGGCGTGACACTTGTTTGCATGGTTTCTCGGTCTTACATGTATGAGCGCATTAGAGCGCGTCAGTATGACGACCCCTATTTGCTTGCCCTTAAGGACACAATGCAGCACGGCAATGCCAAGGAGGTTTCTATTAAAGATAATGGGGTGTTGTGGATGTAGGATCGTATATGTGTTCCCAATGTGGATGGGTTTCATGAATCTATCCTTGAGGAGGCTCACACTTCGCGATATTCCATTCATCCATGTGTCACCAAGATGTATCACGATTTGAGTCAGCACTATTTGTGGAGAAGAGTGAAGAAAGATATAGTAGAGTAAGTGGGTCGGTGTTTGAGAAGTCAGCAGTTGAAGTACGAGCATCAGAGGTCGGGCGATTTGCTTTAGAGACTTGAGATTCCATAGTGGAAGTGGGATCGTATTACCATGGATTTCGTTGTTGGGCTCCCTCAGACTTTGAAGAAATTTGACACAGTGTTGGTTATTATGGATAGACTGACCGAGTTCACACACTTCATTCCGGTTGTGCCTACCTATTCTTTAGAGCAGCTGGCTCAGATCTGTATCCGTGAGATTGTCCGTATCCATGGTGTTATGGTGAACATTATCTGCAATCAAGGCACGCTCTTCACACTATATTTTTGGAAAGCTGTGCAGCATGAGTTAGGCACACAAGTTGAGTTGAGTAAAACATTTTAAACCCCAGATAGACAGGCACTCCGAGCGCACCATTCTGATCTTGGAGGATATTCTATGTGCCTGTGTTATGGATTTCAGGGGTTCATGGGATCAGTTTCTACTACTTGCAGAGTTCTTCTACAATGACAGCTACCTATCGAGTATTTAGATGGCTCCTTAGATGGCCTTATTATCACAACCCAAATCGGAGGGCCGCGAAGGGCACCCTGTGCCTTACTCTACCGAGTACCAGCATAGAATATCTTTCTTATCACACCATCATGGGTAAATAGGATAGAAGGGTTGTCATTAGATAACCAGAATAAAACGTAAAGGAATACTTGACATAGGATGATCCAGCATGATATAGAAACTTATACATGGGACATAAGGGCCTATATGGACGACATGATCATTTGTACACTCAAAACATAGGCCGACAAGGCCATACAAGTTCCCATATACATGACATCTGTCTACAAGCCTCTAAGAGTATATAAAAATTGTAATGGTCGGGACAGGGCTCCGCCATACCAATCAATACATGCCCAGAGCATATTGACCAAAAAGGCAACTCCAGAGCAAGTGGAGTGCACCAACACCTTCCACTGAGCAGATATCCTACTAGGAGGACTGTCAACCTGTCTATCAGGACTTACGGGCATGAAATGTAGCATCCCCGGGCAAAAGGGACTTCAATACTAATAAAGTACTGAGTATGTAAGGCATGAAAAGAAGTATATGAAAGACGTGAAAGAAACATGGAGTAAAGGACTCAATTTGTAAGTCTGAGTAGCTCAGTAATCATGAAATCTTCATAGTGTCAGTACACATTTTCAGTGACCCATCCTTTTTTCTTACAAAAGGATCGGTGCACCCTAAGGTGACACACTTGGTCGAATGAAACCTTTCTCTAACAAATCTCTCAATTTTTCCATTAGCTCCTTCAATTCTGCTGGTGCCATTCTATCGGGCGGAATAGATATAGGTTTTGTGTCTAGCATCACATAAATCCCAAGGATCCAAGGGAGCTCATCCGAAAAGACTCACAGAAATTCATTCACAACAAGCACGGACTCAAGTGTATGTGCCTCAGCATCAGTGTTGGTAACCCGGACCAAATGGTAACCACATTCCTTGTTGATCATCTTTACGGACTTAAGGTAAGAAATAAACCTACCCATCGGCCCCAAATCATCCCCTTCCACTCATTGACTGAATCATTTGGAAATTCGAACCTAATGGTCCTGGTTTGGAAATCAAGCTTGGCAAAACATGAATAATTCTAGTCCATTGCCATTATTACATCAAAATCGACCATCCGTAATTCAATGAGATCGTACATGGTGTCCCGACCACGCAATATGACAACACAATCCCTATAAATCCGTAAGCAAGAAATGATCCATGAAAGAATCCGCAACCTCACTCCACCTCGCCGGAGGGCTTCCCTCCTCGCGGGAGTTCTCCCACATCTCAAACCAAAAATAGCACCCCCCCCCTCCCCTTCTAGTGTTAGGAGACCAACTCCACTCCCTTGTCTCAGTAGCACGCATAACTCAGAGGGTCTTTTGCACTTCATCGATGAAGTCTTGTGGGTCCTCCTCGGGATAACCTGTGAACACTAGAGGATCTAACTAAAGAAACCCGTTAACCCTGGAACCAATAGAGTCCCCTTGCTGACTAGAAGAAGTAGGGGCATCATTCGACCTCTAGACCTGGGAAGCCACTATCTGAACCAACATCTGTATGACTCCCCTAAGATCCTCATCAGAAACACCGGGACCAAAAGTTGGGGCTGGAGGTGGATCCGAAATATCAGTTGGAAGATTCATTGTACACTCATCAAATGTAGGAACTGGTGCAGCCTGAGCTGGAATAGTAAAACCAAGTAGTGTAGTAACTTGGGGTATATCCTCTCCTCTCGGGTGTTCACCCACATCATCAATGATAGAATAAACCTCCATCCATGGCGTAACATTGGCTCCTTGGCCAGTTCTTGCCTTCTTCTTGGGCGCCATTTACTGAAAGTTAGAGCACTGCACGAGTTAAAGGAGGCACAATGGTACAATCAGCTTTATCGCATGATCAAGAACATCAAAGAAGGGTATTATTCCTAAATGTCCAAGTAGCTTCCTAATTATAGATGTGGCCGACAACACAACGAAAAGAATGACTCTACTAGACACAGCTGTGAGACATCCTAGGACACTTTAAAACCTTAGGTTCTGATACAAAATTTGTCACGCCCCGAACTTGGGGAGCAAGACTGTACAATACATTCTACCCGAACTTACTCATGAATGACAGTAAAATCTAATTCATTAATTAATCAATGGGATAGATCAAATAAACAACAACACCAATTTATTATCAGCAGTTACATCATTTATAAGCTTCCAAATTACATACATTTTCATAGTTAATGTGGAACGGGTGATACAATTACAACATTACTACTTTGACTTTCCCCACACCAACATACCACCCACGCTATGTCTACGGAGACTCTATTAGATACAAAAGAGTACAATGATAGTGCTGGAAATAAGGCTCTGGCTATACCTCAAAACACGGCGATAAAATAAACAAAAGATACATGACCTCGAGTGAAGCGGGGCTCACCAAATCAACTGGGAATGAGTGTAGTGCTATTGCTAATCAGTGCCGCCTGCTATGGAAACACCTGCATCCATTAAAGATGCAGCCCCCTCGGCAAAAGGGACGATAATACTGTTAAATAGTACTAGTATATATGACTAAACACTCTCTCAAAGAAATGATGAGTAATGCAAGTAACGACAGTGATAATATCAGTTAAAGCCTCAAACAATTACCAAATATCAAATTAGAGATAAGATAAATTTTAAATAATTTCCAAATTTTAAGTTGGGAAATCTTTGCTACCGGTATACCACTATTCACAATTTCAATTATGATTTCCAACACAATCACCACCATGTGTGCGACATGGCGTCCGATCACGACCCGATCGGCTAGGCCGCCTTATACGAGATATCAACCAAATCATAATTTCAATTATAATTTCTAACACAGTCACTGCCATGTGTGCGCCATGGCGTCCAATCATGACCCAATCGCCAATTCCATCTCATGTGAGATATCACCCTTTTCTATCAATTATTCCGTTTCTTATTTCATGTACATATCTTCATTTCATTGGCACTAGTGGTCACAATTGTATTATTTTTCTTGGCACAATTTTGATTACAATTTCGTTGGCACTATTCACAATTTCGATTACGATTTCCAACACAATCACCACCAAGTGTGCGGCATGGAGTCCGATCACGACCCGATCAGCTAGGCCATCACATACGAGACATCAACTAAATCATAATTTCAATTAAAATTTCTTAACTCAGTCACTACCATATGTGCGGCATAGTGTCCGATTATTACCTGATCAGCTAGGCCGTCTCATGTGAGACACCACCCTTTTCTATCAATCATCCCATTTCATATATCTTGAACATATCTTCATTTCATTGGCACTAATGGTGAAAATTGTATTATTTCTCTTAGCACATTGGCCGTGTTTCATATTTCACATTTTGCATTACGTGATTCGTATTTCATGTTTCGTATTTCATGTAAACCATTTTACTTTCAACAAACATCATGGACTTTCCAACAACAAGGCATTTCTATTCAAGACATTTAAGCACACATTTGAGAAAATAGGAGTTTGAGGCACATCACGATTTCTTACACAGTTTTTGATTAGCTTTCATTTGAAACACAACCTGAAGTCAAGGCATTTAGATATGCATACATTGAACATTCTCAAATAGTAGTACAACATAACAAGAGCATTTGAATTACATATTTATCACATATGTCTGTTGACACCAGCTTATTCGGGTAATCAATTCACAATGAGTAACTCATGACTTACATGGATATTGTGGGGTTCAATTTTTAAGAGAAGAGTTTAGCCAACGTACCTCACTTGAGCTTCCTTAACTCTAAAATGTTCCAGAAATCTTAGCAACTTAAATCTATTTTAGAAAAGTAACAAATTGAAACAAAATTAAGAAGATGATCATGATTCTAGCTCATTTGAGCATATTATCAAGCACTAGGTGTACATGAAGGTTTCAAGGTCCTTTTATGGAGGATTCCTTCAGCCCACAATCCTTTCTTTTCTATTTTATCTCAACAATCTCTCTACATCCCACGATCAATCATGCATGCAAAATAAGCTACTCCTACACCCATGAATTATCTTACTAATTGCCCATTTCTTGTTAAATTTCGAAATTAATAGATTGGGTGTAGAATCTTACCTCTAGGATGAAGATCTAGTGTGCTTCCCTTGTTAATTCTTCCAATATTTTGAGTAAGAATTGGGGAATAATTGATTGAGGAACTCTCTCCCTCTATAGAGCCTTTTCTCTCTCTCAAAATATCAAGTTCTCCCTTCAGAAAAGGTCCATAGAGTCTAAATAACGAAGTGGGACCGGCTTATAAAACCCCAAAATTAAACTCTGAAATGGGATATGTGGTAGCATATGTGACCGCATAATGCTTCCGCGGTCCGCAAAATGGCCCTCCAAAACTGCGCTGATTTGCCCGACTCTGTAGCTGTTATACGGTCCGCAGACCTGTTCTGCGGTCGCATAATGCGCCGCAGAACCTCCCTCCACAAAATTTCCATGATGGTTATGCGATCAGTGTGCGGCCCATGAAATCGTTTTGCGGTCGCATAATGAGTCGCAAGATGTTATCCAAAAATGGATGGGATTACTTCCTCACTCTGCGGCCGCATAATAGCCGCAAAAATGCTCTATTCTACCAAACATTTTCCTTCAACTCCCCAGAACATGGTTCAACCCAAAAAGTCTGTACTGGGATCATTAATACCTACGCCTACCTCGGCACCACGAAACCCCAGGTTTTAAGAAATATTTACGGGGCCTTACACTTATCGTAATGTCTCCATACCGGCTAGTGTTATGGAAAGCTTGCCATCTTCCAATGGAACTAAAGCACAAGGCAATGTGGGCTTCAAAGAAACTGAAATCTTGATTTGGATGTAGCCGCTAACTTGTTGGTTGCACACTTGAATGGATTGGATAAGTTCTAGTACTATGCATATAAGAGTTCGTCCTTGTACAAAGAAAAAAAGAAATATCTCCATGACAAATACATTTGGAATAAAGCATTCAAGGTGGGTGATCTTGTATTGTTGTTTAACTCAAGGTTGAGGATGATTTGCAAGAAACTCAAGTCCAAGTGGAGTGGCTCATTCGAAATTGTTGTTGTGACATATTTCAGTGCATTGGATTGGAAAAAGAAGAACAATGAAGTATTCCATCAATATTTACAGGGTGAAGCACTACTTGGGTAAAGTTGGAGAGAGCCACGTGGTGGCGGTCATTTATTTCACTTGAAAATGGTTTGACATTGCGTCGTGCCACGAGGTTAAATCAGTCACTTCTTGGGAGGTAACCCAAATTCTTTTCCTTTTTCTTTTGCAATTAGGTATTATTTGTTGTTTCTAACTTGATTTTATGTGTGCTTCATGATTGTGTGTTACATGCAAGAAGGGTGGACAAGAATGGCTAAGTGTTGAAGAAAATGAAAATAGTTGCTGAAAACCCGGTAAAAAGCGAAAAAAATGAAAGACTCATAAGCAATTTGAGGCGGAAAGTTCATGATTATGGGTTTGATTTGACAAAGGCTGAGGATGAATTGACAAAAGCTCGGGAAAAATTGATGAATAATGTAGAAGAACGGGAAAGGTGTGTTCAGCATTTAAAGCAAAAGTATGATAGATGGGTCGCCATCTTAAGGGAAAAGCTGACTAATCTCGAAAATAAAATGGTCCAACAGACAAAGGATTTCAAAGCTGAAAGAGAGCATTGCTAAACATTGATTTCCCGATTGGAAGAAGTCATACAACAATTGCAAGACCAAAACCATACGGCCACACAAGTGTTGGAGGCCCGGTCTCAAAAAATTGGACGCTTGCTCCAAGACAAGGGCGTCATTAGAATGAGGATTAAAGAAATCGCTGATTACGTGGTAATGAAATGCCATGAATGCGAAGATATGACCAGGTCCATGTTATTTACTTCTGTGATGACTTTTGTCCATGATGTGATGGATTATTTAGAGTACCTTCAAGAAGAGATTGCATGCAGGCCCACGTCGAGACCGACTGATGTACCACGAGACCCCGGAGTAGTATTAGAGGCTCTTATGTATTCCTGATTTGTTTTTATTTATTATTTTTGGCTTTGAGTCTGTATTTTACCTTTTCGAGTCTAATTTTTTTGTTTTGAGTATGTATGTTTAATCATCAGTATTTCCAAAATCTTTGTAATAGAAAAACCCAAAAAGATTTTATTTAATGAAATATTGAAAAAAAAAAAACAAAAACCAAAATTTTCTTTTCTTTTATTCTGCATTTATTTCCTGAACTACGTAATGATCTGATTCATGCGGTGTCATGATACGTAGGCAATCCCCATCGGATTCGATTGTAGCTATAGACAATCTGAGTGAAAAATAAAGAAAAAGAGAGAAAAAGAAGGAAAACTGAGTGAACAAGAAAGAAAAAAGAGTGAAAAATAAAAGAGCAAAAACAGCAATAAGGGAAGGAAAAAGAAATAAGGATTCGAAATTTGAGATTTAGAAACATTTAATTGTTTAAGTGCATTGCATCCCCAATATGTGATTCCTTATCTCTTAAATATCTCAAACTAACCAGATTATTGTGTGTGCAAATATCAAAGGTCATGTTTAGGTGGTTGGTTTTGTGGTAATCTGGCTTCCCGTCCTTACTTCACGAGATCTAAAGGCAGTGTTCCTATGGCCTCTGAAAGTCATCTACCAATTATTGAGCCTGAGGATAGTCCTATATCAGCTATTCCACAGTCAGAGTCCGCCGCCACTGAGGAAAATAGGACGATGTGCGTCCGCATGTTAGAAATGTGTGATGCTTGGTCTAATGGCAAAGAACCACCCAATATAATCCTCAGATTTCCTGAACTGCTTCCCAAGATGATTGGAATCTCTAATGTCCCCATCCCAGTAACAAACCCATTCATCCCGTTTGGGTACCCCACTATATCGGCCAATTTCACCGGTATGCCTTCTGAGGTTCGCCCCCAGGCACCGTTTTCAGGGGTACCTTCTACATTTCTCTACTATGGCACAACCAACAGTTCCCAGGCCATGCTTTGAGACTTTAGCTTTCACTTTTCAAGTCCCGCAATTTCAGCTAGACAATGCTCATGTTACCCCAAACTCTTACCCTCAGCACCCTCAGTTTGAGTCTCCTATGGAACAGGAAAGAGCTATGAGAAACCTCGAGCAAGAAGAGATGGGTCGGAAGATGAAAAACCTCGAAAAAGGTCTGAAGAACATGCAAGGCCTGAGTGGCCAAAAGAGTGTCTCCTACTCCGATCTGTGTATGTTTCCTCATGTTCATTTGCCCGTTGGTTTTAAAATGCCAAAATACGAAAAGTACGATGGGCACGGAGACCCGATCGCTCATTTGAAAAGATATTGCAATCTGCTGAGAGGGGCAGGTGGAAAAGAAGAACTTTTAATGGCCTATTTCGGGGAGAGCATGACGGGAATTGCGTCAGAATGGTACATAGATTAGGACATCTCCCATTGGCATATATGGGATGACTTGGCCCGAGATTTTGTCAGGCAATTTTAATAAAATATTGATATAGCTCCAGATAGGAATTCTCTGACCAATTTCAAGAAGAAAACCACGGAAAGCTTCCGTGAATATGCTATCAAGTGGTGTGAGCAAGCATCCAGAGTGAAACCGCCTATGGATGAGGCAGAAATGGTCAATGTTTTCTTGCAGGCCCAAGAGGCTGATTACTTTCAGAACATGATGTCTGCTATGGGCAAACCTTTTGCAGAGGCCATAATAATAGGAGAAATGGTAGAAAATGGCTTGAAAACTGGCCGAATCATAAGTCAATCTGCTTTGAGAGCCACCTCCCCAGCCATCCAGAACGGCTCGGGAGGTTTAGCAAATCGAAAGAATAGGGAAGAAGGAGGCAGGATGACTTCAGGTTTGAGAGGCCCCCATCAATCCCGCAATCATTCTTACCTGCCTTCCAGAACCCCACAACACTACTACCCCCATCAAGATGCAGCATATGCCGTGGCACCGCCTCCCTATGCGGTGATGAATGCCCAACCTTATACACGGCCACAACAACACTACAACCAAAACCGAGCTCCACCTCCCAGAAATAACCATCCATACCAAGCTCCATATAACCCTCGTCCCCCACAAAAAAATTAACAACATAATACATGCCCTCGTGAGCATCCTAGGAGAAACGACTTCACCCCTATTAGTGAGTCCTACTCTAACTTGTTTCCAAAATTAGTCCAGATGGGTCTATTGCAACTTGTGCCTCCAAACCAGCAAAATCTGGAATCTCCATCATACAGGCTCGGTACTAGGTGTGCCTATCATTTAGGGGCAGAGGGTCATGATACGGAGGATTGTTGGACTCTCAAGAGAGCCGTTGAGAAATGAGAAGCAAATCACTCTAACTCCTCAAATTGCATAAACAAATACTGGGGCAGCACCTGCTAAGGATACAATTCTCTATGTTCCTAGGGCCCCAAGGAAAGAACAACTCATGTTGAACACTGCCAAAAGATTTGAGCAGAGGAAAGTCATGCTAAATGTGCCAAAGTTGTATGTGCCAAAAGGGACTTATGTGGCGCGGGGGCCGGTAATTTCACCAAGGCTGGATGAGCCCGTGGTTATTAGCCGCGCTCCACAGAGCCCTATGAGAGACCCCACTGCAGTCCCCTGGAATTATAGCAAAACAGTGGTTACTTACAAGGGGAAAGAGAGTATGAGAGAGGTGAATGAAATGAACCAACCTAAGAAGTACCACAACCCAGAATAGCAAAAGATGTTAAAACTGAGCAAGGATAAACGGTTTCCGCCTAAGAAGCCTGTGAGTTCTAAGGAAGCAGAAGAGTTTTTTCGAAAAAAGAAAACTTCGGAATATGCAATAATTGACCAGCTAAGGAAGACTCCTTTCCAGGTTTCACTTTTATCTCTTTTTATTAGCTCAAATGAACATCAGAAGGTACTCGTGAAAACATTAAACGAGGCATATATCCCGGTTGAAACTTCAGTTGAACAACTGAAAAGAATGGCAGAACAATTCTTTGAAGTTAATAGGATTTCCTTCAGCCATGATGATTTTCCCCAAGAGGGAGCCACCCACAACAAAGCCCTTCACTTGACTGTCAAATGCAAAGGTAATTATATGAATATAGTCATGCTAGATGGTGGGTCTGGGGTCGACATTTGCCCTCTCTCAATGCTCCAGAGGATGAAAATTGGAATAGAAAGAATCCGACCAAAAAATGTATGTGTGAGCGCTTTTGATGGTGTCAAATAAAACACGATAGGGGAAATTGATTTGATTTTGACCATTGGCCCTGTGGATTTCGAAGTAACTTTCCAGGTTCTGGACATGGACACTTCATATAATTTTCTCCTAGGAAGACCATGGATTCACACTGCAGGAGATGTGCCCTCCACTCTTCATCAAATGGTCAAATTTGAACATGAAAATCAAGAAATTGTTGTCCGCGGGGAGGATGAACAGTCTATTTACAGGGACCCTTCAGTCCTATGTTTCGAAGCTAGAGACGAAAGTGAGCACATTGTCTACTAAGCCTTCGAAATTGTGATCGCTGATCAATGCGAAGAAGGGGCCCTGTTCCCTCAACCTTGCTTATCTAATGCATCAGTCATGGTTTTCACTGAAATGATTAAACATGGGTACAAGCCCGGAAAGGGGCTCGGGGTATATCTACGAGGCATCATAGAGCTCGTTACGTCAACCGCCAATGAGAAGTTCTTCGGCGTAGGTTTTCGAGCTACAGAGGCCGATAGAAAATGGGCTAATGAGTGCAAGAGAGATGGGTGGGTCCTGGCTAAACCCGTTACGCATCTCACCAAGTCATTTATTGATCCCAAGTATGTAGAAGAAGAAGAAGAAGAGGCCTTCACGACTGAAGATATTGAGGATATTTGTGAAGCCATGAAATGAATGCTGTATGAGTCCCACATCGTCTAGCAGGGGGATGGAACGAGCACTGCTGAGGTGTTGTACATGGGGCCAAATGCCAAGCTTCAGAATTGGAAAGCTACCCCATTCCATGTCAGGCAGGAATCCCAGTAGTCCAGTCTTGCCATCTTTTCTACATTAAGAGTTATTTCAGGGTGTAAACGAATGTTTTTATTTTATTGTCTTTTTATTTCAATGTAAACCCTCTTATCTTCAATTAAATGAAATGAAATCAATATTTCATCATCAATGGATGTTTCCTTTTTCTTTATTCTAATTTTGCTATTTTTCTTATCTTTTCCTTTTCAGTTCTAATAATGCAGACTTAAATAACATGACATGCTTGCGGACTTCATGCCTAGATCCTAAAACGCTGTCTAACTATGAAATAATGAATCAAGATCCAGAATATGATGAAGATGAGGCTTTTAGGTAAATAAATCGAGAATTGGAACAATTTGAGAATAAGCCTAAGCCAAACTTAAATGAAACCGAGCCAGTTAATTTGGGCAGTCCAGAAGAGGTCTGAGAAACCATGATAAGCATTTACGTCGATGAAAGAACTAGTGATGCATTGATCCAACTTTTGTTTGAATTCAAGGATGTGTTTGCATGGTCCTATGATGATATGCTAGGTTTGAGCATTGATTTGGTAGTACATAAATTTCCAACTTATCCCGGTTACCCACCCGTACAACAAAAGCAAAGAAATTTAAAACGAAAATCAGTGATAAGATCAAAGAAGAAGTCACCAAACAATTAAAAGCTGGTGTGATTCGGGTGGTCCGATACACCACGTGGTTGGCTAATGTGGTCCTAGTGCCGAAGAAAGATGGGAAAACCCGAGTGTGTGTTGATTATCGGGATTTGAACAAAACAAGTCCCAAGGACAACTTTCCACTGCCAAATATTCATATTCTTGTTGACAACTGTGCCAAACATGAGATACATTCTTTCGTGGATTGTTATGCTGGGAATCACCAGGTTTTGATGGATAAGGATGAAGCAGAAAAGATGACTTTCACCACGCCGTGGGGCATTTATTGTTACAGAGTCATGCCATTCGGTTTGAAAAATGCCGGGGCAACTTACATCAGAGCCATGACTGCCATCTTCCATGACATGATGCACCGGGAAATTGAGGTGTATGTGGATGATGTGATCATTAAATCCAGAACACAAGAAGGCCATGTGCATGATCTGAGAAAGTTCTTTAAGCGTCTGCGCATGTATGATTTGAAATTGAATCTAGCCAAATGAACATTCGGAGTTCCATCTGGGAAACTTCTGGGGTTTATAGTCAGCCGGAGGGGTATTGAGTTAGATCTGACAAAGATAGAGTCTATTCGGGATTTGCCATCTCTGAGAACCAAGAAAGAGGTCATGAGTCTGCTAGGGAGATTGAATTACATCAGCAGGTTCATTGCTCAGCTTACTACCACGTGTGAGCCCATATTTAAGTTGCTGAAGAAAGATGCAATGATCAAATGGACAGATGAATGTCAAGAGGCTTTTGATAAGATCAAAGAATATTTGTCAAATCCACCAGTGTTGGTTCCACCCGAGCTAGGAAGACCTTTGTTCTTGTATCTGACAGTCTTGGAAAATTCCTTTGGCTATGTCCTGGGGAAACATGATGTGACCGGGAAGAGAGAGAAGGCCATATATTACTTGAGCAAGAAGTTTACCATTTATGAAGCCAAGTATACTTTGTTGGAAAGAACTTGTTGCGCCCTAACTTGGGTTACCCAGAAGCTCAGACATTATCTTTTGGCCTACACCACATAATCATAACTAGAATGGATCCTCTAAAATACATATTCCAGAAACCAATGCCTACGGGAAGGTTAGCAAAATGGCAAATCCTGCTCACTGAGTTCGACATTTTCTATGTCACCCGTACAGCGATGAAAGCTCAAGCCCTGGCGGATCATCTAGCTGAGAACCCGGTTGATGATGAATACCAACCCCTAAGTACTTACTTTCCAAACGAGGAAGTAAATTCAGTTGAAGTAATTCCAGAAGACACCAATGCTTGGGAAATGTTCTTTGATGGAGCTGTAAATGCAAAAGGTGTCGGGATTGGGGCAATTTTGGTTTCACCCACCAGTCAGCACTATCCGGCCACAGCCCAGCTTCGGTTCTTCTGTACCAACAACACCACTGAGTATGAAGCCTGCATTATGGGCATGAATATTGTAGTTGATCTGGATGTGGAAGAATTGTTAATCATGGGAGATTCAGATTTGATCATTCGGCAAGCCCAAGGTGAATGGGAAACTCAAGATATCAAGCTTATCCCATATAGGCAACATGTGGAAAATCCTAGCAAACGATTCAAGTCCGTTGAGTTCAGTTATATTCCTCGATTCCACAACGAGTTAGCTGATGCATTAGCTACTTTGGCCGCAATGCTGCCGTATCCGGGCAATGTCCATATTGACCTGCTGGAAATCCAAATTCGAGAGAGGCATGGTTATTGTAATACAATTGAAATAGAACCAGATGTTCAGCCATGGTATCATGATATCAAAAGGTTTATGAAAATAAAGAAATATCCCGAGCAGGCTAGTGGAGACCAAAAGAGAACCATTAGAAGGCTTGCCAGCGGTTTCTTCTTGAGCGGAGAAATCTTGTACAAAAGAACTCCAGATCTGAATATCTTGAGGTGTGTAGATACCCTAGAAGCTGAAAAGATCATGAACGAAGTGCATTCGGGAGTATGTGGACCTCACATGAACGGATATGTCCATGCAAAGAAAATCCTTCGGGCAGGTTATTACTGGATGACCATGGAAAATGATTTCTTCAGTTTTGTCCGGAAGTGCCATTAGTGTCAGATACACAGTGAGCGGATTCATGCACCGCCTTCAAAGTTACATCCTATGTCAGCACCTTAGCCGTTCGTTGCCTGGGTATAGATGTCATTGGGCCAATCGAGCCAAAAGCTTCAAATGGCACAGATTCATCTTGGTTGCCATTGATTATTTCACAAAGTAGGTTGAAGCAGTCACTTTCAAAGCTGTCACCAAGAAAGCGGTGGTGGACTTCGTGCATTCCAACATTATTTGTCGTTTTGGTATTCCTAAAACTATCATTACAGACAATGCTGCAAATCTAAACAGCCACTTGATGAGGGAGGTATGCGAACAATTTAAGATTATGCATCGTAATTCTACCCCTTATCGGCCCAAAGCTAATGGCGTTGTTGAAGCTGTAAACAAGAATATCAAAAAGATCCTCAAGAAAATGATTCAAAGTTCTAGACAGTGGCATGAAAAGCTGCCTTTCGCATTATTGGGATATCGCACAACCGTGCGCACATCAGTTGGGGTTACGCCTCACTTATTGGTTTATAGTACTGAAGCCGTAATACCGGTAGAAGTTGAAATTCCCTCTCTTCGAATCATTGTTGAAGCCGAGATCGAGGATGATGAATGGATAAAGGCCCGATTGGAAAAATTAACTATGATTGATGAAAAGCGAATGGCCGCAGTTTGCCATGGGCAATTGTACCAACAAAGAATGGCCCGTGCCTACAACAAGAAAGTGCGACCCAGGAAATTCGAAGCGGGGCAACTCGTTCTAAGACGTATTCTCTCGCATCATGAGGAAGCAAAAGGAAAATTTGCTCCAAATTAGAAAGGTATGTACATTATAAGAAAACTGTTGCCGAAAGGAGCGTTGTACTTGGGAGACATTGAAGGAAATGACCCCAAAACTGCTATCAATGCAGATGCGGTCAAGAGGTATTATGTTTCACCCTTTTTTGTTTCTTTGATCACCCTCTTTGGAACCTGGAAGTTACTACGAAAAAAAAAGATTAAAAAAAAAAAGAAAAGAAAAAGATTAAAAAAAAACAAAGTTCCTTGAACTACGTTTGACTTGATTCCGAAAGGATAAGTAGGCAGCCTCTCTCTGGGATTCAGTCACACCAAAACAAAAATCCAAATTCCGTCAAAAGTGAAACTGGGGCAGATGTTATAATGGTTTGGCGATGGTTTTGTCTGAAAGGTTCCAAAGTTGTAAGTCAATCCAAATCCTTTTTACCCAAATCCTTTTCAAGTCTTTTTGATCAATCAGCAAAGAGATTCAAAATGGGAGGATACAGTTACTCGGATTTGATACAACAAAATAAGAGAAATAAAATGAGAGAGTCTTATTGATGAAAACCTCACGGGCACCATAAGGCGATGGTAAGCAGAGAAATTCGAAAATGAGAGAGTCTTGTTAGTGAAAACTCACAAAGAGCACTATAAGGAGATGGTGAGAAGAGAAATGAGAGAGGCCAGCTGGTGAAAAACCACAAAGGGCGCCACTGATCGAAAAGAGGATCCTCACAGTCATTGGCATCGACACAGTCCTAAGCAAAGTTTCTCAGTGTCAAAGCAAGAGTTGTGAGGAATTTCTGAGAGTTGGACAGTTTACACAGATCAGGCATCTAGTCCAATAGGCATGTTATGTTCATTTAAGTCTGTATACACTCCAGATAAGTCCTTCTTTCTTTTCCCCGAAAGGGATACCTCTTGTCTAAATTCATTTGTCTATTACATTGTTTGCTTTTCTTTGAATCCTTTTCGGTTTAACTCTGTTCTGAAACTAAGACAAAGAAGGGAAGGCAGGACTGATTTATAGGGTTCTCACTTGATACAAGCCAATATGCAAAATAAAAGGCACCCAATCTCGGCAAGAGCATCAAGTTGACTTCAACTGGCCATGTTTGCCGTTGTTTCGAAATCAAAAACTGTTGAAAGAGGAAATTCAAAGTCAAATGCCCACAAGGGAAAAATAAAAGTGGAAAAGTTTAAGTCCCACGTGACTAACCATCATGGCAAAATCCGGAAAAGCCAAAGGTTCCCCGTGGTTAGAAATGCAATCGATATTCAGGAAACAACCAGTTGCAACTGAAAGGACCGAGACCAAGTGACTAAAACAATCAAGGCCACAAAACCAACCACCATTTCAAACTGGCAAATTTTTCTTTGTTTGAAAATAAATAGGGAAACAAGTGCAATCCAAAAGCAACCTTGCAAGAAGCAGGTGTAACCAAAACGAAATTATGCAAAGGCTAGAAATATTTTTGCAGCAACTACTACAAAAGGGAAGTCTTCTCCAAACACTTTCCCGCATTTTATCATTATCTTAAAAAATTATATGAAATTAAAAAGAAAGAAAAAAAAATCATAGTAGTATAAGGTCTCCAATCCCTAGCTACGTTTTCCAAGATAGGGTCTCCACTCCCTAGCTGATATTTTTTAGACATAGGGTCTCCACTTCCTAGTCTCTTTTTCCAACATAGGGTCTCCACTCCCTAGTTGATGTTTTTAGACATAGGGTCTCCATTCCCTAGTCTGCTTTTACAACATACGATATCCACTCCCTAGTTAATATTTTTAGACATAGGGTCTCCACTTCCTAGTTGATGATTTTTAGACATAGGGTCTCCACTCCCTAGTCTCTTTTCCAACATAGGGTCTTCACTCCCTAGTTGATGTTTTTAGACATAGGGTCTCCATTCACTAGTCTGCTTTTCCAACATAGGGTCTCCACTCCCTAGTTGATGATTTTCCAACATAGGGTATCCACTCCCTAGTTGATGATATTTTAGACATAGGGTCTCCACTCCCTAGTCTCTTTTCAAACATAGGGTCTCCACTCCCTAGTTGATGATTTTCCAACATAGGGTCCCCACTCCCTAGTTGATGATTTTTAGACATAGGGTCTCCACTCCCTAGTTTATTTTTCAACATAGGGTCTCCACTCCCTAGTGGATGTTTTTAGACATAGGGTCTCCACTCCCTAGTCGCTTTTCCAACATAGGGTCTCCACTCCCTAGTTGATGATTTTTAGGCATAGGGTCTACACTCCCTAGTCGCTTTTCCAACATAGGGTCTTCACTCCCTAGTTGATTTTATTTTTAGGCATAGGGTCTCCACTCCCTAGTCGCCTTTTCCAACATAGGGTCTCCACTCCCTAGTTGATTTTATTTTAGACATAGGGTCTCCACTCCCTAGTAGATTTTCCAACATAGGGTATGCACTCCCTAGTTGATTGATATTTTAGACATAGGGTCTCCACTCCCAAGTCTTTTTTCCAACATAGGGTCTCCACTCCCTAGTTGATGATTTTCCAACATAGGGTATCCACTCCCTAGTTGATGATATTTTAGACATTGGGTCTCCACTCCTTAGTTGATGATTTTCCAACATAGGGTCCCCACTCCCTAGTTGATGATTTTTAGACATTGGGTCTCCACTCCCTAGTTTATTTTCCAACATAGGGTCTCCACTCCCTAGTTGATGATTTTAGACATAGGGTCTCCACTCCCTAGTTGCTTTTGCAACATAGGGTCTCCACTCCCTAGTTGATGTTATTGTAGATATAGGGGCTCCACTCCCTAGTCATCTTTTCCAACATAGGGTCTCCACTCCCTAGTTGATTTTATTTTTGACATAGGGTCTCCACTACCTAGTCGCTTTTTCCAACATAGGGTCTCCACTCCCTAGTTGATTTGATCTTAAATGCAGGGTACACCATTCCCCGATATCTTTGCCATTATAGGGTATCCCATTCCCTGGCCACATTTTCCCAAAATAAGGTACACCAATCCTTAGTTGAGACATCCTTTTGACAATAAAAGAACACAATCCAAAAAAAACACATGACATTTTCAGGGTACACCACTCCCGACCTTTTATTGCTTTCAATAAAGAAGTAGTTTAGAATTTTGTTACAATAAATCACGAAATTTTCCTAGTGCAAGCTGGGGCATAAAAAATTCGTTCGATTGTTTGTTTTGGTGTCTGAGTAAGTTTTACCTCGAGGCACAGGGTTCGAGATGACCAAAAGAAGAAGTCTCAATTCAGAATAATAGAAAAAAAAAGTGAATCCAAAATGCAAAAGTAATTGAAAAGATGTGGAATGCTAGGACATGACTAAAGCCACGAGCATTGGAGTTCCGGTTTGATTAGAAGAAGCTATAGAACAATGAACTAGAACCTACAGCTAGCGAGCATCAAGGTTTAGATCAGAGTCTGCATGAAGAACCAGTCAAGACTCAAGATCAAGTTTCTGAAGACTCATAGATAGGAATCTTGTAACTCATAATTGATAGGCTTGTTTAGTTTCTTTTTTATTTTGATATAATAGCAGGACCGCGGACCGGAGCCTCGACGGAACCTCACTCGACTCCTCAACTCATCATTCCACCATTCTCCTTGAACTACACGCGACCTGATTCCCCTATAACCCGGGATATGTAGGCTGTCTAAAACCAGGACTCGGTTGCACCCTATCTTTTATTTCCTTTCCTTTTGAATAATGGTTTGGTCAAACATTAGTCACGTGGCTCACCTAGTCTTTGCCTGAAAACTCTTCATGTTTCCAAGCAAAGAGGGGCAGCTGTGAGCACCTAATTTTTGACTATATTTGAATTTTTATCACCTTCTACTATGTAAATATTTTCAGAATTTAATATATATTTTTTAGCTTTGTTACACTTATAT